>NC_086253.1:12578400-13207011 GCF_021018805.1 Prinia subflava | reverse complement strand
AGGAAGAGCTCTTGCAGTAATTCTTAACCAAACAAACTTTTCAGGATATCTCCTAATTCTGAAATCTGTGTCATTCTTCTTTCCTCCCCTGTATGCTACTGTCCTGTCACATCTGTGCTATTAACTATTATATTATCACCCTATAAGAAGTAGATCCATCATCTGATGGTGTTTTTATAGAAAACTATTCAAATGAATGGGAAATCACATCATTATGGAGCTCGAAAATTACTTTATACCTGTTTGCTTTGATATATTTTGAGCTTGGATAAAATTCAGCTTATTTGATCTGTGTCATTGCATTACAGGAGAAATTACTGTCACACCATCATCACAGGTATGTAGTTATCTAATGGAAAATGATACTTTATAAATAGAAATGTATAATCAAAGTGACAAAACTTTCTTGTTGCTACAGTAGCAACTGTGTTATTGGCCATATTATGAGACTTTTACCAATAATGCAAATGGTAGCAGTGTTTCTTTGGAAGTGACAGAACCATTTTGGGAACCATTCTCTTAATACATGTAGGAATAGGGGCTTTGTTGCCTCTGTGACCTCATGTGAAATACAAAGTGCAGGAATGCGAATTATGTTCTATAGTCAGTTAACAATTGGTGAAGTTTTGCTAAACCAAAGGTATCAAAAGTGTGCATGTTCTGAAAGAAAAGGAGTTGGAACCATATAAGATGGTGGGGCTTTTTAATGTGTTATAATTTTCTTACCAAAATAAATGTGTTCCTGTGCAGAGGGAAAAATAGAGGGAAAAAAAAGACACGTGCTGCAGAAACAGAGCACCTACTCTATTTTACTGTTTTACTATTTTACCCTGGCTAGGTAGCTGCATGAGTAAAGGACACTGGAAGTGGATAGAAAGGGAATGCTGGGTACAGATGAACATCTTGTCATAACCTCATTACTTCTGTTCATATCCTTACATATAATGAACAAGCACTCTCAATTCTCAAAACAACTTCTTTTCCAGTTCTTGTCTGTGCCAGAGAAAAAGCATCAAAATCCGTGGAGGTGTCCATTGATTCCCATGTCCTAAGGCCTTTTTTACAAGTTAGTGCACTATAATGCAATTAGATTTATTCACTTCAGTTTCTAATCTTCCCCTTGTTTGTTTTTAAATTTGTACTGAGTTTTCCATCTGCTACAAATAAAAAGATTTGGTGAATAAATTATTTACAGCCTGCAGGAGGAGAAGAGTTCATATGAAACATTTTGCAGACAAGAGACTTGCAAAATAGGATGCTTTCTCATAGAAAAAAGAGCATCTGTGGACCAGTTGGTTTCTTGCTGACTAAACCAACTGGATATGATACTATTTTGGCAGCTTCCTTATTCTTGTGTGGGCTTCAGTTAAATGAATTCCACAAGATAATTATTATTGAATGTAACTATATATTGAATATCATGCACATGATGGTTTATGATGTTGATATTAGTTTTCTAAGTTAATTATTTAACATCAAATGATATTAAAATCCTAGTGCCATTTTATTGTAATAAACTTGTGTAATTCTCAGACATTCATAAACGGGGAAAAAAAAGTAGAAGTTTAAGTGCCTCTAATGCTTCTTTTTGTGACTCACAGAAAAACTTTCTTTCTACAGCCTTATGCAAGAAAGTTAAATTTCAAGCATGGTAAGTAAAGGAAAGGATTTATTCTCTCTTAAAAAGATGGCAATGCATGAAAAATGGATTTTAGCAAGCAAATTAACTGTTCATGTCATTGAACAGAGATTGACAGCTCATGAAAGTGAAAAGGAAATCCTTTCTTGTTCTCAGAGCAAGGGTAAAATGGGTGTCAGAATCTCTGTGGGGTCTTGCAGAGTTCTGATGTGTTCCCTCCACCTTAGAACAAGCATGAGAGTTTTACTGCCTCTCATCTCTCACCTCAAAAAGATGTCTCTTCTTCTCCTGCGCTCCAGATGAGCAGCCTTAAATTGGTCTGTTTAGCTGAGAGTATAGTGGAAATAACAGTGTAAACATAAAGGAGAAAGTGGCTTGGTAGAAGCAGCTCTCTACTCCACCCACATAACTGCTTGCCTTATAAACAGCTGAACCAGCTGGGAGGACAATGTGCCCAGTGCAGACAGAAGGAATACATTTCACTGATGTTGCTGCTAAACTCTTCATTGCCTTATTCAGGAGACAGCTTTGCTGTTGTTCCTGCTAAGTGAAGGGTCTCAGCCTTTAAAATTGCATCCATTTCTTTGGCACACAGGCCATTATGTCTTGTGTTTGATTGTCTAGTAATAAATACTTGCTGGGAATGATGCCCCTGAATTTCCTATTCCCCAAACCAGTAATTCAGAATGTGATTTCAGCAGATACAAGCCATGGTTGAACACTCAGAGATATTGCTTAGTCTGGCCAAAGCTGTTCAGAGCTGTGCCAAAACAGGAGTGAATTCAGCTGAAAAAGGAACCCAAACAAAACCTGTTTTTTCAGCTGCATCAGGTCTCTGGTTCAGGTCATCACAGTTCTGCAAACAAGCATCCCTGAGCAGATCTGAATGTGAGATAGCCTTTCATTCCAACACTGCCACCAAAAATTAGTCCATTAAATTACAAAAGTCTTCAGTTATTACAGTACCTTGAGATATTCCTGCCCTCTGTTTTTACAGTCTTAGGACTGGTACAACTTTGTGGACAGTTATCCTTTGAATTGGATTGGGGAACTGATGTGTCTTTTTATACATTTGCTTTAAAGCACTGGTTATGCAAAGAGACTAAAAAAGTGGCGTGCAGTGGCCATTGTGCAGGTTGCTACAAATTGTTCCAGGGAAGAGTATTTTATGTGACACCACAGAATTTGTATGTACATTTCAGGATGACCTATCTTCACCCACTGACTCCTCTCGTTCAGACCAATCAATGAACTGAAAAATGCTTTTGGTAAAAACATTTAAATTGAATGAATGCCCAGAGCTCATTTTCTCCTCTTGACTGATGTTAGACATAATAGTGTTCAAACACTCTGGGTGGAGAGCAGGCAGTGGTAAGTGACCCCCAAACCTGTCTGTGAAGACACTGCAACAGTGGAAGTGCAGAATTCCCCACACCTCTCAAAATGTTCATCTTTTAATTTGTTATGTTTTCCATTCAACTTTTGCCCTTCCATTCAATCCTTAACGTTTTGTCTGTCTACCAACAAAGGGTAGAGGGTCTAAGATAATTCCTGCTTTTGAAGGAGACACTTTTAGTACCACCCTTAGCCAATTTCACAAGGGAATTGTGCCACAATTTTGGATATTTATAAATTAATATTTGATGGGTGCAACCAACCAGGAAAAGAATGACAAGAAAATCCTTTCCTTTTCTAAAAGAATATACAATTATTGATCACTTTTAAACAAAATATCAATAATTGGGAAAACCTTTATTCTAATCAGCAAGATTGTTATCTTGCTCTGCTCTCAGATGTACTGATTAAACACACTGTCCTCCATGCAATCATCTGAGGAAAGGGAGACAATTCTATAGGTGCATAGACATAAACTACAGTTAATGCAGAAAATGCAGAAAGGTAAGCTTTGGCATTTTCAAAAGCAACTTCAAAAAACACTGGATTCTTTTATAGGCTGTGGCTCTGATAGCCTCCTGAAGGCTTTGTGAATATTGTCACAGGGAAATAGCCTCTACCTTCTAAAAAAACAACCTAAAACCACACACAAAAACCCCCAAAACCCAGTACAAAGAGTCCACAACTGAAGAAAAAACACCACATTTTAAATATCTACAAACTGAAGAGATGAAAATAAAATCTTCTCATCTTTAAAGACATTAAAGACCATCTCAGTTAGGTAGTACCATTTTTCTGCTTGTGCCATCTGCAGTGATAAATCGCCCTTAGCTTAGCGAACCTGTTCTGAAGTTTTGCTTTCTCTGGAGGCAAAAGTTAAAAAGAACCAACCAGAAGGCAAGGGAGACCTGCCTCAGCTCTACCTTCTATGGAACAGTTGCAAACATATCACAGGAATTTAACATTATAGCAAGTTAAATAAGGGAGGAAACCCAAATCAAGTAAAATACACAAACGTGAGACATGCACTAGACTTTTCCAGATGGTAAGCCAAACTGTCATATTGTTTAAATTAACATAGGTTCATTAAGCCCTACACACTTTGCTATCATAAAATTTTTACTATTGGAAATGAAGTGAAGAAAAAAATCCTTATCTGTAGTTGTTTCATTTCATTTCTGAAATAGTGTAAATGACTTTATTAAAATGAAATTAAATTCCTCCCTCTCTGGTCCCAGAAAAGAATACCAAGGTTATTTAGATATCCTTCTTTAAACAGCCAAACAGCATGAAAGAAAAAAGATATCTTTAAAATTCCAAGTAGAGTTGTATAGAGCAAGATATCTTCAAAGAACAAGAAATCATGTAGAAATTATCTGTAATCAAAATGTTTGTGAAAACAACCCATGTCTAATAAAATCCCCTCCAACCAAATCAGCACAATTTATTTTTGAGTTACTACCTATCAGTCCAGTGCTTACTACGTAAACTTGTACAGACTTGACTTGTTCACTCTTTCACAGAGTTAATTTAAAACCATGCCTGCTCTACATATTTTCCATCAGGACAGTCAATAAGCTGCTAACTTTATATGTTTCTTTACAATTTATCTGAAAACTGATCATTAAGCTAAATGCAGCAGAAGGATGCAGTTATGGTTCATTGATGGTGCATTCTGCAGCTCAAACTAAAGATTTGTGGTGGATCAAGCTATTTTTCTTTTATATCATTAGAAAAATCTGCTAAAATACCCATATTTTGACACCTGTAATTCAAGTATAAGGGAGAGGATGAAAACAGATTTTTCTTCTGACTTTCTTGGATCTTGTATAGCTTGTATATCTTCTTTACAGAAGTTACCAGGCTTCGTTGCCTTTTCTAGTATATTTAGTGAATGCCTCAGGAAAAAGAAATGCCAGTTTCCTTCTCTCCATTTAATACTTCAAAATAAAACAGAAAGAATATGCAGAAGTGGTTATTGAGGCAGATGCCAACTTGCTGGTGCAGGCAAGATAAGCAGACAAGATAAAACAGGCAAGTGCAGATTGGTTTATGAGATGTGGACCATAAGGACAGTCAACATTCCCTTGAAATCATTAGTCATTATTTATCTCCTAACAATTTATTAGCCTCCACAGACAATCAAGGAAAAGCCATACCTTACCATCTGGGTGTAGGCAGGCTAAAGTGCTGGTTTGAAGAGCAGAAGAAGCCCCAGCCACTGCTCTTTATTGAATGAAGCGTCTGCAGGATCGTGCTGATCTGGTGAGAGAGATCTCTCACACAATGGATGTGATGAACAAAGACTTTCATAAACTGCAGAGCAACGTCATGGCTATGCTCAGATGTCTGCTGTAATTTAGACAAGAGGTCAGAGAAATGTGAAGTTGCTAAGCATTTTTCTTCCCTTTTTTAATTATATAATTCATGTTAATGTTCACAGAAGAAAGACAACCAGCTCTGCCTACAACACACCCAGAGGAATACTGTGGAATCTCTGTTTTCCCTCAACCTGGTCTAGATAAAGAGGTAGCCTCAAAAGAGCACATGATGTTACCATGAAATTGAGGTTGGCTTAGGAGGAAAGGTGAAAGCACAAGCTTCAGAACTGATTATTACTATCTCACCCACAACAAACTGACATTTTAATTAATTCCTTTCTTAAGATTACTTTATTGACTGCATACCTCAATAGATGTTTTGCCTCAAAATCATTAGAATACAGTTTTATTGAGACAGAGTGCTTCTGTTTGAGTTGAGTGTATGCTAAGATCATTTGTCTTGATTGTCATCTGTGAAAAAACAAGATTCATAAAAGTAAGTGTAGGTTTAGGTGAACTTTGGTGTCACTGGAAAAGGGCTATATAGACCTACTTCTGTAGAAATCATGAAAAGGAGAACAAAATAGCAGGCAGGAAGAAAAAGGTGCTGTAGCAATGAGGTGAATGACTATTAGATTTATAGACTTACCTAAGTTAAGTAAATATAGGACTACATTCTTTTCTAATAAACACAACAAAGAAAGCATAAAATACATAAAACATAAATTTAAAATATTTGTTAAAAAATAATAATCTGCCAATAGAATCAAGCTTTTCAATATTTTTGAAGTGCCCATATAGATAATTCATTTGCAGGAAACAATGTCATTGAGAGTAATTGGATATAGGTGGCTGTAGACTGTTTGCTGTTCTGCAGACTAAAACAGGAAATGTAAATTGTCATTCTATAGTTAATAGTCCTATAAAATAAAAAAGCCTTTTTCTGACTGACTTTTGCAAGTGAATATCAGAATAGAAGTTAATTTTTCAACCTAAATAAACTGGGAGCAAATTGTTTAAAAATTTATACACCTGCTAGTAAGATGTACCTCATGTCTTCTTTCAAAAAGTATGCAATGCAATGTGTTATACCATTTACAGTACTGCTTGCAAAAATTATGTTCTATTGCTGTTCTGCCTGATTGGCTGTAAAAATCATGAATGAGATTTAAACAACATCTGAAAGTCTCTGACAACATTACCTCAGATATCCAGATGATATACAACAAAAACCTTTACAGCTTTACTTGCAAAATCAGCCACATAAAGCTGATTTTTTTGTGCTATGTTTTCTGCCAAGTATAATTTAGAACATCCTTGCATGAATGTTGTCAGGCAAAATACCAAAACAGAACTAAAAACCTACAGGTACCTCACCATCATCCTTTAAAATTTTTGTGAGTACTTAAGTATGAAATGAGATTGGGATTATGGAATGGGAACGACAGAATTTTCCCTAAGGATCCCTATGAAGATATTTTTGGGAAAAAAAGAGCTTTTCTTCAGATCTTGTAAATTATACCCCTTAAATCACATAGTTCTAACACTTATCATTACTGCAATTTGCTCCTGACTCCCAGTGCCTTTCAAATCACTGATACTTGAGGGAATGTAACTTGAAGGAAGTTAAAGACGTCAGATGAGCTCCATGCTAGAGGTATAACAGAGACTCCACTTGAATGCTAAAACTTGTATTTAATGATTTATCTATTCAGAATTTCTCAAATATTATACAGATTTCATTAAATCCCTACATTTTCAAGGACACTGAAATTGTTTTGAAGACCAAAGAGCTCAGAGTTTTAAGCAAAATTAATATTGTCTGAGTAGAATTAATATCATGGAATCCTAGAATCACAGAATATACTGAGTTGGAGGGGATCCCTCAAATCATTGAGTCTAACTCCTGGACCTGCACAGGACACCCTAAAAATCATACCATGTGCCTGAGAGCATTGTCCAAATGCTTCTGGAATTCAGACAGGCTTGGTGCTGTGACCACTTCCCTGAGGAGTATGTTCCAGCCACCCTCTGTGTGAAAAACTTTTTCCTGGTATCCAACCCTAAAGCTCTCCTGACACAACTCCAGGCCATTTCCTCAAGCCCTGTCAATGGCCACCAGGGTGAAGAGACCAATTTCTGCCCCTCCTCTTCCCCTCAAAGGGAAGTTCTAACTGCAGTGAAGTCTCCCCTCAGTCTCCTTTTCCCCAGGCTGAACAAATGACCTCAGCAGTTCCTCATACAGATTTCCCTCCAGACCCTTCTACTCTGACTGCACTTTCCTGAATGTAGCAACCTAGTTCAATATTTATTGCCCCTTCAAATCATCTTCAACTCGAGACTAAGGGAATAAAAAAAACATCCACAAGAGAACACCTAAGGGCATTTGCACCTGCAAGGAGCTGCTCAGCAATATCTATAATGCAATTATATTAACACAACAAAAAAGGAGTTAAAAGTTAATCCTTTATGCATCTGTGAATATAAAGCAGCAAAGGATGCAGAAGAATAATTTTGTAAAGAACTTTTTTACTTAACAGAGAATAGATAAAATATAAAATTAACAAAGAGTAGATAAAGGTTACATGATGTAAGGGTTTCATTTTCTACATTACCAACACAGATAACTTCTGTACAAGGTCACTTTGGACAAAACAGACACAGTCTTAATGGTCTATGATGATCTTGACTGTTGTGTTCTCAGTCTGCCTTTACTGAGGAGAAGAATCAGATTTATACAATTCTTTTAACGTAAGGTTGGAGAAACAATTATGAACATCACTGCCACAGCTAACAGATATTTGGAAATCTCTTTCTTTTGAATCTTCAAGAATGTAAATCAGAGATGCTAGACCTTTATTCCACCTCTCTTTAGTGGGATTTGCAGCTTAATCTCTCCCAGGATTTATCTGAGTAACAATAAAACATTGGACATAAGTGTTTCTTAACATATGTACAGAGGCACAGCTATACAATTGCACCTGGGAAACAAGAAGTGAAAGACGAAGTCCTGAAAGGTAGCAGCATACACGGAACTGTGTGAAACTTATTTTCTCATGAGCTGAACTAACCTCATTTCCGGAAGTAAAGCAAAACAAAACAAAGCAAAAAACCCCAAAACCCCGCTCAGCTCACCACACTTGATATTTTCCCATGTCTCTTGCAGTCTGGCTGTCAGCTTTCCATTGATTCATCCCTCATAGCCTTTCCTAATCTATTAATGCCCCCTCCCCTTTCCTAAAGTCTTTGAAGTTTCAGATCTCTGCTGAACCCAGGCATAGCCCTAGGAGAAGTACCCCATTGCAGCCTACACAGAGCCAGTTTGTATCCCAATAGCCCAGAGCCACTCATATCTAAAATTCTTTGAAGTTATGTACCTTAGGCTGCCTTATCTGTGTCATTGTTCTACCTTCTAAGGCACTCCTTTAACAACCTTGTTGCCGTTTCCCAGGATTTAACTCTTTGCATTCAGATTGGCAACCAAACAAAATTGAACCCTCAAGGAGTCAGAAATATTCAATACTAAATTCATAACAAATTCTAAAAGTATATATTCTAAGCTTTATAGCTTGAATAGAAGAAAATTAGTTCCGTAAATGCCAATTTTTTAAATTCTGAATTGTTACTTAAATTGTAATTAAATGAAAAAGAGAAAATTAATTTACAGTACAAGATGCTTCATGACTCGGCTTTACGGACACCTTTAGCCCTTACAATATTTTCTGGAAGCTGTGAAAAACCAGTCCTCCTTAGGATGAAAAATGCTTCACTGCAGGGAACTCACCAGAATTTTGTCCCTTACCTTCCCTGTCTAGAGACAGATATCTGAGGTATCTGCACTGCTAATAGGAATTTGCTCTGAGTACCCACCAGAAAACACTGCACTACGGAGTGCTAGCTGCCATTGCTCTGGGGATGGCCCTTGCAGCTCTCCTGGAAACAGGTCCAGGACCTCCTCCCAAGGACAAGAGCACACCTTTCACACAACTGAGGAGGACTTGTTTCCTTTGAGAAAAAAGCTATTCCATGCAGGACTCCCATGAGTACAAAGGGGTAGCATTCTTTTCATACAACTTCAGACACCTGTGTCTGTTTCTTTCCAGTTCATAGAAAGAGGGAAATATTTGGAGGGCTGGCTGACCTGACATTCTGTAGACATTTATTGTTATTCTATTAACCACATCCTGAAGGTGCTGCTTAAGTAGTTAAGGTACATTCCACCTCAAAAGCAGGCATGCCTCACCTTCTCCCAGTAACTTTAGTACTTCATGAGGACCCTCTCTGAAGTGGGTTCAACACCGTGCATTGATCCTCCAGATGGAGAACCCTCATCAGAAGTTTTAAAAGCCCTGATTAACTATAATACCCCAGCCTGTACATCCTTGTGGGTCTTTTTTCTAGTATGTCTCTTCAGGCCAGTGTTCTAGATTAATTCACACAAAAGAGTCACGTAAAAATAGTGGGACTTGATGTGAATCAATCAAATTATTAAACAAAAATATTTTCACCTTTTATTAATATTTTGATTATAGGATTGCAATATGAACTAAAAGGTAGCTGTAATAACCTTGGTAAAACCAGAATTTGGAGTACATTTTCAACAAACTTATTAAAGTTGCAAGCATCAGGAAATTTGGGTCATGAAGTAAATTTTGACAGGAAAATATTCAGAAGCTTACTGCATGATTTCAATACAGCAAAATATGCTACTAAGAGTGTAAGATTAATTTGCTATTTAGCCTAACCAAATTTGGAGAGGAAGATATTCACAAAGTGACCAGAAAAAAAACCCCAATATACATTAAGTCAAATTTCTGATCTCTGGAGGAAAAAAACCCCAAAAGACGGTCAGGAATTGCCTAAGAAGTTATTTGGCATAATTGGTTTCAATTTAATTTTGATCCAAAATGGAAAAACTACACAGAATTTGTTTATGTTGGCAACACTTCACAAATAAATGAGGCTGGTGAAATTCTTACACCTGCCAAGAAAGAACCCCCCTTTGATTATTGGCATTTCAATGCAATTACAGAATTCAGGTTTAAAAATTAGACTGGCTGATAAAAAGCACATTCTTCATAAATATTTAACCTTCTTCAGTATGACAGTAATTATAGTGTGGAGCTCAGTAGCTTCATATTCCATTTAAAAGATCTGTCATGCCTTCCATTCAAAATGCTTCTTTTCAAAGGTTTGCAATGCCAAGATAAAAAGAAAACTCCCCCAAGGTGGAAATTTGGAATAAAATCTCATCTTCTTAAAATTATTATTAATGGTAGATTCTAAGGATGAGAGACTGTTTGAAATATAGTGAGATTTTACAACCACTGCTTTCTTTTCCTGAGCAAAATATTTGATAACATTGGTTAGCCATTCAAATTTTACACTTCAAAAATATCTGGGAATAACTCGCAAAATAATTTCAAAATTAAATCACTGATTTTCATGTTTCTGTATTGTAACATCCTTTGATCCTACTAATGCAACTTCCTCATTTAAAATATACTTGAAATAAAGTATTTGCTGTTCAATAAAATTGTTTTATAGTAAATCAAATGTTTCTTTTCCATGGACTCTACATAACCAAAGAAAACTTATTCATCTTTTGATAGGTATAAACACATTTTGATTAATAAAACCATATTTTCCCATTATGGAAAACTAGGGAATATCTTTGAAGAGCGTTTTGATAATGCTTAACTCAAACTTGCGAGTTTTTTAACTTGTGGAAACTAATTCAGCCATCTGAAGTCTGCCAGTCTGGCTGTGGGGTCAAGAGGGAAGAAAGAAAGTGCTAAACCTTGGCTCTATTCATTAGCTAAGTAAATATAACAGGTCTTGTCAGGAGAGGCTGGTATTTGTGGCTGTGCTGGCACCCAGACATTTGACCCAAGTTTTCACTTGGGACAGGAGTGGGATGTGTAATTCCCTTGCCAGAGCAGAGCCTTGGTATATTACTGAGCAGCTGCAGTCAAAGTACCCTAGGAACAACCTAGACTTCCCTCTTTCTTGCAAGGAGAGAGCAGGAGTGTCTCCCACGAGCTATTTTCCCATTCTCTGCCCACACGGTGTGGATAAGAAACTAGGCTAGTTTGTGTGTAGGTGGTTACGGGGCAGAGATAAATAAAGACACATATGTTTATATGGCACTCCATCTCTACTGGAAGTCAGGGAATTTGGAGCCCAGCTTCTGCTTATGCAGCTTCGAAAATCTTCTTGTGTGTCCTTGGAGTTGAACTCGTCTCCAGCTTTATGACTACAGGTGAAGAGTAACTGTATTAGCCAAAAAAATGCAGTCAAAATTTGAGTTTCATTTGAGATTCTCTTAAGCACTGAAAGTTTCAATGAGACATCTGTGCTTGACTTCATCCCTCTTCTAGAATTTTTTTTAAAATATGAAGAACCTTTCTCTTTCTTTTTATTCATAATAGCTTTAGCCGTAGTTACCTGGATACTATCAGAGACTATTATTATTCCTTTACATTGCTTTGCATCTATGACTGTAGCATTTAGTTAGCATGAGAATTTTCTTTTAACAACTTTTGACAGCCATCTTAAATATTTCTGGTTTAAATATGATGTAATAAAAATCATACACAAACTCTCTTATTTCCCTATTAATACTTTTCCCAGATTTTTTAAAATTATGTTACATAGTACTTGGATCTCAGTTCTGTCTTCTATTGTCACTACCAAGTATATATTCTACCTTCTGTTTCATACTTTTTAAATAGTTGCTGACCTATAAGGAGACTTTTCTTTATTTCCTGTGACAGCTTCATTTCTCCAGCAATATTAGTTTGATCATCCCTACTGATATGCTGTTGACTTCAGAAGACCCCTCGCAGATGTGTGAATTAAGAGTTCCCCCTACAGAGCAACGCTTCCCTCTGAAACCTCTCACCACTTTTCCATTAACTCTAGTACACAGGATCCTCATCCCTCACTATGAAGTGTGTTTACCTGGTTAAGTAATGGTTTCATATTTCTACATCCTGTATGACAGAACCCTTAACATATTTAATATGCAAAAGGATATTGGCATTTAGATGGTTATTAAGCTAAGCAGACAAAAAGGCTGCATGGATCTACACATCTGTCTAGTAAAAAAGCCTAGTTAATTGACCCTTGGTTTCTTCAGATCCTTTTTGTTCCTTCAGAAAGTTTAATATCACATTGGCCACCTTCTATTATTTCTGTATTAAAAAATGTATGACATACCACAGTCATTGATCAAAATCACTTCATTAGAACCTATTTCCCTTATCACTGCTCTAAAGTTACTGAATTTTAGAGAGGGAAATAACAGCAAAAACAAAGAGTGAATGACAAAAAATAGTAAAGAAAGGAGAAAAGGAGTCTAGCCACCACTCAGACACAAAGACACATGAAATTAAGAAAGGGGCGGATTTAAATGGAGCAGAAGTATCTTTTTTAAAAATAAACTTATTTTTTCTACTTCTGAAGACTGTCCTGTTCTCAATATTGTGCAGCAGATAAAACTCACTTTCTAGAAACTCACAGCTCTACTTGCAAGTCCGTCTCCTTTCTAAGATTACAAAATGGGAGGCATTCACCTCTCCTCCAGCTGGGGATTCAGGACCAATTCTATTGATGTGCAGCTTTCCTGGATCAAAACCTATGAAAAAATAAAAACTGGAAAAAGAAGTAATCTTCACTCACTGTTAAAAAATCGATTTTCCTCTAAATAGAGAACATAAGTGACAAGGTAATGCTTGAAGCAGGAATCTGGGTGACAATTACTTGGAAATCGCAAGCAGGTCATACATTCATAAATTTGAAAATATGAGGGGAAAAACAAGCATGCTTTCCTCAGTAAGATATGCTTATCCGAGGATGAGGCTGTCATTACTGGGACTGGACTACCTCGCTGTCATGCACTGTGCTATTTCTTCACTATGATCTTTCACATTTTAACCTCTTCATGTAACCATGGCTGTCAAGTACCAAAGACAATCCCCTCACATTTGTCTCCAAAATGTGTTTGCATTCACCTCCATGCTTTCCAAATTCTTTGTACAACTTAAGACACATGCAAATAAAAAAAGATTATGGACTGCTATTTTCTTTGAAGAAATCGTAGTTATTAGGAGCAGATCATTTTTATGGTTTGATTTCTGGGCAGTGATAATTTTTGATATTTAGTTCATCTGGGTCAGCTATTATTTAAACATTGCTAAAACGCAAGAAGCCACAATAAAAGAAATTTATTTCACTGAAGTTGCTCAAGTTTATGTGATCATAATCATGTAAGTATCAGCATATACAAGTCCATAATTTACATTTTCTTGCAGTTTTATAGTCTGAACTCCTCCATAGCTCTTGCAGTGAACTGTACCTCTGAGTGTCCATTACAGAAAGGTATTGGAAGACATAAAGCATTTGGTTGTCTTTGTCCTTTTCCTCATTCAGTAGTGAGCATGTCATCAGAGGTGGATATTACACAACAGCTGAGGCTCAAACACCAAACAGAAAAGCTCTGTGTGAGTGTTGGACCTCACTGCTGCCATGCAGTCTGTGTGCACAAAGGTGTTCCAAGCTACCCCAAGTGCTTAAGCATGCCAAGAATCACATGCTCTAGAGGGTACAGACATGCTGGAAGTAGACTTAGACATTCAAGATGCATTTAATTTTTGTGTTGAAAATAATGTGAACTTAAGGAATTTCCATGCCTATGCTGCCCTGTGCTAGTTAAGCCTCCTGTCCCTACCTCTGTACTGAAGTTTATTGTCCCTTCAGGGACCTTCTCCTTTATCCTTACATAGTATTTGCCTATAAAATTGGTTGCAGACCATTTCTATGAATTAGATCACTAAAATGATCTAATTATTTTTATGTCCCCTTGGAAATATTTTTTCTATCATGTTTTTTAAACCCAGAATATTTTCATGAAGCAGGTGTCCCAGATAAGACTGCCCTAACCAAACTCTTACAGAAATCCTGCTCTTTACTTCATTCAGAAAACTGCTTGTACTAACACCATTATTATAATTAGACAATTATTAAACTTCAAAGAAGACTCAAAAAACTTACAAGAATTTGGCAGACAAATTTGAATTTCAATTAAACCTCAGTTTTAAAGGCAGAAAAATCCACATATAAATGCCAAACAGAATAATACATTCTTAATTTATTGCCATATAATAAGTAAAAAGTATAACTTCAATAATCAGTTATCAGTGAAATTCCTGACCTTTAGAAAGCAAATAACTGGGTGTATAAAAGTACACGAAAGATTCAGTTCTTGTCAACAACAAATATTTCTGAATCTTTATGACACACGTGGACAGAGAGAGAGTAGAAGGAAAGGCACATAAATGGAAATATTTTAAATTACTAGATGCAATTCCAGATGATATTTTCAGAAAATTCACATAGCAAGATAATAACTAGAAATAAAACTCTAATCATAGAGCAGCAAAGCAGAGAATGTGGTTGCTGGTAAGAGTCTAGAAACAGAATCAAAGAGGAAAATAAAGGAGATGGAAAATTCAAATAGGAGCACAAAAGACTGCACACAAGAAATAGAGGTGTGATGAGGAAAACTACATGTAAAGGATGGAAACAAAAGACGAGGGAAAGAGATGCCCTCTCCTTTCTAAAATACTTGTTGATTTTTTTTCCAAAAAACTGTATGAGGTTATAATAGAAATAGGGGGTTATACTTTCCATTGAAAGCCACAGAAAAGGACACAAGATAAGATCTCTAGTGTTAGCATACAAAGCATGTCAGCCCAAGTCTATAAAACTTCAAAAATGAGATTTCCACTCAGCGAAACCAATGCTTTTGTGTCCAAAGAAAAATGAAAGGTTGAGTCCTCTGTTATCAAGAAATAATTCAGTGCCATTGTCTTCAAATAGAGATGGAGCAATTAACATCAGCACCGAACCTAGCCTGACCCATTAGTTACCATACTAACAGGGGGTTACACAATTCTCTGCTAATTTGTGACAAGCTTAAAATAACTATCTGTTGCAGCTCAGAAAGTGTAAGATGAAACAAGAGCAGTTGAAGAAAGCTCATTTTTATGAGAAACAGTCTTCATTCTCCTTGCAAAAAGCAGCACTAGTGCTAATAATCTCATTAGATTTTTCATATGCATACAATGAGTATAAATACACTGAGAAAGGACCAGTCTTGTCTGGAAATCTGAGGAGCACAAACATATTCAGGAAGGACAAAATTTTGTTTAAGATCTTAACACAAAAATTAAACAGATTTCTCCAGTCTCATCTAACTCCCCCTGGCTGAACTCATGGTGACTGATGCTGTGTGTCCTGGTACCTTGAAACTCCAGCTATGAGAGGTTTAAATTCTGTTTAAACCTGAGAGGGATGGCCCTTCTGTCCAGAAGATTTACTTCCTTGCTTCTGGTTTGGCCAAAAGAGAGGGACCCTGATTTAGTGTCTACTCCTGCAAACTCCTGGAAGACTGAACTGGGTTGAAACTCTGACCATCCCACTGACAAAGCAGGTTTTAGTGGTCTTTCCTCACTCCTGGTAGAGCTAGGAAGCTGGTCACTGGACTAATACATCACTGTAGAAGTGTTGTAGAAGCACAGGATGTGGACAGAAGCAGGCAGGTTTCCTACAGAGGAGAGCACATTTACTGGCAGGTCACCCAGTTTCTCAGCAGTGTGTCAGAAAAGCTAAACATAGCCACAATTCTGGCAACTGCAAAGTAACAACTGAAGAAACCACAAGCAGCATCTCTTCACAGCTCCCTGCAAGGGAGTTGGAAACGTTTTGGTCCTGGAAACTGAGTGAAGGCAAGACGGCTGTGCAGGCTGGATGTGCCCAGGGATTTGTAAACCACCTCTACTGTGGTGTCCAGAGAGCTCAAGGAAGTCCATCAGTATTTTGCTTTTGAGAAATTCATATATGATTCTTTGTGGTTTTATTTCATCAGAAAGACAAGAGTTCAATACATTCCTTTCTAAGAGAAATGAGTTTCATTTGTTCAAATGCAGAAAGATTTTTAAAATCTTCTGTCTCTTACTGAAGGTAATTATGTATTGCAATGAGCCTCAGTACATGGGCACCCAACCATAACATTAAATATCCCGAGAATCTGTGGAGCTTCAAGGTCTTTGCTAGTTTGGGCATGAAAACTACTTCAGAAAATTAACCTTTTATTGGAGAAAGGTCTGTAGAAAACACAGAAAGTGGAAGCAGGCAAATGATTAACCTGCAGAATTTAATACGTATATTCAACTTTGCTATTTCAACAGGAACTTTTGTACAACAAAGTTCTAGGACTGGATCAAGGTCTCAGGACTGCATGAGGCAGAACATCAACCTCTCTCATTAACATCTGTGCATCCCGCAGTCTGTAGTTAGCTAGGAACAGCAAGCCCTGGAAAAAAAATAGAAAAAAAAATAAAAACCGCAAACCTCTAAATACAATAAACTTATGAAATTGAACAAGAGTTTTTTAGAACTCCTTAGACTATTAAAGCCACAGGGCCTACACAGAACAGAAAATATTTCATTCCAAATATATAATCTGCTTATTCCTCCTGACATATATGTAGCTTCTGTCTCCTTCCAGATCTCTGGGAACTGGAATTTCAAGAGCTGCTATTTCTTTTTACCTCCACATGAAGATCTTTCACTTTATAAAAATAATTAAATATTTATTGTACATTAAACTAAATAAATCAGCACATAGGTCACATACCTGAGAGTACAGAGGAAAACATATATGACTTTTTAATACACAATTTCATTTTGGAGAACAAAAATATATCTGGGGAATGGAGAGGGGGAAGGAAGGAAGGAAGGAAGGAAGGAAGGAAGGAAGGAAGGAAGGAAGGAAGGAAGGAAGGAAGGAAGGAAGGAAGGAAGGAAGGAAGGAAGGAAGGAAGGAAGGAAGGAAGGAAGGAAGGAAGGAAGGAAGGAAGGAAGGAAGGAAGGAAGGAAGGAAGGAAGGAAGGAAGGAAGGAAGGAAGGAAGGAAGGAAGGAAGGAAGGAAGGAAGGAAGGAAGGAAGGAAGGAAGGAAGGAAGGAAGGAAGGAAGGAAGGAAGGAAGGAAGGAAGGAAGGAAGGAAGGAAGGAAGGAAGGAAGGAAGGAAGGAAGGAAGGAAGGAAGGAAGGAAGGAAGGAAGGAAGGAAGGAAGGAAGGAAGGAAGGAAGGAAGGAAGGAAGGAAGGAAGGAAGGAAGGAAGGAAGGAAGGAAGGAAGGAAGGAAGGAAGGAAGGAAGGAAGGAAGGAAGGAAGGAAGGAAGGAAGGAAGGAAGGAAGGAAGGAAGGAAGGAAGGAAGGAAGGAAGGAAGGGGGGGAGGGGAGGGAGGGAGGGAGACTGTACACTTCCTTCAAGAACTGGAGTTCTTTGAATTAAATTGTCATTTTCCTAGAGAAAAAGCTTGTTGCAGATGTTCAAGACTTTTCACTACTAAGAATTGCATCTCACATCATTCCAGCTAGCAGACAGCTCAGGAATTTGTGCTGCTCTAATGTCACTTCCCTATACCTTTGGCAACCCACTAAAAAACCAGAGTTCTCCCTAACTATTGTTTTACCTGTACCTTAATTCTGCTGCCAGGGTTCCCTGCTATGTTTCCCATGGTTCCAGTGGGAGCTGCCTGCACACACCAGCCATGCTACACAGAAACCCACAAAAAGGATGACAGAGAGCCCTCATAAATGTTTTAAGAGCTCCATGCTGGAGTTTCCTAAGGTACAATATTTCAAATACTTCCACTGTACAGGAAATCTCATATTTCTTATTTTCTGTTCAAGCTAGGAAGAACATTAAAAAAGAGAAAGGTCCTGAGGAGTAGACATACAATCTCCTTCACTGATTTTCTTTTAAATTTCATTTTTAACTCTGAAACAGATTCAACTAGCCAGCCCAACAAACACATACTCAAGCTCTGCTATTACCTAAATTGGCAAATTTATTGCCAATTTATAATGTTTTCCATTATATAAAAATAAGCATATATTTAGAAGGTGCTTATTCCTCACAGCTTACTTTCTGTTATAGAATTCCTCTGGGGGACTAGTTGGTGCAAATCTAAAATGACAGTTCCTAGAGTGTGTTTGGCAAATGCATCAATGACATTTTAAAAGACATTTTACCTAATTTGTTGTCTTCTGTCAACTATTAAAAAAAAAAGAGAGAGAGAAAGGCATGCTGCAGAGCATAGGCTTTTGGAATTCAGAAACCCTCTCTAAGGAGAAATTACCAAATAAACTGCATGACAGTAACAGACACTGAGCACAGCAAAATACCAACTAGGCAAGCTGAGAGAGCCCAAAACCACCAAACAAGGTGAGAAATCTTCACCACAGTATGAAGATGAAATGAGATTTAACATCCATGTAGAAGAGCATGCATGGATTGCCTCCAATAATGATGTTGCATGGAGCATTTGAAAGCATAAACCCATTTTTCTTCACATTTTGACAGTTCCAAGTACTAAAGCAATGACAGTTTTGTTCAAATAATGAAGAATTTATAAATAATTTATCAGGAACTATGAAGTCATGAGATGTCCTTGGCCATAAAAGGAAGACAGTCTTCAGTACTGATAGGAGTCTACTAAAATGGATGAGGAAAAAAGGTTCAGTAAAACAACTGGCTGTTCCTGGTTAATTAGATAACAGCATTCAAAAGTCTTCTAGATCCAAAGTTCTGCATGCTGCCATATTTCCTGTGTTTACATTCAAAATGATCTCTGTGCAGGGTGCAAACACAACCTGCACACAGTACTGATAAAAGGGGGGATTATATTCAGCAGCATCACTGGATTCCCTTACAACAGCAGCATTTGAATTAGGAGAAGGCCTCTACAACAACCACAGCGTTCTCACTGTGCACTGATTCTAAATTCAATGTGCAGATACTCAATGCCTTTATAACTTACCCTCAATTTCATCACTGTATTTCCTGCTTGTCTCTTTTGAGTATTTACATCTGCCTTGCAAATAATCTCCCTAGGGAAAAAAATCCATGAGCAAGGAAGAAACTGGGCATATGTAAAACATTTAACATCCTTAGGATGAAAAACACTGATAGAATTCCTCTCTGTAGCAAAAGATGTCCCTTTAACATAGAAAAAATGGAGAAGAATGGTGTTTGCAACTTCTCCTTTCCCACAGTTTCAGAGGAAAATTCCACATATTTTGCTGTTGGGTCACAGGGCATCATATGAGCTTTCTAAACATCTGCTATAACCTGGTGTGGTGCTTCAGGTAACCGTTGATCCTAGCTGATCCTCAACTAGTGTTCAGTAACCACAACAACATAAATATCACAGTAATAACAACAGCAAGGCAGGTTTTGCTTACTGATTCAACATCATGATGCAACCGCTGCTCACTCCTAACTGATGATGAAATTCCTCCATTTCCATAGCATTGAATGAAACCATCCTTTGCAAACACAAGGGATCTGACATAACATTTGTAATGAGATATTACCTATAGTATAATGGGAGAAGAACTTCAGAACTTTACAAAACTGACCATGGTTTTTAATGATTGTATATCAAAGAATGTCAGGGTAGGGAGTGCAAATGAGACTATAATAACTGAAACAAAGACAGAAGAATAAAGAAATAAAGATAAAAAGAGGCAACAACACTGACAGAGTTGTTAGGACATTAGTAGAAAAATAGCACTTGCAATTTGTCAAATAATTAAGCTCAGATACTATTCATTAGGGTGACTCCAGCATTCTGAACAGTAACATTTGACATTGTCAACAAGTGTATTTTCCATGACAAGTTATCATCAAAAATGAAGATATATCCTTTAAGGTTCAGGAAATAAAACCCAGACTTCTGCACCTGTGTAACTGAACATGGATTGTCCCTTTTAGTGTCAATGAAAATGTTCAAGGTTTCAAAGTTTAGCATATACGTAGTGAGCTTTGACAATCTTGTTCAAGTTTTATACTAAAATACTGATCAGAGAAATGCTCTTCTAGGTCCTAAAGTCAACACTTTGAGTCTTCTGTAGGAAGTGGTGTCATGTGAGAGCCTTACTCAAAGGAGCTGGAAAAAATTTTATTTTTTCTCCTAATTAACTGAAAAGGGTGGTGTTTATTACCAAATACATCTACACATTTCTAAAACAAGCTAAAATCAGATGAGGCTAAGACAAGCCCAGACAAGTTCTAAAATCCCACATTCCTAGACTTTGTACTAGCAATGAAAAAATTTATTTTTACTGGGCTGCATCTACGATTAAGACACGTAGATGCTTGTATTCAGCACAAGGGAAGGGTAGGTGCACAGACACTGTGCCTTGCTACAGACAGTGGACAACCTATTGGCTGCCACTGGGAATATATGAGCCCTAAATGTAACACAATTAAGTGAAACACACAAACCTGCTATCAAAGCTGTTTTGAACATCTGTAACCACATCAGCGTGCCAAAGCATAAGTATAGTCACATTTTTCTTACTTCTGACATGTGGCTAATGTCTAGAATAACAGAACTGTGTCTGTTACTTCAGTGTTGTATAAATTTTTAAATCATGGTTTCTAAGTATTAAATATGTAGAATAAGATAACTTCTCCTGAAGTCAGCTGGCTTTGCTAGTGGAAACTCATGTCCCTCTTAATTATTTAGAACTTTTGAAGAATTATCAGTTGAAAGTACAAAAAGGAATGGGGAAAATCTACTTGAATATTTTAAAAGCGTAGGAGAAAATTAGAAAATTGAACTGATGGAATCATTTTTTCCCATGGGACTGTAATGATAAATGTGCAGAAAGGGTTAGTTGTTAGCACAGTATGTGTTAACAGTTTGGGAAAGATTCAGTGATGCAGTTTATTTTTAAATAGTGTAAAAAAGGAATAAATAAAACTTGTGGAAGACAAAAATTTGCATTAATTGGATTTAGACAAGTTAGAACTGAAGAAAATTTAGATGCACAAAAAAAAAATAGGGATTCAGAGTCAAAATACCTCAACATTTGATGGCATTTCTATAATCTTTGATAAAAACTTTCTCTTAACTACTTTCCCAGATTTAGGATTAAAATTTGACCAGAACAATATAATATATTTTTACACCTCTCAGTGCAATATATAGTCAAGTAGAGAAAATATACTTGATGAAATGGACTTCTGATCCAACATGTATACACATATATTTCATATATTAGCAATGTATACACTGGAATGTACTTATAAGTACATTCCAGTGTATACATTGTTAATATATGAAATAAAGAAATATTTGGGGAAATTTGCAGTTTCTTACTCAAAAATAAATTTAATAACATTTTGGGGTTTATTGTGTTTGTATGGTTATGTTTTGGTAGCAGAAGGGCTACAGGAGGGACTTCTGTGAGGAGCTGACAGAAGTTTCCCGTGTCTGACTGAGCCAACGCCAGCTGGGTCTAGGACAGACCTGCCAGAGGCCAAGGCTGAGCCCTTTGGAGATGTTGGTAGCTCCTCTGGGATAGCACAGGAGGCCAGGAAGGAAGGAATTAGAGTTATTCCATTCTGATTTGATTAGCAAAAAAATAAATAATTTTTTTCCTCAAGTCAAGCCTGTTTTGCCCATGACAGTGAGCAAAAACTGCCTGTCTTTATCTCAACCTAAGAGGTTTTTTTATTGTATTTTCTCCCCTCTGTCCAGCTGATGAAGGCAGTGATAGAGGGGCTTTGGTGAGCAGCTGGAGCCCAGCCAAGAACAACCTAACCATTGTTATTGGAAAAATGAAATGGGAAGTTGCCAAACAAGAACAGGGGAAATTATAGGGTTGTACTGTTTCTTGTACAAATTTTAAATAATAAGCAAAAAGAGGGCAGGAATATCATCAGAGAGATATTAAAAAATAAACTAGAGTTGACATGTGAATCAGGCCTCTGTGATAAAAAAGCTTGTGAGTTATGCTAAATGTTACTTGTACTGGAAGTTGAGCAATAAACTCTAAGGTCATTAAAATACTGAATTTAAATATATTAAGTACAGTTCTGAATTCTATAAGCTGAATTTATTGCTGGTTGCCAAATTTCTTGAATTATGTCAAGACCAAAGCTCAGTTTCAGGCTTGACTTAAAAATTGACATTTTCATGTCGTAAATGCTTGAGCAGTTCTGTAAAATCCAGGGCTAAAAATATTTGTGTGGTGTTGTAGCACCTCAGTTTTTCTGTTTCAGTTTGCAGCTTGGGATTGAACTTGTTAATGCTGTGGTCAGGAATAGAATAACATGTTGGACTGACTAACCCAGAGATTCTGATTCAGTTATTCTTGAGTAGCTGACATGAACAAACAGATAACATTTTATCTTGAGATTACTGATACATGAATTGTGAAAACACAATCTCTCAGTTACTTCAAATTTCATCTGTTGTTTTTAAAACACAGCATCTACTTCCCATGCATCTCAAAAGGTCTGCAAATAGCAAGATAACATATAATCCCTATGCAGTAGCCACCCTGTAGTCTAGAGCTTATCAAAGATTGTTGTGTAGGGTATTTTTGTCATGGAGTTGGTTTTGCTGGTCTTTTTAATGCTGAAACAAATCTGCAGTTCACGTCAGTTTGGCTCATTAAACTTCAGTTCTGTAACAAACAAGACGAACGTGAAAATGGAACAAACATTTGCCCTTGCAGAGAAGGAGCTCAGCTGCACACCAGACTGTGTTATCAAGAGTGTGGGCAACAGGTCCTGGGAATCGACAATTCTCGTTTAGCTGACACGAGTCAGACTGCATCTGCACTACTGCAGTCGAGTTTTGGGTTACTTAAGATAAGGAAGATGTCATGCTGCAACTAGTACAGGAGATAAGACACCAAAATAGACAGGGAGTTGAAACTCATGATGTATGAGAAGCTGAAAAGGCTGTGTTTGTTCAGCATTAGAGAGAAAGCTTAGGGGACATCTACTGGCTATGCACAACTACTGTCTAACACAAGGATTTAAAGATGGAGATGCAATCCATTTGTAAAGGTAGACAAAGAGTCAAGAAACACTTTCTTACAAGTGAGGACCTTGTATTCTCAGACTGTCATAGCCAGGCAAAAAAAAAGGAGCTCTCTAAAATCCTGAACCATTTTTTAATACAAAAAAAAAAGAAAAATTATGAACTAGCTTATTTTTACTATCGTTGTTACTCTACTCTTTTAGAATTCTCATTTTCGTGCTGAGAGATGAACATCATGCTTTATCATGAAAATTACTTATGTAGAGATGAGAGATTTTGAGTTTCAAGTGATTAATGATTGTTGAAAAGCATCAATTTTCAAATATCAGTTGGACAAAGACATAAGGTCCAAAGTGGTGAAGTTGCAAAGCCTTGCTTTGAAGCAATATGCCTGTCCTAGGAAGGAAGAATTTCCCTGCTGAAAGCTACACAAATTGAGATCTGGAAAATCAGATGCCAAATAAGGACAATCTTCAGTCTATAAATAACAAATCTGTATTGCTGGGATCTTGGGGAGGACGAAATCCCCCTACTTTAAAAGTACCCTTTTACTGAGTGAGCATTTTATCGTATTGTGCCTGATTTAAAAAAAAATTATAAAAATAATAAGCCTCATGGATAGTTTGTTTTCTCACATGGGTCCAGAGTACTTTAAGTACAGTATAAGATAAATAGTATTATTTATTATAACCCTCTTTGAAACAGAAGAAACGGAGCCAACGATGCCTAACAACTGGACAAGACACCAATTTATCTTGGACTTAGACATGGATTTTCTGAACATCAGTCCACTGACCAAGCCACTAATCAACGCTGATTCCTGGCAATATGTTCCAAGCATGCCAGTATGACTTCATAGATTTCGTATGTAAAGTAATGAGCCTTATGGGTTTTTTTTATGTGGGGCAAAAAACCCCAAAAGGGGTGGTCAGTTTGTGTTCTAAGGTGTAGGCAAATTGGCTGATCATGACTCTATTAATTTATATAATGCTTTTCTATTTATATAAGCAGCCACTACATTTCAGTTTGTCCTGTCCGCTTCCTTGAGTCCTGCTGTATATCTTGGCATGAGCTGCTGTATCCCTAAAGGAATCAGTGATTACTTGTTCAAATGGAGCTGCTGCTATATTGGAGAGAGTCTTCATAACAATGGGCTACTTTTCCTGTAGATGGACTCCTTTGTTCTCCTTTATAATTAATTTGAAACTAGAACATTTCACAAAACTATAAATGCAGAGTATCTCAGTTTCAATGGGAAGGCATCTGCAGTAAGTGTACTCCATATGGAATTAGTTTCTCTATTCAGAATGTGAATGCAGTACATGATGTCATTCAAGTAGGATTCAGATTCAGTATCATCTGCAAAAAGAAAATACATTGTATTAGCATTCAGTTTTGAAATCTTTTTATGAAAAATGTAATATCTTGTTATCACTGTTAGAATAATTAGATGTAGTTTAAATGGACACTATCATATGAAAGAAATTTTGTGATTCAGCTCATTAGTGTTTTATGTTTTGCCACTGACTGATGACATCAGTATTGACTGAAGTTACTTGAACAGTAATGTGCAAAACAGATGAGACTGACAGGTGTTACAATTCACTTCTGTTTGTAGAATTGTGCTTCAAGTCCAGATCTTTTAAAATGTAAACTTATTTAGTAAAGTGCCTTGCATGGCTGGAATCACAATAATACCAGAATATGATGAATTTGGTGGATTTTTTTGTGGGAATTAAAATATCTGAGACATCTTCAAATTTATTTTCTACAAGGAAAGAGAGACAAGAGAGAGAAGACATAAAACTAGTATCCAGCTACTGTAGATAGCATTATTATTACCAACAATAATGAAGCAACATACAGTAGATCAAATAGATCCAAAAAGTATTAAATTCACCTTGCTGCAAAGGATAAGAACAAAGTTAAAATACTGAATAATCCCCACATAAGTCCAGAAAGCTGTGATATTTCAGTTGCTTTTCAGACAGGAAAGCAAAAGCAAAGATACTGCTTTTGGAAAAACTAATTTATCTCTTTGAATTGATTTAGCATGCATGCTTAGAGTCAGGGTAAGCACACAACACTCACCCTGACAATTGCTTTGCAATGCATAACAGACCCAGATGAGACACTGAAGACCCCTTAAAGGGTAAACTCCTTTCACTGACAGTGTTTGTTAAGTCCAAATAAAGAAACAGCATTTAGCCAGCTATGTAAGTACTTTGCATGGTAAACAGTGTGCACATTTAAGATCTTGACTCTTTAAAATCACTCATGAGTAAGCTTTTGCCATCAATACCATATCATTTTGCCAGTTAGTTATGCTTTACTCTGTGGTCATACATTGATCTTTTTCAGTAACTGGCTTTGAGAAATCCAAAAAAATCTTTCCTATTTTTTTTTACCTTTTATTATATTTTTTAATATGGTGAGAAAAGATGTGATAAACTGTTACTTGGTATCTTGATTTCAGACTATGTATTAATTGAATAAATGACCCAAGATAATTGCAAAATTGGTGTTGACAGAGGTGCTATATTTTAAATAAAAAACAGAAATGGGGACCAAAACACATTAGTTGTTAAATTTTCATAAATATATGTGCAACAGAGGTGAAGAGAACTATAAGGCAGGTGCATACAAACAGAGAGATGCACAATTGCACAGTTAGTTTATGCAAGCCATTATTATGATTGCAGATGCAAATGGTAAGTCAGCTGTTTAACTGTTCATTTACTCATGTAAGTACTGTTTTCCTAAGCAATGACATTGTATATATGTAAATTGAGAAGCAATCTGATTTGTTAGTGTTGTACTCACTGAGCACAGGGGTAAATAGCTACCAAAGATGAAAGAAAATAGAAAATCATGGCTGTAAAGTTGAATGGCATTAATTATGTGTGGCACTGCGGCTCGTTATATTGCAAAACCTCTTCCTGGTTAGATGCACATTCAATAGGAGAGATGATTGTAAAGGAAAAAATGCGGAGGAAAAGAAAAGACTACTGCAACAAGAAATATTTCAAAGCTTCTGCAAAGATAAAAAATGTCCATTGCCATGTTCTAGAATTTCTCAGACAGAAAGACCTCTTCTAGGACATAAACTACTTCCATTACATTGACTATTTTTCTTTCAGGAGCATATGTATTGATACACAGCCTGCTTGTTTCATTATGAGACTCCTAGTGAGACAGGAATATCTGCCAGTCAAAAACAACACAAGCAGGAATACCTCTTCATTTAAGATGCATCTTTCAGTCAAAATATTATGCATGCTCAGTTACACAAAAGGTCTTCCTAAACCAAAAAGCAAGCCCAATGCCTGGATACAAATAATTATAAAGACTTCAATAAAACTTCCATCTCCATGTTTTTTTACTGTTTCTGACTCCCTCCATCCTCTGGAAACTCCTTCATACTGTTATGTGGTGTTGTTCTGGGCCTTCCTTCTCTCCAAATGCCAATCCTAATCCAAACCCTAACTTTAGCATGAATCCTAAACCTAAAGCTAGTGCAGGGGCTGCTGCTTGGCCTTAGCTCAAGACACCATGCATGGCAAGAAGAAAAGGTTCTCAGGAGAGCCCTGAAATCCAGTGCTGGCTTTGGCAGTCACTCCCAGCCCCATTTGAGATGCAGCTCTAGGCTTTTTCCTTCACCCAGCAATAAATACACAAGTTACCTTAACTTCATCTCAGGAGGTGTGAAGAGACAAAACCTAAAGGTGCAGCTGGAATGAGATATGGTTTTGTGGCATGGGCTCAAAACAAAACAGCATTCCAGGTAAAGTGTTAATGTGTAGTGCTAAAGTTGGGAAAGAGTAAAGGAGCACAACTGCAGCTGGAGCAGGGAAAAACTGGAAGAAGCACTGGACTATAAAATCAATTCTTAATTGAGAATTTCTTCCTCTGTGTGGCTGAAAATCTTGATGTCAGGGTCCTCGTGGCACTAGCGTAAGGATTAGGGTCAAGGTAAGGGTTGGGAGAAACTCAGAGCAACAGTTGGCATGGGGCTGAGAAGTGTCCCTGAGAGGAAGAGCAGGCTCCAGAACACCTCCTTCCTGACAATTGTTCATATCAGACATTAGCCTGGCCTTTTGTAAAGGCTGTGCTCTTTTACCCATTAATTGAGTGCTTTGGAACCCTCTTGGTGTTGTGTTAAGTAGACTTTGGGGGAGGCAGAAAAGCATAATAATAATTTTTAATGACACAATCACAATTTTCAGTGTAGTTTAGGAAAGCATTTCAATATGAAAAGTATGTAATGAGGATGAACAGGAATTATTTAGCATAATAACACAGGAAATATGTAAAGTGATGGTCTTTGGGATATGAAAAGAGAGAGAAAAAAGTAAAAGAAAGTTTAGCTCGAGTCTCAAGGAAAACTCTCTTCCATTAAGATTCATAAATCAGCTATATAGGTGAAAGTGTTCCTATTTAGGATATTGAGTAAAGGATGGGATGCTAAAGATTAGGCATTTGACAAGATATATTGGATATGATTATTATATTATATCCCTTTAAAAATGCAATTTTCACACTCCATTTAACTTCTAAAAACAGTATCTTTGAATGCTTAGACTGAGGCCACAGATACCATTTTGTATGGAATAAAATTATTTGTTTTTCAGTGTTTTCCACTGCCTCTAATAGGTGGTGTAAACTACTTTCCCTGTTCAATAATTCAATATTTCATTTTTCTCTGATTCCCCATCCACATTTTTTTGAGGCTTTTATGGTAGCAAGGATTTTATTTCTCACTAGCTGAACAAATCTAAAGATTGAAAAGCTTAAAACATCAGGGACCAAAAGTTCTAAACAAATTTGGTTCTGAGAAGGGAAGGGTTCAGTCTCAAGGGAATTTAAGTAGAAAGTTATTGTTGTCAGGACTATTGAAAGAATTATTTTCACAATTAATTTATAAAGAAAATAAATCATTCCTGCCTAGTTTATCACTATTTTAAGTACCTTTATGGGTGCCTTTCTTTGCATTCATGTGGCTTAATGCTTGCATGTACCTTGTCCACCCACTGCTTATTTACACTCACGTGGAGAGGTTTCAATACTATTTCTGCAAAAGAGGCCTTGCATGGCACGCATGGAATAAGTTATTTTAACAAGGCCAAAAGACCATTATTCCTTTAGATACTCCTAAATGGCAGCTTTTTCTGAGTTCCAGTGACTCTCTGAGACAAATTTTCTACTACAGAACCTTGCAGGTGTCTGGATGTAAACTCTGAAGCCTGGCGTTTAGATTCCCTGGGCCATGGCGATGGCTGAGATTCACCTCTTCTTCTTCCCACTTTTCCTACCATTTTATTAAAGCTTTGGTTCATGTTACACTGCCTGCACAAGCCTGAGCTATGAAGCAGGGTGCAGCAGGTGCCCTTGTTGGGGCAGGCACTGCTGAAAGGGAGTCTATGTGTTTAATGACAGCTACATAATCACTATGGGCAAGTACTGTGGAGGGCCCCTGCTGCACTGTGAAAGACCCAGAAGAGGATGCATGTCTAGAAACAGCTCTTTTCTTCTTTGTCTCACTCTAGGTAGCCTGAGAATGGACGGAAATCTTTATTACCTTTCAGTCCTCTTTTGTTTTCCTTTGGGTTGTTTTCTTTCACCATTTCAGTTAATGTTACGGATTCCGCGAACAAATCCTTGTGCCAGTGAATCTATTTCAACATCCTTTGTGCAAAAGACTCTTTTCTTGGCCAGGGCCAAGCACTGATTAATGAGTCCAAATATGGCAAGAGCAATACTATATGTCAGTCACACAGTGTGGTATTGTTAACTGCACCTTTCTTAAGTGTACTCCACTTCCTCAGCACCTCAGAGCTGAGCTTCTCCCGACCTTCTTCTCTAACCTCAACAAAGCTTGCTGCTTGGAGGACTGCTTGGAGTGTCACTTCAGGTACCCTGAATTTGAGGCAAACTCACAAAACACTGTTATTCAAAAGAGTCACTTTTTTTCCTTTTGAACTCCTAATGTTCTTAGTAACAGATGACCACAGGTTAGGACCCATCCTCCTTATATCCTTTTAGACATTGCATAGGCACTCTGATACTTCACTCAGCCAAGCCATTGTGAAACTGTGGACATCATCAGATGCTTAAATGTCTGCAGTGAGTATGTACAGGGAAGGAAGAGGTTTTGGACAATTTTTCTTAAACTGTTCAATAGAACTTGTGCCTCTTATCTCTGCAAATAAATAGGAACAGACTATTTTCTTTTAATTCAAAACTTACTTATTTTAGTATTTTAGATTTGGCAAAAAGGCTTTTTCCTTCACTGCAGTGACTTACTGAGTCATTTCCTACTGGAGGATAGAGCAAGGGTCTTCTAAAAGCTATTGTGCTAGGAATAGTAACAATAATTTACACCATCAACTAGTTCTTAAGGCTCATCATCTTCACATATAGGAATGCATTTGTGTGCTACTGATTCTGAAAAGACTCAGTTTCAAAACTCTAGAAATTTGGGGTTGTGGATTAAACTGTTAAAAAAAAAGGTACATTTAAATATACTGTAGATCCCACACATTCAGTTATTAAATAATTCAGGAACTGCATTTACTAGGTTAGACTACTCTGATTTTTCTTCTCTTTCGTCACCATGGCAGAATTATATCACTGAAAGAACACAAGAGTGGAGGTTATTTCTTCTGTTGCTTTGAAACAATGAATGGGAAGGGAGCTGAAAATTGAAGCAGCTGCTGCCAAAGTTGTACATAAGTCTGAAGAGAATCTTTCTGCCAATTACTTTTTAATCCTGTCTATAAGATTTAAGTTCCCAAAGTGTCCTATTGCAGACTGTATCATCCTTCAGGGAGTCACTAACACAACAGAGACTAGCAAACATCACAAAAATATTTACATTAATTTTCATCTGCTTTGGGAAAAGAATTTGCTTTGGCTGTGGTTTACTTTCCAGTTGCAATTTATGCAAATTCTTATGGATACGAGGTTGAAGAAAGCTCTTAGATGTGTGAGGCAGCAAGTTTCCTGTTAAGCCGAAAAGGTTCTATATTTGTGCCAGAAATAGCTGCAATTATTCAGTTACAGGACAAAAAATATCACCTGCATGACATGACTAATCCAAATAAAGGTCCCTGGTTTATAACGCAGAATTGAAGGTTACGCCTGTCATTGGAGTCCAAGGGATGTGTAAGTTCCACTTTTTGTTTTTAACTCAGGTTAACTTCATAATTGAGTCGTATGCTGACAGCCCTTTAGCTATCTGAGGTAGATTTCCACCACCAAATATTTCCCAGGGCTCCAAAGAGGCTCACAATACTGCCTCCAATGCTGCCACCACAGATCTTTGCTGCCAACCGAGTTTGTTGTTCCAATTGTGACACATCTATACAAGCTGCTGTAATGTTCCCCAGCACAGCAAAACCTTTAAACATGCTTTGAATATTATCAATGTTTAAAATTGTGTATGTTCCTTTACATGAGGAAAAAATGAAGCAAAGTCACTAATTAACTTATGTAGTATCACAGAGAGACCACAGTAGAAAGAGGTTTTAAAGCTCTAGTCTTACAAACTGAATTGTTTCACGTCACTAAAATGGTATCACTCAGTGAGGGCAGTAACTTCTACAGTGCTGATGAGGAATAAGAAGAATCATGAACCAAATAGCCCAACAGCTATGCTGTTTCTTTTGATATTAGGTAAGGTACATCATATAAACAAACTAATTCTTTTCAGAAAACCCTTTTAAAACTTACAGCATTTGTTGTTTTCTCTTGATGCAGCTTTTTGCTCTGAGTGCTGGCAGCAAAGTGAAATTTACTCACATCCTGATGGCCGTGTGGAGCTGGTGCTTCAGTGAGCAGAATTTGAGTAAAGCCTTCTTTGCTGCCAGCAGTGAAAGCAGAACATACAGTATTTCCAGGGAGAATGCCACATGTGGGAATGCAAGAAAATACAGATGGCCAAAGGCAACTTAAAAGCTGGGTTATGCAGAGGAAGAAATGAAGCAAGAAGAAAATTAGAGCCCAGAGAAAGAAAGGAGAGGCAAAACCAGCCAGGACATAGAAGTGTAGTGAGTTCAGTCAGTGTAAATAAGGACTGTTCTGCATATTACAGTCCAGTTACCTTTCTATCAACTCTAGATGAACAAACAACTTCCAAACACAAAATGGCAAAGATAATTATCTTTAAAAGTGAAGAATCAATTTTCAATTAGATGCCATAGGTCATCACTGCATCTTATTTCCATTCTATCTCTCTTTGTAAATCTAGTTGTTGCTTTTTCTCAAGTTGACAGTCTCTGAAAAACACACAACAGAAGAGAGGCCCCTCCTTTAAAGTGGATTCTTGAAGTCTCCTTGGAATATCCAAGGTATATTTAACTAAACACCTACATAGAAGAGCTGTTAGAACATGTTAAGAATATGGAAAGCTGACAAATCTGTTTCGACAAAGTTGTGAGCTGTAAGTTTCTGTAATTCAAGTTCTGAGGAAACAAGACAAAACCTGACCTGCTGTAGTCTAAAAAACCAAGTTTTTAAATGTCATTTTAAGTGCCATTTCCTTTTCAAAAAAAAAATTGAAAGCTTTTTAATTCTAACATGGAATAAAAACAAATTTTGAAATTCAAGAAACTTCTATGAAACCTCACTGCTATTCCCTAGCCACTTCTCACATTCTTTGGACTAGTTGAAAAACCATTTTCATTTTAACATGTTCACTGTATAATTTTTACCCCAGTATATTGAGAGGAAAGACCCTTTCCCACTTTTTAGTAAGGAGAGGTTTTCAGTTATAAAATTAATTGATTGCTTGCCAACATGCATGTAAATCCAAATATTTGTGCAAGTCAACATAAATTCACCACCGCATCTTGCTGTGTGTCACTGAGCTCTGTAGTCCAATATTAATGGAATACTTGATGAAGCTGATGTGCATATTTTCATCCCACACATACAAATTCATCATGAGAATTATTGCCTTCAGCAAAGAAAATAACACATGCAACATCAGAAATTTAGATATACCTTCCTGAAAATACAGAAATAACAAAATGAATGACATAATGGCCAGTGAAAAATCTGAAATTTAAGGCTCTGAAAAGTGTCTTATCTTTGTCCAAAGAAGAATGGAGGGGGGGCGGGAAGTTTATACACAAAATAACTCAGTCTGACAATCTGAGAGCAAAAAAAACCCTACAGTAATCACAAAATTAGAGAATTAGAGTTTTTGATCCTTGGAGAAGTAAGGAGGGAGGTCAACAGAACTGCCACCTTGGACTTCCAGAGAGCAGGGTTTTACCTGTTGACTGGTTGAGAGACAACATCAGGATGGAGTCCTGTGGGTTGAAGGAGTCTAAGAATTCTGGACAGTCTTCCAGAATGAAATCCTAAAGTTGCAGTATCAGTCCATCCTCTTATGCCAAAAGATGAGTTTTGGGGACGGAGATCAGCCAGAAGATCTGTCTGATCTTCTGGATCAGAAGAAGAAGCTCTGCTTGAACAGAGTTTTGGCTGAAACTCGGGAAAAAAGAGTGTATGACCTTTGGAAGAAGGGACAGAAAACTCAAAAGAACTACAGGGATGTAGTTGTGAGGTTATGCAGGGAAAAAATTAAAAGGACAGAAGCCCAAACAGAACTAAATCCAACAACTGTTGTAAAAGATAATACAAAGATTCCTATAAATACATTGGCAACAAAAGGAGGACTAAGGACAATCTCCATCCTTTACTGGGTGCAAGGGGAAATATAATGACAAAGAATGAGGAAAACGGTGAGGTACCTGATGCTTTCTTTGCCTCAGTCCTTAATAGCAAGGCCAGTTTTTCTCTTGTATCCAGCCCTCTGAGCTGAATGACAGGGACAGGGAGCAGATTGAAATCCCCATAACCCAAGGGGGAATGGTCAGTGACCTGCTTTGCCAGTTAGGACTGGATGAGTCCACGGGGCTGGAAGGCACATTCTCACACGTTCCACACACAGTGCTGAATGCTCACCAAGACACTTTCCATCATTTGCCAGCGACCTGGTTAACTGTGAGGGTCCAAGATGACTGGGGGTCAGTAAAAGTGACAAGAGCAGAAGGAGGAGCTGAGGAATTACAGCCCTGTCATCCTGACCTCATTGCCAGGGAAAGGCAGGGAAGAGATCAGCTTGTGTGCCCTAACAGGGCAAAAGAGGAGATCAGGCCCAGCCATCACTGATTTATGAAAGGCGTGTCCTTTTTGACCAACCTGATCTCTTTCCATGACCAGGTGACCCACTCAGTGGATGAGGGAAAGGCTGTGAATGTGTCTACCTGGACTTTACTAAAGTCTTTGGCTTAGTTTTCCACAATATCCTCCTGGCTAGTTATGACTTGGACAGCCACAGTTTACTGGGTAATAAATTGTTGGGATGGCCAAGCTCAGAGAATGGTGGTGGATGGAGTTACATCCAGTTGGTGGCTGGTCACCACTGGTGCTCCCCAGGGCTCAGTATTGAGGCCAGGCCTGTTAGTGACAACCTGGACAAGCAGATTGAGTGCACCCTCCGTCAATTTGCAGAAGACACTAAATTGGGCAGAAGTGTTGATCTGCTGAATAGTGGAAACACTTTGCAAAGGGATCTGGACAGGCTGGATTGATGTTTGATTGATGATTGGTGATGGTAAAATGCCACATTTATGAGGTTCAAACAGCCCAAATACTGGGCCCTGCCCTTGGCTCACAACAGCCCCAGTCAGTGCCACAGGCTGGTGGCAGGGTGGCTGGAAAGCTGCCCAGTGGAAAAGGACCTGGAGGTGCTGCTGGGTAACAGTGACTGAACATGAGCCAGGGTGTGCCCAGGTGACCAAGAGGGCCAATGGTCCCTGGTTTATATCAGGAATAGTGTGCCCAGCAGGAGCAGGGCAGTGATTGTCTCCCTGTATTTGGCATTGGTGAGGCCACACCTTGAATCCTGTGTCCAGTTCTGGACCACTCAATTCAGAAAGGACATTGAGGTGCTGGAGCAGGTCCAGAGAAGGGAATGGAGCTGGTGAAGGGTCTGGAGGACAATTCCTGTGAGGGGGCAGCTGAGGGAGCTGGGAGTGTTCAGCCTGGGAAAAAGTAGGCTCAGGGAAGACCTTGTCCCTCTCTAGAACGACCTGAAACTTGTAGTGAGGTGGGGGTCCCTTCTCCCAGGTAGCAAGTAAGTGGATAAGAGAAAATTGCAGGGGAAGTTTAGATTGGATATCAGGAAAACTGTTTTCACAGAAAGAGATGCCAAGCATTGGAATAGGCTGCACAGAGGAGTGGTGAAATCACCATCCCTGTAAGTGTTCAAAAAGTGTGTAGATGTGTTGCTTTGGAACATGGTGGGCAGGGCTGGGCTAATGGTTAGACTTAATGTTCTTCAAGGTCTCTTTCACCCTAAATGAGACTATGATTCTACAAAATATTTAAAAAGTCAAATCTGACTGGCAACCCATTCCCTTTTCAAGTCAGTTGAGGATCTTTTATTTTTTTTAATACACTTTCACTGACTAAATATATTCCCATGTGTTCCTATAAGTTTCATGCAGCAGTGTCCTGGATGAACATCATTCTAGAAAGACTACTGCTACTTTGTGGTCTTTCTCTTATTGATTTTAATTTATTCCCTGGATGTTTCATTAAGAGGCTGCAAGTTCTGAAAATATTAATGCAAGTTTAAATAAGATTATTTTTTTTCCATTGGTCTCTCATGTCTCAACAATTCAATCTTCTTACCTAACTTGATACACAGCTTTTCCAACTTTTTTCCAGTTTTCATGCATGCTTTTCAAATTTTTTTTGTCGTGAGACTGCACATGACAGAAGCAAACACACAAAAATAGAAAAGACAGTTCTTCATCCATGGTAAGTCAGCAAAACTTACTTAAGGTTACAGATTTCCAACATCTAGTAATTTTGTATACACCAAAACATCATTTGTGATGCAAGAAGGTAAGACTGATTCTATTTTGTGTTTCACCTCTGACCTAATACTCTGTCTCTCTACCAGCTTCTAGGGCTAAGCTGTAGTATACAATGGTACCATTTGGGGTAAGAAGTCACCCAAAGCCATGCTCTTCCTTTGACTTCTATCCTAAAAAGTGAATGAACATGCAAAGATTTCCAGTTGGGTACTCAGCACATGCTGCACAGCACGTTATCACAGCCAGCCCAGCCCTGCAGAGGAGCAAGCCCAGCCTCTTGTGCCAGCAAAGCAGCAGCAGTTCTGTTCAATTCCCACCCAGAGCTCTCAGCTGTGATAAGATCAGGCCCAACAAAAACAAAAGTCCTGTCGTAGCAAAAGCTCCTTCTAGGAACAGTGCTGGATCTGGGGACAGAGAGTAGGGTTTGGGGTACATCTTCCTTCATTTTGAGTCATTTCCTGTGCATTAGTGGATGTGCAAGAACATCTATTAAGAACAGATCCAGTCTTAACAGGACATAAATGATGGAGAAGATTAAGCTACTCAGTTTATTTTCATCACATTAAAATTTATTTTTCATCACATTAAAAAATAGCCACATCATGTTCATAGTTTGAATTTATCTCACTTCAGTGTCCAATAACTTGGTTTGCCTGCTAAATTTAAAAAAAAATCTGCATCAGACTTCTTCCTTATATACATACTTTTATAGTAAAACTTCTCTTGAACCCCTTGTTCCCAAGTCAGACTGAGTTTAAATCTCTTGTGGTAAGCAGAATACTTCAGACTCTGACTAACTAGTATAGCTCTTTCCTGAACCCTTTCAGGTATGATAGCCTCCCTTTAAAGGTGTAAATATTAACTTTGAAGACAGTGTTTCATTAATGAGTGGTAACTGGCGATGTTCTAAATCAATGGTTTTTCTTTGGAGAATGCTAATTTGCTGAAACCAAAGAACTGTAGTAGTGCATCTGGTGTGTCAAATCTTTCAAAAAAATCTGATTTTCTCTGTGAGGTTTTTTGCTGGATGCTGCAGAATCAGAACCTACAGGCTACCACCTCAAATATTCATAATTTTTTAGTGGCAAAGTGAATTGTAGCCTCAAATTCAGTCAAAACTTCCTGCTCAGTGTTAACAAATGAGACAGCTCAGTCTTATTTCCTGGAAGGAAATGAGTCTTTTCATTTTTTTCAAGCTATTAGTTCCCAGATGGACCTAAGTGCCAGAATTTTTTTGGGATGTGTACCTTGGTTTATTTACTTGCAGAATCAGATTTGCTATCTCTCCTGCATTGGTTGTGGATGATTACTGAAAGATACTTCATTCTTTTCTAGCATCTATGATACCAGCTTTTAAAACTGTGCTTACAATTTCTTATGCAACCCCATTTCTCCTGGACCAATGTGCTGAGGACATGAGAAGTTTGTTCCATAGTTGAAATACCTTTTACTGATCTTAATCTATCTAATCAGAGGTTACACCCACCTCAGACTTAAACAGGAGATAATTTTTAATTTCCCCCTTTTAAGTAAGGACTATATTAGCCCTTGGGATGGGAAAAGTGATATAGCCAGTACTTCACCAGCCGGTAAATCCTCCTGATGATTTTAATGACAAAAGGCAGGATTCCACGGGAGCTTATCCTGATAACATCTGTTCCAAAGCAGAGCGTTCCTCCTCCTCCTCCCTTGCATGACTGCACCATGAGCCACCAGAATAAACTCATGCCACAAGCTGAGTTGCACTTCTTCTCTGTTAAAAAACATTAAGACCAAGCAAGCTCTACTTCAGATTGCTTTAAACTGCCATTGAACCACATTTTCAGGCTATCATTCAACCAGATTTTTTTGCTATAACATTATCTCTGCTTTAATGGCTTCACCTTTTCCCCTCCTGATGACATGCTCATACCTTATCTCAGCACTGCCCACTCAGTTATACCAATATCTGTGCAGCTGAGCAGTGAATCACAGAACTGGCCAGGTTCAGAATAACTCAGGAAAAAGGTTTTAACTGATCATCATCTGATAACAGTTCACTCCAGCTGCAGAAATTGTGGTAGGTACAAAAGTAGGAAGAGTGTCAGGAATAATTAACCTGAAGAAGGAAAGCGGACCATGACACTGCTGAATGAAGAGCTGTCAGCCTAGACCTCTGTGAGAACAACTTTGTGTGACACTCCTCCAGCCACTGAACTCTGTGTTTATTTATTCCTGCAGTCAATATATATTACTAATTTAAAGTACTATTTTTGACATGTATACTAAGCATATTTTGTATAGGTTTTCTGTGGTTCAGCTGGGGTATAATTAATTAATTAATTATTAATTTTCTTCACAGTGGCTGGTATGGGGCTGTGTTTTGGATTTGTGCTCAGCACAGAGCTGAGAATATAGAGATGTCTTTGTTATTGCTGAGCAGGGCTTACATACAGCGAAGGCTTCTTCTGCTTTTTGCACTGTGACACTGGTGAGGAAGCTGGGGATGCATGGGAGGGTGGGAGGAGACAGAGCCAGGACAGGTGACCCAAACTGACCAAAGGGATATTCCAGACCATGTGAAATCATGCTCAGCATAGGAAGGGGGAGGAAAAAAAAAAGGAAGGGGGGGAATGTTTGGAGTGATGGCCTTTGTCTTCTCAAGTCATTGTCATGTGTGATGTTGCCCTCCTGTCCTGGAGATGCCTGCTCATGAGAAGCAGTGACATAATTCTTTTTTTTTTTTTTTTTTTTTTTTTTTTTTTTTTTTTTTTTTTCCTTTGGTTGTGTGTGTGACTTTTGTTTTCCCTATTAAATTGTCTTTATCTCAGCTCATGCCTTTTCCAGCTTTTACCTTTCCAATTTTCCCCTGATACTGCTGTGGGGGAGGGGGGAGTGAGTGAGTGAGAGGCTGTATGGGGCTTGGCTGCTGACTGGGGTTAAACTACAATAAGGTTGTAAATGGCTCCAAGTCAAAATGTCACTGAATATTTGAAAGAAAATTCTCTCTGGGTAGGTTATGTTATCTCTTCTGTCAACAAGACTGTAAGTAGCAAAAACCCCTGGTTCTCAGTTGCCTCAATATCTGTCTAAAGACCTAGCAAGTATAGAAAATCTAGATTTGTCCATGTTAATCAGGTGGTACCTACTCATGATATATATATTTTATATCACTATATCATCTCTACTAACCCTAACCCTCCCTAGCTTGGTGATCCATGCAGAATTAAATGCCCACCAGTAATTTTTCCCATAATCAATATGAACATCCTGCATTTACCACAGCTATAACTGCTTTTAGGAAAATCCTTTGTTTGAGAGTTTGTTACTTCATTACACTTAGTGTCATTTTAGACACTCTGAAAGTAAAGGGAGACAATTTCATGAAATAAATGTCTACTGAATTTAGATGTCCAGAGAAAGGCCATAAAAATTATCAGAGAACTGAGCTTGTCCTGGGAAGAAAGGCTGAGAAAATTGGGGTTTTTCAGTCTGGAGAAGAGACGGCCCAGGGGTGACCTTTTAGCAGATTCCCAGTATTTAAAGGGGCTTTAAAGAAAGATGGGGACACACCTTTTAGCAAGGCCTGTTGTGGTAGGACAAGAAGTAATAGTTTAAAACTAAAATTGGGTAGATTCAGACTAGATATAGGAAAAAACCCTTTATGGTGAGGGTGGTAAAATACTGGAGCAGGTTGCCCAGCAATGTGATGGATCCTCATCCCTGGAAGCATTTAACTCCAGGCTGTCAAGGCTGGCCAGGGCCCCAAGCAACTTGATTTAGTTGAAGATGTCCCTGCTCATTGCAGGGGATTGGACAAGATAACCTTAAAATGTTCTTTCCAACCCAAACCATTCTATGATTCTGTGATTCTATGAACTTGCAGAGTTATCTCACTTCCTGTCAAAATTAGTAAGTTAAGAGCACTCAGCACTTCCAGACAGCTCATAAATTCAGCTCCCAAGTGATATGTCATTTCCCTTTGTTACACTATTTATGTGAACTTGGCTGCAGCTAGTAGTTATGATAATCACAGAATCATTGAGGTGGAAGGGACCTCAGAAGGTTTCCACTCCAGCCTCTTGCTCCAAGCAGGTAAGCTCTTAGATCACATCTGATCAGATCATAATACTGGCTACCAAATCAACTCTGATATGTGGTTGATATTTCTAGAAATTGGTAATTCTAGATATACTATGTTTCTCGTAGTATTTCTAGAATTCTTTCTTCACAAATAAACTGTGAGGTGGTTCCGTAACCAGTGCCTGGGTTTTAGCATGTTCCATCACACATAATATCAATACTTAAGTATTACCTGACTGTAAAGAAAAAAAAAATCAAGGAAATCAGCCATCAATTGTTTTTCTCTTGCGCATTTTGAGAATCAAGGCTATTCTGCCTCACATGCATGATTTTTCATAAAGTTGTGTTGAAATACAAAAACAACATAACCTAGTGGCCAATGAGCCAATTGCAAAGAAAAAAAGTTTGAGTTGAAAGCTGTAAATCCCCTGAAACATGAATTCTCTTAAATGTTCAACCATTCCTATCTTTCCTTTGCTTGAGTACTGCTCAGCTTAAAAGAGTTTTCTGGTAGAGAAAATAATGGACATTAAGAGAATCCTAAAGAAAGATTTATGTGCTTCTCTTCCAAGCATACTTTCCTGGTATTACCTGTTCAATTTCACTCAAGTCCCACAAGCTCCATCTCACCACCCTCTTTCAATGCCTTTTCAGCAGAGATGTCTTACTCTGGACTGAAGCTACCTTCAGTTGCTGTAGCAGTGTCAAGTCTTGAATCACAGCTCCATCCACAAATTACTTGTGTGTGGGACCATTCACTAGTGGCCAACAGGCATAGAACAGCCCATGTTCCTGTCAAACACTATTCCAAGATGTGTAGTAATATCTTGACTAGCAATTAATAATGGTTCCTGACACAGGTAAACTTCTGAACAGTTGGTTCATGGCAAATATTTGAGAGCATAAAGGTTCATCTGGGCCCAAAGCTTTCTAGGGAATGTTCTGGCAATATAACAGTACATACATACATTTAAGTTGCAGTTCTGGGGACAGACCTCCCACATGTCTATATAATTAAATTGAATAGTGACAAGGAAATGTCATAGCAGTGAGGAAAAGAGTGAAGGAATAGACTACTGTTCATGTCCCGGTTTACTTCTTTTGAGCCTTGGCTATAAATTAACTCTGCTACACTTAGGAAAAGTTGAACTCAGGACAAACCTGGCGGCTTGGGCTGTAGTGCACTCGATCTTTGTCACACCTTATCTGTCCAAACTTCATGAACCTGGAGAAAGACCTGCAATAATTATGAGGAGAGGCCAAGAGAACTGGGTTTGTTTAGCCTTGAGATGGATAAAGGGAGCACTTAAACACCAATAAATATTGAATAGAAGGATACTGAAAGGACAGAGGCGAAATCTTTTTGAAGTACCCAGTGATAGGAAAAGACACAAAGGAAACAGTCTGGAAATTCTATTTACATGAAAGGAAAAGCTCTTACAACAGAAGTGTGGTCAAATAATAGACCAGGTTGTCCACAAAGGATTCATAATCTCCATCCTTGAAGATACTACTCAGAAAATGGATGGACAAGGCTAAAGAAGACCTAAATTAACCTGCTTCCAACAAATCTAGGTGACTGCCAGGGATCCTTTTCAGCCCAAATTGTCCAATTATTTTACAGTTCTAAGAAAAGAAACAAAACTTTCTGGGACCATTCTTAAGGAAGACCTGGAGCTTGGGAGAAAGTAGCTTTTAGGATATGCTTGAGGGTTTATATACAAGAACAGGTGTGTTGTTACAGGACTGTGCTTGCTCACAGTCCTGTAATTTAAATGGATTTGCTTGTAGGCTGGTTTAGGGGGTTTAGTGTGGTCTTTTGCCTCCATGAAAACACAATGAAGACAACACCAAATTAAACCTCAAAACTACTCATTAGCTGTGATACAGCCTGCACATGAAAACAATTATTCATTTGTCTCTAGTTCTCTTGTTCCATAAAATTGCACTTATGTGTACATAAGCTTACTCTTCTCTGTTGTTTGAACTTAGAACTGTCTGATATCTCTTTCGTAATTAGAGCTCTAGTGTGTTTAGCACATTTCTAAGATAGCCTTCATATATTTCCATTCCACCAACTCTCCAGCTATTTCTAAATTTACTTAGAATTCACCACCATTCCTTCTTTAAATCTTCATTCTTCTCCCTGATGACATGTACATATATTTGTGATACAGATTTTTGTTTGCTTATTTGTCCCCTGTGATTGCTTTCAACATAAATCATGGATCCTATGGCCCATGAAATTGACACAGTATTAGTCCAACGGGGTCCTTTTTCCCTAAACCAAAGATCTACAGAGTGAACACCGCTGTACACAACCCAATACTCAGCCTTTCTCTGGATCTCCCTCAAAAATTCCTGATTTGGAACTCATTACTTTTAGGAAATTCCTTAGTCCCACAGTCAAGAAACTGATATCAAATTTGAAAGTCGTCTTTGAGAGCAGAAGACAGATGAACACTAACTCTGACTTTTTTCATGGGCTTTCATTAAAAACATTTTTAATATGGCATTCCTGAAATTGCTCTCCACTTGCAGATACTGCAGTAATGAAGCAGCACTCTGGTGCCAGTACACGCAAGAGAGGCCCTCCCCCAGGTCTGTGTTTTGTGCCAGTTGCCCGTGCATTTTTCATTATCATTTATTTTTATTACCAAGCCTATCCCTGACTGCCAGTTAGTCAGCCTGCATGTAGACAGTGTGCTACTCCCACAGACAAGAAAGTCAGAAGAATTTTAAATAAGCCCTTTTCAAAATGTTTACTATCTAAACCTTATTCCCAAAGTGCTACTGTGGATAGCTAGAGTGCATCCACCCGCCCAATTTTGCACCCAGGAGGGAATTTCCATCAGGACAAGTGTTTCTCCATAGGTGATAAACAGCCTTGACATGTTTTTCCATGCATGTTTATTTATTCATATGTGTTTATTCATTCAGGTCCACACAACTGATTTTTTGTCTCCAGTTGTGAATGTGGTTTGGCTGAAAAAGCTTAGTTCACACAAATCTCTAAACATCTGTTCAAGTTTTTCTCATTCCCAACCCCCATCCATTAGAAATTCTAGGTACACACTGTGGAAACTTTACTGCATCTTTATCAAATAAAAAGAGGGGAAAAAAAGATAAACAAATAAAGATAACAAAGGGAATCTCATAATTAAACAAAAATATCCCACCAGCTTTCTTCACATCAAGAAAAATTCAGCTCTATATAAAAGAATCAACTTCAGGCACCAGCAGTTGAATCAAATATTATTTAAGTCTGGAAAGACAAAATTTAAGATGGATACAGGTGGTGTTCAGGCCTCAGTGCAAAAGTGAACATCATTCATTATGAAAATTTGTCTTGAATCATTATGGAGTTTGTGTATTAGTAGGCATATCTAGGTCAAATGTTCCCAAGAGCTGGGCTGCTAATGAAACAGGTTGAAATCTAGTTGTGTTTTCATTATAATTTCCATGCATTTTTTATGAAAGCTTGTACATGACCAGTAGAAAACCCATCAAAGTCTTTTTAATAAAAATACTCATCAAAATGAGATTAAAATATAGGATTAAGTTAATTTTACTTTACTTTATCAATGAACTTTTTGGGGTTGTTTATTTTTTCCCCATTTAAATAAAGCGTACAGTATGAGAACATACTGCATTATGTCCATTATATCTTTATTGGGGTCAGGTCTCTGTTCCACCACAACTTTCAGGTGCTTCAGAGACAAATGTCCATCTGTCTTACTTTCTAGCATCTTCTACTACAGGATATTCTACCTGAAGACATTGCAGAACTGTACTCCAAGAAACTAAAAACATCCCAACCTCTTGTTTTGCCAAGGGGAAAAAAAACCAAACCAAAACAAAACCAACAAACCAGCCAGCCACTTATTTTTCACACAGCACTGTTTGAGTGCCTCATGGTATCGAATGTATTTATACAACAGGTCAGTAAGCGTGGTAGATGTGCTGCTGCTATCCAAGCTGGGAGCTGAAGTACAGACCTATTTTTTGGTGCTGAGAAACTTATCAAAAAAAAAAATCAAAAAGAATAGTTTTACCTCAAAATTCAACCACCATTCCCCTGAAATTGTCAACATCGCTAATGATGTTTTATATAGTACCTCCTGTAACAGGAACCATCAGGTCTCAATACAATTATGACAGCTGAAATGTTCCAGAAAATATTAAAATACCTTCCTCCTAAAAGGATGCAACACATCCCAGTTGCCACATAATTTTCACTTTGCTCCTACTGCACAATGGCAACAGGATGAAAGAGGCTCCCACTCTAAGAAGACCTGCACATCTGGCATAAACTATTAGATACTCAAACACTGGAAGAAGAGCTGAGCCAAGAGAAACTGCTGAACTTGCTCTTGGCATCTCACCAAGGGCTCCCCACTAGGACATCTTCTAATTTCACAGTGGAGCTTGGTCAGGAGCTGTAACCATTTTCTTCCCTCTGTTTTCCAAAGCGTATAATATCCACTTTATGGTTTTAACAAAAGAATTTTAGTATTTATCTGTTGCTACTGTTTCAATTATCACTGTTCCTATTTATGTGTGGGATAGAGCTTTTATAAAGTGACTTCTTTAAAGGAGAACAGTATATGCAACAGCAAAGTGACAGCCTGCAATACAACAGCAAAACCTACTGGTGCAAGAAATCCATTAAACAGCCTCTTGCAAAAAGCATCCACAACATGACATGTCAGATAAAGGGGAACTATAGTAAGTACAGTTAGTCTATGTATGAAATCTGGGAGGATACCATAGTACAGGACAAGATCAGCTACTGAACACAGGTCACTAAGGTGAGGCTTCACAAGAAGCGAAGAATTGAAGATGACTCCTCACACTCATTTACTAAGTTTGGCCATTGTGGATCTCTTTCATATTCCATGAAAGCTTTCCCACATGCAGGGGAAAAAAAGAAATTGAGAGATAATTCATTCTTTGTGACACCTGACACTTATTCAAAAGTCATGGAATTCTCTCCTGGATGGACTCTACACTGAGTTCAAAGTCACTTCATCACACAAAAAAAATTAAATTACAGAATCCAGTCTTATAGAATGCTGTTCATTGAGTATGTTATGCTTACTTCATATTGAGCAAGGAAATCAAGTGAAAGAATGTGAAACACTCAAGACAAAAGCTACTAACATATTTTCAGTGTGTCAAAAATGTTGTTTGTCTGGTCCCCATAAAACATAAAGAGTTCTAGACTGCTTTCAGGAATATGAGAAAAAGTCATCAAACACAGAAACAAAGTCACCAGAAAACCCCTACAGAATAATAACCCAAATGTCATTTCTTTATTTTTTTATTGAGTGTAATTTGTCTAGCATTTTATTTTTTCATCCATTAAACATGCTAGAAGACTGGACTGCAAACCTCCTTTTCTTTTAAAGAAGACACAGGAGCTATTGATAATACAGTTTTGACCTTATCCAATTTTTTACAGCCTATTTGCTATTTCTAAAGTATTATTCATTGCCCATTATTATACTAATAAACTTTATTATCTTTTATAAAGCCACCAATGGTTACATGCTTGAATGGCCCTCACAAAAGAAAGCTATAACAACATAACAAGGTAAACCTAATAAAACATTCTTTGTTCTCAAACTGTATTTGTGATGATGGACCATTACCTTTTATTTATTATTCACATAAATGTATGATGGGATTTGTACTCTCTCCAGTATTACCTGCCTCATCTTGCAGAAACCATCCAGGTTTTTTTGTTGTTGAATATTTGGTCTCTAGTAAGATGATAATGAATATATTGAAAAAAAAAATCCAAATTTTCCCATATGATCACTTTTATAATCTCAGCAACTGCATGTAAGTACATTCATCTAAGTGTTAAAGTCACTTTTCCTAGTTTCATACTGAGCTAAGACTACCAACTTAAGCCACTTAAATATGTAATAAACAAGCAGAAAATTTTAGAAGTTGAAAAATGGTATTGTTTGGACCCTTGAAATTCTGCTGAAACGTATTTGAATGCCACTATCTCTGTAGTTTTACATCAGAAACCATTATTAAACCCTGTATGCATGCAATACAGACCAAAAAAAGAGCATAAATAAGAAATTTATGATAAACATCCATGGTGTATGTAGGTCTCATTTCATTATGTCAAGTGCCGTCTTGACACATGCCTATATGGATGTTATTCCTATTGCTACATGGAAACAGAAGACCTCTTTCTTTGTCATCTAACTTCTTACATTTTTTTATTTTAATTAAGTTCAAAACCCTTTTCCACTTAGGTCTGTTAAATATCCCTGTACTAGAAAGATCTAAATCTAAGGTGCCTCAGTTGAGTCAAACAGATATGAAATACTGGACTGGAGGTCCATCCAAACCACAAGATCTTCTGTCATCCAAGACCTCTGGAGGAAGAAATAAAATCAAAACCAAACATAAAAACCCAAAACAGTACCACAACAAAATCAACGAAACCAGAAATATAGCTCAAAATATACTGTTTCACAAAATTCTCTTTCTCTGTGGTACCAAAAACCAGAAATTAGATTTTTAACCAGAACCGTAAGTCAAACCTGTAAAAACTACCTGGGAAAAGTCAGATTTAGCAGACTAGACCTGGCTTGGGCTGCACCTGTGCTAACTATGATACTCCATAACTTCAGCACAGGCAGGACAGACATTTCAGCAGACACCAGGAGACTTCCCAAAACTGAACTCCAAGGTGTACACAATCACCCTCCTGATCTCCTTTTGTCCTACACCTCATGCTTTCTCTGCCAAAATAGGGGGGCAGGACGAGCTTGTGAATGAGAAAGCAATGGCTCAGAACAACCCTGTGCTAGGGATAACTTGCCATTGAGCTCACCATCACTAGTATTATTTTTCTGACATGAGTGCCTGAATAACATTTCCATCAGTATCATATTGAAAACCACTGTTAAACAGGGGCAAGACACATCCTAATTTGAACCAACACTTTTCAGCAGTACTGTGTACAACACAGACCCAGTCCTAAAGGCCTCTGATGCAAATTTAAATGGAACACTCATCAAATACAAGAAAACCATTTTCTGCAATCAGAATACTGATACAACAGGAGTAGGCTCAGACCATAGCTTCATATAATATACATCAGTCAGGCAAGTAACACATTGTAAATTATTCTTGGCCAAAGCTGATAAAAGTCCTCCTAATGTTCAGGCTGTCTTCTTTTTGAAAAGCACATAGTATTTCTCTGGCTACCATCCATTAGCTGGATAGAACTTAGTGGGAGTTATGATGTTCCAGAAATATTTCTTACTCATGTTAACCCAATGTGTGCTGGTTCTCCCTTTAGAGGTAGCTGTGGGAAATGCCTCACTGTACAATAAGTTGTATTGAACATTGTAGTAGTACATTTATTTTTCTTAAGTATTTTCAATGCACAGTACAAAGGATAGAAAGCAATAGGTTGTCTGTCTGATCAGACAGCATGACATCCTGCACAATCCCAGCCATTCTCTTGTTGGACCATTTTTTAATGCATTCTACAGTACAAGACTTCTCAGAATATCTTTTTATTTTGTAAGTCTTGGGAAAACAGATAATCATTCTTCACACTCATATAAATTGTTCCATTAGTTAAGTACTCTGGCTATCAAAAGTTCAGCCTGCAGACACACACATCATGGTCAAATTCTGTTCTAAGTGGGTAAAGAACCTAAATTAAATAAACACATTGTCAGTCACTATTATTTTTCTTTTAGATTCACATCAGTCTTTCCCTTAATTATTATAAGTTATTCTTCTGTATGCTAAGTAGCCTCTAATAGGATCTGAGATGCAAATATGTATGCTTATTATTATAGAAAAACAGCATTATTTTAAATTATTCAGGGTGGTACGTACACAAAGACATTTCCACTCTTCTGATCCAGGGAACATAACATAGCAATGAATATTATCAAATAAATATTCTTTGAAACTTCTGCTGCTTACTCAATTCTAATCACAGGTAGACAGCAAGGAACTCATAGCTGCTCTGCCATTTCTGTCAGCGACTGTTTACCCGAATGATGGTACAGTGTCATAATCTGCACATGAATTGTTTAGTTTTCTGTTATTAAACTCATTCTGAAAATATTCAGAAAGGGCTGCCAACTGGCAGGATTCTCAGAGATGCTCTGTCTTTGTCATAGGCCAAAAACCTGCCCACATTTATTAACAGAAATAACAATTTAAAGACACATATTCGTCAGCATGCTGAAATTATTTGACACTAACTTCCTAGTCATCATAATCAATCCCAACTCTAACACAATTTTTAAAAAATCAAGTGAGGCACCTTACCAAAGCTGTAAGTTCAGTGTTGGACTAGGGCTTACTGTGTCCCCAGCTCCTCAGGAATCTGTTAGGAAATGACACTTAGTAAGTATCAGTCTCTCAGACTGAAGGTCTCATTCTGAATCATCCTGAGAAGCAACTGCAAAGAGCTATGTGAAACAAACTGCTCATGACACTGCTGATTTCCCTTTATAGATATATAATCAACATCCTTTGGGGAAATGCCATTGGAATCCCAGAATCATTCAGGCTGCAGAGGACCTGGGGATGCCCTGTTCAAAGCAAGATAATAATTGAATTCAGTTCATACTTGGGGCTTTGTCTTGTCTTGTTCTCAAAGGCAAGCGAGCCCTCAAGCTTTATGAACTGCACCTTCTGTTTCAGTGTCATCTGCAAATTTGGTGGGGCTCCATTCTGTTTCCAACTAATTTATAAAGTTATTAAACAAACAAGGATATTAAACCAACAAGAATAGACCCTAGGGAACTTCACCTCGAACCAGCCTTCAGGCAGAGTGGAAACTATTGACTACTAACTTTTGAGCCCATTCCTTTTTAAACTTATTCATTCTTTGTAGCTATTTTACAGATTGCTAACCAAGGTCAAATTTAACATTATTTAGCTCAAGAGAGCTGTAGGGCTATCAGTGGAGAGTTTACTTCCTCCAAGTGACCATATGTCGAGAAACTGTTCTCATTTACAATGCAGACTGAACTGATGCCTGCTGCTCTGAGGACTGAATAAGTGTAAAAATGGCCCTAAGAAGAACTAAATTAATTCAATCGAATGTTTAGGAAAATGAAGAGTTGTGATTTTTCAACAGCTTAATAGTTCAAGATATTTTTCCAGTGTGTTCTGGTGGACTACACCGTATGACCACTGTCCATAAGACTGGGAGGGAGTTAAGAGTAGAAACTGACTCAGATTCTAGTGGCTGTGTGGAGCTGGTGCTCAGTGAGCAAAATTTGAGTAAATTCTTCTTTACTGCCAGAGCAGAGCACACAGATCATCCGCAGAGACATTCAGGAAAGCAAAAAAATACTGTTGGCTGAAAGTAACTTAGAAGAAAGGCTATGAAATGGAAGAAGGCAAGTGGAAAGAAAATCAAAGAACTAGGACACAGAGAAAGGAGGGATAGAAAGAAGAATCAGAGAAAATGCTGAGTTAGGAGGGACTGATCAGGATCACTGAGTCCAACTCCTAGACCTGCACAGGACACCCCAAAAACCATACCATGGGCCTGAGAACATTGTCCAAATGCTTCAGGAACTCTGCCAGGCTTGGTGTCGCCATGTCCCTGAGGAGTGATCACTTCCCTGAGGAGCCTGTTCCAGAGTCCAACCATCCTCTGATGAAAAACATTTAACCAATACCCAGCCCAAACATCCCCTGACTCAGCTTCATGAGATTTTCTTGAGTCCTGTCACTGTCACCAGAGGGAAGGGATCAGTGTCTGCCTCTCTGGTTCCCCTGACAAGGAAGCTGTTAACTTCAAGGAGGCCTCACCTCAATCTTCTCCAGGCTGAACAGACCAAGGGACCTCAGCTGCTCCTCACACACGTTCCCCTCCAGACCCTTTGCCATCCTCATGGCTGCTGTTGGGACAGTCTCTAATACCTTTTTGTTTGGTTTTTTTTTACTGTGGCACCCAAAACTGCCCCCAGCACTTGAGGTGTGGCCTCCCCAGAGCAGAGCAGAGCAGAGCAGAGCAGAGCAGAGCAGGGCAGGGCAGAGCAGAGCAGAGCAGGACAATCTCTCCCTGGTCTGGCTGGTGATGCTGTGCCTGATGCCCCCAGGACAGGGCTGCCCCTCCTGGCTGCCAGGGCAGGGCTGACTGACATTCAATTTTCTGTTCATCAGGACCCCCAGGTGCCTTTCCACAGTGCTGCTCTCCAGCATCTCATTCCCCAGTCTACACACACAGCCAGGGTTGTGCTATCCCAGACACAGAACCCAGCAGCTGATTTTAGACTTCATACTCTTGGCAAGACAGAGACAAAGATTCAGGAAGGGCAAAGTGTCATGAATGAATTCACCATTTTTCTGAGGCTCTTTCGCAGACTTTCTCTTCTATCTATAAGTGAATTGCACAATTTTTCATAGTTTCTTGCAGTGGAAACTCCTTTATTTTAGCTTTTCTTGATAGTTTGTAATTTCCAGTTTTCCTGAGAATCAACACAGGTCCCAGTGATGGGTTGGACCCAGGATATGGTTGAGAGGGATCACTTTCCAGGGCCAAAACATGCCCTGTTATTTGCAGTATTTCACTCTTTATTGTCTTGGAGGGTAGATCCAAAAAAACTACTTCTCCATCAGCTTTATGCCCAGCACTTCCACACAGCAAAGTAATCAAGCTTTTGGAATAGCAGTAGAGAAATTCTTTTCTGCCCAGATTACCAGAGCTATTTGTTTTCTTTATTTAGGTTCACATGCTAAATGCCTGGCAGATCCATTAAATTAACATTTGCTGTTACTTCCCACCAGTATAGGCAGAATAACCTTAAAGAGGGATAATAGTGAGGGATTGAAGGCCCTAAACATATCTCCACTCTTGGAGACTATGCAACATTCCATCTCATATTTAACAAGCTACTAAAGGAAAGAAAAAAACCCTTTTTAGTAGCTCATCAGAAGTTTGATAAATCCTATCCCAAATCTGAGAAATACCAGAAACTCCACATACTATTGAGGAATTCACTTGAGAGGAAAGTGATGCCAAAGCCTGTCCAAAAGAAGACATTTCAGAAGGGTATCCAAGGTACTCTTCTCCTCAATTGTCCCAGTAGTGTGGTTTTATCAAGCCTGTTTGAGTGCTATAGTGCTGTTTGGTTTTTACTCCTCAAAGCCTGGTTTGGCATCATTGGCAAGGGGGCCTACTGGCCAGGGATGGCAGCAGGAAAACTGAAGAGAGACATAAATTCTGTATTTTTTACTAAACCTTCACAAACAAAATCCACTGAGTTCCACATTGACCCAAACATGCATCTTCCCTGGTGCCAGCCAGAACTTCAGCATAGTTTTATTCAAAGCAGGACAGGGATGAGCTTCTCTGTTTCTGCATAAGCTCAAGGACCTTCTTCTCAATAAAATTCTACTTCTAGAGACAATATAAATCTTGACACACATGTGCAGAATATTTGCCTTCTGTTTAACAAGTTTTTCACCAGAAGATGTGTAACATTAACTTATCACTAAAACAGTAAGAGAGCAGGAATCTTGTCTGTCTTCCAAATGTGTTGCAGGATGAAGTATGCTCAAGTAGAGAATTTGAGGTTTAGGCTTTCTTTTCTCTGCACTTCTTGTCACAGCAGGACCATCCCTGCTCCTACACACCACATCTGGAGCAGTGGAGCAACAACAGAACAGCACAGAAATGCATACAACTCTTTCAGTGCCATCCAAAACCAGAAGAAACTACTCAAATCCTTACACACAGGAAAAGGCTCACCTGTCTGTCAACACTAATAGGTTAACAATTCTCCAGCTTTCTGTTAAAATAGGGAAAAGTCATACTTCAGTCTTCATTTTTCTTTTCATGTTATCTTGCCATAAGACATCTTGAAGGAACATTTACTATTCCCTATGCGCAGTGTGTCTCCTCATTTTCTTTTAGTGAACTTATTATGAAAGAAAATAGGTTTTATTCTTCCTTTTATTTTTCTATGCTACATGAAATAAAGAGGACAGAGAAGTCAGCTTGTAAATATTTATGTAAACTTCTAAGTAAACTCAAGAGCAAGAACTCAGCAAGTCAACAAAGCGTGACCCTTCCCAAACAAGTAGATGTAAAACTTATGGTGGTCAAGGGAATAATATAAGCTAATGATTTGTATGTCTCCAGAATCTTGAACTATCTCTGAAACACTCATTGTGTTTTTCAGATAATACTGAAGAAATATATAACATGCTGGAAATGGAGAATGGGTACCCTTATGCCCTAACATGACACCACATCCTCCCTCAGCTACCCACTCTTCCTACAGTTTCCGTCATCTGAGGGATGATTCTGATCATGGTTCTTATGCCACCTCCTTGGCCCTTCCTTAGTTCCCCATCCTTCTCCTGTCACTACATTTCATTGAGCATAAACACTTAAAGCATTTAAGCTGCAGAAGCAGCCAACAAAAGAGAGCTTTTAGATAGACCATGTCTTTGAAAGTCAGTTCAGAGAGAAGTATATGTCTGACAGGCATCTCAGCTTACTCTTTTCTGCTTTCCATGGGACTTGTTTGACCTTAGGAAGGTTTTCAGTACTGTGGTAGACACCACAAGCACAACACAACAGCACAAAGAAATGTCAGCTAGGCAGGCTCAGCAGCTGCACATATTCCAGCACATATTTCACACACAGCCAAGTGGACAGGTCTTCCCCTCTGAGAAGTATTTTTCACTTGGCTACAAGGGAATTCTGTCTTAAAGTCCAGTCAAGTGAGACAACTGGTTTAATAATGTAGCACACATTGATGCTTGTGTCAGCAAGACATAAAACAGCAAGATGAATTATTTCTGCAACATGAAAACTGCACATGACAAAGGCCTTTTGAGGCTCAGATGCCAGAAGAGAGGTGAGGAGATTGGAGTTTTTACTATCTTTTTTTTTTAATGACAGAGAAAAATAAACAGAAAATGCAATGGACATTTTCTAAGTCGAGCTGGTTCTTGTTATGTTGTTTGCCTAGAGTGATAGTATTAAACAGCTATTCACAGCTGCTTCACATTCACACTGTGCTGTCATTTAGCACTGTTACTGGGCTTCTGGGAACTCTTGGAGATAATGACACATGCTTTCATTTTAGGTAGAATTATCTGCATGTTCTTAAAATCCGCTAGAGAGTGCATCAATTAACATATCCCAGATATTAATCCATAAAGCTAGCTTGTTTTTTTGGTGGTTGTGATTTGTTAAGCAGTCCTGTTCTTTCAGCTTTCCTTAAATAGTTGTTTCTTTAATCACAGATCTGCTGATTTATCTAAAATTTTAAAAAAATTAATTAAAAACCCCAAACAAACAGGGAGAACTTTCAAAAGTCCTGAGGAACTGAGGAGTTTTTATTGGGCAGAGACAGGAAAGTGAAAAGTGAGAGGTGTTTTGTAGCTTCTATTTAAATATATTACGAAGTGTAGAGCTGTGACAATTTTTTTCTGTAATCATCAGACACTAAATACTTTGATATTAAATGTGTCAGATAACAATGTGTTTGGTTTGCATGGGCTGTGACAAGCTGTCAGGAAATCCCCCCATGTCTGAGAGAGCCAGTGCCAGCCAGCTCCAAGACAGACCTGCCACGGCCAAGGCTGAACCCTTCAGAGACAGTGGTGGCACCTGTGGGACAAGGGCAGGGTGGAGGGGAATAATCTACAGCTGAAGGGAGCAGAGAGAATATGTGAGAGAAACATCTCAGCAGACACTGATGAAGGAGAGGTGCTCCAGGTGCAGGAGCAGAGGTTCCCCAGCAGCCTGTGGCAGACCATGGTGAGGCAGCTGTGCCCCTGCAGCCCATGGAGCTCCAGGGTGGGGCTCTGTATGATTAGTGGTAAAAAAATTTCTGCAGTTAGTAGAAAATCTTTTTGACTGTTGAACTGATCTCGAATAGTACAGAAGTTTAGCTCATCAGTTTGAACTTGTCGGGTTTTTTATTTCCTCCAAGATCAATATAACATTGTAATTGACTGGCTTAAAAAATGCCCACCAAGCATTTTAAAAAGCAAGATTGTGATATTTCAATTATGTCTTAAGATTGCATAAAAATCTCTTGCAAGAAGTCTGTGAAATTTATGTACGTTACCCATTTAGAAATAATTTAAGGAAAAAACAACAATAACAAATAACCGATAGAAGTCTTTCTTATTTCCTGGCAGCAGCTTGTCAGGTGTCTTGTCTTCAGCACAATTAAGAAGGCTTTAAAAAGAAAGGATTATTCACACAAGGACAGGTTGTCAGCACAGGAAATCTTGATTTTTTTTTTTCAGGATCGTTGAAATGCAAGGTTCACTCACATGAACAACCTGAATAAAAATGTTCAAAACATCTCCATTCAACTCTTCTTTGTAACCATAAGATTGTAAAGACTCAGACTGAACATTCATAGAAGTTCTGTGAAATGTACCAGGTAATCACAAGACAAACAATTGCAGGACATTCTTTTCCAATAGCTGTGTTCAATGCCTTTTTCAGGAGGATTTTAGTCTGATTCTGCAGCTGCTGTGTGCCAAAGCAATGGAAATACTCAGGCAGAGGTCTTCCAGTTTGTACATCTCTGAGAAGAATTAATGAGAGAATGAGCATGAGTGAGAGTGTTTATTGGCCTGCCAAAAACATGCTCCACCAGCTGGGTAAACACAAATAGTGCTTCTATAAGAAATGTTTTTATATATACTGTTAGTTGTTGTTGTAAATTTGATACAGAAAAGCATTTTTATCTTTAATAATCCTACCATTTCTATATGAAGATATCTGAGGGAATGTGCAAAATGAGTATATATGAGCAATAGTCTTGTAAAGTGTAATAATACTGATATAATTAATGTTTCTGGGAAATAAATCAAAGAAGAAACCTGCCTAAATCATACTTAGAGCAAATTGTGATGCAGGGAGGAGAATTTTGACCTTCAAAGTGAATTTTGACCTTTTCTCATTGAAGTGAGAACTCCAGAAAAAAAGAAAACGCAGAGGAAACCCATGGACTGAAAATGCTAATCAGAAGTTAATCTAAAAATATACAGAATTTAACAGAAGACAATAATTATATCATTATTTTTGAAACTCTGACATAGAATTCTACTCAAGATATTAAGGGCTCTAAAAATTTAAAATATTACTGCTACCCCAAAGGATAGGTGTGCTCCAGAAAGTACAGCCAGAATAGCAGCACAGCACTGGCTCTTGGAGAGATTTTTTTGAACTAGAACTGTGGGTCACGTTCTTACAACATTTACACATGTTCACATTAAAAAATATCATGATATGGAAACAGGCCTAAAGCTCAACTTGTACTACATTTTATTACCTTATTATTATATTGTAGGTCAGTATGCATAAAATGGGCTATATACCTTAAATATTTAATCATTCTGGATTTATTGTGACAACCACCCATGAGACAGAGATGTCCAGATACGGCACCTAGGCTGACCATAACATTGCCTGAAATCAGAGGCAGTAAGGCAATAATTTGTAATTCAACCAACCATATCAAGCAGTGAAATGGATTTATGATGGTGTTCTGTGAGAGAAATGAAGGTCAGTTTTCAGCAGTGAAGGTGCTGTTGACTCCAGAAGTATGTGATGAAATTACATATAAGCTTCTGTCATCCTTAAAAAAGAGAAAAGGAGTTGAATGAACTTCCATTCTGTGGTTTAAATGATTCCCTGTTCTTTCCCACATGACAAGATGGAAGATCATGGCAAAAGAATGATACATTGTTATTTGTCTTCATCCGCTGAAAATAAAAATAGAATCACATCTGCCTGAATCTAATGTTAGAAAGATATTCCATAAATTAGATTTTTTTTAGTATTTCACCAATAAAATTGATAATAAACGTTATAAAAAGAAAATCAATACTGCCATTGATGTCTTCTGCACAGATGGACAGAATCTTTCCAATGGTTGTTTTTCAAACTACTGCAAAAATTAGGATGTTTGGGAACTAAATGCTATCAAAATTAAATGGAGAGAGGAGATCCTGCTGTCTGATATCTGATAAACTTTTATTTTCTACAGTATTTTTACTATGTTAAATGTGTAACTATGATATCAGCATCTCACCACCTTGTTTCATGTTGTAGGATCTTATCTACAGATGCCCACCTCCGTAAATATTTCTAAAGCTGTCAGTATAAATATAGACAAATCTACAACAGTGCACCTTGGGAAGAATTCTTCGTGGACTTTCAACCAACAATTCTCCCTTTCCCACCATTTTTTTTATCTTGAGGTGCACATCTGTGTCATCTTTACTGTAACACTGTACTTCACCTTATGTAAAGGGTCATATCCTGTCTGATTCCTGTCTTGTAATCCTAACTGTGAAAATCCTTTTGCACAGTGTCTAAATTGTGCTTCTATTTAAAATGTAAGTGAAAAAAAATCCAAATTTATATGAAATTCTAAGGGAGCGGAGACGCAAAAATCTATATCTATGAGTCAATCAGCCAGATTAGCATGGAATATTTTTTTTCTTTTAATTCTTATGACTAGGATGATAAGTAAAAATTGAAAGTCTCACCAATGCAGAAAAAACCAATATATTCCATAGAAACTGTTCAGACAACTGAGTATTAATACAGCAAGACTTGAGAATTATTAATTACTATGGCACTAAAGTTTGCCAAGATGATGTCCAAACTAACTAACTAAATTCACTAACAGTTAATTTAATCTGTTGTCCTACCAACTCAACTTTTAAAGCCCAGGCTATAATGAAGTCTGGGACCCAAAGCCTATAAAGACTCAAGGATCAATTGTTATCAGAACAAGAGAAAGTGCTTAGCAATTTGGACGATTGTCAGAAAAAAGCATAATGTGTATTCATTTGATTATGGTACAAAAAGGATGCAGGATGAATCAACTAAATAGTGACTTTGTGTTTAGTCCTTGATTGGCTACATTCCAGATATCCTGAAAGTATAAATTAATCAAAACTAGATCTATAATGGAAAGGAAGAAGGTCTAATCCTTTCACTAATCCCCAACAAAGGAATAGAGTACTGTATGATGCAGTAACTATTTTAATGTCTTCTTGCACAATTGTGCTGCATTCTACAACAAACATCATGCATTATATACACTTTCTTCTTATTCTCTTTGAACAAATGTCTGTAGTTCAGAAGAATATTTTGCAAGAAGGACATCGGCATACCTGTTTGTGTTTTATAAAAATAAATGAGGAAGGAAACACGTTGATTAAAAGCCTTACCAAACCTTAGAGACCCAGATAGCCCAATAGTATAACTGTTTTCTGGGAATGCCTCTCCCAGAGAGGCTACAGGAGTGGCCTCATTGAGCAGCTGCCAGAAGCCTCTCCTATGTCCAGTGGAGCCAGTGTAGTTGGCTCCAAGACAGACCTGCCCCAGCCTGAACCCATCAGTGACAGTGGCAGCGCCTCTGGGTTAGGCACATACAGAAAGGAAAATAAGTTATTATTCAGGAGACACTGGAGCCAGGGAAAGAAGGAGGGAGAATATGAGAGGGGAGCAACCCCACTGACACCAAGCTCAGTGCAGAAGGAAGGGCAGGAGCTGTTCCAGGAGCCAAAGCTGACATTCCCCTGCAGCCTATACTGAAGACCATGGTGAGGCAGCTGTGCTGCCCATGAAAGTCCATGGTGGGAGGGAGATCCATCTACAGCCTGTGGAGAACCCTACACCAGAGCAAGTGCATGCTCAAAGGAGGCTGTGATGCCATGAGATGGCCATGCTGGAACAGGCTCGTGGTAGAACTGTGGCCTCAGGGACTTGTGGCCCCATGGGGACACAGGTTCTGGCTGTTCCCGAAGGACTACCCCTCTGGAAATGGGCCCATGCTGGAGAAGTTTGTAAAGAGCTGCAGCCTGTGGAAGTAGTCAGTTGGAGAAATTGTCTCATGTGGGAGGGACTCCCACACTGGAGCAGGGGATGGGTGTGAGGAGTCCTCCCCCTAAGGAGGAAGGAGCAGGAGACAACATGTGATGAACTAACTGCAGTCCCCACTCCCTATCTTCCTGCACCACTGGGGGGAAGAGGGCAGGGAATTCAGGAGTGAAGATTAGCCCAGGAAGAAGGGAGAGTTGGGGGGCTAAGATTTGGGTTTATTTCTCATTATCCTGCCCCAATTTCAGGATTGTCTGATGCTTGCAAGGCCCTAATTGCGGCTGTGGGTCAGCAGTTGCCAGCAAAGAATTCTCATCCTCTCTGCTGTGGTACATCATATTCCTTGTGGGAAGCTGTTTGCTGATAGCTAAAGGGAGCATCACCTAGTGCCATTGTTTCAACTCTCCTCCTGGGATCAGGAGAGAAATCACTTTTTCCTTACCCAAGGTATATAAATAGATATCAATATAAATACTGATACAATCTCTTCTACTGCAGATTCATAGTGCACTCATGAAGTTATGGATAGAAATGCATAAAGTGAAGCCTTGACTATAGTCCCAGTGAGATACATTGCTGGTGTACATCATTTGTTTGAAGAAATATGCATTAAAATAACTAAGTTATTGTGGTAGAAGAACTAATTATCATAACCTTTTTCCAGTCTCCAATATTGGAAGGAGCATGGTGCAGGGGATAGGATATTGGGCTACAAAGCGCTGGGGAAGCCACCTATCTATTTTCCTTCTGGTCAAACTAAAGTGGCAGTGGTTTCAGGGAAAACGCACAAAAAACTTTTTTATTTCTTGATGTAATTCAGAAAATTCCTTCAGGTGAGAGCATGCAGACTATGTTAGGAAAGAACAGAGGTCTCTATGTAAGTAGACTAGTTATGCTGACCTTGGGAAATTGATTAAGCAATGCATCATTATGATCCACAGTAATGTTCTGTTTAGTTCAAAACAGAGTTTGAGAAAAACTCTAGAAAAATGTACCAAAAAAAGGAGGGAGATCTGAGCATGACTGAAAGTTACTTTTAAGCCTATATTCTTCCTTTGATGCAGGCTTATAAATCCAATTAACATTAATGAGAAATGTGTTGTGCCCATATGCAAACCATGAGCTGAGATTCCCTACTGCCCCTCCAAGATTCTTTTGTATAATTCAAATATTGAACTGTTACATTTAAAGCATACTTTGACTTGAAAAGTTTCAAAGTTTAATGTTTATTCTGCCTTACTGAAAATTAATAGCAACAAAGTATAATTGCTTCAGTAATGTTTTGCAAAAACATCAAAGTCTTTTATGTTTCTGCAGTTTGAAAAGGAACCTCACAAATAATGTTGATGTATTTTGCACAAATCATGTAGCTTACATTGCATAAATCATAAAGTTTGACAGTTCTGTAAATATTGCATTGTAAGGTGTTCAAGTCAGATTTCTAAACAGACAAATAATAAATCAAAAATTAGGGGGGCAGGAGCCCTGATTTGGAAGGAAAAAAAAAAAAACAAACCTAATCAGAGCTTAGAACTGCAGAAAAACTATTCTTGGTTTCAAGACAGCATTCTTCAAAGGAAAAAAAATCTTTAAAATAGAATGGAAAACTACAATTGTTCCCTGAAACAGATTTTAAAATGAGGAAAGTAAGGCATCTGCATTATTAATCAGAAAAATACATTCTACGAATTTTAATACTGCATTTGTTATTTTCTACTGAACACAGTGCTCCTCATAACCTGACAAGGTGATGATCCCAAAATCAAAAGAGATGGTATTTAAAAGATCTACAGATCCTTCCTTTTAATGAATCTCAAGAATCCTATAGGATTTGTAATAAAGCTACTCATACATATAAAAAGAAATGTGCTTCTTCAGTAGCTTGCTTAATAATATTTCTACAAAATCAATTACCTCTGTCTGGTGGATTTTATGACTAAGAGACATCTCCTTGCTGTTCCACAGCTGGTGCTGTAATGCTATATTCTAATTATTCTTCTTCCCTTCTGGATTGGGGCATGTGCCTATGATTTTTCTTATTCCAAATTTTGCTCTGTCAGCTACTTCAAATTCAGTCAATTTTCCCATTCTACCCTCTTGGCATGGAAAAAGACCAGCATCAATTTCCCAAGCTAGGTTCTTTCTCAATCTCTGTCACTGTTGTGAGTCAACAGTTCACTCTGTATTTGTATCAGACAACTGCTGACCTGTGTCTTCTGCATTTCTGCCAACTTCTCTATCTTTTAAAATTATATATGTCACATCCCTGGAGACATTCAAGACTAGGCTGGATGAGGCTCTGAGCAACCTGATCTTGTTGAAGGTGTCCCTGCTCACTGCAGGATAGTTTAACTAGATCACCTTAAGAGAGTCTTTCCAATCCCAACCATTCTGTAATATTAGGCAGTAAAACACCTATGGACACATATTTGTGTATTGCATAGACAATGAAAGAAAGTCTAAAATAATACCATACAAACCATTCTGTATATTTATTTATAACAGTCAATCAATGATTTAACTTATTTCTACCAGTTAACTCGTTCCCAAGGACAGCTACAGACAGCTCAAACCTCCTGTGAAGTGTTCTTTAAAGAGTTAAGCATTCCCTGTCTTGGAGAATTACTGCACTGGAACAATGGGACTTTTAATTGCTTCTGATTCTTTGACTGACCAGGAAGGAAAACAAGATGAAAAATGTACATTGTATTTCACAGAATTTATCCAAACACCCCCGTGTTGTTATCATCAGAGTTTATTATTTGAATCCAAACACAGCCAAAAAAAACCCAGAAAAACTCTTAATTGCAAACTTCAGCTGGGTTCCATTGAAAAATTTCAAAACTACAAAACAACTCCCATTCTGTGAGAATTCATAGCTCAATGGAAATCAATTGTGGAATAGGTTTATTAAATCATATAACCTAGTCCACTGACAGTAGCTATCTATCCCTGCTATTTTTGGTGCTTTGTTCAGGTTTGTTTTCAAAGTCCTACACAACAATTGGGAAAACATTTCAATATTTCTTCAAAATTACTGAATAAAATATAAGCAGAAAAACAGATGTTTCCTGATTTTTTTGCAGGGTATATAGCTCATTAAAGGCACTGTAGTGGATTTTTTTCTGTTAAAAAGTTTGCTGCTTGAAAAAACATCACAACCTTTGAACTCTATTTTGGTGGTGTTGTTTGGTTTCTTTTATTTTATCTAACTGTTCTCATATGTACTTCCACCTCTACTACATAGAAATAATTTTCTATTCCTGAAGCTCTTCAGATAAATGTAGAGAATAATCATGTGATCCTGCAATCTCATTTTACTGAAATGTCATGTATTGGGCTCTTTTAATCTTTCTTCAATCCTTCATCTTTAACCTCTATTGTTTGTTTCTGGTTTACTCTGTACTCCATCTTCTTTGTGATAATGTGATAGTGTTTTGTAATTTTCCATAGGCATCTCTATCAAGAATGAAATTTTTAATAAAATTTTACAATAGTGTACTTTACATGGTTTGAGGCATTATGGACATGCTGTGGAGCTCTAGTGTATGCCTTCTAATAGCCCTCAGCCACTAAAAAATCTCTTGTTGAAGTGGAAGAGGCCTATGATTTCAGAGAAGAAAGTTGTAATTTCCTCTACATTCATCCATTCAGTTAGCTGGTAAATGTGATTTCTGAGTACACAAGCATCCACAAATGGCTTTACAATGATCCTGCAGTAAATTAATGTGATTTAATCTGAAGAGACTTGAAGGCAGCAGCTGCATCAGATGATGTTGCCCCACTCCTGAAACACAAAAGTAGTTTTTGTGGTGTATCAGAAAAGTTATCTTTTGCAGAGGGGCAAACACGACAAACCAAATGAAATCTAAGGCCACCATTTTGGCTACCTTACCAACAGTAGAACTGTGAATGAGAAAGTAGAGTTTCCAAAAGAAAAGAGGTGGGCACGTAGAACTGAAGGGAGATGAAACGCAGCCAGGAGGAAAATAAAGCTGTTGAGTTACAGCTTATACTGTGAAACATTAAGAGCAGTGAGCTCTTGCAAAATGTAGCTGAATGAAACCTGTTGGTCATAGAGATCATTAAAAAAAGCTGACAATCCATTTGCTTATAAACACTGCAGATTTTCTTGAAGCTAGAATATTGGGGGGGGGAGTGGGGGCAGGGAGAAGAAGAAAGAAATCAAAATTCAGACATAGGATCTACTAATAACGCAACCTTAGAAAAACACAAATGTCGTTGTTTGCCACACTGAAATGACTACATGGACACCTGGAACTTTGGAGAAATCAGAGCAGGGCAGAAAAAGCCCTGATTTGTTTATTTCATCCATTATATACTTTTAGAAATGTGACTGTGGATTGGAGGGTGGAATTCCCATCTCTCAACTACATTGGTCAAACCGACTGTCAACTAACACTCTCCTCTCATCAAGGAGAATGCAAAAACAATGACAGTATTTACAAAAAACAATCTCTTGTTTTCTCATGCTCTTGAATAGAGCATGAGAAGTGAAAACCTCTACTTTAATATGAACGTTCAGAAAACTAGGAAAACTCATGGTGACACACAAAATATATGTAATATTTTTCTCTCTGGGAAGGTAGGAAACTATACACGAAACAAGTCAGATATTCCCTCCATTTCATTTAATGAACTATCTTATTTTACTTGGTCTCCTCAGGGATTGGCTTCTTTGGTCTCCTCCCTTGACACAGATGACACAGTTCTTCATCAATCCTAGCTCACAGGTCAGTACCAGACCTGTGAGGATGCCATCTGGAAACAAAGCATTGTCTCAAACACCATAAAAGAAATGAGGAGGTTTGTTGCATTGCTTCCCTTACTAGGCAGCAAAAAGAGAAGATAATTATTCATTTCTCATTGCCATTAGCCATCAGAGTAGGTGGGGATTCTGTTAAAGAGCTCAGGCTTCTGAGTCAGCCTCTGTGTGACCCCTACTCAGATTCCTGAGATCGCCTGTGTGAACCCATTTGACCAGAGCCCTCATGTGCACGTATAGATTTTGCTTTGCAAGCTATGAGTGATAAACACCAACACGTTTCTAAAAACTTAGCAGTGTATAGCAATGTCATATATTACTGAGTTTCTACACACAGAAATCAATACTTAGTGAAATCAGCTATTAGAAAATGAAGAGTGGGAGAGAGTCAAGAATAGTATCCAATTAAAGTTGATGCAGCTTTAAGTAACAGATGTTTTTAGCAACATCTGTGAAAATGAATACACTTGTTTTTCATTCATTTCACAGAAAAGTTTTCCTTCACAGTTCACTGTCTCCATTAGAATATATTAAACCACTTAAAGCACTTAGCACCTTTTGTGAAATTCATGTCTTCAGACACACAGTATTTGAAAAGCAGAGAACACTTCATTTCTTTAACCCTTCCAAAGCATTTGGCCATTACTTCTATGCTATGATTGTTCCCACCTTCAGACCATTCATTTTCTCTTAATAAATAGTTCTAATGAGTTGTTTTCCTGCATTTATAAGGGTGAAGACTAAATAAGGAATATCAATTTTGCTGGTAAAAGTTTAATTTGATTAATTGTCTCCATGCTCTGGCATTGTACTGCTATGTAGTTTCTGACTTAATGTTCAGCATTTGAGAGAACTTCCATGAAAAGAAAAAAAAGATAACTCCTTTTTATTTACTTGTAATCAAAAAGATAAACAAACTCATTTTTCCTCACCGTGAAATCATGAGAAGCTCTAAATCTAAAAGCCCACTCTAAACAACGATATACTAAGCCATGCAAGTATTATTTGCACATACTTTGTGTATGAGATCAGTTAAGAAATAGGCTTATCTCATGGATAATGGATCTACACCAGTCAGGATATTTTTAATTTGAAAGGATGTTCTGTTAAAACAAAGATAGCAGATTTGGAAGATCATATATTATTGAATTTGTTTTGCTATGCTCAAACATTCTTAATGAACAGATAGTAAGTTTGGGAAAAAAAAAAAGCCAACAGAAAGTACAACAATATGAAGAAATAGAGGACACTGGCATCAGCAACATCAAGGAAAAACACGGCAACTGGATCGGAACCTCTCCCACTTCTTTTACATCATCAAATACATTTATGTTTCATAAATCATGATAAGTGCTGGGACATAAATGTTTCAAGTGTTCTTTGTCTAGGAATTCAAATTAGAAAAACAAGAGGAAATATATACAAGCCATAATTTTAAAAAAACAACATAGTAAAGGGAAAGTTTGAAAGTTTGCTATCTAGGAACCATCTTGTTTATTCTGTCATTTTATATCTATTTGGCTAAGTACTGTTTTATTTATAAAAATATACTGGAAGATCAAGTGGAACTTAGGGTTATAACAAAGAAGGTAGATAATGGGAAGATTTTGTGACACTCAGGAAAAGAAAATTTAAGAAGTTAAAAGCAGAAAGCTCAAGCAAAATAAAAGAATATGAGATAAAACTAAGTCTGCAGAAGCAAAAACCTTCAGGGCAAACATTGGATCAGGCAAAATGGGATGAAGTGGGTTGGGATGAGCTGGGAAAGGATAGAAAAGAACTATCAGAAAAGAATAATGAAAGTAAAATCACCAAATAGCTTATTTATGTTCCAAGGAACAGCAATCATGAACACTGAGAAAGCTTAAATCTCCAACTATGTCATGAGCCACCTGAAGAAACACAACATTTTAGAGAATTACAGTAGCATATATAATTTTTGAGTTTCATGTACAATTTTCAAGTTGCATATGTATGTCAGTGGCATATACATGTTTTAAGGTATGACAGTAAAAAAGGAGTATAAATTGATGCATTATGTTTATACAGCAAGTACACATAATGGGAGTTGGATAGGCACTGCAGGAGTGACTTCTGTGAGAAGAGACTTGGGGTCACCCTGGTATTGGACAGATTCTGTGACAGCCAGCTCTGAAATGGACCCACTGGCCAAAGCAGAGCCCACACAGCAATACATTTAAGAAAGAGAAAAAAATCCTGTGCAGCAGCTGTGGGAGAGTGGAGTAAGAAAAGGTCTCAGAGAAAAACTCTGCAGTCACCAAGGTCAGTGCAGAAGGAGGGGCAGGAGGTGCTGCAGGTGCTGGAGCAGAGATTCCCCTGCAGCCCCTGGTGCAGCCCACGCTGAGGCAGCTGTGCCCCTGCAGCCCGTGGAGGTCCAGGCCAGAGCAGAGATCTTCAGAGCCAGACCATGGGGCATTCATGCCACAGTGGGTGGGTATGTCCTGAAGGAGCTGCAGCCCACGGAGAGGAGTCCCTGCATGAGCAGGTTTGCTGGCAGGATCTGTGATCCACGGGGGACTCGTGCTGGAGCAGCCTGTTCTTGAAGGAGTGTGCTCCATGGAGTGGACCCATGTTGGAGCAGTTTGTGTGGGATTGTATTCCATGGGAGGGACCCCAGGCTGCAGCAGGGAGGAGGGTGAGAAGGAGGGAGTGGCAGGGACAAGGTGTTGTGAATCAGCTGCAACCTCCACTCCCTATCCCCTCCATCCCTTCAAGAGGGGGATGCAGAGGATTTGAGAGTGAAGAAAACAAGAAGCCTGAGCAGGATGGGGAGAAGTGGTGGAGGGAAAGTAGTTTTGGTTTGGTTTTTGGTTCTCACTATATTAATCTATTTTAATAGTTAATAAATTAAATTAGTCTTCTCAAAGTCAAGTCTGTTTTGCCCATGATGGTAACTGGTGAGTAATTGCCCTAGCCTTATCCATGAGTTTTTTTCTTCTTATTTTATCTTTACATCCCTCTGAGTGAGGGGAGTGAGAGACCAGCTTGGTGGGCACCTGGCAGCCAGTCAAGGCTAATCTACTACTGTTGAACAATCATGTTTAAATTTATAACCATAAATGACATTCAAGGTTTAAGGCAGAATAAAGTTTGCCATTCTAATGTATGTGCATTAAAGTACTAAACTGCAGGAAGTGGATTTCCTACAAGAAGAAAACTATGTCCAAATGAACTGTCATCCCCCACTGCCTTTATAAGTAATGCTTCCACCAACAGTAAGAGGTTAATGTGCAAATAAAGAAATTTTGAAGGTGAAGTTAGACGGATTTCTAAAGATCAAAAAATAACAAACAAACTTTTTTGCTGGCTCCATGCCAGATGTCAGGAAATCTCACAGGATGCACCCTTCAGGACTCTTCCTGAAAGGAAAGTAAGTTTGGGTGGAGTTTGGTAATGCAGAAAGCAGAAATTCCAGGCATATCCTGAAAGGGCAGAGTGCTTGGATTAAAAGCAAATTTTCTCCCTCCAGGAAGTGAGTATCAGATCAGCAGCTCTGTGATTTGGCTCACAAATCAATAAACGGACAGAACAGAATGTTACCCAGTAACACAAAGAAATTATTTCTTGTTAGGAACCAAGCTGAGAGGAAATGTATTTACATTGACATAGTGCAAATACATTTATCTACTGCAGTAAGTCTAACATTTTGGTAAAATAACTACATGAACATCAAAACCAGGTTCAATTTCTCAAATCCTCACAATGTGGCTAAATGAGTGCTACTCAGGACCGAGTTCTTGGTATTTTTTGTTGCAGTGGAATATGAACCTCTTTGAATATGAACACTAACAAGTAGCCAGAATAGATGGAGCACAAAGTATTTACAGGGAATAATTTGGGTCTCAGATATCTTCATTATGCTCAGAAAGTAGAACATCAAAATGTGTGCATAAGCATGTTGGCATAAAACAGATAGAAAATGTCTATGTGCAAAAAGTCAATGTACAATTTTCTCTCACTGCAAGAACACCTTAAACTTATTCTTATGAATTTTAGAAATATCTTTCTGATTTTAAAGACCCACCAGAGGGTTAAAAAGCAACAAAAGTAACATTTTGCATCTTTAACCACAAAGATTTTAGAAAATTTTAACTAAGCCAACACCATTTTAAAATCATGTCACAAGTGCTTCTGCATAAAAAAGATGACACTTAGTGGGCTGAATTATATGGGTTTCACCCCATCTTTGATTTCATGGATACACAGCCTGAATAAAGACTGTAAGATACAAATTTAAAGCTCAGTAATATTTGCCAGGGAAGTAGTGAATTACAAGAATTAACAGCTTCCTTTATTCAATAGAACCTATAAAGCTTAATCCAATTTTCACAGAAGCCTAAGACAACCTACTTGTTGCCTTCTGGTCTTTTGTCATTGATCATCTTGTAAGGAACACGAGGGTCTGTTTCCTTGATGTAAATGATACATTCAAAATAAACCCTCATTGTAAGACTAATTGCACTGATGTGATAACGGAAATGCCAAGCTTATTTTCTAATGTGCATTTTTCGAATGATAATCTGAGTGCAGCGTGTTAATGTTTTGCATGTAGGCAGACTGAATAACTGAAGGTCAATTCAGTCAAGTTGTTTGGAAATGAGAGTATATAATGACGTTCACTAGAAGAGGGGTGAGTAATTTTCTTTTTAGATGAAGAAGAATGGAGTACATTTTCACATGCGTGTATATTATTCAGTACATCACAAGACTAAAAGACAGGAAGGTATGTCCCAGATGTCATGCAGTTGCTGTTTCCTTGATAGTAGTGAAGCCTTAAAGTAGTAGTAGTGACTCCTCCTTTGTCTTCCTGGCCAAGAAGGTACTCAGAACACTTGAGAATCTTAAACTCAACAGGAATTTTCTGCCAGCCTCATCTGAACTAAACTTTCAGTTCACTGGGGACTTGTCTTTTCACATGAATCTTAGCTGTTGAGATTTTTTTTGGACCTCCTTATTTTCATAGGCAATTCATCTCGTTATGTGTCTTTTCAGTGGTTATCTAATAAATGCAGAAGCAAAAGAAAACCTGCAATAAATTCATTATTGTTTTTACTCCAATGACCCAGGGTTTCTACAATACTGTTAGGGATAAAATCCAAAGACAAATGAAAATAAAGAGGATTTGGCATGACCTGTTTTCTGGAGAACTGACAGAATCTGGAGGGCCAGCTGATGAAAGCTCTCCAATGCAGTTGCTTTTAATATAGATAAATCAGAAATAAACATTAAAAAAAAATCTTATTTTCTCAAATATTGTGAACAAAGCTTTACAGGAGAGTCAGCTGTGGATTTCTGCATTTAAGAAAAAAGAATTAACTATTTCCAAAGAAGTCTGTTTGGTTTTGTTTTGTTGAACTTTTTTTTTTTTTCCCAAAGAGAATGAGTGCAATGTGTGATATATTTCTTTTTCATAATTTTTCCCCTTCAAATCTCACAAGAAAGACAGCTTTGGCAGGGCTGATAATCAGCACTGATAATTATCATGGATTATAAAAAGGCCTATCAAACTTTTTTTTTTTTGTGGGAGCCTTTTCCTTTATTTCTGTTGAAAACAAACGCCTTAAAATTGAACTATGGAGTAAGAAAACTGCAACATATAGAACTAATATAAATTACAAGTATTTTTTTAATAATTCAAAAAATAATTATTTTTTGTTTGTTTCTCTTTAGGGATCATCACAAATTATAAATTGAAATACAAGCCTCTGCAAATTCAGATCCAGGAAATTAAAATTATATTTAATCTACATCATAAGTTTTTGGAGATTAAGTCCCAAACTAGATCTTTCTTTCAGCTCCAATTCAGAAGGAGTAGAAATCTCACATCACAAGAAATATCACTAAATATTTCACTGTAACATGGCCTCTCTCTCATGACAAAGTTCAGAAGAGCCAAGATTGTGTAGAGATGATTCATAATGAAAAATATATCTAGGATTTTGTATAGCAGGAGGAAGTTATTTGCTTAACTTTCACAAAGTGTTATAATAAAAATTGGTATATTACAGACACTGGTATTTTTTGAAAATATGGTAACATTAATCTCACCTGATTTATTTTCTGGGCTTCTGAGGGTTTCTACTGCAAGCTTGGAAATATGTTTGATACCCTCTAGTGGACAAAGTAAGATATAACTTCTTGTCCAAAAATGGCTTCAAGTTCAGAAAAAAAATGTATTTTCTCAGGCAGCTCTGAACCACAAATATATAAAATAAATGTATGTATATTTAATATTTCCCTTTTCTTCCAGATTAAATAATGTGACAAAACCACATAAAAGATTTCTTTTTTCTCTCACTGTCTGGAATGGCCTAGTGCAATTTCATGTCATTGATCTGACTTTGTTTAGTCACAAAGTAATGGTTTTGGGTTTTCAGAGTTCTATCAGAAAAAGAACAAAAGTCCCTTTAAAATGCAAGATAAATAAAAAAACCCCACAGCCTAGGAAATTGCCATTTACTTTTTCTAATATATTAAATAGGGAAGCACAAAGTGAGGTTACTCTTTAAAAAAATCTATTTTTTTTTCTTCAGCTTCTGCTCAACTCAGATTTATATTATACATACATGTTTTATATTGCTTTATATTACTCACTACCCATTCAATGTAAGCAGATATGGATCAAACATAGATTTTATTGGATTTCTATTAGGAGGAGCTGTGAAAGCTTCACAGGTTGAATTGAGGATTATTGTGGTACATAGATGCTGCAAATATTTTTTTCTTAGACATTTAAAAGGCTTTGGTGGGTGAACCATTACCTGGAGCAGTAAAGTAGATATGGTGTATCTCCCTTTTTTTCAGTTTGTTCTTACATCTTATATGTCAGGCTCTTTATGGAAAGTGCAGTTGCTTTTGGCATGGTTTGATGGTCACTACGCAATTTACACTGACTGATTTCTCTTCTTCCATGCAACTGACTGACATTACTGGCTTGACATATCAATTAACACTTTGTCAGTCTTTTCTTCCCACATTATTCATTAGTAGGTCACCTTCACTTATATACCATCATTATATCATTTGATTGCATAGCTATTTCCATCACTGATTTGACACGTATATTATTAGTGCTTCTGTTTTCTTGATGCAAATGAGAGAAAATGTAATTTGACTTAGAATCCAAGAATGCTTCTCTCCTCACATATTAGAAAATTTCATAATACATATTTAATATTCTCTTTGTCTCAATGCTTTCATTTTTATCACCAGACACAGACACTTAGGTCTGAACACAATAAAGGATTTATGTGTTTAAAACCAGCAGCTACAAAGTGACATGAAAAAGGAACAGAATTTCCAAAGGCATAGACCAGGGTACCCCAGAATGGGATCCAAAACAACTAGCACACAGAATAAAGACAAGCCAGTTGTTAGCCTATAAAGATTCCTAGGCAGGAGTGTACCAAAATCATCCCTTTTGAGAATACAGATTCAAGGACTCTCTCTGTTCACAGCCTGAGTCACAGACTAAAACCCTCCCATCCATTTTTCCACCTAATTCTTTTCTTTCAGAGGCATGAGCCAGGCTCACCTCTGGAGCCTGGCTGGAGACAGTTGTAGTGCTGCCCAGTTAAGCAGCATGGCAGACAGTTCTTATCTAGGACATGAAAACACAGAGTTTCAACTTTTTTTCAGATTCAGATGTTTAAAATTGTAGAAGTTTTGCCTCCTGGGAGATTGCCCTAACCAAAAAGCAAATATGCTTATCTGAGTGGAGCATGTGCTTTTCTCTGAAGGTACACCAACATTCACCAAAGGCTGCACAAGGGTGGTGAGCAGAGCAGGGTGCTGAGCTCACTGTGAGGACCTGCCTTCCCTGCCTCTGTGCAGCCACTGGTCCTGCATGGAGCTTGGATTAAAGAGTTACTGCTTACAGTGAACAGAAGACTGCCACAAGATATGCTGTTACTATGCTAAATGTGATTGTCTTTGATTTTAGAAAAAATAAATAATACTGTTTATCTGGAGAAAAGGGTAAAATTATCCACGTACCACATTAAAATATTCCAGAGAGCAGTCTGCTTTGTTTCTTACTGCCTTCCCCTTTCTGGCCCATATGGATAGCTTTCATGTGAGAGGAAAGAAAAAAAATTCCATCACCTTGAAAAGAAAAGCCCTTCTGAGGGGACAGGGAAGCTGTAGGACAATTATCTTTCAGCCACAAACAGATAGATGTAAACTGCTAGATTAGATTAAAAAAGCACTTTCCAAGGTTTATGAAACCTCCATGTTTCCAGCAAAATCCTTTTTTCATTTTCCTATTTGAAGAAAAAATAAATAAAACTTCCCTACCTCAGGTAGCTTTTTTCTCAGATGTTATGATATTCATATTTATAGGAGAGTTTACATGTATTCTATACGCCTGGGAGTTTCTCTCCAGTCTAAAAGACTGATTAGTATTTCTTTCATGCCTGAATAGAGTTCAAAATGATCTCAACTGGAAGCAAGGGAGGGGAATCCAAATCTTTTTCTCTAACAAATCCCTTGAGCCTTACAAGAGCTCAGAAGTAAGGATTGCCATGTAGAGAAATTGTGTCACTATTTTTTCTAAAAGAAATAATACCAACTGTTCTTGAAATCAGAATCAAACTTGTACTAAGCCAGAGAAATATTTAAATTTTTAAAACCAGTTTAATTTGGTTATTTCTATGGCTAATCCTTTAGCATAATGTGGCTTTTAACTACCCCATCTTCGTGTAGTGAGTCTGTTTCTCTTTCTATATAGATATTTTTAACATATATTTAGGAGATTGGGATAAATGAAGGCTGTTTTCTTATTGTAGAAGGTTAGTGTTAACTGCATCTTTGTGAAGAGATTACAAAGCTTGGTTTAAATTTTAATCTAAACATTTTGTAAAATTAACAGATGGCTGCTGGCACTGTAGCATTATCCAACTGAAACAAGTGGTAGAAACTCTAAATGCTTGTACAAGAAATGAAAATATTACTGAAATTGCATCATCAAAACAACAAATTCTGAAAATTTGCCCATTCTTTAGTGACAGCAAAAGCATACACACACACTAAGGATGGAAGACTGCTTACTTTCAGGAGGTACACAAAAATAATAATGGCTTAATAGTGCTAAAAAGAAGGAACTGTGAGCTCTTGTCCTTTGCCACAAATGTTTGGATTCAGTCATTACTGAATTGATCACAGCAAAGAGACCATTTCCAGTATCTTTAAGCAAAGTGCTTGCCATAGTCTCTGAGCATGTTTCTAGCCAGTTTCACAGCTTATCTCATAAAGCCACACACAGGAATAAAGTTTCCTTCACACAGGATCCCTGGAGCTGCCCTCAGTGTACCCCTGGAAAAGGATTAAAGTAGGAAGGAAGCTGATTAATAAAGGGCAGAGCCATGATATCACCCTTCTCTCACACTGCAAAGGCACGTGAGCACTTGTATCACACTCACTTCCTCCTGCCACTGTCAAACACAGGTAATTGCTGGCAAAGAAATGAGTTCCCAAGGTGGGTTGCCTTGTAGCAGTGGCCCTGGCAAGGTGGTAATACCTCTCCTAAATACTTCCCCTCTCAACCCCTTTGAACCTACATCAAATGTAGGGTCAAAATGAATACTTTCCCTTGGCTGTTGGTAAATTTATCACATCTCTGCAAGGAATCTGTAACCTACTGCAGTGTTCACCTGTAGTTCTCCACAGTGATACCCTACTTTCTCTCTAGGCTGCATTTCATGATCTTGTCACCTTCTACATTCCCCTGGAGTCTGAGAGTTTCGGACACTCAGGATTAGGGAATGTCTCAAACTGTGGGGCAATGAGGTCAGACTGTGAGGCCTGGGAAGACTGTGAGCAGAGGTCCATCAGTCCATCATTTCCACCCCTGCCTCAGGCTCTTTCTGCAGGCTTTCCTGGGCCAATACTCCTGAGGAAGGCTTCCCCTGAACTTTTCTACCCCTCCTGCACTTTCACAGTGCCGTCTCTGAGTTTTTTGTTCTGCTCCCAAAAATTCTCCTGCAATGAGCTCCCAAAACCTACCTCCTCACAGGCATTCTGTACACCTTGGCAGTAAAGTCTCAACTGCTTGCCTTGGTAATTGGGCTGAAGGAGACAAGCACCTGTTGTCTGATACTATTATAAATATTATAAACCACTGGAATTTCTACTAATTTTAAATTTTGAAAGTCATTCTGTTCTCAGATGCTCAGCGAATCAGTTTTTTTCACAAGTTATTGTGTCACAATAACCTGCATATTTATTTTGCTTTTTCACAAGTAGGACTTTCAGTTTTCTTAATTTTTTTGCAAAGAGCATGAATTTCTAAAAATTAATGATCTGCAATTCTCCATAGACAACACTTCAAAAGAAATGCAGGTGGGCCATATATGTTCCCTTCTTGCCAGACTCAGCCAATCTAATGGCTTCTGATAATATTACCTCACAGCCCACAGCCTGCAGGTACTGTACCTTATGGAATTTGACATTACATATATTAGTTGTGGTTTTCCCCTACTGGCTCATCTTATCTCTAAAAAGGCCAGATGGAATCACTGGAGTTTTTAAACTCTCAAAGAAAAGGTAAATAAAACAAGTTAAAGGCAATCTAGAATGAGCCGAAATATTTTCCACTCCTCTCTTGCTAAATATGGTTGATTTTTCATATGTTCAGGGAACTAGGCTTAAAGGCACTTGGGTGACTTTCTGACTAAGATGTATGGCAGATGATTCTACTGTCTTGAAAACAGTCAATGTACTTTCTTTTTTTATTTATGACACTACATATGCATTCATCTGGATGTAAATATTCCTGCTTTCTTCCTGTGATAGGTGAAGGGAATAAGCTCCCCAGACATAATTTTCTTTAGTCATGTTCCTCAGCAAATTCTGTGACAATATTTGTCCTCTGACCAGGAAAGCTGTCACTGTGCTGTCACCCTACAGGCAATGCAAAAGAAATTTGCATCCTTCACAGATCAGTCCTCTGAAATTAAAACATCTGGCTAAGGCCAGCCTCAGGGGCTTTAGGGTGTTGGTTTATTTAGGGTGTTTTTCTTCTTTCTTTTTCCTTTTTTTCTTTCTGTAAAAAAACCCCTTTGCCTAGGAAAATGGTGTATAATGTCCTCCAGACCCATGTTACAAGGATGCATAATCTTATAATCATGCACTGAATAAAGAAGAGTCACCTCTTGCTGGGTATGCCAAGGACTGGATAAAGAGTGGTGTTTTTTTACTCTGTGTGCCTTCAGTGGACATTTGCTCCTGCAGACAGACTGTGGGAATTCACACAGACCATCATGCCCATCCTTTGGACACTCCCTCAGGAGATTTGGGTGGTGACTTGGCAAGGTGCTGTGGGGCTGCTTAATGTACAGGGGCTCTGAGGAGTAACAAATTTGATTGGAACAGTAGGCAGCTTGATTTTTTGTAGATGATTATCTCAAGGTTTCTCCATCATGTGCAACAATAAATAAGTGACAGGTCTGAAGCTAACTGGATGCTATGCAACTTAGGTCATGCTTGCCTTCAAGACAGAAGTAACACAGACAAATACAGGGAAAGGATTCTGCACAACATTGTGTATCTCTTTGACCTAGGTACTGATCTTGACAACCCCAGGGAACTATAAAAATCAGCTAGATCCTATATTAAATACTCTGAAAGATTCTTTCTCCTGTTCCTCAGCCTTTAAATCTTGCTTTCCAATCCTGCACAGACATTTTCACTTCAGCAGATGTTTCCCCTTTGAGCTTTTCCTATTTAATATATTTCAAATTGAAGTCTCAAGCTGCTTGCTCACCTCTCTACTTCAACGGAGCAGTTGAGATGCAAGAAGAAAAATAGCTCAAGCAGATGTTTCAGAAGTTAAAAATGTTAGAAAAAATTAAAAATGGAAATAGCTAATGTGGATTTTATATTTGTCTGTGGCATTAACAGATGCTCACAGGCTAATAACTGCTTCTATCATTTTTGAAGAAAACTGATACTAAATATGAATTTTAAAAAGCTGCTTTGAAAAGCATACATAGAGTAATATTATTTGTTACAAGCAGTGAAAGAAAATAAAAATTTGCCAGAGAAACACTTATTTTATTGGAAACAATTAAAATGATATGCCATACCCCAAGGAATTTAGCAGGTTGTGGCTTCCTTGTGTGGGGGTGTACAAAATGTTAAGAAGGAGAAATTATCCTCTCTTCACTGAGCTTCAAAAGTTCCAGTCAGTAATAGGCCTTCACTCCTTTTGTCTCTTTTACTACAAGAAAAGTAATGCAACTGTATCTTTGTGTATCTTGGTTGCAGTGACTATTCCTCTTTAATATGAGCAAGCCAGCTTAGTGCATGTGTTTGTGCACACTCTCCTGATTTGAGTGGCTAATGGCATCTTCAAGAATGCAGAACTCCTCCAGCAGCACTGAAAGGTTTACAACCTCTTGAAGGTTATCCAGACCTTTCTATGAGTGATATCCTGCTGGTGTTTAAAAAAAATCTATATATATTTTAGACGTCTAAACAGAGAGTACAAAAGATGGGAAAAGCCAAGGCTGTTGGTGCACTTGTTAATAATTATCCTCCCAGTTTATTTTTGGACTGATATTTGCAGGGGCACTGAGGATCAGAGTTCAGTTCTGGGGAGAAACAAGAGATGGCTCGATGGAAAGGACTATCTCTGACAAGGATGAGCTACAAGAAACAGAAGGAATTAGAAGAATTAGAAGCACTGGTTTAGGATATTTTCTACAGTAAAAGATGGTTGGTGATAAAATGAGAGTTAGCATAGGATACAACAACACAAACAAGTTCAAGTTTGGTATCTGATGAATTAGTTAATGCTCATAAAATGGTAAGGAAACTGTTCCATATGCCAAATGCCTCTGGAACTCAGGTTGGTGCTGTGATTGCTTCTCTGAGGAGCCTGTTCTGGTGCCCAACCACCCTCTGTGTGAAAAACCTTTTCCTGATATCCAACCTAAACATCCCCTGACTCAGTTTCATGTCATTTCCTTGAGTCCTGTTATGAGAGAGGTGAGATCTATACCTGCCCCTCCTCTTCCCCTCACAAGGAAGTTGCAGACTGCAATGATGTCTCCCCTGTCTCCTCTCCTCCAGGCTGAACTGACCAAGTGACCCCTTGCTGGTTTTTTAATGCACTCAGAACATATTTTATGTTTTCTATGCCAAGAGCTGGAAAAATCTCAAAACACCTGAGAAAATAAGAAATACACAAAGCTACAGGGAATACACTTCAGAGAACAGTCATTATGTAAGAAACAGCAATTATATTTTAACATCAGTCTAGTTACTTGTGAACTAGAAACTATGTTTCAAGTTTTGTTTGTAGAATATAAATAAATCTTTAGGCAGGAGAAGTAGAGATTGTTATGGAAGCAGAAAATTTTGATGGTCTTGACAAAATATGCTGCACATATTTAAATTCAGACCTATATACACTGTTAGCACTCTGGAAGGTTTGCATTATTTTTCCTCCATTTTCGAGTGATACAGGGTTTGGAGCATTGTTAACATAGAATAGGATGTAAATATTTATTCTCTTTCTCCCTTGTTTACCTTCCTTCTCTTGCATTTATTGTCTGGTCAGAACTTCAGATTCGGCTGAATTTAACTGCACATAATTCAGTAACTCATCCATGCAGGAGGGAGGGATATCATATCATTTCTTCACAGAATTCCATTCTCAGCCAGTTTTCTCAGAAGTGAAGTCACACTGCCCACGTGATTCAGCAAAGATACCTGAGCACCATGTGATCTTTTGTCCATAATGGTCTTTTTATCCATACTTTCAAATAAAATGTAAAAAAGTTGTTCTTAAGGGAAATTTTGTGAATTCCTAAGCCAAGTCTGTAGAAAAACTCTTCTATATTTTCTTTTGTGTGCTTTACTGAAAGGGTAGCACTTCACAAAAATGTAAGAAAGATGTGTGCACATTGCCGTTTAGATTAGTTAAACTTGTACTCTCAATTCTCAAATCTATCTAAAGATAGATTTAGACTGTTGAGCTTTGATACAGTGCCATTTAACATGAGGTTGTCTTTTCAGCTGAGTGTTTGGGCACAGGTGATACAAAATAAAAAATATAAATCTACATTTGTGAGTGTAGGCATACTTTGAAGGAGTCACTGTCAAACTATTGGCATTTTCCTTTTTAGACACTTGCCTGAGTAATGAACTCAATTCTATGTTTTTGAGATCCTATCCTTCCATGAAAATTAAATCAGAAAATGAATGTTGGGTGTTTTCTTAGAGAAGAATAACAAAATTCATATTTTCAGAAGTGAGTTCTTGTAATTTCCTTGGAAATAATAACATTTTCTAGTGTGTGTGCTTTCAGTATTCATTCTTTCAGTATTTAATTCTGGTGAGCAGAAGGTGAACAGAAAACTTTCTCTTTCATTAAAATGGTATTAAAATAATATAAAGGCAATGTTCTTGAAACAAAACCTTACAAATTCTTAATTGAGTGATATTTACATAGAGCTGTGCTTCAGGAGTATGTAGTAGTTCTCAAACACAGAGACTCCTCTTAATATAACATTTGGCCTCCAAAATAAATACTTTAAAAATATATCATTGTATTTAGATAATACAGTTTGCTAAGTTTGTTATGTTTATGCTTTAAATATTTAACACAATAATGTAGGAATAAATTAGTAAAATAGCAAACAAATAAATAAGTCCTTGTCACCAAGAATGATTATGTATTACAAAAAGGAATAGATCACTTTATCTTGTATATGTCTACTTTTTGATCCAATAAAAAATCAATAATGATAAATTTTAGTGACCTGATTACTTACAGAAGTACTGTTTGACAGCACTTCCAGATTACTTTCCATAGTCCCAAAGAGAGGCAAAGTATGTGTCCAGTTCCTCTACTGAGCCAAGTTTCTCTTTGCTCAGAAGGCCGTACCTTCCCTCCTCCTGATGGGTGCTGCTGACAGGGAGCAGGCACTGCCTGCCTCTAGGTGTGCATTTTGTCTCCTTGGTGCCTCCTGTGGATGGGTTACAGGAAAGAAGGCTGTTCTGTGACCACCACAGTGACCAGAGCACCTGACAGATGTCATGCTGTCACTGAACAGTTGAGATGAGCAGGGATCTTTGGGGTTATGTCACCCAATATCCTGGGCAAAGGACTTTGAACTTAGATGAGGCTGTTCAGAGTCAAATCCTGTTGAAGTTCAGGTGACCCCAAAGACAGAGATTCCACAGCTTCTCTGTGCAAGCTCCTCTGATCCTTAATCACCCTCACTGTGACAATCTTTCCCTTAGATTCTATTGGAATTCCTCTTTTTGAAGCCTTTGTCTGTTGCAGTTTGTCCTTTCATCATGCATTTCTGAGAATAGTGGCACCTCTTCTCTACAACTACTCATTAAAGGAAGTTGAGAGGATTTAAGTCTCCTATATGATCCCTTATGTATCCTGATTTTACTTAACTTGATTTTACTCATCCTCTGCACAGAGGAAGTGATGTCACTACTGTGACACTTGGCACAATAACCTATAAGCAGACCTTGCCAAGAAAAAACTCAGTGAGAAGCACCTTGTTCATCCACACTTGTGTTTCACCACACTCGCTTGACTTCCTGCATGTTGGAACAGACAATTCTTGTGTTTTGAGGAGCTTGATCTGGAGTTTTCCTTCTCTGAACTCAGTGTTTCCTTTGCTGTTGCCCACTCTTTGCCACCATCTCCCCTCATTTCTCCCTCTGACTGACGATTTCTCTCTTTTCTTAAACATGTTTACTACTAGCTTCAGCGATGCACTCAGCAGTGCTCTGTACAGGGTCTGTTCTGGAGCCAGCTTTGTCCAGCTTGGGGCAGTCCCACAGAACACAACTTCAGTCCTCCCACTACCAAAACCTTGCACCTACACCGGTGCAATATTATATTTCTGTGAATTTCTGAAAGAGTGTGATAATGGTCATGCTTACAAGTGAAGATACCCCAAGGCTTTGGGGCAGCATGCACCCGCATCTTTCTGAATTATAATAAATGCTTTAAAATTCCTTACAGCTTACAGTGATGTCACTGTAGATACCTGGCTTTACCAACTGGACTCAAATCACCACGTGCAGCATGTGACTGACCTGAAAGAGATATATGCAAGGCAAAATGAAGATAATGACTATATCTGTTAATTTTTGTTCTAAATTTGCAATCCGTAATATAAGAGCTTAGTCACTGCTCACTTGCATCCGAGTGAATTGTTTTAATTTGATTTACTTTAGTATAATAGCTTCCAATTTATACTAATTTAGTATCAACTTCAGTTTACTTCCAATTCTATACATCAATTTCATTCTGTAAAGATCATCACTTAGTTTAGTAAGGACATTTCCACTCAAAATATACATTTCTTTGAAATGTATTAACTTAGGATTTTGTGAAGTAAAATACATGTAAAATGTAACATACTGGTTGGGAATGCTTACATTATTTATTTAATCTAAAAATATGACATATATGTTGATAAAGAGAAACTACTGGGGTGTAAGTGTGTGGGTAAGTTCAGCCTTTTTTTACTTGTCCTCCAAAGTACAATAAAGTAAATTAAAGACAGCTACAGAAAAGCATTTTCTTTTGCATAGGAAGCATTCTGGGTTTGTGGGTATTTACAACGCACAACTGGTAATTTTGATTTCTTTATGTCCTGCTGTGGCATAAAATTATGGTAGCTGAAGGACAACAAAGGTTTCCTATTTCTATTTCTTATTAGATGATTGTTCCATTGTCCTTTTTTTTTTTTTTTCTTCATGTTCTATTTCTCCAGATATAAGCTACTGTTCAGACCAACTAAACTAGTTGAGGTTGCATAACAGTGTTGAAAATGTTAGTACTTTAGCCTTCAAAAGAATCCTAAAATACTTCTTTCTTGTACCAACATTTACTTATTATTAGCTCTCCAGGGCCAAGGAGCCAAGTCTACAGAAATCCTGGCTCCTCTGTGCTGCAGAGCTGCTGCAATCCAGCTGTAAATGGAAGCTGAATGAGTGTGAGATTCCATCTCCAGAGCAGTGCAAAGTTGTGAGTGCCTGGTTGTGAGAATCTGATCCAGAGCACGTTTCCTTTGATCTAGCTTTTTTCTACATAATGCCCACACTTATTTTTCTACAGCATCTGTATTCATATCCCCAAGTCACATTTTGTGATATGTGCTTTATCCTTTCAATCTCAAAAATGTATTATTTGTATGCCTCTGAGTTTTTACCCTGCCTTGCTCACAGTTCTTATGAACACAATCCACAACCTCATTTCTGACACATTAGTTTCATTTCCCTTTCCTCACCTTACCCCAAAACAGACCCCACATAGATAAATTTGATTGTCCCTAACTCCACAAAACATTGACATATAAGGAAACTAACACATTGTATTTTTGTCTTCATTCCTCTTACAATGCAATATCTGTTTAACCTAAGCAGTGCAAAATGGAGAGAGGATTCTTGGTATAAAAGCAAGGCTTGAGCACAAACAGTGCTCACCCTGTGCCTTAATGGGAAAAGCAACAAACGAAATGACAAGGTGGCTACTCCACCTCAGGAAAGGTCTCCTAAAACTTTACTCCCTGACTCTCCTTTTGTGGCTGTAGGCAGTAAAAAGGAAGCAGCAGTGGGAGTAGAAACAAGAAAATAGGTCATTCCTTGTTTAAAAGTTCATGCTGCACAGCAGTTCCTGTCCTCAAAAGCTGTTTTCTTTCAGAAAAGCAGCAGGCTGAATGCAACACATTGTGCAAAAGTTATGAACTACAGTCTTTTCGGGGTTAAAAAAAACCTAAAAAAAATATCAACCCAAACCACAAAACACCAAAACACAGAATACTTGCCATAGTAAAAAAAAATAATAATAATAATAAAAAAAAAAGAATCTGCGTTTTCCTAGAACAAAGGCAACATTGTATCATGCAGGACTGATAAACTCTTTTTTTCTATATAGGAGGTTGCTCTCAGCATTTGAAGAATTTTAATGATTTACGCAGATTCATAGATTCTATCGTGATTTGACTCAGAGATAGTCTCTGGGAGAAGCAGACCTCCACAGACTGAGGAGCCATGCACAATATCTTCTGTCTTCTATTTGGTACCTGCTCACACATTTTGCTGACAATAATTGAATATTCCTCCTTGTCCATGACATTTATGCATTAAAGGTGTGGCTGACATTAGCCATGAAAAGAATAATAAACATTTTAAGTAGTTTTCTGGGGTACTTCTCAATTATTTTTATGGTGATTGGCAGTGCACTTCCCCTTCCAGTACACCAAAACAAGTTATATTAACAGGTTTAGCAGGTTGCAATGCCTCCCCAGCCTAAGGTCTAAAGGATTGGCTTTCTCTGCATTGTAGCTTCTTCCTTGGAAAATTGGTGCTGTTAACCAGTCTCTTTCTTAAGTGCAATACCTGAGCTCTACCAATCTTCTCTCTTTGACCTTTTGGGTTCATGCTCAGATGGATGAGGCCCAACTCCCTGATAAAACATCCATGCACTGATAGTTGTCTTTAACCCCAGGGTACACCAATCTTCTCAGTAATTCACCTCTTGCTATTCATGCTTCAGCACTGAAGTTACCTGATAAACACAGACTGATTCACTTCAAAGAACTACTTACCATTCAGTCTTCCTTTTTTCTACAGAGAGGCTTTTGTCTAGTGAAGAGAACATGCAGAGCAGTGAAGTTAACATGACCATGAAAATCAAATAATGTGAAATCAAATTACGGAAAGGGACAGGACAGGGAAAAAGGAAAAATATCAATAGGTATGTAATATGAACCTAAAAGATTAATACACTGCTGTGGATTTGTATGCTTTTCAAAGTAAGCAGAAGTAATGGCTACACAAAGGTGTACAAGGCTCATCCAGGCATAGCTCTGAGACCATCATGATAGGAATATAGTTTCTCTCCAGCTGCTTGAACCTGACCTAACCTGACCTGTGCTGCATGTAGTGCTCATACAGGGTCATAAATGTGCAATAACCACTGCCCTTCTCTCACTAGACAAGATCTCCTTAGATTTAAAGTAATCCAAATCAAAACGAAGACCAGTTAGCAGTTCCACCTCATGCCCATACATCAAGAATCACATTCATGTACTGCACTGTACAAAAAGACACTGACTGAGGTATCAGAGAGATTAAAATAGGCAGCCAGAACAAAAGGTGGGATCAGATGCAGATACCAATATTACCAACCCTTGTTAAGCATTTTTAGTTCAGCATTCAACATCAGGATGGATTATTTTTGAGCACCAAGGACAAGTGGCATGAGTAACATGGGTAAACAGACTAATGCAGGGAAATAGAGCAGATGTTACTAGTAGCAAGCTAAATTGAGGAAAAGAAATCCTGCATCTTATCCCAAAAGTGTCAAAAACGTGGTGAGATTTCTAGTCACATTTCTGTGCTATCTTTGGTGATCTTACTATAATGGCAGGAAAGAAAAATTGGTCTTTTCTGTTTGCAGGATTTTCAACTTAGGGGTCAGACAATTTGCACAGAAGTTAGGTTGGAAGACAGGTCCTAGAGTAAAATCTCACAGAAGATTTTTAATACTCTGTGGAGGAACAAGTCTGAAAAGGCCCTCCAGACTAACAGTCCTTTTAGTTCTCAGGATCCTCTTCAGGTCTGCATTTTTCACAATGCAAAGCAAGACACAGATCTAATTTTTGAATATCATGTCTCCAGTCTTTTGCGTTCCTCCACGCACAACTCATGGTCTGTCAACTTCCTTTGCAAATTTTTCTTTTGTTCTGCACTTCCCTTCATATGACCCCATTTTCTTTCTCAGTACTATGCCTAAAATTGGAGCACCTTTCAAACATTTTAACCTCTTCCAATTTCCTACTTAACCAAATTCAGAACCAATCCATCAATCCTGCCTTTCTATTGGATGTTTCAATCAACGTGGTATGGCAGACAGAATACAAAAGGATCTTAGAAATGCACATGCAGATTAAAAATATAATGACATGCTAATAAATTGAGGCTGAAATTGAAGCTTTCATGCATTACAGGAGAAGAAAAATGATATAGATTTGTGGGAAAAGGAAAGTAGTCTTATACAGAGAGAGAGCAACTGTCCTTAAAAGTCAGTTGTAAAACAAATCCCATCTAAACCAGAATGAGGAGAGTCAGTACCTAAAAAATTATTACAGAGGTAAAAGTGAAAGTTTTACCAATGACTGTACAACTCTGCTTTGAAATTCCAGACTGACAATTAAGACAAAGGTAATTTTAAGGATCAAGGAAAACATAATGTTCTTAGAGTTTAATGAATGTGTTGATGAAAAGTCTCTTAAGTTAATTAATTTGAGATAATGATTGAATCAAAGCTGGTATCTTAATGGAAGATGACAATCTAATTGCAAAACTGCTCCAGATGTGAGTATACCAGAGGGAGATACAAAACAGCATCGAAGTTCAGGTTTATTTTGCTGCAAGAAGGAACATAGAGATTTTCTATGAGTTACACAAGAATAAATACATTCAACTTATGAGATGAAGTGCAAAGTTCCCCATTACATTGCTACTGGAGAAAATCAGACCCTAATAACACCTAAGAAAAAAACCATCCATGGAAGAAAGGCACCTCTCTACACATTTCCTAAAATCCCTGCCCATGCCACACAAAAGCTTTCTTCTTCCCTCCATTATCCCAAATATTTTACATTGTTGGAAAATCCTTCCTCCCTTAGGACCAATTGAGATGTGTTATGTACATCCTGTGCTGCATATTACAGTAGGTGAGAGGATCTTTTGGCTTGCATTCCACCAGAGAACAAATAAAAATTGAGTGCAACAAAATAAAAATGTGTTTCAATACAAGTCATCTTTCCATACAACTGAGCTCAAGGATAAAATTCTCACCAGATTTATCATGACATGAACAAGAAACATGACTTTTGCACAACTTTTGTCTTTCTAAGCCATTTAGTAAAGTATTTCAGTGCAAATATTTACTCAGAGACTTATCTTCAAAAGGAAATAAGGCTGATAAGAAGAGTCTTACAAGAAAGAAAAATGATACAACTCTCTAATTTCATGGTCACAAATGTTCATGTTCCCCTGGACTCTCTTTCTCCCTCACGAGGGGCAGTGATAAAGCAGGTAGTGGACATGTGGTGTCCAGTCAGGGTCAATCCACCACAGTATTTTATTTCTGTTTTGAATGTATATCCTTTTTTAACAGCTCATCTTTTATTCTTTAAAAAATCAGGTAATCATTTATTTATTACTTTTATTTAATACTTTAAATATTGAACTTTTATATATATCGAGGTAGTCATTAAGTTTTATTTTTGAAAATATTTAGATTTCTCAAACCTTCTCTTTTATTTTCAACTTGAAACATATGTGTTGCCTACACGTTTACTAAGTTGTATTATTTTAGTTAGATTTTAGCACATTTCTGATGGAAAGAAAAGTATTTTCCCCATCCTTTCTTGCATAAAAGAGCAGGACTAGTGGAGTCAGAAAAAAAACCAGATTTTTTTTCTATTGTTTTGAAATATAAAACACTTGAAAAAAAAAGTTTCCTGAGAAAATCATTTTCCACAATGAAATTGCCATTGGAATAGTTTTGGGAGAAAAAAACAGGACTGCTCACAGACATCCAACTGCCCTTCCAGTCTGAGACAGATTGTTTAGACTGTGCTTATAGCAGGAAAACCCTCCAAATGCTCTGTGTAAGCCACCTTCCTGAGTACTGGAAGATCATTAATGCTCTTCAAAAAACCAATACAAATACCTAATTAATTTTTTCCCTAGGAGTTTGATTCTCAGTGTTATAAAAAAGCAGCAAAATCCCATCAGATTAACAGAGACAAGAAGAGACACAGTGGGGCAACATAAATTGTTTTTCTGTATTGGAAGATCTTGCAAAGAACAATTAAAATCCAAACAGAACTCCTCAGCAAACCACAACAAATGAGAATTAATCTACAGAGGATTGTCTTTTTTTTTTTTTTTTTTTTGCCAAGTCTTTCACTCACATACTTTGAGATATGTCTTTTTCTTTTCTTTTTTTTTTTACTTTAGTGAGTAATACTATATATAAGCCTTTCCAGAGTAAAGATCTACTTTATGAATTGGGGAAGGTAATAGCTCAAATACAAATGACTTAAGATATCTAAACTTTACTTTGAATTCTGTTTCCAACAAAAAGATGTCAGAGTGTAACTACAGAAGAAACTTTATTGAAAATATTTTCTTTATTCCCTATGGTTTAGTATTTGGAGTGATGAAAAAAACCATAATGGACAAGTTTATCAGGACATGCAGGTATATCACAGAAATAAATCTGCATTACAAACCAGAATTTGCACTATAACACTATTTTCCCTCACAATTCACAAAGATCTGTTCCAGGTGTTCCCTAATTGAGTACCAGACTTTTTGCCATTGCCATTCACATTTTCTGTATTCACAGATTTACATTGCATTCAGCAGCTTCATAATCTCTCAAAGGCATTTTGTAAAATGTAAAGAATAAAGCTGGCTATGAACATCAAAACTCACTTGGTTTTAGCAGTGCACAAAAATTCCTGTCTAAAAACTTTTTGTCACACACATCTGTTTCTCCTGCTAGAAGCTTTCACCACTTCCTCTCTCCATGCAAACCATTAACATTTCAGATCAGTTAGACATATTCTGAACATAAGAAGTAATTTCTTTTCTTATGATTCCTTTTTTCATCCCAGGATTCAGCAAGCTCAGGTAAACAAGAATGAATTAAATTAGGGGTCATAAATCATAGGGAAAAAAAATCTGTGATAACAGGAGATAATGTAATACTAATAAGGGTCTCTTTCCAGTTTATTTAATCACATGTATATGAGAGTAAGCTCTTCCATCCCATTCAAGCATGTATAGATTCAGTTTGCTGGGGTTTTTGACCTCTGCTGCATAAAATTAGCTCCTCTCACAGTGGAACTGATCTGGAATTGGACCACGACTGGTAAAATAAAGCCATCATTAATTTTCTATGAATATATTCCCACTCTATATATTTCATTTACTTATGTCATCTTGAAAAAAAGAGCCGTAATGACAAAATAATAATATTGCACCAATTTTTATATAGTGCTTTCAACTGCTGTTCTCAAGACAGTCTTTAAAATAAATTAGCTGTAATTGCCATCACTTTTGCTCTAGACATTCTATTAAATACAGTTTTATGCGCTGTTTACAGCGAATATATTTGAGTTTTCTAAACATAAGCATGTACCTAAATACTGCTAACAGTAGTATTGGATAGAAAACCAAAGGTGTAAATATGCAAGTTTACTATGCCTTTTCCATAGGCTGGTTACTGAGAAAATACTGGTGAGGAAGGTGAGGTTCAATATAATTTTCTTCCTCTTATTGTCTCAGTGTTAGAACCCCAAATCAGTACACTTACCATCATTTTGGTATTTCCTTTGCCATGGAATAACTCAGATTTTGGTCTTCATAAGCTAAAAAAGAGGACTGTTAAGGTCAATACAGTTACATTGCTATAAATTCTGGATTAGTTATCAGTTTTAAATATTTCTAGATCATTAGCCATGTGGAAGTTGACTTTTCAGAAAGTTGAGAATGCACTGGGCCATATGCAAATGGCATTTGGTGTGATACACAATTTCTACTGCTGCTGCAGTCAGTCTATATTGACTTCCTAAAATTTTTGTCAGATGTATACCTCTTCTTCTACTATGAAGAAAAATTATTTTGTATCTTATGCAGGTGTCACTGATTTACTGAGATATTCTCTAGAGCTATGATTCATCAAAATGAAAACCAAATACCACAGTGGCATATATAAAATAACAAGTGTTACCTGGCTGAGCTTGTGTCACTGCAAATCACCTCAGCAGACACTGGCATTATCCTTTTTCTTAGGCTCAGTGGGTCATTTGTAGCTCCAGGTGAACACATGTGTGCAGGTTTGGCCCATTTGGTGTTGTTTTGTGTGAAAAGCAGAGTTCACATTTCAGCTGTGGCCTTTCACTGAGGACAAAGGGAGCTGCTGGCAAAGGCACAAGCTTCTGAAAGGCAAGGGGTGCCCGTGAGTTAGAAGGGTACTACAGGGGTTCAGTAAGCTAAAATCCTTACAAGGAAAACAGGTTTTCATCATCTTACTCCTATGTTCTCACTCACACATGAAAATGACCAAGACAACAAATGAAAGTAGATGTGCATCCAGTTAAAGACAGGTAGTGGCATTAAAGAATAAAGAGGAAAATTCATCTCCTAAACTCAACTCTTTCTCTCCAGGCCTTTTCTGCATGATAAGCTTCGAAGAACCATTAATAACGAGAGCATGTAGCATGGGTTAAAATTTGTGGTAAGAGTGAAAGAATCAAATGTCCATTTCAGGCTATAAGAGGCCTAGGAGACAAGTATAAGAATTTATTTACTGCATTGCACTAATAATTAAACTTGTCAAGGAAATGAGTGAGTAAATTAAATTGCTGTTTAAGCTGTACTTACTATCCAAAATATTTAAGCAATTGAAGACATATTATAAACACATTTAATGAGGTAAAAAATATTCAGAAAATGTAGGAGTTTGGAGATTGTTCACTAAATTTCCTCACAAAGCTAGTGACATGCTGAAATCTATCTACCATCTATCCAATGCTATATGTTCTAAAGAAAAAATTGGATCCACAGTCTGGTATATGCAGAAGGAATCATGTACTGCAAACTATATTCTCTGTTCTGGAACTTTTCATAGGAAAGAGCTACAAGGAACATAATTAGTATTAGTAAAAAAGAGAATGCTTTTTTAATTGAACTATTCAGAGGTTTCAGCATTTGTAAGAAACTTTGGAGCCTTAAATAATATACTGCTCAGTTTATAAATAATATACTGCTCAGTTTATACCTGGATTCCAAATTATTTCAATTATTATTTCAATCTTTAAATATTTTAAATCAATTTAAAATTCTGGAAATATTCAGGATAGTGTGGAATTCATCTTTCTCAGATGAATCTGAAATAGATTTGCATGGTCATACACCATGGGCTCTTACAGATGAAGCATGCTCACGTATCTTTGTTCCATAAAACCTAAATTACCAGATCATCAAAACTACTTATTGCAGTTGCTGTACCTTATTACTCCTTTGCTGCTGTTATTTGCCTTTAAGAAACTAAAAAATTTAAACCATTTTGTTGTTTAGGGATTTTCTCGTAAGAAGTCAGGAACTATCCAGTGAAAAATATCAGTTACTTCAGCTGGGAAAAGAAACCTGGTCTCAGTCATCTCCAGATTAAAAAAATGGATTTTCTTTGGTGCTATGAAACCAAGCCTCAAAGGAACACTAAAATCTCTTACAAAATTCTGCATGTCTTTGACCCTGGTAATACTTCACTGTGAGGATATAATGATATTTGATGCTATAACTATTAACATGGCTAATATTTCAGATGATTGATAAGGTTTGCACAGTTTAGTAGAAGGCTAATAAAGTTTAATCTTATTCAAACAGGTGCACATTCTTCTGAAGAAAAAAGTATTTACAGCTGCTGTGAGTCCAAAACAATTAATCATTAATCAGAGCCAATTGAACAAACTGTTTTAATTGCATGCAAATATGGGCTCTGAGATTTTAAAAAATTATGTTTTCTCCCACACTTTCCTTGCTATTGTCTCTTCTTTTAAATCCCTAATCCTTTCAGATTCTTTTGTTCCTTCAGGCAGAGAGAGATATTTATCATTCAGTTTATTTCTACTAAGCAGGACATCCATGCGTTTATTTAACCAGTTCCAAGGCTGGACCCACAGTTTCATTATTTTTATGGTTATTTTTGCTGCCTCCAATGAGGATGTCTCCATGAGAATTTGCAGGTGTTGTGTCCAAAGCCTGTTCCTTACTCAAGAGTTCATGGAATTCAGAACATGTGTTAAGGTACAAAGATTAAGTCTTGTGAAACAAAATAATTCTTTGCATTAAGACAGCAAGGATTAGAGGTATAGAAAAGATGTCTTAAGAAGCTGGATAGAAGTGAAATATTGGAGTCCATATCCTAAGCTTATATTTTGCCAAGTAGCTTATTTCCTTGCTGTCGTGGTTAGGGGGGAGGTGAATTCTTCCAGGGGGATGTGGGCAGTCCAATCAGTGATCAGCTTTTCTGCTGGCACCTGGGTTAGTCACTCGGAGGTTTGGACACGCCTCTGAGGACACAAAGAGTTAAAAGCAGGAGTCTGGGGGGGGTCGGTCTCTTTTGGGTTCCGGTTTCAGCAGTGGAAACATCTCTCCCCTGCTCAGCTCTGGGCTGAGTGGGGGAGGGGGAAGCCACGTGGCCAGGCTCAAGACAACCACGCGGTGAAACTAAAGTAAGCTGGGGCCCGGGGGGGAGAAGAGAATGGACAGGACTGGAACTGAGCTGCCCCGTCCAGGATGGAGGGGTGGAAAACTGTGGAAGTGCCTTCTGTGTGTTCTCACCCCCCTCCTTCCCCCCAAACTCCGGGAGAAGGTGCTCAGCCACGTGGGGTTTGCGGAGCCTGGGAGTGCCTCCGTCTGCAGCACCCTGCCGAGAAGAAACTGTTAACCCTTGCTTGGCAGAAAGAAACTTTTCTTAGACATTGATTCTCATGACTGGTGGTTTTCGGAGAGAGGGAAGCGGCCTGGGACCGAGATGATAAAGCATGATTGGAAGGAATTCGATGGAAGAATGAGAGGAGTAGCCTTGGAGCTGGACTTTTCTTGCATAATGTCAGCCATGGACTGAACTTGAGTCTCTTTTGAACATAAACTGCATTTTTGGGTGGATGCAGCTGCCCCTTGCTTTTGCTACAGTGACTGGCACGTTGAAGAGTTAGAGCGAGCAGAGAAAAAGAGGGGGAGGGTGAGGTGGTGCCCTCTGCCCTCAGGGCAGACCTGCTCCTGGAACCCCGGCCCCTGGGTGAAAAGGGGGAGAGCTCGGCATGCAGCATCCTTAAAAAGCCCTGTATGTAGTTTTGGCCTATGAGACAGCGGTGAGAGCGCTGGACATAGGAAAAAGAGAGTGTCACCTTAGCAGACTTCTCCGGGCGGTGCTATAGGTGACATGGAAACACATAAGGGGTGGACCCGTGTTTTCTGAGGAACAGTCTGTGGTGCGAGAGAGACTCCTCTCTCCCTTGCTGAATTGAAGATTAGTTTGTTTTTGAGTGGTGATTGTTTGATCTAAAACCCAGGGGTTAGTCTGTGAAGAGTGATGGGTGGGGAGGTAGAAACTGGGAGAAGAAATGTTCTAAGAAGTTTTTATTTCTGTCTCTGTGTGTGTTTAAGAGTATTTCTGTCCCTGTTCTTATGTAATTAATAAAGTTTTGGTGGGTTTTTTTTTGTTTTCAAGATTTAAGCCTGCTCTGCTCTGTTCCTGATCACATCCCACAGGAGTTGTTAGAGAAAAAACATATATTCATGGGTGCACTAACATCTGGCCAGTGCTAACCCATGACATTCTGGTTCCCTGACCGGGAAATCGATCGAAAGAATGATAGAATGAAAACTGTGAGATAAGATCAAAGAGGAACAAGAGCAAAGCATGAAGTAAGTGATGATGTAAATTTATAGATGTAATGTTAGTTGTTACTTTAAGACAGTGTGTCCTCAGAGGCGAGGGGTGGAGACTGTCGTGGTTAGGGGGGAGGTGAATTCTTCCAGGGGGATGTGGGCAGTCCAATCAGTGATCAGCTTTTCTGCTGGCACCTGGGTTAGTCACTCGGAGGTTTGGACACGCCTCTGAGGACACAAAGAGTTAAAAGCAGGAGTCTGGGGGGGGTCGGTCTCTTTTGGGTTCCGGTTTCAGCAGTGGAAACATCTCTCCCCTGCTCAGCTCTGGGCTGAGTGGGGGAGGGGGAAGCCACGTGGCCAGGCTCAAGACAACCACGCGGTGAAACTAAAGTAAGCTGGGGCCCGGGGGGGAGAAGAGAATGGACAGGACTGGAACTGAGCTGCCCCGTCCAGGATGGAGGGGTGGAAAACTGTGGAAGTGCCTTCTGTGTGTTCTCACCCCCCTCCTTCCCCCCAAACTCCGGGAGAAGGTGCTCAGCCACGTGGGGTTTGCGGAGCCTGGGAGTGCCTCCCTCTGCAGCACCCTGCCGAGAAGAAACTGTTAACCCTTGCTTGGCAGAAAGAAACTTTTCTTAGACATTGATTCTCATGACTGGTGGTTTTCGGAGAGAGGGAAGCGGCCTGGGACCGAGATGATAAAGCATGATTGGAAGGAATTCGATGGAAGAATGAGAGGAGTAGCCTTGGAGCTGGACTTTTCTTGCATAATGTCAGCCATGGACTGAACTTGAGTCTCTTTTGAACATAAACTGCATTTTTGGGTGGATGCAGCTGCCCCTTGCTTTTGCTACAGTGACTGGCACGTTGAAGAGTTAGAGCGAGCAGAGAAAAAGAGGGGGAGGGTGAGGTGGTGCCCTCTGCCCTCAGGGCAGACCTGCTCCTGGAACCCCGGCCCCTGGGTGAAAAGGGGGAGAGCTCGGCATGCAGCATCCTTAAAAAGCCCTGTATGTAGTTTTGGCCTATGAGACAGCGGTGAGAGCGCTGGACATAGGAAAAAGAGAGTGTCACCTTAGCAGACTTCTCCGGGCGGTGCTATAGGTGACATGGAAACACATAAGGGGTGGACCCGTGTTTTCTGAGGAACAGTCTGTGGTGCGAGAGAGACTCCTCTCTCCCTTGCTGAATTGAAGATTAGTTTGTTTTTGAGTGGTGATTGTTTGATCTAAAACCCAGGGGTTAGTCTGTGAAGAGTGATGGGTGGGGAGGTAGAAACTGGGAGAAGAAATGTTCTAAGAAGTTTTTATTTCTGTCTCTGTGTGTGTTTAAGAGTATTTCTGTCCCTGTTCTTATGTAATTAATAAAGTTTTGGTGGGTTTTTTTTTGTTTTCAAGATTTAAGCCTGCTCTGCTCTGTTCCTGATCACATCCCACAGGAGTTGTTAGAGAAAAAACATATATTCATGGGTGCACTAACATCTGGCCAGTGCTAACCCATGACACTTGCCTATTTCAAATGGACCTATAAGAGGAAAGCTAATGAACATAGCATGAAGTTCCACTAAGACACTGGGATAGTCAGATTTCTATTCCTAGCCTCACTCTTGCTTTCTGCCTTAGCAGCCATTGGTTAACTGCAGCAATAGTCAACAAAGAGGAATTATGAACATTAAAACCTTTGTTATCCAACAGCCTGACCCCAGAGTCAGAGATGCTGTGGTCCTTGCCTCATGGCTGGTTGAAGGGCTTTCCTTTGGAACAAAAGGGTCTAAACTTCAAAGGAGCCAGTAAATCCAAGGTTCTTGTTTTTATCTCATTAAGGCTAGGAAGCATCAATTTTAGCAGGATTTTTTAAGTGGAATGTGCACTCTCAGTATTATGTGTATTCCAAGCAGAACTGTCCATTTTAGGCCTTTCAAAGAATTTGGTCTCAGGGATCTTTGGTTTCAGATGGACACAGAATAGACTCAAGAGGCACTCAGCTGTTGTGAGGGCAGCAGTTGTTTGCTTGCAAAGAAGAAATTAAGGCACCTAAGAGTTTGGCTTTGTAGAACTGAGTCTGTGCTACAGTTTTACATGCATATCACAGGAGTTTTAAATTTGACTGGTTTGGTACACAGTGCTGCCACTATTATGGTCCTTAGTAGCCCCTTTGAAGAATTAAGAGTATACAGATAAAATTAATATAATTTTTTTGGTCTACAGTAATTAGCTCCTTTACACAAACTTCATGAATGATTACATGTCATCATAGTTGAGTAGTAATTAGAAAAGGCAATTTCTCTCTCACTCAGAGAAAGCTCAACCTTTCCTCTGATGCTAATTCACATCTTGTTGAGGCACAGCTTAATCCCATATGAACATCTTGAGAATAATTTGTGCAAATAAATTAAGGAATACATTAGTTTACAGGTTGCATCTCTCTGCAAAAAATCTTTCAGGCAAAATATCTATGCACTCTACATTTTTCTCAAGTCTCTTCAGTCATTTCCAAGACAATACTTAAGTGCACATTATGATTCTGCCTCTTCATTATCCTAAATCCTCTTTTCCACTAAACATAGACCTATGTATAAGTAGGTAACTGAGTCAGTAATGCAAGTGTCATGCAAGCATTTTCCTATATCAAGATAATGTTCCCATAATTCTTAGGAACAACCTTTCTAGAAGAGAAATAGTGTTAAAAAAACCTTAGCATTAAAAAAGCATCTATTTTTCTTTTTCCTTGAAGTCTGTATTTATTTAACAAATAAAACTGGTTTTCTTGTCGGCAGTTATCAAATGCAAATTTTTAATTAAAATAATGACACTACAATTAGCAACATTCTTTCCTGACTATGGTAGGTGGTCCCAAAAATCAAACCGATACCTGCATTATTTTTATGTTTTTGGTAAGATGCTCATAGTGTAAGTGGTCATAGAATTTAAACATGCATTGTAGAAAAAACATAAGAACAGACATTCAAATGAAAATGGGCATTCAAATGAAAACATATAAGTATTTATCTCAAATAATGGCAAAAAATAAACCCTTAGGAAAAGAGTATAAGACCAGAATTAATATCCAGATTATACTCTGCATATAGTCCACTGAAATAGTTTCCAGATATAATAACCTCATAATTTTCAGATTCATTAAGGAAGATTAAGTGTCTTTTTATGGGCATATATCTTTCTCTGGATCTTTACATGTCTGTTGGACCCAAGATCTGACTAGCTGGCATTAGAAAGGTAATTTATCTTATCAGATCTGATAATCCACAGAATTCATCTGTTGCTTCTGCAAGTATATTCCCTGTAGTAAGAATATCTTCATTCTTCTTTCTTGAGCACTGAGAGCTTCATACCTTCACTGCTTGAACTGATATCATATCCCAACACAACCTTTTGGAGTTTACACTCTTCAGACTCAAAACTTTACGTGGTCAATCTCTTGGATGCAGTTTTGAAAGTCAAAAGTTTAATTTTCAAATGCACAGTCTCATGAAATTTTGAACCTCTTCTGTTTCCCCTTTAAATTCTATTTTAAAGTGATAAAAATTGCACAAATTAAATTGGATGTGTTAAAATGTGTTACAGACCTCTTAAACCACTGTAAAGATAGAAAAGGAAGACTAACATGCCAGCAGTTACTGGATTCTCAGTAAATACCCAGAATATATCAGCATACAGGAAAAATCAATATTTTTAGAGAAAGTAGAATATGAGATGAAAAATGATGAATCACATGGAAGCTCATAATCTTATAAGTGTCATATCAGCCTAGCAGGCATTCATGTTGGATAAGTAATCTTAATATCACAGGATAAAGATTATAGAAAGGAATTGCCAATATTTTGTTATGGAAATTAGAAAATACAGGGTTAAAATAGAAAAGAGCAATTTATTCTCATCATCAAGTGAAAAGATCAGCAAAAACTCACATGGAGCATCTTTCTGTATCTCTGTGGGAATTCTGCTTCTTGTGATCTGCTGCTGCCAGATTTAATGTGCTGAATTTATTATACACAAAGTTGTCTTGCTCACAGGTTGTTTTTCTTCCTCAGTATGGACACTACTTAATGTTGTTGTTCAAGAGCATAAAATGTTTCAATAAAGTGTGGGTTTGCACTATATACCATACACTTTGACAAAAAAAAAGAACATGGGTTATCAAATATATTAAATACATACTAAAAATAAGCGGGTTTGCCAGCTGCATGTTACTTGTAAAACAGCTTCTGATGCCTTCTTCAGACTCCTTTTAAACATTCATCATATACAGTGATTCTTGTTCACCTCTGACCACATCACCTGTCATTCCTGAGGAAGGTATTCATCTGGTCAGGACAAGAAATAATTTTTTTCTAGTTTGCTCCACTTTCTTATTTGAAACACAGTAAAGCAGAGCTAAGAAATGAGAGGAAAGCCCCTTTCTTATTTGCATTGGCCGTATCACTGCACTACTGGGTGTTGTCAGTGAGGAAGCAAGGGTGAGAATGTGAAAAGAGTACTTTTATTTAAACATCTTTTATCTTACACACCACACACAAAGTAAGATTTCTCAGATATCATTTCTTGGCCAACCGTAAATAACAAGGACTAAATATACAAGTAGCATCATCATTAATCTCTTTATCAATCCCATGGTGGGGACAATTGATGAGCCTCTCCCAGCCAGGGAATTGTCAGGTCAGTGGGAAAGGGTTGGATTTGTTATGTTTTGAAACTTACTTGTTGTTGCTGAAATGTCTTCTGCTGTTCTGCTTTGTCTTGTTTGTTTTATCCTTTGTCATGTCAGTATTTTTCCTCTTCTGTCCTTCAACTGCTGAAGACGACTACCTCAGCTACTGTGCACATCTTGCTTTTCTTTTTCTTACCTATCTATCTACAGATAGACATAGCTCTACTTCCCATACTTTCTTATTTCTTAATAACAGTTTTCCTAGTAAAACTAAGTCTTAGTCATAGAGTTATCATGTACCAAGCTCAGCCTGGATCACATTCAGCTGAATCCTTAGAGAATGGGTTACAACAACATCAACATTCAGAGCTGAAAAGATTTACTCAGTTTGTGGTGAGCCTGGATTATAGTCTGGCCATCCCTGCTGAGCTCAATGCCTTATCTACTAGGCCACATTGCCTGCCTTCAGTAACAGCACAAATATACCAGCATTGCCCTACCCCTGTGCTAAAGAACACCATGAAGATTGCAAAGTTGTTATTCAAAGTCATTAATTTTCAGATGCAGTAGTGGAGTCACTGATATCACCCAATTCACTGTTTTTTCTTTTTCTCTAATCTAAAATAGATTAATCATATGACCACTTACTCTTTTAAATAGAAGTCCTGCACTATTTAGCCCTCATTTGGAAAGGAGTTAGGGTTATTCAATATTCTGTTGCCTTCCATTTCCAAAGCCTTATTCGTTGCACCTTATTAAAGACAATTATTTATTCCTCATGGCATTCCCTATAAAGGTTACCCCTGCTGTTACCTACAAAGTTTAACCAGAAATTTTGGCTGTGTCATTCAGGTTAGTTAGGATCTCACTTCTAGACAAAAAACTTTTACATAACTCTTCATTGTTGTTTCCACTCATGCCATGAAAACACAAAGCTCTAGCCTCAAATAATCTTCAAAATTACCATGGTTTATTCTTGTACTAATGGTAGCTAATAGTCAAGTATTAAAAATCTCCTAGCCCTTTTCCTTTAATTTTGGCTGCCATAAAAAGTAAAGGTAGTCAAAGTCAGGAATATTTCAGAGCTATGGGAAGCCTTTTAGAACAAGCCTAGAGAAACAGGGCTTGAGTATTCATGTCAAGTAAAGATTTAACTGCCGTTCATTCTGCTGTTTGCAGGAATTCTTGATCTCCCTCTGCAACTGTCCTAGGGTCTTGTAGGAAAGAAAGATGAATTAAGAAATACTGAGGAAAAGCTATCTGCAAACAATTTCACTGTCTGGAAATAAAAACCACAGCTTTTAGGTAACAGCTATTTCCATGACTGGCTAATCTTTAGACTTCTGGTGAGAGCTATTTTAGGCCCTCATTTTTTCTTTTTCTATGTCTACAGACAGGTTCAGTCCCAGTTCCAGTCTGAGTAATTTAAAGGTGAACTAAAGCCCTGAATATATATTTTATATATCAAGGGATGTTTACCAAATAGACGACCACCTGTTCTTCTCCAGTTTAAGAATAAAGATTTTACTGTGCAGATAATTAGGGCAATGTAAATAATGTAGGCTGAAGAGGAGAACCTTGTGTCTGAATTGATGCAATAAAAACGGAGGCATTAAAATCTCACAAGTAACTACAGTTCCAATAGGTGTAATTGGTGTCCATCAGTGTTCACTTCCTAATGTCTTCTTTGTTTTCTACAGTTCCTCACCATAGATCTGGGAATTCTGAGAAACAAAATTCTCATTTTATAACACAAGACTGAATAGGTATCTGTTGTCTCCAGAAGGTTTATTTATTCTTGATCTATACCCTTGGCCAAAATCAGGTTTCCTTGAATATAATTTCTATATGTGATTGGCATATTGCCTAGTAGTCTTGACTAGTATTTTTCTTGTATTTTTGTAGTTCAAAAATCCTAACTCTTATCCCTGTCGGCTTACAAAAATAATATTTTCATAAAGTACCAATGTGACTATATCCATAAAAACCTAAGAACAAATACTGTTCTAGCAAAAAAAAATGTCGTACATATTTTATTCTCTTTCTCATATATGAAGATCTACATTGATAAAAATAAGCTCACAGAATGGAGAGGCCTACTACTTCAGCAGATAATCAAGCCCTCCACTAGCTCAGTTTCACTAAGTCTGACTTTCCCATTTATACAAAATTTCCTTTCTCTGATTTATTTGAGAATTTAGAAAATAAGCTTTTTGGGGTAGAGACCCTCAGTTAATTGGTTGGAATTAATAATGGTATGATTTGGGAATCTATTAACTAGTAATGAGAGATTATACTTTCCACAAATATATTAACAATTTTTCATTTTAAAGGTTGCAGGGTTTTCACATTTACAACACTTTTTTTCAGCAAAAGAGATTTTCCTTTCTGCTTGAAGAAATTCCGTAAAGTTCCATATCACTTAAAAACTCAGTGTGCTCAATGTTTCTTACAGCAATGACTACAGGTTATTTTTCCCCCTGGTGCAGCTCAAGTTCAGTGTCATTCATCTGCTGTACTGCACATATGAGGTATTTTCTGATGCAGGATCCTGACTTTTTAATAAGAATTTTGCATTTTTGGTAGTCAGTGAGATTTTCTTAGATAATTAATGAAATCTTTGCTCAGAAATTAAACTTAATCAGTTCTGGAGACATCCAGAACACCTCTTTGTGTGTGACAGCATGGTGCATTTTTCCATGATAAAGTGATACTCTCCTAACCCCTCATCTTTCTGTAGATATTAAGCACTGACAATCTTCACTTGGTTGAAAAGGACCTCTCTGATTTATAATACTCATACTTACTAATTTATCTGTAAAGGCCAATTAGCTGACTGAAGTGCTCAAATGAGTCAGTAGTAAAATGGCCATTGCAGCAAGGACTTAGCCACTATCAAAGTAAATAATTTCTCCCTTTTAATAAGACTCAAAAATTATTTCAGCTGTCTGTCTGCCTATGCCTCCTTCACAGATTCAGTTTTCTATAGGCCAATTAAAGTTATGTTCACTGAAATACATTTCAACACACTTTAGCAGGATGCAGTAAGTGGAGAAAATGAAAAAACAAGGCAGACAAGTTTGGATTAACCGGGCACAACTTTTGCAGTGGACTCAGACTTTCATAAGAAACTATTTTTATCTAGAAAGCCAGAAAAAGAAAAAATATAATCATAATTTCATAATAAAATAAATGCAGATTTTAAGATTACACTGCTGATTTTCCCAGCATGAACACAGTTAAGGTATGAACTGCCAAAGAGCTGGGGATTTTTTTTTTTTTACACTGTTTTAGCCTAACTCTTGTTCAGTAGGTGAGGGCCTTTGCAGATTTGTAGAGTTCACCAACAGTACTGGTTGTGTTACCACTTGTCATTGAAGCAATTCTCTGCCTAAAAGACACTTTATGTCCTAAAGTCTGTTCCTTCCTGTGCCCTCTGCAGTTCTAGCAATCTAAATAAATCAAGGTCCCTTTACAGCAATGCATTAATGTGGAAGTAACCCAGAGCCTCTACCCAGCTCATCTGAGTTTACATCTTCTTGTATATTTTTACCTTGCAGTTATATAGTGAGTTTGAAGGAGATGAGGGTGTTATCTGAAAATTGCATGCATATATTTTGTCAGGTAGCAAAATTTATATAGACCTATTATTCATCTGAGTCCTTCCACATCCATCCTGAGAATATACGCTCTCTTTAAAGTACTGTAAATCTAACTGTCCCCTAAATCACCTTGGAGACTTCTGTCAAAATAAATAGGATTAAAGCTATCAAGAGTTTTCCAAAGTACTTGTCTTTCTAAAAATCATAATACTGGTTTCATTTTATATTTATGACAATGCAGAATAATTATTGATTTATCCAAAAGCAGAAAAGAGACTTTCTTAAAGTGTTGGAAGGCATTCTGAGTTGGAATGATGAAGTGCCTAATAGCCAATATTCTACAGCAAAAAGCAGATCTCTGTCATTAAAATATATGAAACAGTCAGGCTTGTGATAAAATTTGTTTAGTTTTAGAATGTTTTATTTATTAAATAAACTTGATTTTCATTACCTCTTTTATTATCTTTGTTTTCTATTTTCCAGGATATTTTTTAGCCATTTGTATTCAAAACAGAATGTTAAGATTGTAGAGTGTTTCCTGCTAGATGAGAGGTTTAAAAAGCCCAAAGAAATTTATAGCAAATGGCAGGATATAATTGATGAAAGCTTACTGGTTGCTTTATTTACCAAGTTGTATGGTATTGTAAGCCCGGTACTTCATTAAGTAAATGTCTTCTAAGATGCAGCTGCCTCCTCTTTAATTTGGATGGTTCTAGTGTTGCATTTACTGAAAATATCTTAGCTATTTAGTCCCTGAATCATTATTTTAATACATTGAAGTATAACCATAATAGAGTCACTTCATCCTCCTGTTAAAATCCTGGAATTAAGCTGAAAGAAAGTAACAGGATCATCCAGGATCATTAATAATGATAAAGAGAGACCAGAATGAGAACAGGATGGAAGAGTATCTCAGGATATAACTGCAGAAGGAAATGGTAAGGTAAAAAAAGGAAACACCATGGAGCACTAGGAAAGTTAAGCTCTAGGCAAAAGTTTTATGATGGTGGTCCTTATTCCATTTCCAACAACACCCCTAAACAGCATACTTAATCTGGCTGGAACAAAAGCCTTTGCCATTGAGCTAGAGACACTCAAAAATATTTTCTTGACACCTTGAAAGCCACCGACAGTATTTATCTATCCAACTCCAGTAACTGATTACATAGCTAGGGCTTTTTCTTTTCCCTAGGAGGTTGGATTTTGAGGTATGATTTTGAGGGTAAGTGTGGGGGCAGAACTTTAAACAGTTTGAACACATGCTTGTCTCAGTCCTACTTAAAGTCACAACAAAACATCAAAGACATTCCAAGCTCCTTCTTCACAGGTTTAAAAGATAATTAAGTTGTTTTACTTCAGTATCTTCAACTTGATGAGTGCCACTCGACCTAAAAACAAAGGAAACAGTCTAATAATGTACACACTGAAGTTCATAGCTCATAATATCTTTCAGAGAAGAGAGGTTTAGTGGCTCAAAGTCCTAGGCCAAATTTAAAATCTCTTCCTTTCTTCCCATGCACTAAAGAACAACACGTGCAGACATGCACTCTCACACGTGGTAGCTGGGAAGAGTGTCCTTCGTGCTGGAAAAAAGCTGTATTAACTGTTAGACAGAAAATTAGAAAATAATTGCCCAAGGAATGAGTATGGTTTCCTGATTTCAAAAGACGAATCAGGTGGATGCCTTTATGAGCAAAGAAATTAATCTATCACATGGTCTTCCACTTACTGATAAGTGGTAAGATGGGAAAATTAACTGAATGGACTCACAGCTGCACTAATACACAAAAACAAAGGTAGTTTTCTGCTCCAAAGACTTAACTCAGCGTGTATTCAATCAAGATTGTATTCTTCTATCTTGGCAATTAGATTGAAGATAAAATGTAGTTTCTTCCCATATTTCTGCTCTTTTTGTACAAATAAAAATGCTATCCTCTGCTACACTTCATCTGCAGTTCATAGCTAGTTTTGAAAGCTTAATAAACGAATTTTTATAGAATAAATTACTCTGATGCATTTCATGGAAAAATGTTAGCATGAAAGCTGAATGCAACTGTATTATTTTGCGGACTTTATTTTTTTCCAAATAAGGAAACTGTGATAAATGAAATTAATTGTAACAAAACATGTCAAAAAGAATAAATTAAAAAAAAAAAACACACACAAAACCAGCCCCAAAAGTACAAAAGTTGGTTGTAACTACAAATTTATCTTACAGACCAAATGAGGACTTCCTTACAAAAGATGCCTCTGCTATCAATTTAAAATGATCACAGTCCCACAGTGGTACATGAAACCCAGATTCACAGCAGCTACCAGAGTTGTACTGAAATCTGCTGCTATAAAGCATAAGATAAAGAAAAACATAGCCAGCAGTCTGAAACACCTTCTCTGCAGGACACTAGTGATGCACTTAGGAAAAATTACTGCAAAGGACCTAGCACCTAACTCTACAAGTCATCTGCTGTACACATTTTAAAAAGGGAAAAAGAAGTCAACATATAAGACCATGAATTTGTTTTGCATATGATAAAAGGATGTTTTTAACTTGTGGTTTCAGTGGGGCAGGTAACAAAACCAACATGTCTTGAGGTATGGAGACTATTTTCAGCAATATCTGAAGATCACAGAAATACTCCTGAGGCTATTAAGTCTTCAATAAACAGACCAATGGGAGTCAACAAATTATTTTTAAGAGCATAATGAATTTATTTCTAAACCACCCTAGTTTCATTAGGTTTTGTGAACTTTAGACTTTGTGAAAACAGACTGGAAAATCTTAATGGAAATGATTAGCCGGTCAGCGGCCAGTCTGCAGCAATAGAAGCCTCAGCTCATCAGGATGTTGTTCTGGTTTTGACTGGGTTAGAGTTCATTTTCTTCTTAGTAGCTGGTACAAGGCAGTGTTTTGGATTCAGTGTAAGAATAATGTTGATAGCCAAAGCACTGATGCTTTGGCTGCTGTTCAGTAGTAATTACCCCGAGACAAGGAGATTTCAGTCTCTCATGCTCTGCTAGCAAGGAGGTGCACAATAAGCTGGGAGAGATCATGATCAGGAAAGATGACCCAAGCTGTCCAAATGGATGTTCCATACTATAATACATCATGCCCAGTTTATAAACTGTGGGGAGTTAACTTGAAGGGGGATGATGACTGCACAGGGAGAGGCTGGGCCTCCATCAGGGAGTGGTGAGAAATTGTAGCAAGCATCACTTTTTTCTCTTGGGTTTTGTGTCCTTTCCCTCTCCTTTTTATTAAAATTATTAGTGCTAGTAGTATCATTATTATATTTCACTCTGCCATAATTATTAAACCTGAGTTTTATTTTCTTTTCTTTCCTGACTATCCTACCCATCCCACCATGGGGGCAGAAGGGAAGTGAGTGAGCAGCTGTGTGGTACATGGCTGCCAGCTGGGGTTAAACCATGACAGATGCACAACCAAAAATTTGGAGATAAGCAAGTTGCATCTTTTTTGATCTGATATAAACTCCAGTTCTCAAGTGATAGAAACAACAGTTAAGGTTTCAGGGAGGCGTAACACATTAACACCCTCATCTTAAATCATTTTCAAGTGCAATGAGAAAATACTCTGTTGGAATGAGCATGTTTGCTGAAGGGTGATATGCTTCATCAACGGGTGTGTTACAGGAGATGATTTCAAGCACAGAGAGAAATTAGGACTGACAAGCTAAATAGTTCTGACATTTCTGTGTGTGGGCAGGATCTATTCTGGTACAGGTTTTACCACTGGAACTCTGCAACATCCCTGGTTGCCAGCCAACATTAACAATCCCTTGAAATAGAAGCAGTAGGCAAAAGACCCATTTCTTGGGCCATTTCCATGTTGGGGGTGAGGGTTAGCTAATAGTAGAATTTGCACTTTAGCCAGCTGGATGGGATCTTAAAAACTCAAAATTTGCATAGAAATTCAGCTTAGATGAAAGGTATCTGAGATCAAAAAGCCTACCAGTGTCATTTATTCAAAACCAAAGTTCACCCCACCCATCCATCTGCATTTCTTGCTATGTCCATTATGTTAATTTCAAATGTTTTCAGCAAAGATATAATTTTAAGCCTAGTGAAAACCATTCCCTGTGAAGAAATGAAAGCATCGCATATATCCAATAGCAGAGCTTAATCGTAGAGGAATATGCTACTGAATTAGAGAAAGCTTCACATCTTATTTCCATAGAATTGGATAAAATGGATAATTTGAAATGTATTGTTGTATAACACTGAGCTTTTGGCTTCATGGACAGTCTTTGTTTTTCCTATGTAACGTATTTCAGAGAACTGCATTAGCATAAGAAAGCTATCTTAGCAATGCAAAGACATCTGTCATTACTCTGCAGTGCAGAGTTGAGGACAGTGTTTACCAAAAATTTCTCCAAATTTCCCTAGCAAAGACCAATTTTTACTTGCTCACACCATCATGAACTTTGAAGTCATTTATGCTTTAATTTTCTGTGCTCCAAATGCCTCTGTCAAGTGAACTGTGTGAGCATGTGCAAGGAAGGCTTCACACAATGGATACCAAAGAGCTTGTCTTGAAAAACTGACCAAAGGCAAAGAATTGTCTCTTTAAGTCTTCCATACTTCCATACTAAGCTTAATTTGCATATGTTTTCCCCTCACTCTCAGAGCAATGGATCAGATTTAATTGAATTTTTCTTCACCACAAGTTATCACTTTACAATGTATGATAGAATGGGTTTGGATAGGAAAGGACCTTAAAGATGATCTAGTTCTGACCCACCTGCCATGGACAGAGACATTTTCACTAGACCAGGTTGCTCAAGGGCACATCCAACCTGGCATTGAGGACTACTGCAAATAGAGTCATAAGTTCCATCTACCTGTAGTAGCTGTTACCAGGGGAGGGAAAGGGTGAAAAGAAAGAAACAAACCCACACAAAAAACTTGAATATCATTAGGACCCTGCTGGATTTGGGTAGCTTAGTTGTGTGCAAATTGTGGCTGCATCTGTTGAAGAATTTCTATGGATTTTTGTTTTCTTATGTCTCTAGACTGTGCTGTGTGCAGGGTTTGACAGATATTTGCCATGCCACTGCCAAATCCAGACAACTACCTCCATTATCTGTAAAGAAACATAGCATGGCAGAGGTGAAAAAATGGGACAAGGGTCCTGGGTGAGAGGTCAGGACTGAGGCTATGGAAAGTACTATTGAGGGAGAAGATCTGATACATGTGAATGTTGTTGTCAGGAGTCTGGGGGTGCACAGGGAGTTGGGAGAGGACACATATGGGGCAGTTAAGCCCACCTGACTACAGGGATATTCAAAATCATATGGCATTGTGCTTAGCAAGAAAACCAGGAGAAGAATCATAGAATAAGAGAATAAATTAGGTTGGAAAAGACCTCTGAGATCATTGAGTCTGACCTATGAACAAAGCCAACCATGTCAATTAGATTATGTCACTAAGTTCCACATCCATTCTTTCCTAAAAACCCCCAATAACAGTGATTCCACCACCTCTCTGGGCAGTCCATTCCAATGTCTAATCATCCTTTCTATGAGGATTTTTCTCCTGAACCTCCCCTGGCACAGCCTGAGAACATTTCCTCTCTGGCTGGTAGCCTGGGAGAAGCCCCCAGCTCCCCCTGGCCACAACCTCCTTTCAGCACACTTGAAGAGTGTGCTAAGGTCTGCCCTGAGCCTCCTCCTCTCCAGGCTAAATGTGTGCTCAGCTGCTCCTCATAAAACCTGTGCTTCAGACCATTCACCAGCTTCATTACCTTTCTCTGGACTCACTCCAACACCTCAATGTCCTTCCTAACTGAAGCAGGAAGGACATTTAGAGCAGGAGGGATATTTAAAGTGATGGTATTTGTCTTCCCAAGTAACTGTTAGGCATGACAGGGCCCTGCTTTCCTGGGGATGGCTGAACACCTGCCTACCCACACCTGCCTAAACCTGGGGAGTCAGGAGTGAATGCCTTGCTTTGCTTGCACAGGTTCTTTTTGCTTTACCCATTAAAATGTCTTTATTTCAACCCACAAGTTTTCTCCCTTTACCCCTCCAGTTCTCTTCCCAGTCCCACCAGGGGTAAGGTGGTGTTTGGTCAGTGGCTGGGGTTAAACAATGGCATCTTCAATTTTAGTATCATTTTTCCTGTTTCTCTTTTATGTTTCTCACATTATGTACATGTCCATGTTCCTAGATGGAAAAGACTTAGATGAGTAACTGTGGCATTTGGTATGACTACGATGTGCTCTCTACTCAAAACAGTGATTCAGCCCTTTTATTAGACTATCTCCAAAAAATATTCAGCTTTCATTTTCAGGACCAAAATGAGTTGGTGGAATTAATTAATAGCTGTACCTTTTGACTAACTTTGGAAAAAAAGCTCTGTCTCAATTTCATCTTTCCTTCTAGTGATATTATTGATAATCACAGATTTACCTCTTATTGAAAATCTTACAGTCAGGTTTAACTAAGGTGTTAGCAATTATTTGCTTATATTATTATAACACTATGAACAGGTTCACAATAATTTTTAAAAGGGCACCCAGGTATTCATTTTTCTTCTACTTATGAGCAAGTTTTTTGTTGTGATAATTCAGTAATAAGGCAAAGCCTGACGGGTGTCAGGAGTTCTTATCAATCCTTGGTTTCTCCCATTTGCCATTCCAGGTTTTGGCTGCATGTTACCATAAAAACCGTTTTCCAGAACTGGTAATTATGCTTCTATAGCTGATGCAATTCAAACAAACAGCAGCACTAGGAACAAAAGAAGGGCTTTGGAAGATATATTTAATCCTAAAATAAAAAAGATTGTTTGCTTTTGAGAAAGATTTAAGGATATTTTTTCATTAAAAATAACTCAAGTTAATATTTTCTTGGGATTTAAATCAGGATTAGTGTTTATTTATGAAATCCACTATTTTTCAGGAACTACAGTTTCCAAAAAATAATATTATATTTGTATGGAATTAAAGATGATAAAATATAAGTAACAAAATTAATAACTTTCTCATAGTCAAGTTACTTTATACCTGGGAAACCATACTTACATCTAAAATGTAAAGAAACCATTAACTCCAGAAAAAAAATCAAATGCTATGTTAGAAAAGTAGAAATTAATGGGTTTTGCACATCCTAATATCTAAATCTACATTAAGATTTTTTCCATCTATCCCTCCCATGACTTCAATTATTTTAACAATAAATGTATCCCTGAGTGAACTTATAAACTGGGCAAAACTGACATATTCAACCACTATCTTATATTAATGCTAATATGGGTTGAGCTAAACTAGAGTGTTTTTAACTCAAAATAGATAGCATGATTTGACTATGCTTTAGGATTATGATTTTTTAAAAAACTATATATAAATCCTAGTTGTTCCAACAGAAATTTTAAAAAAGTCTTAAAGAAATTTAAAAATACACTTTTACAATCTCTCAAGCATGCACATTAAGTGAAGAAAGCATTACACATGAAAAAATTACATAATTTGATAAAAGCAACACTTTATTCACATCCCAGTATTTATGGTCTTTTTTCAGTTCTTTCTTTTCACCCTGTTTGGAATAACCTATCTCATTTTCTGTTAGACATACTTTTAAACACCTTGGTAAACAAAATATTGCCACATCTGCAATATAGGATTGAAAAAAAAAGATTTTAGTTTGAAGTTTGCAGCTATGCAGAGTAAAGACAATTCTGCTCATCCTAGGAACACAATTAATTAGGGAACACCTAAATGCTGATATCAGCATGATTAATATTTTAATGGCAAGGGTTTCTCAGGTAGACTTTTTACACTAAGATTATTTATATTGTAAGTAGGAATATTATTTAACATTGACTCTTCCTACCCTATTTGCAGAACTGACAGAGGAACTGAACTATTCTGTATGAAAAGGAGAAGAAACACAAAATCTGTTAAAATTCAAATGTAATAACAACAAAGAAAAGATAAAGTTCTTCAATTAGAAAATTTCAGAAATTACTAGGCAGAGAAAAAATTAACAGAGCCACGAATTTCTATCAGTTTATAAGAGCTAGAGATACAGTATTCAAACAGCAACAATCTCAACATACTGTACATCACAAACTTCAATAGACCACACACAGAGCCCTCAAAAGCTCTTCAATGTTAGTTTTACTCTTCCTGTGTCAAGAACTGCCATCTGTCTTAAACTGCACGCATTCTCTCATTTGGTAAAATCAAAACTGGGTGGCAAAATGTTAGAGCAGGACCCTCTTCTCCTCTGCTTTCTACAACCACATCCAAAGGACCCTTAAACTCAATAGAAACCTACAAGCCCAGATAAATAAAATAATTAGCATGGTTTGACAGTTCCTAGTCACACATGTAAAAAAAACCCCATTATTCTTTTCAGCGATAAGGAAAAGGAACCAAATAAACCCTCTTCATCTCATCTACTATGCAAGGGCAGAGCCTGTATCTACTCTTTCCTCTTAATCTAAACTAATTGACTCCAGGTGCCCCTCTGCAGGAGTGGTGCTGAGAAGAATCACTGATTTAAGGGTTTTGACAGGCCCTGTATAGCAGCACAGCATTCAAACATTTCTGTGTCTTAGTCTTAGCAGGGTATTCTTCAGAATGTTTTTGCCTGATGAGGCATTGAAAGACACTATTTTCACTTTTGAGACAGAAAAATGGGATAAATGTTTTCTCAGAGAAAAAATATAAAGTGAATCAGGTTAAATTTCAACAAAAACAAGCTTATGGAATCTTAAGAATGCTTGCTTGGGAAAACTACCAGTGTGTTAGAAGAAAAAAGTAAGGACCAGGAAATAATTCCCTCTATATTGGTATCCAATGAATTCAAACTTCCTGTTACTCTGTTGTTGTTACATCACTTATACAAGCTTTACACTCCTCCAGGAAGAGAGAAGGTTGATTTCTGTTATGGCAATGCAGTAGCAAGTTGCAGTGTTGGAAAGTGACTCAGTGACATCTTTTCCATATCTTGAACTCAGAAGTTCAAGTTCTTTGGAAAACCTTTTTGAATGTATAAAAAAGAGTTGCTGGTATAAATTATATATATATATGTAAGTTTTTATATATGAAAATTTAAATCATATTGAATCAGTCCCATAATTATAAAAGCTGACCCGGCATATTTTTGTAACTTCCATTCAAAAAAGAATATTCAACTTTCATCCAGATAAACTTTTAAACTGAGGTATTAATAAAACTCAAAATCAGCCTTGAGACTGTCTAGACCATACATATAAACATTTTAGGTTTAGCCACTATCTGTAGTTTCAGACTGCAGTCTTGCTGATAGTCTAGAGCTCTAGGGACTCGTGTCTGTCAAGGATCCCCTTGTCTGTACAAAATTTACTCCGCTTAATTTTTAGCAGCTGGAAATTAGAAAAAAGCAATTATCACTCACAGTCATGGCTGGCAGAGAACAGATTGGGGTGACATGGCCAGATGATTATGGTCCTTAGAGAGAAGGACAATTTTTTTCCTGACAGCATTTCAAGAACTTGTTCAGACCTAAAGAGGTGAGAAAATTATGGAAGTCAAACAAGTGTAAGCATCTCTGCAGAACCCTCAGAGCTCTGTCCATTGTTCTGGCATCTCATCTAACTGTAGCACAACCAAAAAATCAGGAGGAAAAAAAAACCCAGACTGTATCTTGACAGTTTGTAGGTTCTTCAATTCGTAGGAGAGTTGTCCACACAAAAGCACGTGATAAATTCCCTAATCATTCATTTTGCATGTGCTAAAGTGATACATCTCAGTCTCTTTTGCAGCAAAAGGTTTCCCTAAGACAACTCAAGCAAACAGCCAAATACAAAAATAGAGGTATGGTCATTTCTTAGCCCTTAAGCTCTCATCCAACCTACAATCACTTTCTAAATCTTTGAATAACTATTCTCAAATCTCATATATTGAATTATAGTAATAAAGCAACAATGAAGGAAAACTTTTGGGCTTTGAAAGGAGAAAAAAAATGAGCTTGAGAAAATATCTAAGGAAAATTTCAAACTGATAATATTCAGAATGTATTGTGAAAAGCCAAGAATACCTCATTGGATGGGGAGTTTCAGGAGAAAATCTTCTGTATAAAGAGAGTCTGACAATAGAAACTTGGAAAGCTAACCTTTAAAAAATTACCAATTTTCCTGTGTCATGATGCCATGCTACAACACAAAAAGTAATAGAATAGTAAAACAATCTTAGTCTCTCTAAAACAGGTCCCAAAATCTTTCACTTACAAAGCCCTGACTAAGCCAAATAGAATAATTTGTTATTTAAAAGGAAAAGTATAAATTGAATTTCATGCCCGGAGAGCAACCCAATCAAGGTGATGTGGGATGCTGATAATAAGACTTTACCAGGAAATCTGGAGATTAGTTTATTACTTTCCTACATGTTATTTGAGTTCAGATCCTATTTATAAATGCAGGCACATTCTCTGTTAGGTCATTCCAATTACTTGGTATATAATTCAGCAGCAGAATCAATTCTATCAAGCAGAAGATGATGCACTTGACGAGATCCTATTTGCTGAACAATGGTGAATAGAAGCTTCCTTAATAAAAGAAATAGAAAAAAACCTGTGAGCAAGTAAGACAAAGTGGAAAGTTGCTCTAGAAATGCAGTGAGTGCCAGCCCAGCATTTGCATGGTGGAGTGTTACTTACAGATGGAACTGTCCAAATCTGGTTTTCATTGTACAGGATGACAAATGTAGTCCTTATGGGAGAAACTTCTCTGTGCAATGAAATCTAATCTTCCTGGAAGGTAAAAGATTCATTCCCCGTTCATTTCATTTCTCCTCAACTTCCCCCTAACTCCTACATGTTTTATAAGGGGTTTACCTTTGTCAGCCATGACCGAATAGCAAGGGGATAGAGAGAGAAGAGGCAGAATGGCAATCCTTACCCATCATTTAAAACTTTTCTCCCTCAAATGAGCAGCTGATTTCCTCTGTTTCTGCTCTGTACCAGTGATGTCCAACTGGTGGAACACAACAGGGAGTACAAACAACATCTGCCAGGTCTATACCAGCTGCACCCAGCTCAGTTCTCTGCTCTATTCTCTACTGAGAGTTCACGAGCATCTTCAGATGTTCCCGTGCATTTAAAATATGTGACTGAAGGCACTGTGTTGCAGTTACTTTTCCCTCATTTCTTTGATCATTTGCTATGGAATCAGCTTTCTCCATGGTGCTTTGCCTTCCTTTGGTCTCATCCCTTAAAATTACTGATAGCTTGGAACATCTTTCTGCCTGCAATTTTAAAATGGATAAAATGTATAAAAACATATATATAGCTCACAAACTCCAGACAGATAGGTAACCACTTCCTTTGTGAGTTTTCTTTCACAAACATGAATTTTGAATCTGCTGATGAAGCTCCACATCTAGATGTCCTGCTGCCAGAGGCCTCAGAGCACTACACAGCCAAAACATCGAGTTTCTTAGCTTGTTCACCCTCCAATTTCTATACCATAATATTTCTGCCCTTGAGCATCTTAGCAACATCTGTGATGATGAGAAATTAACATAACATGCAAAATAACTAAAAAGTTGAAAATCGTTGTAATCATACTGAAATTATTCTAAATTAAGAAGACAGAGTACAGACTCACTTTTCTATCTGTAAGGAAAGATGAAGATTACATTTTGACCAGTAGTTAATGCTGCTGTCATTTGCTCTTGCTCAGCATAAGTCCACTTTTCAGAGAGCCCCTCTGTGTCTGTGGGAGTGTGTGCAAACTTCAGTACTGGTATTTGTAGAAACAAACAGGTGTTGGCTTGTCAAATCAGTTATAATATCCATAATAACTAGTCTGCACAAACCAATGTGCTTGTGTGAGGTAAACAGATGGCATCATATTTTCCCTCCTGATGCAAGCACTTCTTAAAAGCTTTTGCAAATATTGCTTCAGGATAGTTAACAGTGTCAAATGCAAATACATTTAGCACCTCTCTTCAATTTTATATCAGGGTATGGATGCATTTGGTATTTCTCTATCCATATCCATATGCCTCAAGACATATCTTATTCTTCTGATTATTCTGATGCTTGATTGTAACTGGGCAGAGGGACTTTTGTAATCAGTGGTAAGATTACCTCTCCATTAAAGCTTTTTGTTTTAATCAGAAGCTTTCTCCATATTTCAAAATTCTGCCACTGCAGCTTGGATCTTCCAAGGCAATGCTTTCACCTTGGTACAGCTCGTGTGCTTGAGAGGGAAGCACACGCTTCCGTGTTTGTAGAATACTGTGAACAAAGCCTCAGGGTTTTCCCAACACTGTGTAAATTCCATGCACTTAGATTGATTATTCCTACAGGTCTCAGATCAAATTAAGACATCACAAATATAATTAATTAATAATTTCTCTGGACAGGAAATTATTTCATTTAATTATCTAAATGACAGCTGAATATTCTTTACTGACTTTGTCTCAGGACACAAGTCATGGTCATTTCTATTCCTTCTGCTCCCTTCATTTGGTTTTCTTTGCACAAAAGGGACAAGTGTTCTGTTTAATCACCTGTAGGAGACTGTCAGAATCAGCAGTGCAATATTCAAGACAAGAATACAACACCACAAAAGATAACCTGACAGATTTGGTAGGATTCAGCTCACTTAATTCTAACTTGCTTCGTGTAAGCCAGCTTGCTACCCTTGTTTCACCCCAATAAGGAGAAAGAGACATTGGATACAGAGCTCATGTTACTTTATTTAGATTCATTTTCATCTGAAAAGACAGGATATTGGCTACTCTGACTATAAAGTGTAACTAGGACAATTAACTCCTGATGTAGACAGTGGTTCTCTATCTAGTAAGAAGAGCTTACTATTTAATTTGGAAGTTAGATTCAAGCATTGCTGCCAATTCATAGGCTGCCAAAGTGATAGAGATCCTGCAGTGCTGAGTCCTGATTCTATAGACATTGTATTTGGAAATTGTGTTTGGAAACATAAAAAAATTAACAGAACAATTTTTTCTAAGACCACATTCAGAAATACAGAGCAAGACTGAAGAAGTACTATCAGTAAACAATATATTTGCAATGCTGTGTCTTCATACTGCCTCTGATGGATGGAAAAACTTTAAAGAAAAGCCAGAATCATCCTTCCATCCACTTCTCTCACAGCTCCATGAAGAAAAGCAGTACAGCCAAAGTATGAATCAGAACAGCAGAAGAATGAGCAGCTGAGGGCCCCACAGGTGATGGCACACCCTGACACGGTGTTCATCTGCAAAGCACAGTGCTCTTATTTGCACTGCCACTTCCCCTGGCTTCCTTTAATAGTAAAAATACAAAAGCAGGACAATTCAAGGCAGGAGGGGAAAAAGTATTTGCAAACAGAAATTATACATTTAGAGGAACACAGGGTCTCTATGTAGAATTCAAAATGTTCAGAGTTCAATAGATATAGAGATTCAGTGTCAAATGAGTCTAAAACAAATGGTATCATTAAAAAAACAAACACATAGACTACTGATTAATCAATTTCCTTTTAAAAATGTGATTCAGATTTAATCTCTCTTTCATTGTGGCAGAAAACAGAAATGAAAAATAAAGATATTTATACAGCAGTTTGAACAAATTGTGAAATTACTGTCTGAAAGCATTATTTACTCTCTTCTTTAGTAAGTTCATAACTGAGCAGACATTGACAATAATACTATGAGCACATACTACAGTGCTGCTTAATTTTGCTGAATGCTGTTGAGTAATCAAAGTTTTAGACACTTCATTCTCATAGCATTACCATTCAAGACAGTAATAAAAGGGAAGTCAGGAAGAAAAACAAGGGAAGAATGAATATTAGCAGAGAGATACTGTGAAGGACAGGAGGACAACCTTACTATGGAAGGAAGCCTGCTGGCAATTTTTGTACCTAATTCAATGTTCGGGTAAAAGCCATACTGGAGGGTCTTGGCATCCAGTCCTGTGTAACTGAACCCAGCATGAAACTGTATCATGAATTTTTTGTTATTCTATGTTTATTGATGGACTACTAGCAAAGAAAGAAAAAGAAAGAAAGAATGAAAAAGAAAAAAAGAGAAAGAAAGTGAAAGAAAAACAGAAAGAAAAAAGGAAAAGAAAGAAAGACAACCTTAACAGTTTCCATTTTCAAGTTAAACATATATACTTGCACATTTTTATAGAAACTATATTTTGTGACATATTATTAATATAAACTTACATTTCAGTGAAGATTAAAGTCTCCTTTACCAAATACAGATCCTTTAGATATTCCTGAAGTATAGGATATTTTCATTTAGATTAAATCTACTTTTATTTAGTTTTAGACACCCAAGTATAAAAGTAGATCAGTATCTCAGCTGGACTGTATCTTCCCAGGCCACATCAGAAAGCCTGGCTGCACTGAAAAGCCTGATTGGATATCTTAATTCAGGGAGCTGTGAGTTGCACATGCTGAGTCCCATGAGCCTTAGGACACTGAAATAAAACATCTCTTCTGTTGCACCACACTGCACACTTAGATGACTGACTCTTCTATAGGTTTCCAAGCAAGAGAGAAACCTACTTCAGGCACAAAGACCCTTAATTTTTTATTCCAAATTAAGTTACAACTTGACCTCTTGCTCAATTTTTTCCAAAGTTATATGTTTCTTATCCTTTTTATTGTTTAATACAGTATTTAAACCTCTCATTCTTCTTATCCCCACCAGTGGTTGTCACTGCCATTCAGCTTGGTGATACTCTGTTTAGCTTACCCCACTTGTATCAGATAAAGGAACAAATTCCTTCATACTTTTTCATTCTGGATACTGACCCATAGAATGAGTCTCATTTCTGTGTCATGGTAAAGAGCATGAGTGAACAATTCCAGCATATATAATAACCAACACAATATCACAGGGTTTGTTTGTTGTTGTTTTTTTTTTTTCTTTAATAAAAATAAGAGTAAGAAATACAATTTATCCAAGTTCATATGATAAATAAAAAATGTGTTAAAGTCCGACAGTGGACATTTTTTAAAGATAATGAAAATAACTCTCCATTGGTGATCTATTTGACATGTAAAAATATTTCATTTTGATCTTTCATGTGTTTCTTATTTCAACCTGTGATTATATCAAAGACAAAAATTCATGTAATACATGCAAATAATTTTTGTTTTGTGTAATTGCATATCTCAAATTTCAGTCATGGGATAACTGGAATTACCTTAAATGTCTTTCAAAGACATGTAAATGAGCTGTGGAGATGAAGGAGTGGAACTACTGATGCCAAAGCTATTCTGCTTTGGATAGAGGGAACTTTAAATATTAATGTTTCCAAAAGCCTGAATAGTTTCAAAAACTCCAGTTCCACATCAAATATTCAACTACTCAAATCCATGAAATGCTATTTTGATATTAGAAACAACACAGAAAATATGGTATAAGTAGCTAATTTTTCTTCCAGCATATGCTTCATTTTTTTGGAAGCACATAATCTCTGTAACAAAATTAAGAAATTACTATAGAAATCTACACTCAAAGAAAAAAACCTTAGAGCCACTCAGATGTGCTTTCAAATTCTGTGTAAAGCTGAGTTAACCTCAGTTCTTGATCAAAGAAATGTGCAAAACAGTCTTTATTCACCCTCCCAGAAATGCTATGGAAGACACAGAATGGGTGCACTGGGAAACGTGTAAAACCCTAAACCAATCAGAACTACAGACAATCATTCATCTGTACCATTTCTTGATTCACAGATATATAAAATGACCTGATACAAAAATAAAAAATCAGAATATCATCTGAGCATTTGAGAGATTTTTTATGGAGTCCTATTTCTCTGTTTAAAAAATACAATGATAAGCAATGCTGAGAAGCAAATTCCTTTAAATGGAATATAACTGAAGATCAGAATGTAGTAGCAAACTTTACACACCTCTCAGAATACCAAAAGTGGCAGCTATTGTCCTGTGTATAACTCCACTTCTGTTTGATGTATCAAGTTCTCAAAAGATACCCATGTAAATTATTGTTATTAAGGTAACATATTCAAACTCTTTTTAGTAAAACAGGTGGACTGAAAAAGAGAGGGAAAATCCCCCATATATACAGATCTCTAAGAACAAAAGTTCTGAAGAGTTAACAGAGATAAGGGTGCAAGAAGGGAAGGGACCACACATGTGTTACATTATTTGATCATTTTAACGTGGAGATGAGAAACCTCTACTGACAATTGTTTATTTCAGAAAGGACTTTAACAGCCAGCTTCATGCAGGACTCACAAGTAGTTTTGCTAGTACAAATTAGTAATGCCCATGACTTTGTGGCATTTGATGTCTACATTTAGAAGATTACAAGGGTTATTAACATCAGCTCCCTGAATAAAAATATGTAGATACAAAGATAATATGGAATTATTCTGGAAAAACATTCTCATGAAACTCTAACTATGATGTAATAGAGAGGAGAAAAAGACTTAAAACTTTTCAGGACTACAAGAGAGAAAGATTGCTTACTAACTAATAATTACAGAATAATGATATTACTTTAATTTTCAGGCAAGCATTAACTGGAAAAATAGCAAAAAAAGTCCACACAAAATCATTCTATTCGTAGAATAGTTCAGGTTGGAAGGCGCCTATTGAGATCATCTAAATCCCCTACTCAAGCAGGGCCATGTAGAACTGGCTACCCAGAGCAGTGTCCTCTTGGTCTCCTGGCAATCTCCACCAGTGCCTGGTCACCCTCAGAGTAAAAGCTTCTTTCTTGTTTAGCATGGAATTTCATACTTTTTCATTGATGCCCTTTGATTCTTATCCTGTCAGTGGGCACTGCTGAAGCCATCCTGATTACCTCGTCTTCACTCACTTCCACAAGAAGGGAATACACACAGATAAGGTCCCCTCCTGAGCTTTCTCTTCTCCAGGTTGAACAGTCACAGCTCTCAGAATCTCAACACGAAAAAGATGCTTCAGTCTCTTAATTGTCGTGCAACTCTTTGTCAGTCTCACTTCAGTAAATCCATATCACGATGTATTGGTAATCCCAGTGAATCCAAATAAACCCAAATATGTTTGTGCATTGCTTTCTAGAATGTTGTAGGAAAAAAAAAAAAAAAGATACAAAATCTACTGCAAATGAGAAGAAAAAACTACAAGAGGATTTTGCATGACACAAAAGGGTTTTTTGTATTTGTATTTGATCTCTTTCAATGAAAGACTTAGACACCAAAAGCAGAGGGAAACTTGCTGGAACATGCAAAAAGAGGCAAATAGTGAAGAACAGAAAACCAACCAAATCATATGGTCAAGACTTGTTTCCTATGGATGTACAGACACACTGATACCAAAGAATGCAGTGGGGCAGTGCTACAGGAGCAGCAGCTGTCAGCACAGTCGAGGCACCTTGTGAAAAAGAGGAAATCAAGAAACTCACAGCAAGAACAATCTGTGGACAACCTGTGGGAATATTCATCTGTGTTGAACGGGCAATCTGAAGTGAGCATGCACATGGTAAAAATAGATGACAAAGCTGTTCAAACATTACCTGACTTCTCATTTTACAGTTTCGTCACATAATATTTATTTTCTCATCTTTCTGCTCTGGGTGTCTTCCATGACTGAAATGAGCAGACACACATATTGAGGCTCATCATATGTGCTCTGGCGCTTTTCTATGACTGTGTTGGATGCTATTCTGATGAAACAGGGACTTAAGACACCTGCAAGCCCAGATCTGCTTGCTTTAATTTCTCAGCATAACTCCAGATGTGCCCACAAGCCGCCCTCTGGATCACACTGCTTCTCAGAGTACCTGTTCCTTATTTTGGCCTTCACACCCAATCACAGTATGCTGACAGACCGACACCAAGGTTTTACACAAATTGTTGTCCTTGGGCCACCATTTGCCTCAGCATTCCACAAATTAAGTTTTGTGAGTAGTATTGAAATAGCATGAAGATCTCAAAATTCAGTCTCTTCTGCTGCATACTGCTTGGAATATCCCTGGAGATCCAGGCTTTGTGGTTTTCTCAACCCTAAATCTAGGCACAACCCTAATACTAAGCGGAGAAGTAAAAGAAGCCATTTGTCAGGCTGAGACTGCCAGCACATGGGTGGTGCCAAGGAGAAAGGTGTGGAGGGAACAATGTTGTGGCAGTGCTGTTCTCCCATTGGTATGCCTTTTGTAATTGCAGTGTCCCTGGAACTGTGGGCTTTGTGGTTTTTTCAGCCCTAACCCTAAGTGTAATACTAACCCTATTAAGCATTAAAAGCAGTGAGGCAGTGGTGTCAAGGGGAGCCCAGCACTGTCACAACATTTCTCCCTCCACCCCTTTCTCCTTGGAGCCACTGCCTCACAAATGGCTGCTTTTGGTTCTCCACTCAGGGGCCAGGGTACACTGAGGATTGGGGCTGAGAAAACCACAAGGTCTCCAGCTCCAGGGACACTGCACCTACAAAAGGCATGCCAGGGGCAGCAGGGCACTGCCACAGCTCTGCTCCCTCCTCAGCTTTCTCCTTGGCACCACCCCTGTCCTGGAAACCTCAGCCTCACAAACGCCTGCCTGTAACTGCTGGGACCTCAGCACAACCTGTGTGCGCCACACTTCTCTACTCCAGTGCAGAGAGTAGAGGTTCAAAGGCACTCCATGGCAAGTCTCACACCTTTTGCAGTATATGAGGTAAAAGCTATGGAACATATCTTCTCAAGACCCATAAAAACCTAAAGGGGCTTCTTTACTATCTTCAGTTAATTATTTTTTTTCCTTTCACAATTTATAATTGATATAAGGTCATTCTTTTCATGCTAGGGTTAGAGTTTAGGGAGGATAAATACAAGTACTGGTATAAATTACATAAATCAGTTCACTGATTTTTGTGTTACTTCATATCTATTGAAGAGGAATGTCATTATTTTGCTTTCTGTCTCCCATCTACAATAATTATAAATAATACTTGTAGTTGCAACTTTCAGTTACAGGTTTTCCCATACTCTTCTTTCTTTTCTGTCATATATCTGCAATACAATTCTTTTGCTCCATTCTGCAAAACTTTGCGAGCAGCAAAAATATACTTTCAAGCAGCTCATCCACAAAGCACCTCACTCTGATGTTACTGCAATTTTCCATCTCATATGTTTGTTTATTTTCTCACTTGCTGGAATTTTAAATTTCTCAGCCAGACACATTGGCACAATTATTTTTACCCTATTTTATGCACCCTGCTGAGTATGTCTACAGGCTCACAGTCAAACGTCTGCTTCCTCAGCAGCTGATAATCTTCTAAGCTCTGTGGGACTTGTTTACTAGTCTGTGCCAAAGGGGCACAGTGTTCTTTGAGTGGCTCTCATAGAGAGCTGTTGAATATTTTACCAAGAGGAAAATCAGCAAAGAGCAGAAGCAAGGATAAATTTTCTTTCACTTAATTAAGTCAGAAAACTGCATTTTCAGAACAGTGTCCTATTTACTCAAGTCTGCTATAGTAAAGACAAAAACTTCGTAATTATTTGGGATATTGTTTTAACTAAAGTATAAACATCCAATCAGAACCTAAGAAATTTAAAAGGGTATTTTGGTTCTTTCTTAAAATATCACAGTTAAAATACTGGTAGATTGTGGCAGATGCACAGCATAAGTGCATAAAACCACCATAACTAAGTAACTGCTTAATAATGCCAAGCTTGTAGTCACTTCATATATAAAAAAACCCTCTGTATCTATATATTTGCTGTTGAATCAGACCATGGTTTCTTTTTTCCTTAAGCAATGATCTACCCTATGGCATAATTAAGATGAAACAAATAAGATTTTCCCCTCTGCACTCTCTGGTGCACAGAAGACATCTTGTCCCACTACACAACCAAACCTAATTTTATTTGATGCACTAACCTGTCCATTTCTGATTCAGCCCCTGTATGCCAGACAAGTCACTTTACCTCTGCTTTTCCTGGGTAACAGTAATAATAATACTGACTTCCACTGCTAATTCCTGTGAGATTTAATGATAGAAACAAAATAAAGAAGACAAGAATTATCACAATAAGATGATAATCATTCAATTCTTCACCCATCAATAAAACTTAAATCAAAAGATAGTGCAATAACCTTAAAACTGTATGAAAATCCAACTTTTGAAGACTGCTTTGTTATGCATTTGCTAAACAATACACAGTGGTTTCCAACATTCATTTTTCAAGAAGAAATCATTACTTGTCACCTGGAGGTATAGCAATTATCAGAAATGTCACTGATAAGCAATAACTTACAATAGATAATTGAAGTCCCTCTTCTGTGAAAATTGAGCATTTGTTTTAATATATTTGATTATTTTCAGCATGCTCAGATTTTCCTTTTCTGACAAGTGGAATAGCTATTAACTACTTCTATTAAACTATCGAGGGACTGGATAAGCTCCATGCAAAATTCAACACAGTCAAATTTCAGTGAAAGGTAGAGGTCTAACAGCATCCCTCTGAGCTGCATTGCCTCATGGGGGAAAATGGAGGAATGATCCATTTCAAATTTATCACCTCAAAGTTCCTGGTGTCACGAGATTTTTTTACTATTGCTATGAAAGTCTTACTAAATGTAATCCTTGGAAAATTCTCCTAGTATTGGCCTCATGCCTTCAACAGCTTGCATTAATTGAGACAGAAAGGTTAAAAAATATGTGTGTTAAATCACAGGAGTCAGTATCAGATTCTGCAGTTCTTCCTAATGCCAAAGCAGTTACACTGGGACACTCACACCAGATACCAGGGTATCTTCCCCCACGGCCCCCAAAAATAAACAGGCCCCTCACTGATATTCACCAATTCAGTCTCGTTCCTTCGGTGAGTACAGTTTCAGGAATAAGGTGCAAATCAGGTATTTGGTGGAAATGTGTGCATTTTCTGATTAAGAGAAACATTTTCCCTGTAATTTTGAGCATTGCTAATTGCCTTACCTAAACTGTATGTTTATCTTGACAGTGTTACAGCACAGAACAAATTGATACTGGGGTTTGTTTATGTTTATCTGGGGAACAAATAGAATGGTTTTTCTTGTAGTTAACTGATATATTCTACAGTAGCAGGAGTCTGGGAAAATTAAAATGTTATGTACAAGAGAAATTTTGTCACTACTTTTTCCTAGGGACCTCTCCTGGAGCCCTTGCAGTAACAAAGGCAGGGAAACCAAGGGGTAAACAGCCAGAATTTGACATGAAAAATACAATACCTGCACCAGCTTCAAGAAGGATGAAGAGAATTATGCTTTGAGCACTAGGACAAATTTGAGGTATCTTGCTGAGTTGACTGTCAAATTTCCTCTGTCATGCGTTATAGACTCACCAGATGAAACAAATTGTTAAATAAAGGTTGAAAAAACCTTCTAATATTCAATGATGATTGCTTTTTCATCTTTACATAACGTACAACTCAAGAATTAGAATGAACAGTGTAATATAGGAAGCTACAGCAGAAGTGATGGATGCAGTCATTAGAATAGAAATGGGGAAAGTTGTCTTCTGCAGATTGAATGTCTAAGAATTCGCAGAAACAAGAAAAGTAAAACAAGCATCTATAATAGAACAAAGATAAAATGAGGCAATAAGGATTCATTAATTAATTTTTAAAAATATTTATGTCCTTTTCCATTTGACATATTCACTGGCTCTTTAAATTATTATTCCTATCATTGTAAAAAGCTGCATACTTTTGTTTGATCTGAATATATTGATCTGAATCATTAATTTTAGCAGCCTAATGAAAAAAAGAAAAAATAAATAGGCTGTCTTTTTATCTACATAAAGTACTATTCTTATACAGCATGCAGATAAACTCATTTAATAATGAAAATTATTAATTGTTCCATAGCTTCATAACTTGGGTCATATGGGAGATATTCAAATGTTTTCCCCTAGACAACACATATTTGACAAGAAAAGTGAAAATACATTTGGGGGCACATTCTAATCCAGTGTACAATACTAGAGATACAGCTATACAATTCAGAAATCCCACATTTTAGGCAACCATATATTAAAATTTTGTTTAAAAAATTTATTTTGACTGGTGAAGTTTTAGTATCCCTGACAAACATGAAGTTCTATACTGTGAGAATAAAAATCCGCCACAACAACAACAGAGAGCAATTACTGTTAGAATGGTCAGTGGTTTAACATAATTTTTCTTTTTCTTTTTTTGGTTCTTCAAGTCTAGATTAACTTCAGAAAAATAAGAACTCCAATACCATGTTCTAAAATTGCAAACAAAAGACTTACCTGTGTAGTATTTTCTTTCTTGACATTGTTTTCTGTAAAATGTTAATATATTTTTTGCATTTCTACTACAAATATCTAAATTGCAGTAAGAAAAAAAAATAAGCCAATATTTTGTGCCAAGACAGCACATTCAGGTCTCTAAAAAGCTAAATGAGTTTAAGTAAATTCTTTTCCTGAACTGGAACCTTCTCCTACTGTGTTTAAATCAAATGCATTAATGCACCAGGTCCCACAGAACCAACTGTGTGTCTGTGTCTGTAAACTTCTGTTACATGCGGTTTAATGGATCTTTGAGGGTGGGATGACAATTACAACTGCATTTTCTGTGGAGCAAGAGGTGTAACTTAGGCAAAGTTCCCTTCCTGATGTGAGTGGATTTCACTTTTGCCTCTGGTGTACTTGTAAATTAAAAAGATGGGTGAATCTTCTCAACATTCTTAACCTTCTCAGATTTAACTCCTACAGATTAAAGAGCCAAACAAGGCTCCACATTTCAGATGCAAAGGTGTGAGTTGGAAATAAAGCGCATTAGAAATTTTTGTCTCAAGATCAAAAAAGTTCTGCATATTATGCTATTAAACCCCAATACTTCCTTTAACAGAAGAAAAGAAACAAAACAAAACCCCCATATTCTATGTTGGGTGTTATGACCCATCCCTGATCTTTGCAGTAGTGGGCATGGAAAAACCTACAGTCAGAATACCAAGTGTTCCCATTCAAATGAGGATAAGCACAACCCAGCCAGCATTTCCAGTCTGACCATGCAGAGGCATGGTCTCAAAGGCTCACCATGAACAAAGGTCCTGGTTCCATAAAACTCTGCAGTGCACTTGTTTTATATCCTGTAATCAATGCCTGCACAGCCTGGCATTTGCACACTCACATTTGCATAGTCTTCATCTAAGTATCAAGTTATGGATGCTGACAATTGGTCTGAATTTAGGCTTTAGACTGTGCTAAGGTCTGTGTAAAAGACAGGCAAGCAACTTGCTCATTCTGGCTTGGGAAAATCTTAACCAAGAAACCAAAACAATCCTTGGAAGGGAAAAACCATCAGCAGGTGGTGTCTTTCCAACATGTTTACTGGAAAAGGTGTTTACAAAAGAGTGTAAACTCTGAAGACCAGTCATATGATTTTGTACTGGAGTACTCTATAAAGACAATGCAGAAGAATAAAGATTGCTCTCATTTTCATCATCATGCTGGGAGTCATGACATTATTTCTGTGCCATCCGAAACTCAGAATGACATCAAGTCACCTTTCAGTAGTTATTGCCCAGCTTTCTAAATTCCTCATTATGGCTTCTTTTAGACAAACAGACTAGAAAACAAGGGAGCACAGACATGTGCTAAGCCAGGCTTAACCAAGGAATATTCTGCATCTTTGTCTTTTAAAAGCATTGCAGGATTGGGATAATAATCTGTTCTCCTGTTGAGAAAAGCAGTCCTTTCTTTCTTCTGCACAGGCAAGATGAATATTTAAAGCAGCTGGAACTACTCCTGAGAAGACAGTCTACTGTTGTGAGGCACTGGACCAGCAGTTCTGAGGCAGTAAAAGACAACAGTCCTTAATTGCTGTGTCATCTTTTCCACTCACAAGTCTTCCAGAGTTTGTCACAAACCTTCTGTGGAATACATCATAGCAGGTTTGCCTGGTCAAGCTTAGACACACACTGAGCACTTACCACAAAAAAACAAGTGCACCCCATGTGTCACGGCCACATTCCACCTTCAGTTTAGAAATAAAACTGAGCTGCTGATTATTAACAGTCGCTGACATTACAATGATATTTTTCTCCAGTGTTTTATCACTGGTATCCAAGCCTGATTCTGGACAGGTTATTCCTATATTCTACCTTCTCATACTCCTTGTCATCCTTAAACTGGATTGGATATTTTCTCTCACATCCTATTCTAAACTGATAAATATTTTTAAGCAATTTTCTATCTCCCTAATTTTAACTAACCAAAGTAATTGCTGCAATTATTTGACCTACTTGCAAATGTTATACTAAAACTGATGCAGTTGGTGTTACTGTTCTTTCCTATATATTCATTCTACTAACGTGTATAAAAGCTCAAATGAATATATCTCATACCCACACTTACTGTGACTAAAGAAATAGCTTTCAAAAAATCTGCCCCAACTGAAAATGTATTAAATGAATAATTCAAAGCAAAGACTTGTGATACCAATTCAATATGGTAAACTTCATCTTACTTATCTCATAGAAATCATGGCACTGATAATTTACAATAAGGGACACAGCATGAGGTACTTGCATATAACTGTAAGGTTCATAGCTGAACATAAACAAACAATTCATTAAACTGGAAATAACTTTAAAATTATCCTTTTTCCATAAATATGTATCTATTTATTGAAGAAAGAAAAGGCTCAGTTATTTTATCTCACTGGCTTCTCATCACTTATCACAAATGATAAGTACTCTACACTCTCTCTATATTACCCCTGCGCTCTCAATCTGTGATTTTTCAAGGTGAAGCGATCCTGCTTTCAGCAAAACACACTCAAACAAACACACTCCACTCAGTGGAAGGATATAGACTATTTGGGCACTGACCTGGATGTTAAAAGCCAGTCTCCAAAAATGTAACAGTGACACCTTTCCAAAAGTTCCATAGCTTGCTTTCTCATCTGATTATTCCTGAGAAAGTGTTGGTTACACAGTTCGAAAATCTATGGATAAAATAATGCATCCCTATTGCACCCAGATCTCCTGGGACTACTGGATTTTTACCAGAAATAAAGGAACACCAGTGAGAGAACTAAAATGAAGCCATTTGCATAGCTCTCTATGACCACAGATTTTTATCATGAATAGAAATAAAGACAACTTTTTTTTAATAGCTCCTGGATCCTCAAGGCTTTGACTCTAAAAATTCTCATTTTCCTTTTACAACTCTGTCTCCTCAAATCTCTACAATTCTTTCAAAAATGTCTATCTTTAAATGCTTTTTCTTCTAGGATTACAGATATTCAGCTTTATATGCCTTTTAACAAGTGGCCACAATCTACAAGGCAACTTCTTTGAGAGATCAAGTAGGATTCACAGTTCCTTTACAGCCTTTCTATTCTAGAGGATTCAGCAAGCTTTAATCCCTTTGTTCATGTTCTAAGAATAAAAATCCAGTGTAAATTTATGATCTTTAGATACTTTCACCGGATCAGCACCCTCATGATTTAAAACACTGTATCTGGGAGTCTTTCCTTAAGTTTCATCAAGAGGGAATTAAAATGAGGGAGTATCTTTCAGCTACAGCCATACAGTCGAAACAAAAATGGTTATCCACTAAATCTATTTGTTGATGTGACTAATGGGAACCATTGATCTAGTAAGTTAATTACATCTTTAATTTAATCATATTTTGGTTCTCTTTGTAATAGATGTAATACTAAAAAGTAAATAATAAATAATACATATAAATCACTTTGATTTCATTAGAAATTTGAGCCAGCAATGTAAGAAAACAAAATATACAAATGGAAGAGGGAGCGGATCCCAAATCATCTGCATCATTTCATTGTTAGACAGCATTGCCTTTGCTTCAGTTCAGTCCAGCCAGCACCTTTCAACCAGTTCTTCTATAGGGGAGAGCAGTCCTAAGATATTCAGCCATGATCCAGTCATTTGCATTTATGCTGAGTACTAATGGCTCCTTCTCGGCCCTCCTTTGCTTAGTAGCATGGACACAGGATGCTCAAACCCTGACAGCTCCAGAGATCTCAGGAAAGCAGCCTACACACCACAAAACTCTACTTCCAAATGAAAACCAGTAACTGTGTCAGACTATATCAAATTCTTACAGAATGATATGACAATTAAAAAGTTGTCAATACATTCAGCTCAGCATTTTAGTAAGTTTTTACAACCAGATTTCTGATTCTTTTTGAGAAGAGCATAGTCTGAGCAGAGTCCTGCAACATGCAAGATTTAACAGCTATCTCAGATCTATTTATAGATAAGATAAAGTTACACTTAAAGTTGTAACTTAAAGTTACAACTTAACTTAAAGTTACACTTAAAGTTACAACTTTAAGTTGTAACTTTAACTTAAAGTTACACTGAAATTATGAAGAGTCATTATGTAAATTGTATGGAATGTACAGTGCTCAATAATATAAATAGTGACCTTTTAAAACTGACAGAGTGGCATTGAGAACCCATGCCATTACCATTTCCATGACAGTGTAAATTTTACATGAAGGAAAAGAATGCAACAGACTATGCCATCACCTTAACCTAACAGCTTTCTTAATCAACAGGTTTCTGACTTCAGTAAACATCAGGTCTCAGCCTGGATTTTACCTTTCTTGTGCTGCAATGAAAACTTGTTCAAAGGTCCAAGGCTGTCCAGAGCAGATAACATTAGTGACAGGAATCAGATTCCTATAATCCAAATACTGATGTCCAGTACTGGAGCTGGAGAGCCTTTCAACTCCTATTAGCTTGAGACTTTTGAGTAGCACTTGACCAAAGTCACTGGTAGATTTATCACAGCTTAAACGATAAGATTTTTCTTGAAATTTACATTGTTACTCCTTTTTCTTCTACATCCATTTCTCTCTCTCCCTTGTGGATGTCTCTCCTGACATCATCAGAGTGAGCCTACCAGTTATGTTTCAGTTTATATGGAATCATGCCATTTCTAGAGGCTCAGTATCTATACCAGGCATGGGAATATGAGACAAAGCCCACAAATTTACTGGCATAGTAGTGGCACTGAGTGTATTAGTTACTAATGTGGGTTACATTGCTGTGAGCTGTGACATGCTCAGTACAGATACACCAGATGCATGTCAACACATATAAGTTCTGAAAATTATTACAGGACTATACACTGTTATTTTACCTTATGAGTGTCTCTGAAAGATAACAGGAGGACTTTAAAAACCATGAGTCCCCTTCCTTCATTCTCTTTTCAAGTAAGAGTATCCCAAAGCTTTATGTGATACTTCATCAGACAAGGCTGAATTGTTCAGTTCCTATTTCACATAAAAGTCTTACACATATTGACAATCCTTGCCTTTCTTTCCTCATTTGAAATAATCACTGGCATTCTCTGTTTCTTCTTAATTCCATGAGAGGACTGATTATGTACATTCCTCCCATTTCTACTTTTCCTATTGCACAACACCAAATGTCAGTGTTATGACTTTTTCCCCTCTGTGCAAGAGAATACAGTGTTTTAATATAGATTTTGCTTATGTGGGAGGGTTTGTACCAACACTAGTTTTCCTGACACAGCTCTGAATTTGTAATTTAAATACTTACATATATTTTACATATAAAGTGTGAACTGCATGCACAGATTAGACAATATACAGGCAAACCAAGAAAGGGACATAAAACCCAAGAAAGGCACACGATAGTCAAGTGGTACTGCAACATACCTGTGGTTACTGGGTACATTTTCCATCTTCATTTTACTGGAGGTCATGAAATGTAACTGCTAGCAAATAGGTATTGCACACATTGAGGATTTTTCTGGTTCTCTTTCAGCATTTTATGATAAGGATGCATTGTCCCCTCCAAGGATATCTGAAGAAAGTATGTCCTTTGGCAAATATTATCACCAAATTAAAAGCAGAATTTTATGCTGAAAACAGCATAAAGCAGATATGTTTTATAGTTTGAGATAGTACTCCCTAATTATTTTAACAGGTGTAATGCAGATCAAGCGCTTTGAAGGAAGAGAAAAAAAAAGCAACAAATAAAATTTATAAATGGAATTAATAAAATCCCATAAATGAACATAAAATAAAACTTATTTATAGAATGAAAACAAAATGGAAGGAATAAAACCAGCTTTAAAACTAGCTCTTAAAACTCTCAGGTGCTAAACCAAGAGTTCCCAAAAAATAAATATAAGGCCACTTGAGGTCATACAAATTACCAGTAAAGTCATGAACTTGGGAACCAACAGCTGCCAAAGAAGCCTTTGTCTTTCAAAGAGCTTCACTTAAAATAATAGTCTCAAATACAGTGATAAATAAAGAATAGTACCTTGCAGATAAAAACAGACAGTTTACATGCAAAAGAGTATAAACTCAGAGTGCCTGGATAAGAAACAAAAAAAGAAATGTTTGTACTCAAAACTGCAAATATTAACTTGAATATCATTATTGAGTCACCATGTCATTGGAAAGGCAGCTAACTTCAGTTTAGAGACAAGTTTCAAAGACCCAGGGGAGTGAATTCAATGGAAATTAGAAGCTGTTCCTGAACATAAGTTTAGTGCAAGGTAAATAGCATTTTAAAGCACAGCATCTCTTTATAATCATGTCTGTAAAGCAGAATTAATTTCTCACTCTGAATGAAGTAAGTGAATATTATTACATGATTTTCAACCACATAAGACAAATAAATACACATATTTTAAGTTTTAATAATTTTAAATTATTTCATGTTTTAAAAGAAACCTATTGGTCTATTTTGAATTAAAATGCCTTGCAAACTTTCCCTGTGAAAAGCCCTAACTCATCTGTTATTTCTGATTCCCTCTGCTGATGACAGTTTCCAGCCATCTTATTTCCCATTCATACAACTAAAACCAAACCAGATCTGTACTATCTCTGACTTTCACTTATGCTTTGCTAAGCTTTTACCTTTATTTATTAAAGCTTTTTTAAGGAATATAAAATTAATTAATGCATGATGACAGATCTCAGAAATAAGGTCAGGACACTGGAAATAAGGTCACCTGTGAAAATGTTCAAAACTGCTGCTGTGGAGAAAGAAAATCTCTTTAGACTGACAGGAAGTGTAAAGAGCATCCTCAAAACTGCTTTGTGTGTATGTGTTATTTAGCTCAGATACTAATAACAGCTCCATAATAAAGGAACCTTCTATCCCTGTCTTGATAAATAAAGAGAAAGATTCACTGGCACAAGATTTCTACTCGAATATCTTTTAAAGACACTGTGAACCACAAGTTAGCATGAATTCAGTACTAATTAGCAGTTAAACTCACTTAGACAAGAAAAACTTCCATCTTAAGCCCGGAAATTTTGTTTTGACAATGAATATTTTGCTTAAGGATCTCAGATATACTAGTTCTCTGCTTGAGTGTCATATTGAGTGTATGGTTCAGCACAGGTACTAATAGCAGAAGATGACAAAGAGATGATTTCCTGGAAGAATGCAATGCAAAGAAGATCTTTTTTGAAGTCCCAGAGGACAAAAGCACAAACTAGCTTTCCTAGTCCATTGCTATATAATTTTGAAATCACTAAATCTAAATTAGATACAGGAAATGTAAGTCTTGGTCCCAACATCACTTGCTGAGGCAATGTTCCTCATGGACATATCAAAATTGTAGAGTACTAATACATGTTGAAACCAAACTATAAGTGGGTTTTGTGGGACAAGAGAGGGGGAGGTGTAATGGAAAGGATAGTTTGTCTCTCATAGATGCATGTGTCTCTGTGAAGAATCATCTAACATCTCCCTACGACCCTGCTATGCTTCCTTTTTCATTTGCTACACAACTTCCACACTTCATACTCAATTTCTATGTTATTTCTTTTCCTTCTCTCCCCTTTTCCTCCCCCCAGCCTCAATTCTCTCTACTTCAATTTTCAACTTGCACAATCAGCAATCCAAGCAGTCAAAGTAAGGAGTTCCATGCTGGATTAAAAAAAAAAAAAATTTAAATAAAATTTAAAAAAAAAAAAAAATGCTGTCTCTGCCAGTCCCCCAGTTGCCAACATGAACAGAACAACTTAAGCCCTGAAGCATAATGTTGGACATCTTTTCAAAATCAGGGCTGTAATACTCTTTCACAGAAATTTGTATTCCTTCTGCCTACCAATATGTCCCTTCCTTTAAAAAAATTGCTAGTATATTGATGTGTGATACTGAATTTGAGTCATGTACATAAAGGAAAAGGATGGAAAGGGGAAGAATTTGATCATTTTACTCAGAAAATCTTTTTCATTCTCAGTTTTCTCCTGTGTTACTCTGTTTGCCCTATCAACACAATATGCCAGATTTAATAAAGTCCTTTCGTGCTTCACTGTCATTTTTATTTAAAGACTATTAAAGCACTGATATTTAGAAATTTCAATTTAACTAAAGGTGAAGGTTTGGGTTTCTTAAGTATTCTCCGATGCTTAAGCAGAAATGTTAAGTTGTCAAAGGGTGGCTAAATCTCAGGTTTTGGATTACTGGTCTTAATCTGAACTTTTGACATCTGGCATTTCACTCAGCTCCCTAAAAAACGTGCTTCAGAAGTGATATTGCTGTGGGGATCATGACACAATCTAATTAGCACCAACAGATGAAGTGTTGATTTCTCACCACAAGCGAAACCTGACATAAAAAGAAAAATAAAATAACTGATAAATGTTAGTGATTAGCATTTATAATCTTTGTTTTTCATGCTACACACAAAAAACATGGCAGGAGGTTTGCACCGACAGCCTGTATGAAAATACCTGCACCTGTACTGCGAGGGAGGGAGGGAACACAAGGTGGCAGATGGAGGAGCCACATGGACCCTGCACTTTCTTTGCTTTCAACTGAGTGTTTTTGTCACCTGTTCATAGCCCAAATCAGAAGGCACTCTGGGTTCAGACTATGGAACAGTCCAGATAAACATGGATTTATAACAACAAGAGCCCAGTCTCTATGATGGGAGGCACTGGGTGCTTTCAGCAGTTGGGAGAGCAGCCACAAAGGAATTTACACAATCACCAGGTAAGCCCTGCTGACAGATGCTCTGTTGATGCCTCCAGAGACACTAACCATGAAATCCTCACTGGGTTGCCTCCTAAAGTCAAAAAAAATTTAAAAGCCTTGAATTGCTGTAGCCCAATCCTTATGCTAGATATCTGTACTTCAGAGAACAAAGGACTGGAGAAATAAATTGTGTCCTTGGTCTAAATTAACCATCTACAGTCCTCTGTATTCAGTGAAGAGAGATGGACACTGAAAAAAAGGTAATTCATCTCCTCGATATTAGGATAAAATGAATAGCTCTCTGGAGACAGCTCTTTCTCTCCACTGACTACAGAGTGAGCCTGGATGACTAGTTTAGATTAGAGCTGTATCTTTTTTGATGGCTGAAATAAAATAAGATGAATCTAAGCAAAAATTACCAGAACTTCTAGAAGCCCATTTATTTTTTTCTTTCATCTCAGGTTACCTGCAATCACTGGGAACCATACTGATGAGTACATTTTCTCTGCTCATTAAATTTAATTCAGAAACTTTCCTTAGAAAGCATAACATAAATTTCTTTAAAAATGCCGTATGCTGCTCAACTCTAATAAACTCCTACTAACCCTTTCACTCTGTTTAATTTTTGAAATCGATTATTTTAACTCTACATCATAAATTATGCAATATTTCAGTTTATTTTAATAGCCTGAACAGTGGTCTGTGGGATCTAAAATTCTGTTCGTTTATTCTCTATCACTTTTCCATTTTATCTTTTTAGTCTTCATAGCTATTTTAAAGACAAATCTACAGGACCTATCACATTTTAGAGCTAGCATTAATTAATTAGTAAAAAAATATTATTTTGATTCAACAGAAAGACTTCAGCAGATTTAGATTTGGTTTTTGTGCTGGAGTAACTTTTGGGTTTAGTTTAGTATGTATCCTGCCTGGCCTGTGCTTCTTTCTTTTACGTAAAATGATGTAAAATCAGCTTCTCCAGCTTGCAGAGGATAATTTGCATTCAAAGACAGATGAATAGGAATCATTCTACATTCTTTCTGCTTAGTTTTCTTTCTTTCTTCCTCTCTCCAGAGCAAATGCAAAGGAGAAGTGAAGAATGAGTTGGGCTTTAGTTGTGCCTTTTACAGAGCACTCTGTACTACTGAACTGATGCCAGCCAGAAGCTAGCAGACCCTGAATCTGGAAGCTGGAAATTCAGGAGAATACTTTTGTAGAAGACAACACAGAACAAGTAATAATAAGGTGAAGAGATTCAGGAATATTCTGCAGACCTGCTTATTTATTGGAAAACCCAAATTCTTAATGAATTTTTGTACAACATACCGTTCTCCAGAAAAAAAAAGAATAATAAAAAGAAAACAAAATTAATGTTCCATTCATCAAATACAGAATTATCAGCAGCATCCTTCTGCACTGGGGACACACATTGCTACCTAGGTGATGATACAGTGGTAATGAATAGCATAAAACCAGGGAAATGGAAAGAACTTATTGTCCAGAAAAGGGCAACAAAGCTGGTGAAGGAGCTGGAGCTCCTCTTATGAGAAGTGAGGGAGCTGTGGGTGTTTATCCTGGAGAAAAGGAGTCTTAGGGGGACCTTATCACTCCCTGTAACTCCCTGAAAGGAGGTGGTGGCCAGGTGGGGGTCCATCTCTTCTCCCAGGTAACTAGAGACAGAACAAGAGAAAATGGCCTCAGCTGGCTCCAGGGGAGGTTTAGATTGGATATTAGGAAAAGCTTCTGCACTAAAAGGGTATTCAAGGACCAGAAGAGGCTGTCCATGGAAGTGATGGAGTCACCATTCCTGGAAGTCTTTGAAAAACTTATAGTTGTGCCACTTGGGCACAGAGTTTAGTGGTGAACACTGCAGCTTTGGGTTAAAGGTTGCCCTCTACGATATTAGAGGTCTTTTCAAAAATTCTATGTCATCAAAATTTCTATGATTCTGCAGTAAGTTTTCCACATCTTGAAAATAACCTGTTTAAACTGCTCTTTGAGCACAAAAGAAAGGTGTTTTTTTCTTGGCCAACAAGCCACATTTGTGGCTTTCCCAAGCACAATGAGTGGCAGCTGCAGGGCACAGAGGAAGGCTGGGCATTAAATGGTTTGCCTAGAGATGCTCCATTATCTTCCCATCTCATGCTACTTTAGCCAGGACTAGATTTAGTCAGGACCAAAGTTAGTCGGGACTACTTTGATGCCTGCTTTACCACATGGACACTGGCTGACCTGCACCCTGAGGGTAGAATCCTCTCTCTGCAGGGTGCCCTGAGGTGGGGGAAGTTTGGGGGCTGCTCCTGAGGGCTTTGCAAGTGGGGTGGCCGCTGGCAGGTCAGGGTGTCCAGCTGCTGTTTGTGGTGTGCAGGGCTGAACTGGACACAGCTTGGACCAACTCTGTCACTCCAGGTGCAGCTGAGTGGGGGGCAGGTTAAGATGGCTTCTGAGGGTCCCTTTTGAATAATCTTTTCTTTTATATTTTTTTTCTTGTTTTTCTTTTTCTTTTTTCTCTTCCTGATAGAAAGAGAGCAAATGCTCCTGAGTTTCATCCTATTCTGGCTGGTTCTGCAGAAGTGTTTATCCAGAAATCACCCTATCCAGGGCTCAGCTGACATCAGTGGTGAAGCAGGTGCACTACATGAGCAAATAGGCTTTGGCAAGAGAAAGCCATATTTCAGCTAAAATTGTGATTCTGCAACAAAACCAGCAAACTTAACTGCAGTTTCACTGGGGGTCAACTCAACAAGGTTTGTAAAGGCAGTGACAATTTTCAGTCTTCTTTAAAAGAGTGGAAAAATATCTTACTTCAGTCTTTATTTACTCTGGTTTTATTTAACCTGTAGAATGCCTGCCTCCCTTATCATGGATTTTGGGAGTGAAAATGTCTCAGCACTCCAATCTGCATACATTGCTCTACTGTATTACAGTTTTATGATTTCTGTGCAATACCTGGCTTCAGATTTCAGTATGGTAACTTCTCAACAGAAGAAAGAGATGAATTCCACAATGCTAATTCTTTTATAGATAGCTCCTAAGAGAATGCACTTTTCACAAAGGAAACTTGGCACTGATAGCTACATAACCTAGTGAATGCATAATTGCTTAATCCTGACTTGGATTGGAAGAGTTTTAACTGTTCCTTCCATCCTACTTGTCAACAATTGACACAAATTTCACTGATTTCCATTAGTACCAATTAGAATTTGTTTTGTAGTACATGACAAACCAGTACATGGTTTGCAGAGTTGTCAGACGAGAAAATTTGGAACTATGTGACCTCAAAAGTTCAATAATTTTTTGATGCCAGCAAATGTCTATTCTAAATAGCATCTTTTCCCTTTGATATTAAAAGGGATATGTTTTTATTTACATTTCCCATTCCATTCTTGCATATGTCTAAAGAAAACCTATTATAACACAGAAGTAAATCAGATGAAATTTAGAAGCACCTGTGCTTTCATGATTAGATAAATATGTCTGAAAATTCTGCATGATTCCCATTGCTGAATCAACTCAGCTTTGTGACCCTAGAAATGGATTAAAATAGATCAAATCAATAGGCTCTCCTTTTGATATATTGCAGAGAAAAACACAAAAGTGTGACCTTATGGTGATTCCATCAAGAAGGGAGTTCCATTCTGATGGGTCTGCAAGAGCAATTGACTTAGAATTAGGTCTCTCAATGCTCAAATCCCCTACCAGTGGAAATAAAGAGTAGAGTGCTCCTGCTTGGCTAAAAGGCAATTTTAAATATTTGAAAAATAGAAAATATGAATGAACAAACGATTATTCAACTGGAACAACATCCAAATACCCAAATAACACACTCTGGACATGCATTAAAAACATGAGTCTTCACAGTCCATTACTTGCTTCCATTAATTTACCTATAAGAAGTTTTAATTAATTTTCAGAGGCGTTGCAAATGCTATTACTTTATCCCTGTAGAAATACCCATCTATCCTGACTGTCTTGAAATCTATGAATAAATAGAAATTCCACTAATCCTGCATGAATAGCTGAATCTCAGATACTCTTTCCTGAAGAATGACTCCACACAGTGAAATCCTACTAATAATTAAATTTAGCATGCAATTAAAAGCAGGAAGAATTTATTACACATTTTTGAAGTTATGACGTGCTCTCCAAGGAGCTATCCACACAGCTGTTCTAGAAGCTTCTTCTACACATTTAACTAGCACAAAGTGCTGCAGGTAAATGAGGCCCTGTTTCACAAATAATGAATGTCGTGTTACAATTATTTGTAGCTCCATGACATCTCAGCAATGGAAGAGGGTGAGTAACAGAGGAAGGAAGAGTATGAAATGAGAGGTTTAGAGATGCTACATACTAACTAAACCCAGAGTATCAAAGATACCAGGTGGCAGAGTTCAAACTTTTTATTGCCCTTTTCTTGACAGAAAACTGCCCTTAGAACTGTTCATGTGATGGTATCAGATATTTTAATTCAGTTTTTCTTATGAAAATATAGCTTTCAATTTTTAGTTTGTTCTATTGCAACATCTTCATAACAAAAATTTATGAAGACTTCCTTTAGACGTTCTAAAACATCTATATGACTATAATATAATCAAAGATTTACTATGTAGCTCCAGGATACATTGCTTTATCTTTAGCAAACTATAAGAACAATTATGTGTGTTTTTCAGCTCATACATGCCCACAATTTCAGCGATCCCCACAAATATACTGCAAGAAGGAAGAACTGTTCCTTTGTCCCTCACCTCCCACCTCTGGCTGCCTTGACAAACTGGTTGAGGTAAATTCAGGTCTAATATTGTTACACAGTCCTTATTAAATATGTTTCCTACTTAACCATTTGGCAGTTTTGCCACAAGCTGTGTTGGGAACATGCTGTCACTTATTTGAAGAATGTCTATAATTTTGTTTTGAGAATGAGCTTGCATTGCTTTGTTATTAAATTCAAATATGAACCACTCTCAGATCAAGCCTTAATAGGATAGGATAATTTAAGAACTGTGGCCAAACATGGCATTGATCACTGGATTGCTACCGACCTCATTCCAAAAACTATCAGGGTACTCTTGGAAAAAAATCCTTCCTGATGAGCCTTTTAAGGCATTTTGGAAGGGGGTATTAGTTATTGTGTGTCATACTTACCTTTCAGTACTTTGAAATGGCTACCAGCCATGAATTTGAGGCATGGATTTTCCAGGGAGAGAGTTAAACCTCTGCCCCCCAAAAAATCAATATCAAATGCCCTATGATAACCTGACCTTAGGCTGATCTATGCATCCCCTTATCCCTCTAACATAGGTCTAACCTAAAGCTACACCTGGATCCAGACCAGTTTATTTTTATCCATCATTAAAACTGGTATTTCCAGTATTTTTAATAGTGGTTTACTCTGACAGTGTTTGTTTTCTACTAACACCTGCTCTCTAATGGAAATAATTTAAAAAATATAAATCTTAACATTTGCATGAATAAACAAATTTCAGATCAGTTAATTCAGTACTATCTTCTTTTACGTGGGTAAGTAGCTTAGATGCTACCTTGGATTTTGACAAAAAATTAGCAGAATTTGGGATCTTTGGTACAAACATTTTTTACTAAGCCTTTCAGGGATAAAGCAATAATAAAATCTTCATTTTTCTTTCTGTGCTCTGCCTTGACTTTGCCTCTCTCCAAATAAAAATAAAAAACATTCCACCTAAATAGTTTCAACCTTTAAGTGATTATGCATGTGCCTTTTTTCCATTTGGAAAATTTCATCTCATAAGTTCTGCAATCATAAGTTCAGGGCAGGGTCACATCCTCACTCAGCTAAGCCTTTTTAAGATTTATTAGCTTTGTACTAATAAGTATTGCATTTATTTCCTATTTTTTAAAGTAGACTATTCTTTTACTCACTGAGCTTTCTATAAAGAAACTAGAAACCTTTTTTGCATCAGCAATATCAGATGATCTTTAAAGTCCCTTCCAATCCAAACCATTCTATGATTCTAGGATTCTAGAACAAATAAATAAATTAAAAATCATTAACAATACTTCCATATTTCAAAATTGCTTAATATCATGCCAAATAGGATATATATTTCTTAAAGTTATTTATCAGAGTTTTTTGTTAGTACAGAGACATATTTATTGCAATGCCAAAAAACCCCTCATTTTTCTCTGTGACAAATTCTTTTATTTCTCTGCTTCCAGCAGGTCTCCAGGTAAGTCTAAAGAGTAAAAAAATGGTAAAGATTAGTGGCCTCCATCCTGTTAAATACAATATATGGCTTTGCTTCTTCTGCCTTGGAGGATGAATTTGGGTCTCCAACATCTGTGTGTCCCCAGCTCCTAAGCAGATAGGAAAACTTCAAAAACTTCTCCAGTTTCTATTCCCCTCAGAAGCAGGTAACTGATTCTTGTGAAACAGGATTTTTTCTCTCAATTTAAAAGACAGTTTCTCCCTCCAGCTGCTTTCTTCTTTGAAAATGCTACACAAATTCTTTTCATTGATTTATGTAACCTTCTAAATTTAACATTTATATAACCTTCTAACTTTAACATTTGACTAAATTTAGTCAAATGTATGTTCTCATACACACTTGTTCCTGTGACAATTTTGTTTAGTTTAAATAACTCTTCTCTCCCTGTTACTTTCACTCCTAGTATGGAGAATCTCCTCCCAGACTTTGTTATACAAGCCATTCCTGTTTATTTTCATAAAATACACATTTTGTTTACCTTCTCCTAACATTCTGCATTTCAATTTCTTATTTTCATATAAGATTCTAGAAAACATTCTTGCTCCCCACTAACCTACAATAACATTTACATAAGGACCTTTGCTGGGAAATAATTTAATGAAAAAGAAGAAGTTGAGCATTGTAATTCTCTTCTTTTGAATTTCTGAGGAAAACCAGACTTGATCACTGAAAAAGCAAGCAAATAATAATGGCAATACAAACATACACATATCCACCTTGGGTCACATTAAGAACTGTCAATGATGGAGAAAAGTTATGAAAGGTTAAATCTTGTGGACATTGTGATAAAAAATTCACAGTGAAACTGAGGATTCTCTAGAAGGATAAAGTAATAATACTGTTTTCTATAGAAAGGTGAGAATTTTTTTAATATTCTAGCCATTACCATGTTGTAAAGAAGCCTTCCAGATTTTTCTTCCAAACAATGAAGACAAATGGACCTCTCCTAACAGACTTTGTCGTGCCCAGTTTCACATCTGTCTTCCTGTTTCACAAGCAACAAGTTATCTGCTTCACATTAGTAGTTAAACAGGTACTGAAATTCTCTGCTGAATAAGCAGCTGTCAGAGAAAGAAATCATTATCACATAGCCCACAGTTTGGAGGATAGTATAATAAGCCTAAAACTTTTCAGCATTGCACTCAAAGTCAGTGAAATTTCATGCAAACACAAAGACATGTCTGTGTTAAGAATGATATGAGAACACAAACTCCAGGGCTTTGGATCTATTATAGAATGATGTGTAAAAACAAGTTAATTTTCCCTGATATTCAAAAAGACTGAATGTGCAAGTAATTCTTGCTCAGCCTGGGTCACAGTCATGTACAACTAATAAGAGTGTTAAAGCTGAAAATGTTTGTTCCTATATAATCTCTAGATAGTTCTGTCTCTCCTGAGTGGGGGATATAGGTTGCTTCTTTCTTTACTATTCATTTCATATAAACTTGAGCCATTTGGCAGCTTTTTGGGTTGAGGCATATCATGGTATCTAATGCATTAGCTTTATTAATCTAGAGCTCTTTGAATTTGTTCTCTGTCCAATTTTCAATTAGTTGTCCCCCTTAAGTCAGGCTGACAGCATCCATTCTAGTACAGAAACTCCTCAGCCACAGGAAGGCATGGCTATAAGGCTGGCTCAAAAGATCCTCATTATTTTCTGACAATTTCCCAGTTGTTTTGAAAACACTGTGAAACAGGTTGCATCTGAATAATGTAGAGGTGCCTGTAGATGCAGCCTGATTCAAAGCAAAAGCAACAAGATGTCAAGGCTAGCTAATTTTAGTAGGAGTAAAACTGAATAGTTTTAAACTTATCTTTCCAGGTTTTCAGTTTCCAGCTCTGCCTAGATCCATCCTTCATTCTCTTTTTCTCTATCCAAAACTTTATTTCTGCCCTCCAATATAAAAACACCAAGAGGAAACCCAGTCTGACCTCAGCTCCTCAGCTCTAGCTCTGTGCTCAAGCCCCCACACCACCCCTCAGTTTCTGGTGCACTCCCATCCCTCCAGATGGGAGGATGCAGTAGGGTCAGTACCTCTGCAGGAAACCTCACTGGGCTTCAACTCTGGACACTTAAAGCAACATTGCTAAATGAGGCCATGCAAGAGAGGAAGCACTTAGAGGTATTGTGGATGGGGGGAGGAAAATAACACCCTCATTATTTATTCCAGGAGTGTTTGAATATTTTTTTAAAAGTATAGGCTTTATATATTCAAGTATTTTCTCTGAGGGTTAGAAACATTATTCCCATTTAAAGGAAAGCTGAATCTCACATAACCATGAGATTTGGGGGCTGTGGCCTGTTAGAGACAAATATAATATATTACAAGACTCATGCATGAGAACTGGCAGCATTGATAGCATTTCAATCATCATAACAGAATGTTTGGAATCAAATATATAAAATCAGAATAAAATCTCTGCCAATCTCAGTTATGTAAAAGTTTGTTTATATGCAGTGTACAAGCCAAATCTAAGTTGGCATAGTCCCCGTAAACCAGAATGAGAAAGAAAGCTCTAGACAAATATGAGTAATACTTTTTAAGAACAAAAGTTTATCTGAATCTCAATAAAAGTATTTCTCTTGAAGACATGATAAACATTACTTCTTATTTTATTTTCCTTATGCAATATCACTGTCCTTAGAGATTTTTTTAGGAAGTTGAAGAAACAGATTTTTAAAGACAGAAGAATTAAGATGTAAAAATGAATTAGAATTGTGAGGCTTTGCTATGATTCTTTTCATAATAGAAAAGATAGTCACAACAGAAATTAATCATCACAAGCAATAACTTCTAAGAAATTGAGACTCACAATCTATCTATTTGTCTATAAGATATTGTTTTTCTTAGAGTACTTAACACCTTGATGCCTTACTGTGGCACACAGCTAACGAGCTTTCTTTTTGGTGACTTCAGTATGCTTTGAACTAGGCTCTAGTTGAGAATCCAAAATACATTACATTATGTGAAACAGATGTATCTGTTATTTTAAAAATTCCAGCCACTTACAAAAATGGTGATTTGAGTGCCCAGAACCACTGTTTGGAAAAAAAAAATACTGAAAAAAAAAAAAAATATATATATATATTATCCAAATCAGTTCCTTACATAAACACAGCAGTAGTGCAGTGAAGTATTTATTTACTCAAAGGTAGCTTGTGCTCAGCCTTCCTCCAGCAACATTATTCATTGCTGTAAGTCAGTTCTCACTCTGCAGACTATTTCAGAGAACTCTTCATGCAACCATCTCTCTTAAAAAAAACCTGGTCTTTTCTATCCCTATTTCTTTACAGGCACTTTTGGGAATCATTCTATGTGCTATTTGAAGTAGCCATCTGCATTTAAGCTGTATATGAACTGGTAAAGTTCAGCACTGCTCATTGGTGTGTGCTCCTGACGCACATTCATAAACACAATTATTTGACACAATAATTCCATTAAAAACACCAAAGTCCTAGAAAACATTTTCAATGTCTTTGTCTCCTCTGTCACCTCGTGAGGTTCAGAAATTTCTGATTATTTGTGAAGGGTTGGCTTTTGGTGGAGGACAGTAATGAGTTACACCCAGTCAGCAGAATGGACTGTGTGTGCTAAGATGAAAACTGCTTTAGTAACTGCCCAGAAGTGCCTTGAAGGACCAAATGTATAAAAGAAATATGAATAACAAAACAAAAAGCCAAAACCACACATGAGACCTCAGCATAAAGAGACACTGACACACTTCCTATTCTGGTTTACTCTGAAGAACTAGTTCTCATTTGGTTTGCTAAACACTTTTGTTCTCATTTAATATGACGGTAGGCGGTTTCAGCTTTTGCACTCCTATGGCAGAAAAGTGACCTTTTCTCTAGTATATAGGGCAGAATTACATAGTGGAGAATAAAATAATTTACAGATGCACTTTAACATGTGTAATATATAATTATATTATATATTATAAATATATTATTATTATATTATATATATAACATATATAATATATATATAATGCAAATGCAGAGAAATAATAAATATGCAAAGTTCACCTGTAGATTTTGCAAAATAATGAGTACATTGCATAGAACTAGAGCCCTAAAGGGATATCTCCTCCACATATTATAGGAACATTACAGAAATGTTAACATGGAAATGGCTGCACGTAGCACTAACAGAACATAATAGACCCTGCCAACAACGACAGGCTAATTAGAGGATCTGTCAATGGACAGCTATGGATCCACACCCAGTGTTAGTGAGACCAGTGCAAACCATGTTGTATCTTCTCTGTTGTCCACAGATGAAAGCTGTGAAAATGCAAAGGCAGTTCAAAGGAGGGCCAAAATAATGAACGAAGGGATAGGAAAAATAAACCCCATTATATGACTCTTAAAGAGCTCAACTTATAAAATAAGTGCTTGATCATGAATACATGAAATAGTGGGAGGCCTTTGAACCTTGCTGACAATGACATAACGAGATCCAATGACTAGAAATGGAAATTAGGCAACTCAACTTCAAAGTAGCTGAAATTTCACAAAAGATGAAATTTCAGAGAAATGGCACCAATTAAGTACTTCAACAACTTAGCTTTACTAACACCTTGAACCTGTAAAGTGAGATTATATACATTTCTCCAGAACAGAACTAATTCATCTTTTGGAAGCAATTCTTAGGCTTGTGATCATGTTTTGAAAGGAAGAATAAGACTGGAGAATCTTCCTGGGTTTGAACTCCTTGAATTGGATTAGTATCAGTCATGTCTTATTTATGACATTTATTATGAGCCCCAGGGAAACCAGGACATCCCCCACAAGTTCCATAGTTCTGCATTAAGATAAGGATTACAAATTTCCTGCTTTTGGATTTTTCAAAATGCCTGTAAAGAATTGAAAATAACTGTTTTGCCATGACACTTTTTTTTTGTGCAGAGTGGGGCAAAGGTTCTCTCCTCTTCCAGAAACAACAAAGCTTGGCTATGTTAAAGAGTAAGACGTGGAAAAGTGTCACCCTCTGAGCCTTCCAATTAGTACACTTCATAAATAAATTAATTAATAATGAAAGTTGATGTAGGGAAATAAAATTCCTCTCCACTGTCGAAGGCATAAACACTCATTCTCTACAATTTTAAAACTTAAGAAGAGTAATTCTGCTTTCTCCATGTCATTTTCATTGCAAAAAAATCAATTCATTGTTATATGTAGTAAGCATTTATTTTCCAAGTACTGAAGTCCTTGGTCTTGTGTTATTATGCCTGATAAGTTGTAATATAAAATAATATTAAACAAGTCCTCATGGACTACTGGTATTTGACCTGATTAATTAAAATTAATTAAAATTAATGTAAAAATCTTAATTTTGCATTTAACATTTGGCCAGTCAGTGTAAACAAAAGGCGATACATAACATGTACATGCACGTATAGGCAAATATGATTAATTGCCTTACTAGAGCAGCTTTACTAAGAGAATCCTCCTTTTCCTGGTGCTACTAAAATATGATCAGATTTCTGTATGTGCTATTACTAATCTATTGCTTATAAATTTTATATTCCTGTTGCACTTAGAAACTCAGAGAAAACCAAGAAAAAGATTTTAATGATGTCCTGCCTTGGTCCAAATGACTCAGTTATTTCTAAGGTGGGCACTAATTATTAGTATAACACTTTGCCTATGTACACTTTTAAATGTATTTTAACCACTTGAGAATAATTTTCACCGTTTCATGTAGAAATCTAATATTCCAGCACGCAAAGTTTAAAGAAAGTCTGTGACAGAAAAATGGTGTTTATATATAGATACCTTTTCTACTGGCAAAAAATAGTTGTATTTCAAAGATTTCTGCAAACTAAGTAGTCTCATAGACCTATAGGTGCTTAGATGACCTGACCTGCAAGATTTCTAGAAGAAACTTCTAGAGAAGAGACTCCTAGAAGAATCTTGCCAGCTGTGACTCTGAAAATTCCCCTCCTTGCAGAATACTCCAGGATCCTCCAACGTCCTAAGTCCCAGCTTCACAGAAAGTGTCTGGAAACAGGGAGATGTGACTGATACTGAGTGGGCTCCCAAAATTAATGGAAGTTTTTACCTGAATCCCTCAGTCCCTCATCAGTCAAATTTGAATAGCATTCCTTCACCTCCCAAGGGTGCTGTGAAGATTTATTAGTTAAGGGTTATGAAGCACTGAGATACCACAGCAACCACGTCATAGGAAATCTGTCAAGTAAATACCCACTCTTCAAAGCAGGCCTCGAAAAACATGAAACAAAAAGATGAGGGACAAAGTTAACAGCAAAGAAAGAATAAACTATTTCTGAGCAAATACCACTCACTGAATGAACAATGAACCAGGCATGGCATCTTAATGGGTTTTTTGTCTGTTTGTTTTTTTAATCTAAACAAGAAATTAAATTGGAGAAAAGAGAATCTGAATAAATTTACCCACACAGAAATTACACCATTTCTTAATTATGAGTACAGACAGTGCAACTTCCAGAAAGCTCTTCTAAAGTTGAATTTTTATATAATCTCTCAGAGATTAAAACACATGGCTAGATGTAGTTTACCATATATCTTTAATATATTTTATGTACCACACATCTAGTGCTATGTTCTACTATTTTTTATGTAAATGAGAAACTATTTACTAAGCTCTACAGTGAATTTATTTTTATTTTTTTACAAGTTTAAAAATATTTTTTGTTAACTGAAAGCTTAGCTCTAGTAACCTGTTCCAGGAAATACGGCCAACCACAAAAAGATTAAATTTAAAAAAATAGTACCTTACAAAAAGGATAAGCATGTGCAGAGGTCTTCAAGTTTTTCAGCTCAGTGTGAATTTTTGCTAACTTCTCTATTTCTAAAATTGGTCAACTCACATTTGAACTTGTTCAATTTAAAGTAAAATTTTGAAGTACTCAGTCTTTGTTCAGATACAAGTGTGTTATATGTTAAATTTTTTAATGAAAATATTCTAAAACTAAAGGGTAGTCATGCAAAAAAAAAAAAAAAAAGTGCAATTTCCAGCAGAAAACAGCTGAAATGGGAAGTGTACAAGAACCCAAATGAGAGATACTGAGTTCTCAACTAACCAGCTCAGCTCAAGAAGCCTTACAGTTCACAAAGGAAAAGGTGAGTGATTGTCTTGTCCACAGTAGCTTGGCTTGGCTTGGTTCCTGACTTGTGCTTCCTGCTGAGCTTTGAGCTCAACTTTAGCTGAAGGTCTGCTGTGCCAGCAGGACAGTGGCTTTTGGACAGGCAGCCAGCCCTGCTTAACTCTTTTTGCAGCTGAAAAAGAGTTCTTTGCAGCTGGAAATCTTTCTTCACATGAGAAGCCCAATGCTCCTCAGGGTGGCAAAAAGTCCTTAGCCTTAGGATCAGAGTGGTCCTCTGCTCTGCACAGGTTACTGCAGGATGAGAGCTGGGCATCCCTGATGGACAGTGCTACATTGGTGAAATATTGCATTTATGTCTTCAGTACTTGATATTGAGGTACAAACATACAGGTGGGCTAATTTAAACTGTTTGAAACCCCTCCACATGCAAACATTTCAGAGCTGGCACAAGAAGAAAAAAAAAGAAAAAAAGGAATCATGTTTCTACTCTCTGGAATTTGGGAATTTGGAGTCCAGGTTGAGTCTATTTTCTGAAAACTGAAAAAATAGTATGGCATGTAATGCCTGGGCAGTGTGATCATGACTCTGAAACTCAGACTAGAGAAGAGATACAGGAAAGCAACTGCCCCTACATGAAGTTGCTCCTTCATGTACCCACTAGACATGAGACACTGAATGCTACCTCACCATATCAGCTGAATTGGACGAGGCAGAAATAAAGTAAGGTTTGAGTAATTTTTGAGGCAGAGGAATCAGCTTTGCTGATCCTCTTGAAAGTCCCCACATTAATACCAGGCACACCTCTGAAAGGGGCATTCTGCTCCAAAAGCATGCCCATGTTGTTGGGGAATTTCAAAATATTTCACAAAGGTCTCCTTGGGTTTACTTGAAATGTACCACTGAACTTTTCCCCAACCTCAAACTTGGTTAGAGAGATAGTCTTGCAATTTACACAAACCTGAACACTCTTGTTCCACAAATGCATTGATGTCAGCAACTTCTACCCAAACCCATATTTGATAACTCTTCTATTTAAACCCACGGGCTGAGTACAAAAAAGCTACCTAAGTTGAAAGTAGCTAGGCTCAAAATGATTTGTGCTGCTTTAAATTAGTATATTTTATAAGAAGCTGAATTAGAATAAAATATTAATTTATTTTCATTGTTCAGCAGGTCGGATAGATTTTTATTTCTTAAACAGTGCTAAAACTTCCATCTGATTTAAGCCACACTTCTTGATAGTACTGTATGAAGATTTTAAAGCTTGTGTCTCTCGAAAAACAAAATCAAATAAAACAAAGCCCATGCAAATAAGCATAATCTTCATAACATCAATGAAATCTTGATTTATTACCAGCCAAAACCTCTATCATTTGTTTCAGTAAATTTTTGTACCTCAGAGACAGATTTTTTTGCTATATGTAAATATCACAATTCTAATCAACTTGGAGAAAAGGAGATGACTTCAATGGAAAGGAAAGAAAAAATATGGATAATTTTGATCCAAGTATAATGTCCTGGTGTAAAATAGCAAAATTTATTTTGCCAAGAAAAATAATACTGTACTGCAACCTCACCTGACCACTAATTCAGAAAAGGCTCCCATAAGGTTTCCCTGGAATTACGGTCTTCTAATTTAGCTTTGAAGAAGAATACCTTTGGATTAAAAAGATATGTTCTAACCTCATTTATATTGACAGAGTTCATCTATTACTGTGGAGTCTGTGACCTTGACAACACATAGACATTTTATTATGGACATGATCTCCATTCAAAAATTGCAGAGGTACATTGCACACAGATACACCAGCCTTATTTATATGAGCATTTCATACTGGAGGTTTTGGCCTTGTAAGTGACACTGAGGAATGTATAAGAAGAAAATTGAGAAGTCAGCAAAATTCCTTGTAAATAGAGGGACATACTTTGCTTTTCAAATCAGTATTACAAGTAAGAGTATGGTGAGAACTGTCTACAAGTGACTGAAAAATAACCTCCCTAGAAAGGTTTAATTACAGTTCTGTAATGCTACAAGCACCTTATTATTGCTCCAGGGAAGAGATGCAGAATAAACATGTTCCACACACATTAGAAATTCCATATGGATTTACCCATAAAACTATCCATAATCAAAACATAACTTGGGAACAAAAGGATGGGCAAATGTTGTGAGTTTTTTTCATTGACCAAAACACAAGGACAATGTCTGTCAGACAGGATGTCATCTGTTGGGCACAAGCATAAACAGTGTATAAATAATAGGTCTTGCCCTGCCATTTACTAATTCCTTTCCTCAGCACAGGGTTTGGATGAACCCAGGTAAGACAGAAGGTTCCTGCTAAGCACTCATACTTTTAAATATTTTTATAACCTTTCACTGAAATTGGAAAAGCAAGTTTCCATTTATTTCAAAGCCAAGTTTATTCGTCATTCAAATTGTGTTGTAAAAGCTGTCTTTATCTCTTTACTTTCCCATCATAATTGTATTGTTAGAAAACAAGTTTGGTGATTCTGGCATTTCATGCTGTGCTGTAATATTTAAGAATGTGAGGGATATTCCCATGCTGTCATGACTAACAAGATAATTGACTAAAAAGGAAAACAAAAGGTGCAGAAATGAATTGAAGTAAATTGGAGATGTGAATGTTGGACATCTAATTCTTCATCCAAGAACAAAAGAGAATAAACAGAAAAGACAATGTCCTGCAACACAGAAAAGTCAATGTTCTCCAAACCAGAAAAGGCAAAGTACAACCTGTTCCTCTCTCTACCTCACAGAGAAAAATGCTCTTTGTCTTTATAATCCATGAAAGGGTTCTTCTATTGGCCCTATCCAGCCCCTTCAGTATGGGAGGCCTGCAAGAGTGGCTTTACCAGGGACAGGAAGCCTTCTTGCCAGTACAAGAGAACTTGCATGTCCAAGGCTGCCCAGCGTGCTCGTGTGCATTGAGCCAGTCCCAGAGGCAGCCTGCAGCTCCACCAAGGCAGCCATGCAGATGGAAAGCTTGCAGGAGGTGAGCCATGCTGTGCCTACATCTGTCCTGGGATGCTGCACTTCCAGAGGCACAAAGACACGGCCACTGAGTCCCTCCGTGTCAGTGAGACATTTTCTCACAGTGAACAGCTTGGGCACTAAAGCACTAATGTACCGTTTAGTAAAGGCAAAGTACTACTGATGGTAATTATAAAGCTAAAGCAACATTTTCTGAAGAAAAGAGACTTAGAGGGAATTTAAAAGCTAACAATTTCAAGACACTGAGAAATTTTCTAGGGAAGTAAGGTTTTTCAGATTCCTCTCATTGAAACAGGAGATCAGTGCTTGCACATTTAGCTTTTGTCAATGTCTGTTGCTGGAATGATGGTTACAAAAAGAAATTGTGAGACTGGTCACTCCACAGCAGTAGCAAGTAACTTACTGTTCATCCATAAAAAAGACACAAATTTATCACAAACATTTTGCAACAAAGGTCATTCAGAAAGGTCTGTCCTTTGGAATCAAGTAGTGTGTTTATAAATGATACCTATGTGAACTTTCTGAACTTTGTCTAACAAATGTTTAATTTCAAAAAAGCTGTTTCAAAATAGTTGATTTTTTTTCCCACTTTTTCTTCACTTGAACTGTTACTGGGTCCCAGTGTTAACAGAGTCTGCAAGTAGACATAGATAAACTGAAATTATTTTTATCAACAATTAAAGCAAATAAGTCTCAGCAAAAGGATACCACAATCATAGAGTCATAAGCATAGCACAAAAACACTGTCCCTCAGAAACTGCCTCACAGCTCCAGAACTTTCACTTCTGCAAAACATGAGCAAGAACAGACTTTTGGAACAAAACCAAAAGTCACGTTATTACTGCTTCAATCTGATGAAGCCCTGACCTGAACAGAAAGCAAGCAATGATGAGCAGATGTGGAGGCGTTTGTGCCATATACACCACAAAGTCCATCCTGCAACAGACAGTAGTAGCATCATCACTCCATCAAAACCCTTCCTTAGAGTTCCTGTAGTCACTCCTCCTCAGCAGGATGGTAAGGAGTGCCCAAAGGACAGAAATAAAAAAAAAGAAGAAACTGAATTTGCAGGGGTGCTTTTCACAGGAAGCCATAGTGTGCATCTTCATGCTCTAAAGCAACAATTAATGAGAGGAATAGGACTCATGTTGACTCCAGTTTATGCTAAACTGCCACTCTGCAGTTTTACAGATAATAATTATAAATGTGTTCATTTGCCATAATGGTGGTTCCATGCAACATTTTAATTATATTTTACTTATGCACAGAGTACTGTCAATGTTACAGCTTCAGATGTTTGCATTAAAAATCTCAAATAAAATATAGCATGCCTTCCAAACAGAAAAGTTATCAATCGGTTTGTGGGTCATAGGCTGATCTGATTGAGAATTGGAAATATGTATTCTATTTTTGACTGATTTCTTGCATGGAAAGCATATTTTCAGATAAAATATCCTTTTTTCCTGAGAAACACAACAAGCCAGCATAAAAGCTTTTGTCAGCTTACAACAGAAGTATTTGTTTTGGAAATTCTATCAAGATTTATTTGGGCTATACTGTTAGTGCCCCATGCATTCTAGATTCTGGGCTCTCCAAAATGCTGACAATGTTCTTGTGCTGGGGCACCATCCCTGTGTACTATGGGCTGATGTTTTCAGGACATACATTTTTCTCCCACAGCAACACTGACATTTTTTACCAAATGTTTTGTGTAGGAAAAAAATATTTAATGAAGTATATATTTAGAAACTCCATACTTATTTTCTATTTACATATAGGTCTTATGTTTTAAAATACAAGGAAAAAACATTCTTTATGTTTCCCACAGTAGTCCTATACATAGGTATAAAGATTTACTGAAATCCCTTGAAACCACGGCATAAGAATAAGCACATTGTTCCCAAACTAATTTTGTTTTGAGAAATAGATAATGAAAATAGTTAAACATACCTTGAAATAATGTGTAAGCTCTTTGAAAAGCTTTAGAAGATGAGAAAATTTAAAATCAGGAGATATATTTTTCCCCATTAAAATTAAGCAGCAGCCTATCGAAACAAAATTTTTTCTGTGTTAACATTTGAAATAGCTATTGCCACAGAGACAGAGGTGCTGAATGTGGGTTAAGGCACATGAGAATGAGAGAACATCTTGTGTGTCTGATTTCACTTTGAGGTAGATTCTCAGAGCAGAAAGGATGAATATCTGCCAGTCCCACGGAGCTGGTTGGTGCTGGGGCGGCCGTGGCCGTCCACAGGAAGCTCACCAAAACCCCACAGAATATTTGTCCACTTGCACCATTTCAACCTACCAGTTCCTCTGATCTTCACACTGCTGTGTGGAGCATTTAGAAAAGCTGATTTGTTTTTCACAGGGGAAACCACCTGGGCATTGTGCTAGCTCCAAACCCACACTCTGTGAAGGAAGACCTCTGTGAGTTGCCCTTGATTTTTCCTATTCTCTTCTGCTTTTAAAAGGTTTCTGCTGAAGAGTTTTATCTGAAGGATTAGCTGGTGTTCCACAGTCTGCTTTTGCTCCAGCAGATGCCTACTATGTTTTGAAACCTTGAATTTCATGGAATGAGGGTCCTAGAAATAGCCTGACACCTTGGGTTGTGGCATAGAGCAAAACTTGAGCCTGCCTTGTTTAAATGTTTTCTTTGTTAAGAAAATCCATAGAGCCCCTATAAAGCAACTGTACTTTTTTTGCCTAATTCCACTGCATGTTTTCTCTGCATTCCTTATTTATGTTTCTGGGTGAAAGTTGGGTACTAGAACTGCATTAAAAGTTACCCTTAATATTTTCCTTAATAAATGTCTTTACAGAGGGATTTGGCAGCTTCTATCAGAGATATATTTTTGTTATTATGAAGCTTCTGGTTGCATTTCTGGCAAGATTGGGAATCAAATTAATGTGCCATTAAAATAAATTGAGCAACATGCTAATTATTGCCAGAAACAAATTAGGGAAGTCAGCTTGTATTCATTTAAATCAGATAAATAAGTACTTCCTCCTACATGTAACTGTTTGTTGTTGCTGTAAAGACAGTCTTTGAAAAAAATTTTGACATTGCCTTTTGACAACTGCTTTTCACTTGCTGGTGAAATGACTGTTTCAGTTTCTATCACTGTTCCCTATTGTACCAAATACAATTGACCTGGTGCTATAAAGCACTTCAAAAGGAGATGGAGCAGCATAAAAATTAAAATTAAAAACTTCCCAAGAATTCTCACACCTTAACTGTAATCTCACAACTGATTTTGTGAACCAGAAATACAGTAGTGTCTATGGCAACTTCTCCCCATTCCCATTAATCTTTCATGTGACAATACAGATGGCCAAACGGGCCAGAGAGCCAGTGAAAAGTTTTCACAATGCCTCTGTAGTGTGATAGCCTCAGCATGAAGATCTGGCCCCTGGCAGACATTTTTAGCCATTTATAAGTGGAGTTAATGATTTATAGAACTGAAAACCAAATTCTGCAGTTCTTCCTTCAGTAGTACTTGACAAGGAATCTGGCTATGCTGTCAGTAGGACTTTCAAATCCAGTTTTTAAAGGTGTCTAAATGCTTTTGGAAGGTTGTGTCCCGTTTTCAGAAGCAAGTTACTTATTTGTTAACTCACATTTGATTATAAGAAAATGTCGGGTTTTTCTGAATCAACTCCATGTAGGTTTGGTTTTGGTTATTTCCTGTTGCGTTTGGGTTTGTTTAGAGTTTTTAAAGAAAACTTAAATGTGCTGAAGAGTCTGCATATTTTCTTTTTAGTTAAATAACAATGGCAAAAACCCCTTAAAACACTAACTTTAAGCATTAACTTGCTACACAGTACATCCTTAAAGGATGTACTGTGTGGATGTACTGTGTAGCAAGATATTAATAGAACAAACTTGCACTAACTATCCAAATGAACAGACAGAGACATTCTCAGTTATAAAATGAAACATTTGAAAATGCTCAGCATTTTAATATACTGGGTCACCCCCAGGATAATGCAGGTTCCTCTGATTTGCTCCAGTCTGATGTTTGGACAAACAACTCATGAAATTTCCTGCAGGGCCCTGAAATTTGTTTGCACTGCACATCCCTCTTCTGAAAGTAAAAGCCCCAGGAAATCTGCTGCCTTTTGTGCAACAGAGCTAAACCGAGAGCAAAGCTACACATCTTCACTTTTCCCTGACTTTCATTTTGAAATTTCATTTAAGTAACTATAATTGAAAGGTTTTGATCATTTTTTATTGTTCTTGGCAAATAGTACTGGGCTGAATTTTTAACCGTGCTTCATATGTTGACTAGTCAATTTTTTAGACAGCACATAAAAGCTAATTCTCATTTTCTCATTACCCTCAGTTACGCTTTATACAAACTCTTGGTGGCTTGGGGCTTTTTATTTTTCTTGCTTCTTTTTAAGTTGCATAGAAGCATCCCTTCTGAGCCTACTTTATGGGAGAATGGATTTTTTTTGCTGTTGATATTTGGACTAAGATGGTCCCTTAAGGACACAGGCATGACTGGCATGTGCCCTGCTTCAGTTTGCTTGGCAAGGGGCCTCTGGTACCACAGGGTTTTGGCCAAAAGAAACAGCCAAACTCCTTGGCTCCTGCACAATGTGCTGCATGTCCTGTGTTCCTGTGTTTGGTGGGCAAAGGGAGAATGGCAGTGTAAAGCTCATCATGAAGTCCCAGCATTTTTCTTACCTGCAAAAGATTTTGTGTTGCTGATGGAGAGCAGACACAAAACTAAGATTTGTTGTCATTTACTCCTCCTTTCATCCATGGAATGTCTACATTTACAATCTGGGCCAAGCTTGTTAGTCTAAATGATTGCAAAACCTTTATTTAATCAATAGCAGACATGACTGGTAATTTTACTAGTCATATTTATTCCAGTAATATTATTTCCAATGGCCCCACACCCACAGAAAAGGCAGACACCAAAATTCAGTAGATGTAAACTGCCAGAAAAGTGGCTCACAACATCTGTGCAGAGAAACTTGGTGTTACTTTTGCACTCTGAGTGATTTCCAGCTAGATTAAGTTATAAGAAATAAGGAGGTATTTCTGTGATTCAGTTAAATAGGGTTCTCAGTTGAATCTGCTAATGTATTCAAAGTTTTCTCCCTACTACATTTTTTGTTGTCAGTACTGACAACTTCAGTCTTTTAATACCCTCAAAGCAAGCTTGAGAAAAAGAAAGGGGTTTTTCATGTGAGTTTTCTCTTTTGTTCCCCCTCTAACTTAGACCTTGTATTTTAAGATCCAGTCTACATCAAAATGCCTATAAATTTTTATAAAAAACAATTATTGCATAACTATGTAATTATTAAATTCATAAAACCACACTCATTTGCAATACTGTGAGTTATTAGAAGTTTACCGCTTGTCTTATGCCATCTTTCAATACTTTTAAATAGGTTCAACAAGTGCAAAGACACAGAAAATGTTGGCCAAACTGCTTCAAAAGCGATCATACACTTGATAGCAAATTTTCAGGTAGCTCTCTTCAGAATACAAAGGACTTTTCAGATGTTTGAAACATAATGTTCAATATTTAAGGCAGGAAAAATAGCTTTCATTCTTGTAGTTTGTGGTAACAGGAGTCAGAACTCTTTGATGAACTTTTTAAAAAGAAACTGTTCAAAGAAAAATGCTGTTTCTTGCACATCTTCCAAAATTTTAGCTCTTTCTTAATTTTAAAAGGTAATTAAGTAACTCTTTTTCTCAGATGTCCATCTGCTTTACCAACCCTGTTTACCAACACTGTAAGCCACGATTGGCAATTTCCAATATCACAAACCCACTATTATAAATTCAGAGAAAGAGCAACCTGCTCTAGAAATCTACTAAAAATACCAAAACCACAGTATAAATACAATCCATGCAGAACAGCGGGAGAAAACTAACTGTAGAAAAATAAAACAGTTTTGTTCACTCACAATGCTATTCAGCAACAGCTAAACTGGGTTAAGGCATTTTAAAATAAACTGAATGTCACACTCATGGGTAAATAGAAAGCTTAAGAATTTTTGTCTGTGAATTTGTGGCCATTTAGAAAGAAAATGTAAAAAAGGGTGAGGATAATAGAAAGCTCAGAAACAGTTGATATATATAGAGTTGCAAGTCCCTGCCATTTGACAAGTTGCTGCACATTAGGAGAGCAGACAGTGACTATTTTTTACTCTCACTGCAGTTATTAAGCTGAGAGAAAGTAATGGCAATGGACAGTGATATAGACAGAGTAAATGGAAAAGTTATAAATTCCATTTTTATGTCTAAATTATGTGACTACTGAGGCTTCTATTAGGAAATATCAGCACAGACAAGCAGACAATTGTAAAATTGATTGAGTCAGAAGCTTAAAAGTCTTGGCAATCCAGGAGCTGACAACTCTGAAACAGGTTTTAGAATTCTAAATTTCTTCAACAAAATAGTGAAACCAAACTTTTGAAAACTATGTGTGCATGTGTGTTGGTTTGTGTGTATATAAAAGTATTTTCATTCCCTCTTTTGTGACCAAGGAGTTTCACATACCCATAGTGTTTAGATTTGGTTTTCAGAGATACTTTTCAAAATTTATTCTCGTTTTTTAGAATTTAAATTTCATTTCCCAAAATCTCATATGAATGCAGATCTATATGTACAAATTCCTTTACTGACTGCACAAACAGTAATGGTAGAACCATGTGTGCAATAAATGAAAATTTGTCCATGTACAAATGGAGATATCATTAAGGCCACTTTTAAAAACATGATCACACTAAACACTTTTGGATGCTGCTCATAGTCATCATCATATCTTCAAACACTTGCAGATTAACACCTGCCAAAACTCAAGCATTTTCTCCTTAGAACAGAGGATAATTCAAGATAAATTCTTTTCTTATTTAGCAAAAATTCTTCTGAAAAAAAAAAAAGTACTGAAAATGAATGCATCTAGATTTTAAAGTCTTTAAATAAACAGTACGCTTGTTTTTTCATCACAGACCCTTTTGAACATATTCATTTCCCTGACTCAAGAACCATGAACAAGGAGTAAGTACTGGAATGTTTGCCAGCCTCTCTTTGCCACTCAATAATTAGTTGTTATTGCATTCAACTTTGATTATTGATGATAATTTTATGCTTCACTCATGCTGAGGGTTACATGGCATCAGTCACAGTCTTTCCACATCTTCTAATCTGTTACTGCCTTCTACTTCTGTCCTTTCTGAAACTGCCATGTCCTACTTTATCTCCTAGTTCTCAAATCAGCCCTCAGGATGATTTTTGAAGGGTGATTTTAATTCCACTACACTTGCCTCTATATAAATGGAGTATAAACCTCTAAATATCAAGTAAATTAACCTCATCTGTCTTTCTAGGAGAGCATTTCAGGGTTTTTAAAGAAGGCTAAAGAGCCATCAGCCCTATGCAGGTCATGCACTGAGGGGATGCATGGGAGGAAGTGAAATCAGAAACAAATTTCACAAATCCAACTAAGGATCTTCCAATAGCTGGGAAAAACAGGTGTAGCACTCTAGACTCAGCTTGTAGGAAGCTCTAGTAGGGCACAAAGGTGAGGTTTGGTTTTGAAGCCGGTTAAAATACATTGAATTCATGACCAGACCCAAGCTCATACAGAGATTCAGTAGCACGTCCTAGCAAGGAATGGAAGATTTCCAAATCTCACTAGGATGTCCTTCACTGTGAAACACTGCCTCCTGTGTTTCTTTTCAACTGGGGACTTTGAACACAAAGATTTTCAAAACAGTTCCAGAGTCATGTATTAGTGGATATCTTAAGAATATGTTTTTAATAATCTGGAGCCAATGGATTTTTTCCATGTGTAATAAATGGACTTTAAAATTATTATTGTGTCACATTACCCCTAAAAATACTTCTCTTGTGTAAGTATCCAAAATTAACCACTCATCTGGGAGATGGACTCAATAACTTTTCACTTTCTTTATGTGTTTTTATTTTTTCTCTTGCATACTTCTCCAAATTTATGTCTGCTTCTTGCAAAAATATTAGGACAGAAATGAGAGGCAAAGATTAAAAGGGACATCTCTGTTTGCTTTTAAGATACTTTCCCCAAAGGAAATCTAATTGTCCAACAAGGCGACTCATCTTTCTTCTACTCTGAGGCACCTTGTCTTTTACCCATAACAAGTACCTGAACTTCTGCTCAGGTTACCTCACTTTCACTGCTTACACTGCTGTTGCAACATTATACCATGGATGCAATCCCTTTATCTTCATTTTGGGGTGGCTTTGCTTCTGGGTAGCATCCCAAAATTACTGTCCATTTGCTGCACTTATCCATCCCCACCCTCCTCTCCTCTGTAGCAAACATCTAAAGCACGTTGACTCATACTAGCTGCCTGGGAGTGTGTGTGTTGCATCAGGCTTCAACAGCACACACAGAAAGGAAATATTCAGCACTGAAATATATTCCCTTTGCTGCAAATGAATTCAGTTATAAGGAACAGAGCAATTCATATGCTGCCAGGAATGTGTGTTTTATTTCAAAACATGTCTTAGGTAATTGAGAGCAATTACTAAAATTGACAAAGGGAAATAACTCCCCAAATCAGTCTTTTGTTTTAGATCCTTGTGTCTCAGAATTTAAAGCTTTACCTTCATTCTCCTTAATATTTCTCATGCTCTACCCTTTGCCTGTCTTTCCACACTGCCTCTTCTCCATGGGTTTTTTCACATTTTCTTCAGTGCTCCCAAATGATGGGAGCCCACTACACAAGACCTTCCTTTAAACACTATTTCATTCCTTTAACAGATCCTCTGATTACTAACACAAAAATATGTTTTTGACAGCTGGAAAGCTTTAATTTGATATATAATGTAAGTGAACAAATCATATAATTGTTGAGGTTGTAATCTCTGAAGGTTACCTCGTCCAGCCTCCCTGCTCAAGCAGGATCAGCTAGAACAGCTTGTCCTGGGTCTTTTCCAGTTGAGTTCTGAATAACCTCATGGATAGAGACTATGAGAAAACCGAGCCAGTGCTTGACCACCCTCAGAGCAAGGAAAGTTTTTCTTGTATTTAAGCAGAACTTCCTGTATTTTTGTCTGTGTACATTGCCTCTGGTTCTGTCACTGCATGCTACAGAGAAAAGCTTGGCTTCCTCTTTACTCCTTCCTGTCAGGTATTTATGAACACTGAGAAGATCCCCCCAAGCCATTGTTTCTTCCAGAGGGAAGAGTACCAGCTCTCTCAGGCTCTCTTTACATGGAAGAAACTGATCATCTTCATGGTCCCTTACTGGACCCACTCCAGCAAGTCCATTTTTTCTTTTACCAGTTAGCCCCAAATTCCATACTCAAGGTGGGGCTTCACTGGTGCAGACACCATCCTTAGCCTTGCTGGGAACACTGAGGATGCATCCTGCCCTCCCTGCTGCCTCATGCTCAACTTGGGTCCTTTGCCAAGCTGTTTTCCAGCCTCAGCACAGATTGGTGAATGGAGTTGTTTCTTCCCATATGCAGGAGTTTGCATTTCCCTTTCCTGAGCTTTGTGAGCTTCCCCTCTACCCCTTTCTCCATCCTGTCGAGGTCCCTCTGAATGGCAGCACAACTGGCTGCTGTACCAACAGCTCCTCCCAGTTTCCCATCTCCTGAAAGCCTGCTGAGGCTGCACTCTGTCACATGGGCCAGCAATGAGAATATTAAACAGAACTGGCCCCAGTATCAATCCCTGTGGTACACCACTAGTGACTGCCCTCCTGTGGAATCGGTGCCACTGATCACAATCCTTCAGGCCTGGATGTTCAGACAGTTTTTAATGCTCTTTACTGACCACGTGCCTAACTCACATTCAGCTTGTCCTTGAGGGTGAATCATACATGTATAAGCACATTCTATTAGCTGTAGCTCTTTTTTCCTATTCTTTTCGCCTTATTCTGACATCATGTTAAAAGGGATGTTATCACATCCTGTACTTACTTTAATGTCCCTGACATTCCCAGAGTGGGGCTTGATGGAGCAATGCACCCTGTGATTGGTGTAGGGACTGTGCAGTTTGGGGAACAGTAATTTTGCTTCAAGTATTGAATTTTGCTAATTTGTAGTTTTCTTCCAGGGGCACAACCACATTTCACTTTTTTCATCTGCTGGCTTCAGGGAAGAACTCAAATTCACAGGGAACATAAAGGAGGCCATGTAATTTCCTGTTTGAAGGTTTGCAAAACCCTCAGGTTTTGTGTGTCACAGGGGCTACAACAGAAGCCATACTTCAGAAGATGTTATTTTTGGCAACAGCAAGAGGTCATAGTTTGGGGAAAGGGTGGGGTTAGTGAGATTCTTTTAAGGTATGGCACTCTTTCATGTAGACTTGGATCCACCAGCCAGAATCACCTCACAACATTTCCACAGAGAGCAGGGGACCTGCAGCTTCTGCCTACCATCCTAATGGGAATTATAAGAATCTGTGAAAAAATTGTTTTTTTCTGTAGAAAAGTTCAGCCTCTACTTCATTTTATCTTGAGGTTATTTTTAGGCACCCCTGGCACCAAGAAAATGTCACTGCAGAAACATCCAACAGCTACCATGACTTGTAAAGAAACAGGTAACTCAGCTTAAACTGGTCAGCTCACTACTGAGAGTAACATTCCAAGAGCAGCTCACTGCTTGGTGAAAGCAATCGTGGAGGATTTGCCTCCATGAGCAGGAAAGGCTCTCAGTTCTAAACTAACTCTAGCACATTCACCTTGACTGAAGTCCTCTGGTAACTAAATTAAAGATATGGAGGCAGGTTTTATGCATGAAGCCAAATTTGTGTAGGAGCACTGACATAAAACCTAGTACAAATCTGTGTTCTGGTAGGTAACAGGGTTATCAGCTGATCTGCTCCTTAGAGCAAAACAAAAAAAGGGCTGTGTATAATACCCAATATCAGGTAATTCTGTCTGAAAAATCATACCTATGCTGTACTTGCAGATATTTTTCTGCTTCAGATGGGGAAAGAGAGTGGTCAGGTTTAGCTAAATGAGAAGGCTTCATTAATAATCATTTTATATGTTATCACAAAAAACACACTTCATATTTAAGGAAGTTAGACTTTCGTGGGACACTGGACTTACGAACAAGAAGAGGCAAACACAAATTAGAAAATTAAGAACAATTTCTGACGTACTGGCAGGTTTATATATACTTTGTTACAGCTTTTATAGGTGTCAAATACCTAGCTAGACAGCTCTCTATCCTAGCTTATCCTAGTTTTTTTAAACTGTGATCCTTGTGGATCCCTTCTAACTTAGGATGTTCTATGATTCCATGACTGATCAGTGGCAGGACTCACCCAGTGTAAGTTTATAATTTTGAATGCTTAACAAAATCCGAAAGAATGGTCATGTGTTAATTTACACCACGACACACATTCTGTAAATACAGAAATGTGTTAATCACTGAATGAACTACTCTAGTTCCTTCAGCTGGCAGCAAAACACATGGCTGGGGACCTGCCCAGGATAACTTTGGTGGAAAAATCCCATATGTGCAAAGTCACTTAGCATTTATCAAATCAGAGTTATAGTCAGTAAAATAATACAAAATAAGTGATGCAAGTTTTCTCTCCTATCATAAGAAAAATAAAAAGATATTTTTATATAATCTCTGACAACCTTGCTGCAGTCAGTCTTCTGGTACAAAAAGCAGACACAACCCATTATTCCTGATGTTTTTAACGAAGACCACGAATGAAAATAATATCTCAAATGGAACTCTCTCTGTACATCATAAAGTAATATCAAAGAGCACAAACAGCCTTTGTGGTTCACCCTTCCTCATACTCTCGCTCTTGCAGTGCAGCACAGAAATGGGGTTAATGCAGAGTTTCTGGAACAGTGCACTCATCCTCCTTTCTGTTTTTTCATTTCATTTTCTCACAAAGCTGACCAGAGGGAAGGAACACACAGCTGCGATTACTCTCTTCAAGGTCTAATAACAGCCATGCAATATATCACTTTAAAATACATTTTTTAAATGAACAAGTTGTCCTCGAGGCTTAAGAGTGGTGAAATCTCCCGTGTTAGATCAAACCACCACTTGTGGTGTCAGCCACAGCCCCTGCTGTGACTGCTCCTTTGAAGTGCTTGCAGGTAGGGGCAGCTCAGCAGAGAATGCCCTGCTGTGCTAAACCAAGGAGCTTGAACCCAGAGATCCTATTTTCTGCTTGTTCTGGAAAAAAATCCTGCTGAGCTGCAGGCATACGAATTCAAATAGGAGGGCTATAGGTACGTTAGAAATATTGCAATTGATTAAATGACATTTTGCATGGGAAAGGAGCTCAAATTTAAGTCAGGGTCTTTGTGCTTAAGTGCAACATAGCTATAAACTGAATTTCAACCTGTGTTTTAAAGCTGGTGGCTTACTTTAGCTGTCAGAGTGGGTTTTAACTACATCTGAGACTGAAGATGTGGCATCACCTGCCTCTAAAGTAGATGCAGAGATATCTCTCTGAATTGAGAAACAACACTTCAAGTCAAGTTCCAACCAAGCAACAGCAAATTTCAAGCCAGTGTTTTAAGACAGTGTAGTTCTTTGTCTGCAGAGAGGAGCTTCAACTCCAGCTGTGAGTGCTTCAAAGGCACAGATTCCACAGCTGGTACTAGAGCTAGAATTAAGATGTCAGCTTCAACATATGTTAGATTTTATGATCCAAAGTTTTTCATCATCAGTTTTGGCAGTGTAGACATTTTTATAAATTAGAAGTCATCTATAACACTAATTTGCAATTTTAAATACAGCTACACTCTAAAATATTATTTAGATGAAGGAGACATTTTAGAACTTGTGAATTATTTACATTTTTCAGAGGTTATCCTTTCAAAGGATCAGACATATACCTCCTGTAGTTTGGAAAGGCGCTGAAAGTAAGACTTGCCTTTATTAGCATATCTAGGTAGAACTTTCCTATGATCAATCAAGGCCTCTGAAATATTTATGCTGTATACTGAGGAATGACTCCATAGCCTAGCCAAGTACAACATTCAAGCTGCAAAAAGGCCAGTGCTACTTTATAGAAAGATGGCATTATTTCCCAGACTTCGTTCTGAAATAACTAAAACACCTCAAGGACACAGCTTGGCGTGTGAAGGGAGAGACAAGAGTGAGACAGCAGCTTTTGCCACCCTGTAAGTGTGGCAAAGCAGGTGAGAACAGGCTCCTCATCACAGACATACTGCATGCAGGGGAAGGATGGCTCACGCTGGGGTAGAGCACAGATTTCATAATATTGCTTAAAAAATATCCCACTCATACATGTTTAAATAGTATTTCCTAATTAATTCACAGGACTATCCCCTCTCCTCTTATCCTTGACCCACGGATAATGTGGTTCTGCCATTCTCCTTCTCCTGAGTTTGGAGCCTAAAGGAAGGACCTAGAGGTGGGCAAGGGACACACAAAGAAAACTCCTGCTGGTCCATTGTCTACAGGATGTATTGAGCCAATAGGACTGAAAAAAAATATTAAGAACAGTCTTTTTGGAGGCTATCAACTCCATTTTTAGTCATGGGGGGAATTTCATCTGAATGGAAGACTACTTTGAAGAATTTTCCCTTTTATTTTTAATGAAAAATCTAAGTCAATAATTTACAGCCTTGCTGACAAAAAGGTCTCTTTTAAAAATCCTTAAGATTTCCTAGGTGAAATAGCTTTATTTTGCTTTGTCTGAATTATTTCATAAACAAAGCATTCTAGTGTATTTAGTTTTGTTTATACGTTTCTTTTCCTTCAAAATGAAATTAAAAGGGACAAAAATGTAAGCAATGCGATGAAATCAGGAGAAAAAGCTAAATTAAACTGGAGATAGCTCAAAGCTTCCTGAGAATCCTTTCTGCATACTCATTACACCTCCCATTTCCTCCCTCCTTTCTCTAGGCAAGAGGCAACACTCCATTTTATTAGGCCATGATGAGAAGCAATACAATGTTTGTTATCTGGCCAGGCTGGAATTACTGTCAATTCATCTGCTCTGTGCAAGAGACATTAAAGAGCATCTCTTGTTCCATACTGGGGTTTACATTTTGTCTGCAGCTATGAGGCTTTTTCAGTCTTTTTAACAAGGGCAGTACAATGTCTTTGGAGGGATTATATGGTTGCCCTATTCTTAAAGCAACTTAAAGTATAATAGAGAACCATAGAGTAACTATAATGCTGTAATTAACTGTAGTGGCTCTGCTGATGTTATTAACCATGAGCGTATAATTCAAGTGGCTTCTGAATAGCCATAAAGCCCCAGGAGTGACATACAGCTCCATATTCACTTCATAACCATCTGTTATTATCAAAATACATTGGATTTTCCAGTTTATGGGCAAAGTTTTAAAGTAATGCCTCTCTATGAGATGTTGCAAAATGCTTTTCTAGATGGTCCATGACTGGGGGAGTAGGCAAAAATTATAATACATTTGTACTAAATATTAGGTTTTAGTTTAGTGAATTTAGAGCGAATACATGCTTGTAATTCTTATTATCCTTATTTTCCTCTACAATACCATATTCCTTTTCATTTGAATTCTTCATTCTGAGTAATTTATGTACATCTGACATAACTGTAGCCTGCCTTAGGGAGGAGTGGAAAACATAGAGTTAAAGCCATTATGACTCTCCCTGCAGTGTAGTGCAGAGCTAGGCTTGTGCAAGTTGTCATAGCTTCATTAAGGTCAACATTCCAGCAACTAGTAGAGCATCTGATGCTCCCATGGTTTTGATCACTCATGACACTCATGACATCACACTCATGATTTCCTTCCTATCTGCTTTCCTTTACTTGCTAAACATTTATATTTCAAAAACTGTGTGCCTAGAATTTCACCTTTTAAATTTAAAAGTTTTTAAGGTGCATATGCCATCTCTGGCTTCTGGGAAAGCAAGACAGGAACAATGGCTGGGAGAGCAGAGATTTGGCAGCCATCAATCCTCAGGTTTTTGGCAGAGAAATGGAATTTTCTGTATTATTTTTTTGCTGCTTCCCTTATTATATGCAATATCACTCTAATTCTGTTTTTAGAAATCAAATAATTTTCATGACAAATTATTAAAAGTATTAAATGTGTCACAAGGAGCTAATAACCCAAAGGAAGCTGGGCAAGGTGAACTTTACCCCTTCCCTTTATCAGTAGTCTGGCCAAATATCTCAATACAGATCCCTGAGGCCCTGCAGGCCACTGTAGCTGTGTGGAAAGAACTGGAGGCTGAGTTGAAAACAGTCAATAGAAGGGTGAATCCACTTGATGGGTGGGGTGTGGAGATGGAGTTACGGAGCACTGTTTAAATTTGGGACACAATCAGATCTAAGACTGGAGTTTGAGACCAAAGTAACCAGAGCTTGCTTATTACAGGTCTCTGAAAGGTATTTGAGGTTAAGTGAATGCTGCTGCTGCTATGGACAAGAATTTCTGTTGGTTTGAGGCTGTATTGTAATTAGAACTAGAATCAGAGTTGGTGTAAATTTCTCAGAGAGCAAGCAGTGAGAAGATAGTTGTGTTGATGAATGAGTGACCCACAGGGACAACAAATGCACATTACCAAAGGTGACTTTACAAATGGATATGGTTTGTTGAGACACATTAGTGTCTGGGGTAGAGGGAATCAAATGAGCATGAAGTGAATTAAATGTCATGGTAGATTTCATTGGACTGGTGGAGCTCAGATAAAAACTGTCCCAAGGGATGCAGAGCCAGGAGTCATGGGAATTGATAAAACTATCAGAGCAAGAGCTTTGCCAGGCAGTGATAGCCAGATTCAGCCCAGGGTCCAGATCAAACTCCTGGCAGTAAGGCAAGGGCAAGGCCAACATGGGAAGTCGGTCTGCTGGTCAGGGTCTGGCCTTATCTGATGGGGGTAGTAAGGGTTAGACATAGTGCCATGCTTGCTGGGCAGGATCAAAATCATGCTGGGAAGTCCTCTGTGGGTTGGGGTATCTATCAGCAGGGTCCAGGACAGGCATTGGCATGGCCGTGGCTGGGCTGGAGCCTGGAATGTCTGTGAGTTCATTGTGTAGGGTCTGGGAGCCCTGCTGGACTGAAATGGGGACCCTGGGCCAGGGGGACAGGCTGGGCCAGTGGCCCCAGGGTTGGCTGGTCAGAACCTTTAAGGACTGTCAGTGCTCTCAGGGCCCTGGCAGCAAATGATGAGTCGTGACAAGAGCCTCTGAACTGCTAGGTTCAGAATTGGGGTTGGGGCTAAAGGCATAGATTTATGAGATAGCTTTAAACTGTGTCAGATAAACCCCACAGAATTAGGATGTGGGCTGATGACAGCAGCATGGTGGTTAGGTCTACAAAAGGTTTCACTCAAGTACAGTTGAGGCTAAGTTCCATTCAGGGAATAAATAAATACAGTAAAAGGCACAGTTTATTTCTAGATCAGGCTAGAATAAGAGCTGTCAATGAATTTAGCTGTCTGATGAGTTAAGGCACAGCAATAGCAAAAAAAAAAAAAAAAAGATTGATTTCTTGAGTTTTTTGCTTTTTTACTTCTGGGCATGAACAGGAATAAGCTGCAGATTGACCTAAAGCAAGGACCAAAGGGCTTACCTAATATTCTTCCTTCAGAAAAATAGATGGTGTTTTGTATATGTGCCAATGGTCAATTTAGCATGGGAAAATACTGAATGTGGATCCCCCTTCCAAAGAGGTTTTGGTTGTAACTGATATTATTGAGTGTTAGATATTACTAATGCTATGTTTGAAGCTGAGATCAAAGTAACAGCTTCAGAAAATCTGTTGAACTAGATGGAAAATCATCCAGTCTTTCACAGGACTTTTCTGAAGTGACCCCTTTGGGCACATGATCATAGTAAAGCTGTCTGGGTACAGGACCACTGATCCTGGCCTTGAGAGGAAATCAGCTGGTAGCATTTTGAACACCCCCAGGGACAAGCAGCAGAGTCTGCACTTACACTGTGCCAGTGGGTTAGCTGAAAATATGAGGGCATTATATGGACAGTGAAGAAACTCTGTGTCTGATGTAGTAATAGCCAAGGCAGCAGAGGATAAATGGTGCCTTCCTTTTGACTCTCCTGGATGCCTCTCTCTGGGTTCCATCCCATACTGTGATGGGAGAAAGAATACCAACAATGGTAATTTTGGGTGTATGCTGAATGAAACTTTCATTTCTGGTAAATGGATTAAGTTTGGCTTAAAACCCAGCATAACTCTTTTCAGCTTTCACCAAAGACATCTTTTTTCCTGCAGTGGAGTCTCATTTGATTGACTTTTCCAATAAGTTTCTATTTGCAGATATTTTTCACACACTTTCTTGACATTTAACCTTGTATTGTTTAATTTGGAGGTCAGAGCTGGGTTTTGCTACATAATCTGAACAGTGGAGGCTAGGGATAGCTTTGTTTTAAATGTCTTCTGTTTACATTTTCAATCTTTAGTTCATTTTGCTGAATTCCTTAATTTGTTTGGAATGTACACCTACACATTAACACGTCTGTACTAAAGTATTCTCCAGCATGAAGAATAAGGGCATGCATTAATGGTACCAACTATTGTAAAAGGAAAGTTGGAAAAGCAGTTTCTTTACAGTCCTGCTTTTTGACAGTATTCTATTGCAAAGAAAATAATTCTAGGAACCTAATTAAACTTTTGAAAGTCGGTGGGAATTTTCCCATAAACTTATTTGGTTTATTTTGATTTATATAATTTATTAAATTATTCATTTAATAATCTAATTTATTAGATTATGAATGAAATTGATGATGGAATGATGTAATACTACTCTTCTGCCATGAACTGCAGAACTAGTAGAGATGAAACAGATTTTTTGAGAAAGTTATGACATAAAATTAGCACTATTGGTTTTTACCAAGTAGTCTAATCACTGTACTCTCCCCAGATAAAAAAGCAACATGTTTGTCCTCTGCTCCTCTAAGCAATATATGACAGCAACTAAAGATGCAAGAAATAAATACAAAAAATAAAAAATAAATTATTGCAGTTAACTGGAAGATATTAACTAGTGGAGTCAAGCCCCATTCCCAGTTTAATTCCAAGACTACTTCATGCACAAAGGATGGACAATTTGAGGACTGTTCAAGTTTTATCATCTTCAAATCCCCAGGCATCACAGACAAACTATTTGTTTTTAACAAATTTGTGCTGATCCTTTATGAAAATCCAGTTATTTACAAAACAGTTTGTTTGTGGCTTCTAAACTCTGTTTCTGTTGAATGGCCTTCAAGAAGAGAACAACAAAGATTAAACATCAGGCTGCAGCTGAAAGACGATTTAAGAAATCTTTCCTAAAAGTAACATCGTGCTGCTTGTGAAACGTGTCTGGTTTTCATCTTTGCCAGCTACCAGAGTCAGGCATTTACTCACAAAGGCTCCCAAAACAGCAAGGTCAATTCCCCTGCAGTCCCCTCCTTCAGTGAGCTCTGCATGCGGACACGCAGACACTCACAGAGGCACCGCCTGCTGCTGCCAGGCAGGTGAATGAAATCCCAGGAAAACACGAGAGGGGGAAGCCAGCAGCATGAGCAGGAATCCAGCCGTGGCTTCTGGAGAATTTACACCTCCAGAGTGGGTCACAAACGTGGTCAAATGTGAGAAGAGGGTTAGTCTGGGACTAGGCAGGAACAGACACCAATTGCAATGCTGCACAGGTCAAGAACATGAGCTTTCACTTCAAAATGGATATTCAAGAGGGAGGAAGGGAAAATTCTCCTGAAGTGGAGGACTTTTACTGTTTTGGTTTTTTTATTATTTTCAGAGGCACTCAGCTAGAGCTAGAGAAAAGCTACTCTTCTCAAACATGAGTGCTGATACTGAGTCAACAGCAGGTTAATTCAGCTATGTAATTTATATTCCAGGACTCCAATCTGAGTGATGAATGTTGAAATAAGTAAATATAATCTATTCAGCAAATTCTCTTCACTTTCTTCCAAATTAATCATTTCTTACTTTGGATTTTTCAGTGTGAGTTCTACAGATTGCTAAATCAAGACATCAAAACATTAGGAAATTTACATATAATTAATAAATACAGTATTCCAGTCAGAAATCCCCTGCAGAAACCATTGGTTTATGATTTGTTGTTCTCCCTGAAGAACTTTGTGTTTAGGAAATGCCAGCAGCTATTTTCCTTAAAAACTATATATAATAATAAAATTTATTATTTTTGTTTCTGTTTTGCTGATGATTCAAAAACTTCATCAGTATGCTTATAAACAAAAGAAACAGCCATGAAGGTACTTGCTTGCTTTCATTTTTACTTGGAAGGATTACCACTATACTTGCCTCTAATGCAGCATGGAAACCATTCCTGTGATAACACTTGGAACAATCATTTTTATCCTCCCATAAACTGGATTTCATTGGCAACCCGTAAATACAGTATGGCACTGTTGGATTCACAGATACTAAGGATGTGGATATAGGTCTAGAGCAGAGCAGCTGTGGAGTGCTTCAGTGTACCCTGCTCTTTTCACTAGACACACATTTCTCTCCAACCTTGGGCAGGGTAGTTTTATTCTCCCTGGATACTAAGAGCCATATTTTAGGCCATATTCTCTGTCTGTGAGGGAGGGATCAAGGACTTACATTATTACATTTATATGCAGATTAGTCCACCTTGACTCAGATGGAGTGAAATTAAATTAAAAGCTGCTTACCTGCTAGCTCCTTCCTGACAGCAGGTAGCAAGGAAGAACAGAAATGGCATTTTCTTCTACCTTGTTACTTGCCTGTCACACACAGTACTAGGCTCAGGTTGTTTGATGATTTGCTGTTGTAGAGAAGTAGCAAACCATCGGCACAATAGGAATAAGGAGGGGGTTTTGATCCAGGCACTTAACTCTAAGTCAAATGTCTGCTGAAACAGTGGGTTTGCCTGGGCCTGTGGGGCAGATTGCCAGACTCTGGCCTCTGGAATGTGCTAGGAAGAGCTACACCTGTAATGACAGCACCCCGGGCAGTGCTGAGTCCCACAGCACCCCGGGGTCCTCTGGCCCCACACCGATCCAATATCCTCTGCCTGGCTTCTTGTTTGCTCCCGGGATGTTGCTCATCCATGGAAAAAGGACATAATAAACCTTCAGCTCCTCTGACTACTGAGGCTGGGATCCTAGGTATTCCCTAGGTGAATGGAAATAGTGGAAAACTAGAAGGCTTTAGCTTCCTTTTTCACATGAGGCAGTCCCCAAAATGTCTGGCAGGTGGTAACTCCAAGATCTCAAGGACTAGTGAGAGATTTAGGAAGTTAAATATTTTTCCCTCTGACTTCCCCAGGTGAATAGGGATTTGCAACTTTCTTTACAAGATGCAGGGGCAGAGATAAGCAATATATTCTGCTGTACAAACTTAAAGAGTAAAAATAACTTAGTAGGTACCAACACAGAAAAAGTCTGAAAACTGTGCTGCTTATGAGAGGGACAAAAGAGAAAATAATTTAAAATATATACATGAACATTCAGAAAGACACACACTGTAGGCAGAATTATCTTCAGATGGCATGTTTTCAAATCCTGTGTGTCCTCTGAGACTGCTTTTGTTACAAGAATCTTCATGAAAATTAAAACATATTTGTTGCCCATTCACACCTTTGCTCTCCATTCCAGAAGGAATCCTCTATGATTTAGATGTGAAATATCTCAAGGGTTTGCATAGAAGACAGGGAATGCAAAAATTAGCATAGTCATAGTGATGCAACCCTAAACTCCCACAAAGTGTTAATATCATCCCAGGAACAAATTCAGATGAAGCATTATAATTCAGTGACTTCTGTTTCTATGCTCACAAACCACCAGTCCTTCAAAAGCATCTTTTTTTACTGTTATTATCTTACTATAAACCACTTTATGTGCATAAAGAATTCCCTCTCTCATGTCCACTCAGTTTAGTATTTACCTGCTTGGACTGGAAAATGTGAAAACACTGTCCACATGATAGATTTGGTTCTTTTGTAGTCTTACTGATCTTCTCATAGAATATATGATTTTCGGTGAGTTTAGCAAAACTTACTGAGAGATAATTTTTATTCATTCTTAATAAGCATTTCTATTTCAATCCACTGCTTGCCTAATCTCTCTGCTCTATACTGTGCCATGACAGAGCTGCTATTTTAGATAAGAAAATGTTTGGCATAAGCAAGCACAGTAACATGAAAGTAATTACAGGTACCCAGGCCTCCCAGCAGCATTCTTCCAAGTGCCAAATATTTGTTGTTACCTTTCAGGTACCCACAGCCCCTGTCTTGCCTGGCATCACTTCAGCCAGCCAGCCCCTGCCTGACAATTTATCACTAGTTCAGACTACAGGAACCTGACTAAATCTGGGTTGTCCTGTGGTCCAGGAGTTTAACTGGATCACTCTTGTTAGTCTCTTCCAATGTGCTGTGGATTCTGTAAAAGCAGGTTGGTCTCTAATGCATAGACTTGAGGTGAGAGATGATGCTATGCTTAAACAAGTACATACTAATAATTAAGCTATGATATTGCCTTGTGCAATGCACACCATTAGGGAAACATATAGGAAGGGTAATGCAAGAAAGGGGCAGGCAGGCTCATTGTTCCTACCACTTTATTCAGAGGCAAAGTTTTCATGACACACCTCCCCAGGAGATCTTTGCCATGTGGTTTGGATTATATTGCAGCATTTGGCTTGAAGTGACCCATACAACTCTGTTGCTGTGTGAATATGTTTTATCTGATTCAGTACAAAAATTATGAGAAGAAAACCATGCCAAACACTGAATCTTTTCCTGGCATTTCTTTGCAAGGCGTGGAGTCATGCACAGCAACAAAGACCAAATATCAGTTTCAGAACAGCAATGGCTTAAAAAAAGTTTGTCAGTATTTGCAGCTGAGACTGAGTGAAATATTTTCCCCTCCTGAAAGATTGCAAGCTTTTGGCTTGAAACATGCCTTAGCAGAGTGTCAACCTTTACTGCATCCACTGTGGCTTACCATTTGTTCTCTTTTTCCCTCATCCAGTGCAAAGTCTTGTTTCTAACTGACATTTCTAAAATCTGAATTTAAGCAGTACAATAATTAATTGCTGTTCAAAATGCACGTATTTCTGAGGGGTTATCTGAACTGATAACATGCTGATTGGTTTCTGTGTTTACACATCATTTTACAGGTTGCCAGGGAAACCTAGAGCACTCTTTTAGGAAAAAGAGAATGCAAATTAATTGTGCCAATCACAAATTCTAAGTAGCTTTGCAAGTGGTCAGTTACATAATTTTGCAAAGGTAATAGACTCTTCAACATTTATTATGATGTTCCTAGCATTTACTTTAGGTAAAAAGAACAGAAAATGTGTCCTCCACCATGGCACACTTGAAGGACTATAGTAGTTTAAATGTGGTAATCAGAAGAGCATCTGTTTTATGGAGTATTTATTGTAAGTCACAATAGTGAGTACAATGTTGCCATGGATGATCTTATTACTGATTCATAAAAATGACCTTTAAAAATTAAAAGAACAAAAAAGCTCCATTTCAGGGCAGTAGTTGGGATTACATAAAAGTGGTCAGGCCTTTGCCTTGGACCTGGATGATATTTATATGCCAGTGTCAAAACTGTGATCCTGAACCCCCTGTGATCAGCTGAAAGGTCAAATGGCTCTTCCCTTCTTTGCTGTAATTCCTACCTGCTGATGTGCCTGCAGCAGGCTACCCCTGGCTGGGGAAAGATGGAAAGCAAGTAAGGAAACTTGTGGGTTGAGACTGACACCGTTTAGTAAACGAAGAAAAGAAAAAGAAAAAAATCTGAAACAAAACTAGTGGTGTGAAGGCAATCACAGAGCAGTGATTGTTTTCTGAAAAGAAAAAAACCCCTAACTTGGAGTTTTTTTGCTGAGCACATGCTGTGCAGTGTGGGGTATCCCTGGGGTTAGCTGGGGTCGGCTGTGCCAGTTCTGTTCAATTCCAGCCTCTGCCCACCCCCAGCCTACTCACTGCGAGGGCAGAACAGAAAAAGAGAGAGCCTTGGTGCTGTGCAAGCACTGCTAATGACAGCCAAAACACCGTGTGCTGTCAACACTGCTCTGGTCACAGATCCACAGCGCAGCACCCAACAGAGTGCTCTCAGCACAGTTAACTCCATCCCAGCCAGAACCAGTACACCAAAAATATCTCACATGCATAGGGAGGGAACTATGCCTCTCCAAAACTCTCACACTGTCCTTCTGCATACAGTTACAGCGTTCAGGAACAGGAATATTTGGGTTCACCTTCTGGGAGATTCAAGCCCTCTTTGTGCCTAGCACCCACAGGATGAGGACTGCAGGGTTTTCTGGTGAGAAGCTTTCATCAGCTGCCCAGGCACCTGCAGAAAACCTCCCCTCCTTCATCAACATAAGCAAACTGCAAGGGAAGATCCAAGGGGTGCAGGTGCTCAGCTGGGGCACAGAAGCCCACCCGGGGTTCCTGCATCTATTTTCAGTTGGGGAACAAGTATCTAAGCAAGACACAGTAATGGTCATAGTAAAAAGCTACATATCTTCTGTGACTACCAGATTATTTCATACAAAAGATTTGTAGATAGCTATCCGTCACTTTTCCTCAGAGGAAAGTGTCTTCCCGATCTGCTCCCAGCACAGTTTGCTCCCAGTTTGTGCAGTGCAGTGGCTGCACCTCCTCTGCAGCCTGAGCAGCCACCAAGATTCGTTTCAGTCAGCTGCTCTTTGCTAGCTCGAGGCAGATCCCTGTTCAGCAAGCTCGAGATTTCAGACCCTGCTCTGAGGTGTCAAACTCAACAGGCACCAGCCAAAGTTCAATCCAAGATCTGAAAAAGACTTAGAGCCCTCTTGAGCAGCATCTCAGGCCAGGTGGGATATACACAGGCACCCAAACCAGAAGGGCACACGTGTTCAGCCAATTTTGAAATCCAAGCTTAGCTTCAAGAGTGACCTAGCTCCAACCAAGCCAGGTTCATAATCTCTCTTACTTGCAGGTATCCTTTTCAAAAGTGAACTCCCTTCCATGCACTTCCTTAGAAGGTTTTGACTATGTTAACTGTTGCTACAATAAAATTATTTCAAAGTTACCTCTGCCCTCCTGACTGCAGTTTTGCTTCACCTGGGCCAGCAGAGGTGGCTAAAACTCCTCCCAACCCAAACCCTGCTTTCAAGTAAAAGCATCTACAGACATAGATGGGACCAGAAGACAAAATGAGCAGTGCAATGCACCTTCAAATCACCATGTAACTGAAGGACCTTGTGATTGCCAAGTGCCCCAAAGTCCAATGACACTGACGTGTGTGGTGCACACACCACCTTTAGTAGCTGTTTTGGAAAACAGGATGGTTTCTGAAGGAGAGCATCCCCTAATAGTCACTCTGGCAAAAATTTATTTAGAAAATAGCTTTAAGCCATGGATTGATATAGAGTGCTAAACAGTATGATCCTTTTGTTGTATTAAGTAGCCCATAAAATGTAATACTGACCTCTTTCAATAGTAGTAATTGAAATGCAAATATGAAATATAAACGTGGTTTTCTCTCTCCACAGACCTGAGAGGTGCCTGTTTTCCAAACTGGGGAAATGATGATGTCTATTTTAAATGTCTACAATCAGCACAGAGCTGCATGCTCCATGTTTTACTCCTTCCCTTCTAGAAAAACTCATTTTACCTTCAGCTTGTTGTTTTATCCCCATTTTTCTGTTGCATCCACCTATTTTCCCTTGGTTTATGCATCCTTTGGACAGGGACTAATTTTACAACTGTGAGTCATCTGTCACAGGAGGACTGTTCTATGATAGGAGCTCTCAAACATATCTGCAAAACCAAATAAATATGCAAATAACTGTAAAAATAAGTAACAGCAAAACCAAATAACCAAAATAATGTTTAAGCATTAAGGAATTGCTTCTGGATATTTTGGGCCAGATTAGACAATTTACAGTCTGTCATGAAGAAGGATTTGACACGAATACAACAGGGCCTTTGCAATGTAGTAACTGATTGAACAAAACATCAGGCAATATTTCAGTGTTACATGCAAAGTATTGCAGTCAGAGGAGAGCTAGTAAATATGGTCATTACTTTTCTTCTTGTTTCACTGTTGAAACAGAAGAAAAGAGAAACAATCAAAATAAGAGGAAATGGACTTTTGCCTCTTTTAATCATCTGTACTTAGCCAACTTTTATTCCTAACAAGTAAAATTTACTCTGGTAATAATCTCCTTAAATGCTATGAAATAAATAAACTTTCAAATGGAGCGTCTCAAAATTTACCTAATAATTTCATTGCTCTCGGAAATTATAAGATCTTTGAAACAGACACTTTTATATAACCAATTCATCATAAATTAATCATAACATCACAAAAAAACAATCAAGATGAATTCAGTTGACTTTAATATAAATGTAATTTCTATATTGGTAGGTTCTCCATTACAATTGGTCTGCATTAATATCAGTCAATCATCACCTAAAATGAAGTCTACACTCACTTTTTCCCCCCGATATCTCCTCTGGCCATACATAATGTATTTAATCATACATAATACAATGTATTAATCTTGAGAGGCATGGGTATTGCTCCTCTGTCTGTGCCACTAGCCTGTACTATCACAAACACACAACTTAGGATTTTGCATCTGGGTCAGTCTGGTATGAGTACCATAAATGGAAAAACTTATAGAACATACCCAGCTAAATGAAATTCTACATTTTGTTTAAGTAAAAAGAGGTGAAAGTGTCCTAAATTGCATTAAAAAAAAATCCCACATTTTTGCTTGAGGAAACAATGTTGCTGTAGTGTTGACCAGAGAACAAAGAAAATTCGGTAAAGGAAAGATGTTTTGGCACTATAATTAGACATGGGGATTTTAAAAAATAACATAGCAGTATTTTTTAAAGAAGAAATGGTGAAAAAAACTTCTTTTTAAGCAAGGTCAATATTTTATTAACACAGAACATTCTAAAAGGTCCTGAATGTCCTCATGGCTTCAGCCATGACAAGTTTCTGATTAATCCTGAGCAATTTATGCTACTAATTGCCAGTAACGTGTATGTAGTCCTGGTGGAGTCATAACCAGTAAAACCTCAGTGCTGCAACTCACGTGGAGACACAATCTACCAAGCAGATTAAAGTAGATCCCTGCTGCAGGCACAGGAGAACCAGCAGAGGGTCACTCTGCAGGGCCATGTTGGGAAATTTGCCACAGGAAGGGGCAGGGGGGAATGAAGCAAATTCAAATACACAGAAATTATGTTCACTGTATGTATAATACTCATGCAACAGCCTTTTGCCTTTGTAATACAGACTGCCTTGGGGCAGCTGGAGGAAGAGATTTGCAAGGAATTAAATCGTTCTTTTAAAAGACAAAAAAATTATACATGGATGATAAAGAGCATTGAGATGACAGAAATCAGTTACCTGTTCATATTCCACATGCTCCAGAGACATATCACTGCAGTACAGATTTAACCACTTAACCAAAATTCTCTATAGCTACAGTGACTGCTCAAGCATACCTCTCCTGCTAAATCCACACCTGAAAATAAACATATCTTCTCATTCTTCTAAAATGTGCATTTATGCCCTTTAGTATTTCCATCATAAACTGTCTAACATGTTGGTTAGAAAAATTCATTAGCAATGTGTGCATCTAAATATTGATTAAAGTGTGGGTGGGTGGGTGGGTGGGTTTTGTTTAGTTGTTCCTTTGGTTGTTTGTTTTTTCAAATAAGTTTTGGGGCATGTTTGTAAAGAAAAACTGAAACCTTATTTGGCAACACTGATTATAGGATCTATGAATTTTCATGGGTTTTGATAGGTCCAAAGGGACATGACCATCTTTTCATTTGTAAGAATTATTTGTGAGATAATCCTAACTCTTTTTGCTGAAAACACTGAAATGCACAGTAATCAAAAGGTAAAAGTAGAAATCATCTCTGTTTTTGTTTCAAGGACTTATAAATCAGTATGATTTTGCCTGAATAAAACAAGGAGTTCTGTTTGAACTCTCAAGAGCAATCAGAAGTAGAGAGGCCAAGAGGACTGAGCTCTGTTGTTTTGGTAGCTACACCACTGGTGTTTAGCAACTATTTTACCAGCAATAGAGATCTTGGATAGGTGCCCCTGGGTTATAATTCCTATTCAGTTGAATTCAATAAGTACCCTATTCTAATGTAACCAAAACAGCGGACGCAGGAATTCGGTTTCCAGCTTTTCATTCCCTCAGCAGGAAACCGTTGTTCTTCTTCCAAATAGCTGAAAACAAAACAAAACAAAAAATCAGGGATATATTCAGAAAATGAAAATGTTTTAGGTAGAGAAAAGGCTAATCATTTACATATGTGCATTGAAAAGTTTTGAAAATTAGTTTTGGAGCTCTGCTTGCACTTGTATTTCTTCCCCATTTATTACCGGTTTCTAACAGTAAACTTTGTTCAATTCTGTCAGAGCCAACAGAAAAACAGCAGAATATCACCCAGCAGATTCAAACAGCAGGAAAACAGCTTTGCCAAAAAATAAGTAAGTAAATAAATTACTTTTTAAATCATTGATAAGTAAGATAAATAAAAGTTTTAATATTGATATGTCCATGCTATTATCACACACTCTAGCACACTCTTGTGTGCTTTACAGCTTGCTCACTGAACAGGAAACCACTCAGCTTCACCCCGTGCTCAAAAGCTGCTGCTAACCTAAATTATTTTGTAATTGTAAGAGTGCATTAGTTGAAACTCAGAGGTTTGTGGTGGTATTTCCCAAACTTTAGGCAATTCCAAGGGTGGGTGCTTAGATATAGATAAAATATGTGCATTAATGCAGTCTTAATGTGATCCCTGGCCAAATCTTAAATGCAAAATAACTTTTGATGTTTCTTCTGAATACTAAGTACTGCAATGATCCACAAATGTTGCTGGACAGGCTGACACAGAGCTACCATCCTGTGGGTAAAGAGGGTCATGGTGAGAGAACCAACACCAAAGTAAGGCTTATGTGGTTCTTCCACCCCCAATCATGCACTCTCCATGGCAGAGTAACAGCAGGATGGAAGAATACACATCAGGACTAGGGGAAGTGTTATATTTATTTGGCAGAATGGGAAGGGAGCCATGTGGAGTGGCACAGCTGCCTGTGGAAAGAGAGCTTTAGCTCCTGTCTCCCTAAGGAAACTCATCACTCCAACAACACACTGAATATGCTAAACCATCAATAAGGCTGTTACAATATTTATGTCTAAAATGAATGTTTCCAAAATGTGTAGAGCTCTCTGCAACAAACTTAAAGCTGCAAGTGAACAAAAATGTAAGGTTTGACCCAAGACTGTTGAATTTTCAAATCTGCCAAGTCATTTCTCAAATGTATTTATTATCCTTGCAACTTTCACTCACTAATTTCAAGTGGACTCTTTGAGAAGTTTCATAGAACAATGGCAATTTCTAATATTTAATTAAGTGGATTTTTTTTCTTTTTTTATATATTTAGATCTTGCCCAAACCTACATGAAGTAATGAATCCGAATATACATCGGAAAGGTAAAATTCTTTCATTGCAAAAAAAGGAAGTACTATAGCATGTCTATGTAGCCTACTTCTTACTCAGAGTCAGTAAAATCTGTGGCAGACCTGAACATTTTAATATCACAAAAATTAAAATGAATTGGTAGAAAAAATGAAAAGTAATGGATACCCACTGAGGGGATACCCACTAATGCAGACAACAAAAAGGTGTTTACTCCCACTGTGCCCCAAAAAATGTTTGCCTTCATGATGGTATATACTATAAAAAGCCAGGAATAAGTTATTCTCTTGATGCAGACTGAAAACATTACTTTGGCTGGTGGCTTCTAGAAAGCAACTGAGGGAACTTTCTTTTTCCCTCTGTTGCTACCTTTGAAGGTATCCCCTCTTTTTGCTGTTTGCTGTTCCAAAACAACAAGACAATGACACAGGATCTCTAAATGTTTCCATGACAGATTATGGTCAGTAGCAATCATGTGTTTAAACTACATTAATTTCAAATGTAAAACACTACACTTACTTAAATTACTCATAAATGACACTGCAGTTCACCACTGTAGCTGAGTTGAGACATTTAATGCAAAGCATACAAAATTATCTAACTCAAAAGTGGCACAACTAGCCAGATAAATTTATTTGATGTACCGTATGTTTATAGTGTTATGTGAAGTATTCTTAAATGCATGAAATATCCATATAATATAGAAGATTTCGATTTAGGGCTGGAAAAAGCAGTTCTAGGAAAAATAAAACCTAGCAATCTATCATTTAATTTCAAATCTTTTATTGTCTGTGGATAGCTGGCCTTAGCCCAAGGATAGCTGGCCTTAGCCCAAATGCCCACCATAACTGGTATCTATTCACATGCCTTTTTCACATCTCCGAAATGAAACCTGAATAGTCTTTTACTTAGTACTCTTACTAAACCTGTATTATTCAGGAAGCTTGTTTATCTAGCCCCTCTGTGGGCTTAAGGAAGCCTGTATACCTGAACAGGACAAGGTTTTGCATCATAATTTTGGGCGAGACAGTAAAAATGTGACTCTGAAAATGTCTACAGAGTTCTTCCTTTCAGCATTTACAGCTTCAGGGTGTTTTTCTACTGATCCCTGTCAAGATCACAGGGTTTATTAAATCACAGCCCACAATTCTTTATCACTTTTTGCCACTGGCTGAAACACCACAGTAATTAAAAAAACACTGTGTATTCATAGATTCAGAGAAGCCAATGGGAACAGATTTACCTTCTGCTCTCCCATTTAAAGGGCTATGGTTCTGACGTTGGATTTTCATGGACATATTCCTAACCTATCACCCTTTTAAACAAAACTTTTTTAGGTCCCCATGAAAAGTCAAGGTTGCCACAAAATTCACACACTTTTATTCTGTTGCAAATTAAAGAGAAGATGTTTTTTCAATTTTGTCCTTTGACATCAAGCATTCTCTGTCAACTGGCGGAAATACACCCACATGTATGGCACAGAAATATAACACCTTACTATTATCATAAGTGATAGACTCTATTTGTCATTTTCACAAGCTATGCAGCAAAGCAACGAAAAATTTTCAGACTGAATAAAACATGATGAGTCCCTGTAGCTTGAGGAGGCTCTAGCCTGTGCCAGTTTTAAATCCTTAGCTTGTAGTGAAAAAAAATTATGCCAGAAGGTCCAGCTGATTGCAGCTACCTGGCACAAAGATTCTGTTCTCTTTCATCCCTGTTCAACAGCCAGTGCAGCAAAAGCCAGAAAATTTGAAGATGTTTCTGCCCATTGCTGGGCAGATTGGTGGGTTGGGCTAGATGACCTTGAAAGGTCCTTACCAACACAAACTAGCCTATGGTTCTATAATAAATTGGATGTTCCAGCGAGAGAGAGAGAAATAGATAAATAGATAGACAGACAGACAGTCAGTAAACAGCTGAAATGGTCTCCCCTTAGGTGTTTAGCTTCTATGACAGCACCTCATCTAACAGCTGGACAGTGTGCAGCACTTCTCATTCTGAAGGCCTGATATGTACAGCGAGGCTGGCAGAGTGAAATATTCATCTTCATTATGGGAATTATATTCTTAAATGACAGGAAGAGGGGTTTCTCACTGGTTTGCACTCCTCAGCTAGCACAGAGCAAATATTAGGGCAGTTAACTTACACAGAGGGGGGACCCCCCTCTACTGGACCCACCAGTGCTGATCCCTTCACTGGTCCAGTGCAAAGGAGGCCTAAGAAAGAAGGCAGATGGAGAATCCCAACTCGGGTGATTCATGCATAACAGAAGAGATGATAAACTGACCTGAACATCAAATATCAAGTGGTAAACTGATATTGGATAGCAATACATCACCCCAAAGGCTTGTGTCAAACAGTCCCCTTCCAGCCATGAAATGCATGGGCAATAGCATTGACATTTACCACTGTTATTCATTTTTATTGTTGAGGATAAAACAACCATATTTTTTTATGAACAGAAGTACAAAGGCTGCAAATTAAGACACTGCCTTTTTTATTATTATCCTGGTACCACCTTTAACTGGGCTTACTTCTGACAAGCACCAGTATAACTAAACAGAAAATCAAAGAAGTAGCTTGCATGAACAAATCACCTTCCCTATTGCCCATGAATGATCCTCTAAGCAGAGATTCAGGCACCACATATATTGAATAAATGAACATTCAATGCCATCTGCTGGGGTATACAAAAATATGCACTACCAAGCTCACAGAACGAGAGAGCGACAAATGCAAAGAGGGTGTTCAGGCAGAAACTTGCTTCTTCCAAAACACAGCAATAAGGGAGGGCTGTAGGATGTTGGCTGTCCTTAATGCCCTTCAGCCATAGGGTAAAACCCCTGGAAAAGAAGTAGTTCTGGTTTTAACTCTCTCCTTAGCATAAAAGTATTTCAGTGCACAATTATCTCTTTTTTTCTAAGCGGTACAACATGCTATAATTATTTGTTATTTGTTGGTCTTGATAGGAGGACCATCATGTTCTACTTTGGAAATCAGGCCACAATGTAGCCAGAGATGCAAGATTTGTGAGTTTACAGGCAGCCTAAGAAAGGACTGAAACAGTCCAGAACAAGAGCAGATACTGGGCAAGGTCATATCGTGGCTGTTTTGCATTAAAGGGTCACTGGATTCAATGTGTAAATCAGGTTAAGTGCAGAAGTTGGGAGTCTCTGTTCACCAGCTCTTTGGCCCTGTAGCTCATGCTCTCCTGGCTATACCATGAGACAGCTTCACGGCAGACAAACACACCAAGAACAGTTTATAGCCTGGCGGCTGGAGTGTGCTCAGATTAGGGATTTTCTTCTGCTGTGAAGAGAACAAAACACGTTTCTATTCACAAAGGGATTTGCAGACCAGGAGTCCCACAGCTCTCCAAGGTCTGCACCAAGAAGCAAAACTCAGGAGAGAGGAGTTCAAGCACATCCTTCTTTGGGTGTTTTTGGTGGGCGGGCTTAGACATGCTCATGGTCTACAATCCCATTTCCACACAGCTACTTCCTCATGCATTGTATAGGTCCACAAACTCATGGTGGACCTGCTTCACAGCCTTTATTTCAGTATCTCTAAAATACTGTAAATGAATGCTCTAAAATCTGGGGCTGCCAGACTTTTATTCCTTTATATAAGTTATTAGCTACTGTATAATCTACTACAGAATGGGACCTGCTGACAGATTTTCTCCATTTCATACAGAAAAGAGAACTATTCCTGCTAACACCTATCACTCTGTAAGTACCATGTGTTCTTCCTAAAACTTCACTTTTCTTTCACTTCCTGATGTATTTTATTATCATCTGGGCTATAATACTAACAAAAATGCAATCATCACTGTTTTTTAATTCAAAATAAGGCATGAGAATTGTGAAATATAGATGAGAACTTCTACTTTTTTTTAGTGGGATTTAGACTAGAGAAGTGACTCACTCACTCACCAATCCTCTATTTATGGGTGAATCTAAAATACACCTTTATCATAAGATCAGGTAAAAATAACAGGAGTCAAGCTGAACAAGGATGCAAGTAATAAATCTCAGGATTAAATATGTAAGCAATACAAATGAAAGTTGAAAAGCAAACAGTGCACATTTCAAAGTCTTTCCATTTGTATCTGAAATCTGGGTTTGAGTTTCACTTCAGGCGTATAAGAAAACAGTGCAAATACCTTTTAAATCACAGAAAGATGAAAATAAAGCACAGGTCTATGTTTTAAAAAGCAAGTTGGACGAACAAAGGATGACTAAAGAAGTTTGATGCAATCAATACTTTGACTCCTTTAGATTTCACAGAATGGTTAATAACAATCAGATCCTATATGGGATTAACACCAAATAGGAGGCAAAAACAGAACGGAGTAGAATGGGGAAAGAATGGTCAGGAGATTATTAATTTATGCTAAGACACTTAACGAATTATTTACGAAATTTCTGAGATATTAATTTATTATCTTTGGGAATTCTCCAGAGTCCTGAGTTCCTAAAATTGTGGAAAAGAATAGTGGTAACTGGAATTTCTTCTGGAGAGATTATTAAACAAAGTCAACCTGAATGCATCTTTTAGAAATAGGTCTGATTATGTAAAGAATTGTTAATGTGAACATGAAGAACATCTCATCAACTCCTCAAACTAGAAGTAATTTCCTTTTCAGCAGAAATATGACTACAATAATGAGAAAGAAAACCGTAAATGTGATATATATTGATTTTTATTAGGCCTCTGCTATTTCCCAGGAGACAGTCCCATAAGTACATGCCTGGTCTAGATGAAAATGCATTTTATTTAGATGAAAGTGCTTGCACACCTGATTGAAAAAATAGCCACTCTCAGCAGACAGTGGCCTGCTATTGAACTGGAAAGAGTTGTGCAGAGAAGAGCCTGAAACCCCAGATACCCTGCAGGGCTCTGTCTAGGGCGTGGTGACATTTTTATGTACTTTCATAAAAAACCTCACCCTGCAATGTACTGTAAAGAACACTTCTTGGAGGTCTGCCTCATGTTGTAACAAAGATGTGTACAACCTGGTGTGAGCTCACAGGAAAGTAACACTGAGGGTATGAAGATTCAAAGTCTTGGTTTTAAGTTGGTTGACATCCAGGAAAGATTTAAAGAAATTTTTGCTTAGTCAGAAGAATAAAAAATATATAATTATAAGCATTAGCATAATAAAGCTTGAAATAAAGTGGATAGTAATCAATTTTTTTAGTGTCCTTGGAGAGTAAAACAAACTGGTTTAAATTTTAACACTCAAGAGAAAAAGCATGACTGAAAGGGCAGTTAACTGGTAGAAAATGATATGTCAGGAAGCAATTGATTCCTCATTACTAATGAGAATAAAGCAAACATCAGGGAATAAATTTGAGAATAAAATAAATCTGACAATAAAAGAAACATCAAAGAAGATTCAAGTGCATGGTAACAAAATATGACTTCTAGAGGCATGGGGGTACTTCAGCTGAGTTTCCTCAGCAGCAATGTTGGTTCTGTGCTGAAGGACACCAGCAGTTATGTTTCAGTGAGTAAACAGTGAGGATGAAGGGTGGAGCAGCACTCCAGAACACAACCTTGAACAAATAAATGTATAGACATACCCAGAGATATCCTGAGTCACTCTTAGCACTACATTTCCCTGGACTCCACTGTTCAACACCTACTCACCATCATATCCACTTGGAGTGAACACTTGTTCACACTAATTCCCCAAAACACTGTATGTTTTTATTTTGAAGCATGACATTTGTGATGAGCTATTTGATATATTCCTATGCAAGTAACATCTGTAAACAGTCAGTATAATACAAATACCACATGGATAATATTACAATAAAAGATAGTTTCAAATGTCTGCAATGATCATAAATTAAACACTCTCATTATATTTTCAAGAGCAGAGAGGCAAAATTCAGAGGGACATTTAAACTGTCTCCCAAATGGCTATTTCATGAATCTACATTAAAAATTTAGGTACTCAAACTGCTTCCTCAACTACTTTTGAACCCTTCAGTTTCCATCAGAAAATTTCCCATGCACCAAAATGTCTGGTTATGGCAATCATATATTTCTACACTGAAATCAATCTTGAACTTAAATTTATTTGTACTATCTGTATATCTCTTCTTCTATCCAGAGCAAATACTTGACAATGAAGGGCAGGAGTGACTTACAGGTTTCCTCCAAGCTGTCAGAGGAGGAAGAAAATGTGTATGAGACTGTAAGTTCTTCAATGCTGGAGGCCATTCATTCTTTGAGAATCCTTCCTGCCAAACCTCTACAAGAATCTGAATATGCAGGTAACCTTTTCTGTCTGTGGAGACTGAGCACAACCTAGAGTTATATACAAACAGTACAGACTTGGAGTTTTCAGTCCAGATTTTTTTTTTTTTTAGTTAAATGGTTCAACTGGAAAATTATACTGGTAGGTAGAAACATGAGAAGAGTTTACTCTGCTTCTTCATATTCAACAGTTATCCTGATTTTCATTAGATTGTGCTAAATTATATAATTACACACTGCTTTTTTAATTTTAATAATACCTTCATGGGATAAATTCTATTATTCCATTGCACATGGAATGTGCAAAAAACTGGCTGATCAAACCCAAACTCATTTCAGAAAATCTCACTGCTATTTAAGCATAGAAACTTTTAAGATGGAAAGCATATTAAGAAACGCACTAAACTTTCCTCCAGATGATAACATAGTACTCTTTCTAAAGGTGTTCTTTAATGCTTTAAATAGCAGTAATAAGCAATTACTTTGAGTGTGTTTCTCAAGTATTCTTAACCTTGTAAGGTAGCTGCATTAATCACCTTTTGGTTTACTAAAGCTATTCTAAGTCACATTTAATGCCTAAACATACAGAGCCAATTAATATCCCATTTCTGGAAGTGAATGTCATCCTAGCTGTGCATTGCTCCAACACAATATAAACACTCTAGAGATTTTAAAAAGTTAAAAGACGTGGGGAGGGAATCCTAGATGAGAAAGACTGGAAACCATAAACCAGATAGCTTGCTCCAGTTCACACCAAAGTCAGTAAAGACATTTTCTACGCATTTTTTGTGGGAGTTTGTTAGACATCCAAACAAAAAGATGGTTTTTAAAGTGAGTAAATTTATCAGTGTGTGAAAGGATCACAATAAGTCTGATCAACCAGATATTCTACATTATGTTCCAAGATTTGTCCATTTTATTTGAAAACCTGAAGTGAATTCCAAATACAGTTTTTATCTTGGTTAGTAGTAAAAACTTTCTTTAGCAGTCAGCATCTTTTGTTTTTTATGTAAGGTTGTCCTGAAATAGCCAAAAGACAGAGTTTTTATTTTGTGATTTTAGGTAAAACACAATAAACAAAAAAGCTGCTTTTTGCCTGTATATTTTGCCACATTATAGTTACTGGGCAGTTTTTATTGAAAGCTGAAGTGAAAATTAAAACACTTCCTAGAGAATAAAACCCCTCCAACCCTCACAAAACTAGAACAACATGATGGCATTGCCAAGAGCAAAGTTTCAAATGAAAAACAAATTCAGTAATCTAACCACAGGTAAGGTCAAGTGTCTGCCTTAACTGTTTACCAGCTTATGAAGCTTTTTATTTATAACCACAGTTGGGATGTTAACCATAAAGCTATTAGCAAGGTCATGCTTATGTCCTCTATACAGCTGCTAAAATGGTTGCTAAGTTCTGGGAGAAAGAAAAAATAAAATAAAATAAAAATAATTTTTTAAAAAGTTAAGAAAATGGCAAGACCTGACCTGAAAACCACATTTTGAACATTAAAACCCCTCCTTCTTCAAACATATTACTGAATTACTCAGGTTTGGTTTTGCTTCCTCTTCCACAGATAAACGTTGCCTAAGGCCTTCAAGTACCACTTCTCCAACGAACGAGAACCCATCTCAACCCCTTCAATACTCAGCTGTGAGTAAAGATACCAAACCTGATTCACAAACACATTTCTCCTTTTCTGTAAAATCCCCTGCAGTGCAGTCTGTTTAAGGTTTAGCCACATCACTTTCATTTGCAGCAGTTCCTGTGAGCAAATGAAAGTTCCAAGTTCCTGCGAGCCGTTCCTGTTTCACAGATGCCCTTGCCTCTTGCTTTCTCTCGTTGACTGCTGGGGTTCTACCAAGTCTTAGAGGCTCAGGAACAGCACGTTTTCTACAGGCCATGGCTTCAAGAATGATGGCTAACATCACATCTTTATTTTGGTTTATTAACAGATTTGCACATTTGATCCGGAGGGGACGACAGTGCCAAATGTAAGAGGTATAATTAAAAAAAAAAAAAAATCTACCCATTTCTGCAAACAGAAATAGTAATTGCTACTTCCATATACCTTTTGTACATACAGCAGAGATTACAGTGATAGACTAGACATGGTTTTCAGAACAGCATCTGCTTTCCAAAACAATCATCCTGCAAGTTTTACAATACTCTTTCAACTATAGAACACTGAAGTAATTATTTAAAGAAGGAGATACATTTTATCTCAGGAGTTCCCTGTTCCTACAGGGAGGGGAAAAAAGCCCTTCAGTTTAAAAATCAGATGTTCCTTTTCACTACATTGAAAGGACATAAGGGGCAGGGAAAAGCCAATGTCTCCTGAACTCTTCCACTAAAGGCTGGAAGATCCCTGCTGTGCTTTACTTCTCATAATGTAATTCTTCTCACTCCCTATCCCTCTCAGGTTTTTTTCATTAACATATTGTAAAACATAATCTAATAACTATTTTTAACTAGTAATACCAAATTCAGCAATTCCCACTAGGGATTTATATCCTACGGAGACTATTTACAAAGGCTGTCTGACAATGTTCACCAACTCAGAATATGATAATTGTGTGGTACATCACCTATTTTTTTCTCTGCTGCTTCACCTTTAACCCTAAATTTGCTTCAAAATCCTTTAATTTTGAAACAAAAAATGGGCCTTTAATTTTTGTTTTGTTTCTTGTGATGAAATCAGAGACAAGAACCTAATGAAGTACCCAAATACTAAATCCTCTGATTGACAGTTTTACCCAACTGTAAGACTGTTTTAAAAGTAGGTTTCTATACACTTTTTTATATTTAATTTACTTTGGATGTAGCAAAACATCATGAAGTCACCCACTGAAGGATTAAATATCTGATTATCTTTGAAAATATATGGTATTTTTTATTTTACCATTTTCAAATCTTTGAAGAATAAGGTAATATGGTCAAAAAGATTGAAATTGCCAAGACAAGAAAATGTGACCCCTTTTATGTTTGCTGTAACAGCTGATTTTTAGAAAGTATTATAATTTGATCAGCCAGAAAAATAACTCAAAGAATTCCATGTAAAACAGCATTTACTTTTTTCCCCCTCTTATTTCACACTATAATTCAAAATGTAGAGAGAATAAATTCCTACAGATGATGAGAAAGTAAGCACTATATAGTTTGAAAATGAAAGGTTAGATTGATTCTTGTGAGCAAATCCCCATGTAGCCTGGAAAAAAGCTGAATTGAGATAAATTTGAGTAAGCCAGCTTCAAAATCTGCAGAAATCAGCAGGCAAGGACAGTGTGCCAGTTTACCTAAAGCTTCGAATTCCACCAGGATTCAGTAGGCTGGATTTACATGTCCACAGGAGATCTGTGCTGATGTTAAGATGAATCAAAGCCAGTGCAGGAATTAGGTAAATTAAACTCTGGTGTTTGAGAATGCAACTGATACATATTTTTCATACTTCCTCAGTGAATAGTACTTACAGAGCTCACTATTATTTTTAGATAATAGCCACACTGTTTTCAAACATATCCTAACATTTTTTCTCATGCCCAGTGCTATTAAGTTGCCTTGCCACAAGATGGCATGAATAGCACAGAAGACTTTTTCAGCAGTATTTTCTAGAAATGTTAAACATTTAAGGTATCACTGTATTATCCAGAGCAATTTGTTATAGTTTAGTTGAAGAAGATCTTGAGCTCTGTTGCATGTCCTTTGCATTAGTCAGCATTTCAGCACGTAGAACTTAGGAAAGTAATTTCGATATAGCAAAAATAAAGTAAGATTATTTTTTTATTAGTAAGATGTTAATTTAAATAATCAGTCATATTTGGTGTATTTGAAAATAAATAGAACTGATTTCCTTGGTTTTCAGTATTTTTATAAATTTCTATACAAAAATAAAAAGACAAAAATGCATCTCTAACTCGATAAGCATATATATATATATATAAGGTCTCTGAAAAATATTTAAATTTACAATACCTGAATAAATATCACCCTCAAGTGTTTCATTCTGAAAGCGAGAGCAGAGTTCTGGAGGTAGAGCCAGGGGAAGGCAAGGAATGGGCTTGGACTGCCCATAATAATAACAACAATACCAGAATAAAGGTGTAACTTCATTTGTGAATTATATGGGTAGCACACTACTAAAAATTATTTGTAATTATTTTTAGGAGGAAGAATGAAAATACATGGATACCAGGTAAGCAGAATCTCTCAGCAGTTAAAATTTTCACTGGTTATTTTGCCATGTAACAGATTTTTAAAAGCAAGCTGCCATTTTGCTAGCACTAGCTAGAGGAAGAGAGAACTCCTATCTGCAGTCCTACATTATTTCACATTAGGATGTCTTCTGTTCCTCAGTGATTTTAAAATAGCATGTCATACCATGATATTTTGTGCTGTAGAGCACACAAACCCTTTGACTCTTGACACAGGCATGTCTACTTAAATCTAAATTCTTCACCTTTCTCTCTAGTAAACCAAGTGGGGGGCAGAAAGCTTACCGAGATTTTTGTTTCCTCTCTTTTCCAGGAGCCTGCACCTCCCCCACGGTAAGATCACATCAGAGATCACTTACCTGTGGTCCCCGGGGAACTCAGTGCTAATGAATGCTCACATCCATCTGTGCTGCTCATGGTAATGAGGAGGCTGGAAGGGAGCCAGCAGCCTTTTACTGCTGCCTCTCTTTGGGCTCACAGGTTCTGATGTGGAATTAGGGAGAACAAAGCATGAGCTCTAAGTATTCATGGCAGGAGCTCAGGCCTGCATCTTCAAAAGCAACTTGGCTGTGCCTACGACAAGTCAAAAGCCTAGAAATATTGAATCTGGTTCAACCCAGATATAAATTGCTGAGGCAAAAAAATTCCAATTTTATTGGTGCCTTAGGCTCTGTTCACTGTGATAATATTGACTTCATTCTCACTCAAATCTATTTGCCAATGCTTTTTGCTACACACCTAAATCACATATAGAAATCAGCTGAAATGTTTCCACTTACTCCCACAGAAGATAGGCCAAGATCTATTCCACAAATTTTTCAATTATAGGCTAACAAATAAAAAATTAATCACTTCTTGATTTGGTCAACCTCAAATAACCATTGCTAGAATTTTAAAAAATCCTTCTAAAAGGTCATGTAGGAATGACAAGTTTATTCCTCCCTGCCTACACTGATTGCTCTACAAGACATAAAGAATTTTAAAATATGATTAGCATTACATAATCTAGATTTGACTCTAAAAAATATGAAATAGCATAAAAGGGTAGTAAAATTTCACAAATTCAAAACTGTAATGTGCAGGAATAAGAACATTCTCAATCCATTATTCTACAAATAATGGAACTATCAAAACTATTTGTTTCTATTTGCATTATGGTGGCCAGAATGTTTCTTAGTTCTCTCACTTGACTTAATTTGGGTACGTAGTGTGCAAGCACACCAGGTTCCCTCCCCAGGAGCTCTCCACTGGAGGCAGTTCTGCCAGGCACCTGGGATGCACCTCCAGTTTTGTCCAGCCAACCTCTCCATGCTACAGCCTGGTCCCAGAGCACAGACAGGGAGTGCCCACATCATTCAGACAACACCAGGCCCGTGTTACCTGGGAGCTTTTTGGGATGAAGAACGTTTTTTCCTCTGTCTGAAGCTGCCGTGTGTTTCCTGGCTGGACCATATACACAGCTTACCCACCCGGAAATATCCACACTGCAGAGCTGTACTTGGCACACACCGTGAGGCACTCAAAAGCACGATTTAGTGGCACACAACACAGTGCAGTAATGTCTTGCAAATATAGAATATTATCCAATATTACTATTGCTATTGAAGGCACCTGAAGAGCTCCTGGATCTGAGCTTGACTCAGCACAAATACATTGAAATACTCTCAGAAAATTCCACTCTTTTACTTCTAGAACTTGTGCTTAAAACACAGTCCTTGCACCTCCTTTACTCCCTAATAGCTCTTCAAGTTCTTCTTTGACTTCTCTAGGCCTCTGAAGATGCTGCCAAAGCAGTATCAGCCCCTTCCTCCAGAGCCAAGAATAAGCAGCCAGATCTTTCACAAGAGGAACACACTCAGCCAAGATCCCACCTTTCCAGTATCAGCAAAAGTCACAAGGTACAGTGCATTCCTCATCTTCGTTCCCTGAGAATCAAAACACTCTCTCTGCTCAAACCACAAAATTTTACTTCTATCACACCTCTGCTTTTACTTAACTTATTCTTTAGACAGCTGTGAGTAATTGAGAGAAGCGGTATTTAGCGTAATGTGACCCTAGCACTTTCTTTTTAAAGAAGAACTGACAAATTAATGGTAAAGAAGTAAAGGAGTAGAAAAATAGACAGACAGTAGACAGTAGAACTTCCATGAACACTTTGTTTAAGATTTGTCCTATTTTTTTCCTTAATGATATTTAAAGGCCTTGCAGCCACTTTTAAGTACAAAAATGCTATGTACTCATCACAGTTAGTAAATCAAGTGATGGGGAAACACACTGACTGCACCAGAGATACAGAAACACACTCCACATCCCAAAGACATTACATGCAGCAAAAGAAATGACTCATCTGGAGGCAGAAGTCTGGCTTCAGCCCATGAGACCAATGAATCCAGACTACAAATCATTTCTTGCCCTTTCTGTGTTGCACTCCCCAGCCTCGTAACGCCCTTGGTCATTCAGCATCCTCACAGGACACAGCAGTGAGGAGGCACCAGCTGAGACACAAACCCCTTGTGCCCAGCTGTATGACCCAGCACACGCTTACAGCAGGTTGAGTCTGGTTTTCTACACGGCACATACCTGGTCAGATGAGCACAAACACACCCTGCTCACTGCCACACAAGCAGATGTGCACATGCTCCTCCTGTCTGACCAAAATTCACATTCATAACGGGGACAGGGTTGGTTTCCAGGCTGGGAAGAGGAATGACACAAATCCAGGGGCCACGGGGTATGATGCGCAAATGACTCTTGACAAAAAACTACAGCAGCCAGAAGCTGTGTCAATCTTGACCATCCTTCCTTAAATGATTTCAATTTCAGCTCATCAGGATGGAATTTGCTTCATTTTACAGAGGTCACTTCAAATCCCTTTGGGGGGAAATAAGCTTACAAATCAAGGAAATAATTTTTTGCTTAAAGTTAAGTGTATATTTAATGAGTGAGCTCTAATTATGGGTTGTCGGGGTGGGTTTTTTTCCCTGAATGCTGCTTAAATTTTTTCATTAATTATGTTCTGAAAGCTGTTGGTTGCTAAGACATTTTATTAATATGAAGTAGCTTCACATTCAGATGCAAGGCCTGACATGGTACTGCGAAGTTCCAAATCCCACGACTGATCCCCCCCCTTGGTAGGGCAGCACAGATTGAAAGCTTTGTGAGAAATGTTATAATCCATGTTGCCTGCAGGTATCAGTATGCAGAGCATTTGGATTTAAAAGCCAAATTCTATAATAGAAATACATGTCATGCCTATTGTATTACGAGGTTTTATCACATGAGTAAGACAGAAGTGGCACAGAATAACACCACACAATATCTGAGGAAGGCTCTCGACAAATTTCCCACAAGCACTTCACTCAAAATATTTCCCACCCATCCTCAGTCCAGCTTTGTAAGGAGGAAACATACATATGAGCTGCAGAGGGAAGAAATATGGCACTACAGCTTAAAATCCTTTGCTAGACTGTAAGCAAAGCTGTCCAACCACCAATGTGATTTAGGAGTGCAAGTCTTGTTTTCCAACAAAATTTGGAAGACTTATAAAATTTAACACATCATTATTTATACAGTCTAAAAAACAGCTTCATAAAAAAAAAATAGGCAAGTGCAGGGTGCTGGAATGTATCTTAGAAGCTGTGGTGTGATTGGAACTTTGATGTGCCCGTGGAAAGCAGGCCATGCAAGGGCCATGTCCCTTGGAGGTGCAGGCCAGCCCTGCAAGCACATCTTTAATGTTACAGAACTTTACCACGCACCCAATGTCCTGAATATGGGCTTTCACACATTAAATAATGGCCCTGGAGACCAAACGAATAAATTGAAGACACTAACACAAAAACAACTATCTAAACCAAAACAGTTCCTCTCCTTTCTCCTAGCCTTCTTGAATGATACAGATAATTTCCAAATTTCTTGCCTCAGGCCTCCATGCTGATTGATGTTTTCAACACAGACATGAGGAAGAGAACCCTTGTCACTGTTGAAAAATAGCTCCCAGGGTTTCCTGTACCAGATCTTCCTTTCACCTTCTGACTGATTTAGCAAAATATCTCACTGTCATATTTTTTCAGTCATATCTTTTTCAGAGATAGGCTAAACAGGGACTAAATCTCAGAGCCTTCCAAAAACTACTACATGCTTATTCACACCTTATGCTGCCAAATAGCTTGTAAAATCTGGTCCTCTGTCTCTTTTATTAGGAGATACACACTGCTAAAAAGCATAAATTTTCATCATAACCAAAACATTTAACAAAAATGTCAGACTCAATACCTTGTCCTTTCTTTTTTTTTTTTTTTTTTGGAGGGAGAGTATTTCCTTCCCAGGAAAGGATGATACTCATGTTGATCAGGCATATCAGGAGAAGGCAGAAAAATACCTTAACACCTACTTAATCAGGGCCATGGGGAACATTATCCACTCATCTTTCCCTGATTTGTACCTCCTTTCCTCTACACTTTCCATTTCAGCTCTGTGAGTGTTTCATTTTTTAAATTCTTCAGTCTTCAAGGAACTTTCTTACATTTATAGCTGGTAAGTATACTTACAAAAGTAATAAGACCTTTTAGTATGAGATGAAAAGTTGATCCTCTTTTGATACTCTCCTTCTCCCAATATAAATCCTTAACCAAGTTATCTTTTACCATAATGAATTCAGTGGATGCTATCCTTTTTTTTCAGGAAGTTCAAGATACTTCTCTGGAAAATAATTAATGAAAAACAACAACCAGCCTCTGAATTTCTCTACCAGTAACAAAATCCTTCCCTTGTCAAGGGCTGTTAGTTTTCAGTGATGATGTAATCATCAGTGATGACATACTCAAAGTGATTTTTATTTTATCATAATTAAATGTTTTGTATATTATTCTTTCTTTTCCAGACATTCATCTGTTAAGGAATCAAATAATGTAAGTATTCATCTTTGTATGTATTAGGAGCATAAAAGCCAAATACATTCCATAGCTACACAGCTTCTCTTGTAATAGCATTTTAGCCTATTAGGTTAAAAAAATACTATAAGAGTCATATGAGCTTTGTGTCATAAAAGTGTCCATCTTTAATGTGTGTTGCAAATTCAACACTGCTACTTCCTGAATGGGGCAAGTTTCTGAATTTGTTTGCAGAAATAAAAACACAGGTACAGTGCAAAGCTACCTGTCCAACTACTCACACAAAGCATCTCTCAGAACTGCCTGGTGTGGATGCCTGTGAAGGGGCAGCAGCAGGAGACACTCTTCTTCAGACAAAGAGATTCCAAATACATTTTTAAAAGCAGAAAACTGAAATTATAAGGTCAATAGATGAGTGTAATAGCATTAATGTAATATAAATTCTTCAAACAGAAGATGACCCATTTCAACACGAAACAAAAATGGACACATTTTAAATCCAATTTTAACAGTGCCTGCTATCTCCCAGCTCCCTTTTGCCTCTCCTTTCCCCCTCACTTTCTACTCAGACCAGTGAAGTAAAGCAGAGGAAATGGTTTTAGCAATAAGGGAGTTTAGTTATGACAAGTGGTTTCCTATAAAAATTACTAAATTATGTATTGAAGTTACAGTCCCTACAATCATGCAGTGTTAAAGGATGTTTGTAAAATCTGGAAAGAGGTTATAATTTATAGTATTTTGTGCTTCTTACTGAATGTTTTAGTTCCTGCACTAATGTGTTCCTACTGAACTGGTTTTTAGGGTTTTTTTCTCATTAAAGGGAACAGAAGAAAGGAATCTATAGTAGTTAATCCCAACTGTTCCCTTCCACACAGGTTGTAGCACCAATCTACAATTGTCTAACTTTTAAATCCATTGAGTTTTCCTTCTCTACAGTTCTGACTGGGAGGCTGCTCCAAACCCAAATCCTCTTGGTTAGAAGCTTCTTTAATTTGAAAGATTGTGACCAAAACATGGTTTGATAGCAATATTGTAATCGACACTTAATGATTAAAAAAATGATATACTGGCAAGAAAGTTAGTATTTTTTTTTTAAGAAAAAAAAAAGCTTTGTCTTGTCCTGGATACTGACTCATTACAAACCACATATGAAAACACTCCCAAGAAAAATAAGTATCTTACAGCTGTAATTAATATTTCTGGCTGGACACTGTACAGCTGCACAATTAACAGGCTCTTAGTTTGGCTACATCTTAAGGAGAAATATTGTGTGCCTCATGACGTGGAAAAGATAAAATTTAATTTTGATCACTTCCCATTCATATAGCTATGCAGGCCTAAACAGTTTCAGTGTGACCTGGAGGAGGAGAAGAGAGAAGTGTGGCCTTGTCAGGGTTTCAGACACCAAAGCGCAGGTCTGTAGGTCTGAGAGAAGGACTGCCCTTCACCATAACCCTGACAGGCTGCACGAGAGGGTACTGAGGAGCCTTTTGAAATTGGAAAGGACAAAAGCAAAATGTCACCTAAGAAAAACCAAACCCTCTGCTCAGCTCAGAAGGACCTGGGGCCCAAAGGCTGAACATGAGCCACTGGTGTATCCTTGAAAGCCATAAAGGCCAAGAGCGCATCAAGCTGTGTCAACAGCAGCATTGCCAAGAGATCAAGGGAAGGGACTATTCCCTTTTACTCATCACTCAGACAACACCTGGAGTGCTGCTCCAGGCTGAAGCTGACACAGCAGAGAGAGCCAGCACAAGGTCACCAGGACAGCCAGGACATGCAGTACCTGCCCTGTGAATGAGTCTGGTGGGACTGGGCTGCCTTTGCCCAGGGAGGGGACAGCCCTGGCGGATCCCAGTAGCTGCCAGCTGCTGTCTGAGAGATGTTTATCAAAAGGGCAGAGCATGGTGCTTTACAGAGTGCACAGTGGAGATGTAAGAGGCAACAATCTTGAAATGAAGGTTTCAATCAGAAATAGGGAAGAAAAAATAATTATGAGGGTATTGAAAGAGGTTTTCAGGAGAGGCTGTGCAATCTGCATTCTGGGAGGTTTGCAAGACCCAGCTGGTTAAAGGTCTGAGGGCCCAGGTCTCATCTCACAGTTCTCCATGGTTTAAGCAGGAGCTTGGGTTAGAACCTGCCTAACTTGTCCAGCTAGGATAAGACTTGAAATTACCATGTAATAGGTAAAGATTAGTGGGGAAGTAACTTATAAGGAAGGCTCAAGATGTAGCATCTACAAAGAATAAATTATATTTCTCTTTAATATTTACGTATTATAGTCTTAGATGCATCAAATTAACAAACAAAATAATTGATATTATCAAATATCAATTTGTGAGTCAAAGTAATACAGAAATACAGTGAAAGTTTAGGAGTCAAACTCCAGTCTTTAGAAACCTATCATTCTTATTTTTAACATAATATGCTAGGTTAAGACTCTCCACATACTGATTTTGAATGAAATATCTGCCATGACAGTAAAAATAATTGTACTGTCAGGAAAGAAGCCTGAAAAGAAGTGACTGTTTAATCTTTGGATAGTGTCTCTCCCGTCAACCATAATCAATCTTGATTTAATACAAGATCAAGGAAGGAAAACCATATTATAAGTTAAACTGATAAACAATAGTCATCATGAAATGGTGATCTTTGCAGTAAACCACAAGTTCAGTTACACCCCTAAAACGTTCAATCTTTAGTGTTGCTAGCAGACTGAGATCAATATTCAGCCCAGGTTTTTGACAAAGTGATCAGGTATTAATGATTGAATGTCTATAAATTATTTTAAAACTGGCAGATATTTGGGTCTGTTGGGGTAAATTCAAGTTATGAATCCTAAGAAAAGTATTTACTATGTTATCATTTTATACAGGCACCTGGAAGAGAGCAAGGTCAGTATTCAATAATACAATAATAATTTGTTGTCTTTCCTTTATATTTAAAAACTAAAATATTCAATAATTTAAATTTTAACTGAAACAAGAGAGATCCCCCAGGTAGACATCTGCTGAGAATGGAGTTAGAGAGACCTCAAGAGTTGCTGATCAGCAGCAGAAAAAAAGGAAACTTAACTTGGCCTTAGCTATAGCTATTTGGGGAGCCAGGGTATCACATTTGTCCTAAGCCAATGTCATAAGGTTTTGGGGAAAATAAGATTGTTGGTGCCTAAAATACCAAGAAAAAGATATCCAAAAGAGATCTGCACAGAAGACACCACCCTTCTCTCAATCTTGCTGCTCTACCATTATTTGAAGGTGAGAATTTTGAAATAAAGTTTTTTTAAAAGCTTTAGGCTTTTAAAGATAAATTAAAAAAAAAAAATTGAAACCTCTAACGTTTTAAAAATATGTCCATTCTTTAGATGTACACACTGCTTTGAAAAAATGGCTTAAACCACTTACCATGTCCATGTGCACAAAGGTCCACAGCAAACAATGTTACTCCAAAATACTCTGAAGATAGATACAGGTTACATGGCTTTCATGCTGTTTACTTTATTTTAATGAGTTCATCATTTCCTCAGGCATTTCCTTTTGTGGATTAAGGCACCATTTCCTGAATTTCAGCACGAAATAGAATCGACTGTATTAATAAATTCAATGTCTATCCTGTCCTATAAAAAGGAATTATGAACTCTCCACATACTCCTAGTTCAACATTCTACATTATTTACTACTATGTTAAGCCATATTTGGCATCAGCAAACCCTGTAATGTCCCCATGTAACATTCAGCACCAGTCCAAATGTTTCCCACTGAAACCATTACCTGACTCACTCAAGCCAGACTGATTACAGCCCTCCAAGGTTTTCTATTGAAGTGCCTCACCTCATGTATGAATTCATTTAATTTATTTCACAGTAGTTGTTAGATGCTATCAGTTATACAAAAGAGGAAACATTAAGTTCTTATCCTTTTTACTAATAGTTACAAGTCTGGGGAAGAAACCTGAAGTACCTTTTCAAGCACAACAGCATCCTCCTGACGCCAGGTAGGAATAAAAGAATTTCATGAGTTTGTACTGGATGCCTCAAGGACTAAACATTCTGCCCTAGGAAATTATACTTCTCTTTGCAACAACAGCAACATGATACCACTTTCTGATGCCATGCAGTGATATATTGTGCTTTGCCCTGATGTATGACAAGAACCATCTTTGGGAATTGCTTTCAAGCTATTGTAATTGCACAGCCAATTTTTATCTCTAATGGCATGCTGCTGCAATACATTTCTGCTGCTATTTCTGTGATAGGGTGTTAAATATATTGTCTAAAGAAGCTCTGCTACCTCCAGCCTCAGCATTTCCTCTCCCCCTCATTTTCTATTTTTATTTACAAAGGATACGCACCTGGCTTTCCAAAGGCTGATTATTCTTCCATAGAAATCTTCCACAGTTAGACCTACTTTGTTTTTCTAACCTACACAAATCTTTCCTATCTAAATGTCTTTTATCCTGAAATATGCAACAAAACTCAAAAATATAGGAGACAGCATAGGAAGTATATGAATTATTTAACATCTTTCCTAGACAAATATAGAATCTGTCATGTAGCATTGTTTACAATAATGGCATTTCTCTGGGATAAAATTATTGTACGGAGTAAATATTACCATATTTGCGACCCCTAGTATTCTGGTTTTTTTATCTTATGTGAACTTATTTGGTCAATATTCCTCCCAGTGTAACACAACAAAATACTAACTGGCTACTCAGGTGTGGTCTACAAAATCAGAACAGGCAGGGAAGAACTTTTCCCTGGGTCTTCCTACAGAGACACTGGGAACATCAGCTGAAATTGGCAGTGAACAAAAGCAAACTATGCTTCACTGTACATGCAGTTAAAACGTTGAACTCTTATGAAGAGTAAAAAAAACCAGAACTCTATGCAACTGGAAAGAGTGGCTTATGAAAATAAGGGAAATCTGTCTGAAGACACTAAATACCCAAAACCTGGGAAGGCCCAAAGCTGCCATCAGTAAGAGGAAGGGGTGTTCTGGGGATGCACTGCTCTCTAATTTGCCTCTTACACCGCCACTGAAAGGAATTTTTTCTAACATTACTTTTATTCATTGCTTTTTCCTAGCCCTCAATGTACACGGAGCTCTAAAAACATTTGCAGATCAGGTAAGAACCAGAGGTTGCTTTGAAAGCCAAACTAAACATGGAAAAATAAGAGTAAGGTACAGATTCAGGTTGCTGTGCTTGTATGTATGCACTGAGGAATTTCAATGCACTTCCTACTCTCCTTGACTACACAGCATACTTCTGCTCTCCTTTAACTGCCTCTGCAAATGCCCTTTTTTATCAAAAAACCAAACTCCTAAGCTGTGCCAAGAACCTATAAATACATAGCATGAACTTAGAGTAAAAGCAAATACCACCAGGCAGAACATATGGACTGCACTACTTGTTCAGATCAAGTAGGATTCCAATTAACTTTGGTCACTGCCAGGCTAACCAAGCCCACCTTGGGAGCCCAGCTCCCAGATTCTGGTGGGCTCCCTCCATTGAGCCACTTCCATCTTGTGCTGGGGTGCAATTCCACACACTCTCCTCTGGATACCTACTAAAAATCCTTCTTTACATAATCCATAAAGCTCATCTAGGTGTCTGCTTGCTGCTGCCACTTCAGATACTTCCTACCATCCCTAACAGGGCTTTTGTCCCTTCAGGCTCTCTGGGACAGCAGAGTATCCTTTTTCCTCTGTCAATTCCTTGCCCTCATGAAGCAACAGGGAGAGAACAATTAAGTAGCCTTCCATCTGCTACCCTACAATTGCCTTTAAAGTCTATATTTGGCTTAAAAATATTTTAAGAATATTAATTTTATTAAATCTAATTTCTTGACAAGCTGTTGTTAGCTCAATCTCAGCCACACTTGGTGCATAAGCATTTCAAGAGAATTTTACCCTTCTTGTCCCACACCTTAAGACACACTAGAAAAAAAAGCCTGAAAACATACACAGCACAGGTCACAAAGCAACTATGGTCCAAGCAGTGGGGTCTCTTTAAAAAAAAATTCTGGGGACAGCCACTAAAAATGCAATGTGAACAAAAATCATAATCCAATAGGCTGAACAGTAAAAAAAAATCCTCATTTTGACAAGTCAAAGTGATTGCAGAAACAAAAGGTTGATGTCTGGTGCCAGGCCCTTTGAACAGACTGATTGCCTGCTGAAGGCCATGGCTCTTTGTCTACTGCTATCAGTGTATCTTGTTTAAAAAAAAAAAGTAATACAGTTATAAATCAGAACACAGTACATACATGAATGGAACAGTGAAATGCAGTGAAAACCGCTTCCCTTCTGTAAAAGTCTTCCTTGTAAAATTTAATATTGTCTTATGCTACATACTGGCATAACAATAATAAGCTGATAAAGCACGATCAGATAAAGCACAATGAAATACCACCCTGACAAACAGCACTGTCTCTGGTGAGAGGAACCAGAAGGAAAAGATGGAAGCCATTGATAACCACATTATTCTCATTTACTTTTAAAATGGACACTGGATCATTTCTCCCACCAGCATTGCATGAAACACACAGAACTGTTTTCTGTTATGCAGCTTTTCTGTTATACAGCAGGATATGGTGGTTTTTATCTTCAATTATCTATTTTTCCCCATGTCACATGTTTGAAAATTTGATCTTTACATTGAAAGGAAGCCCTTGCTTTTCTCAGGCTGTTTCTGCTGCATCCTCAGAGCCAGCCCGAGCTTCCCACCTTACATGGCTTTGTGCGTTCCTGACCAAACCCCTGCCCCTCCTTAGCCCCACAGAGACCTGGGTATCTGGGTCTAGCTAGTACAGGGCAGCCCTAAACCTACAGAGAGGGAACCACATTTGCTTTGGGAGAAGGATTTCAGCTGTTCCAGGCCCCAGTGCCAGCAGCACTGCATGGAGCAGGCACAGCCAAAGACCAACACCTTCTTAATGCAAAAGCAACCTCACTCCTCAGTCCTGAATTTGTTCATTGAAACAAGACACAGAGCAGACAAATTCATCAGCACAGCAGAATATCTGAATCATCTGAGGTTTCAACAGCTTGGTAAAACAATGCTAGCTGGCAATGGAATAATGAGGGGTTTTAATATGATCCAACGTAACAGCAACTGGGATCCAATACAAATAAAAGGGACTGAAAAGGTGACAGCACAACAGAATGAACCATTATCCTTGTATCCCATATTTAGTATTTTATTTAGCATTTGCTGTTTTATTAACAGTTTATTATTTTGCTATGTGCACAATAGCCTGTCAGATTGAAGTCAAGTAAAAAACATCAGGAAACTAATGTGTTAAATCTCTGGGGGCATTAATCTGAAATCACTGATGCTGCATTAGCACAAGACCACTCATAACTGACAGCTCTGAATTTTAAAGGTTAATATAACAATACTCTAAATTAAAAGTATTATTCGCAAAATTACTAAGTAAAACATCATGTAAAATTAAATTATAACTTTTAGGAAACCAACTTTTTTTCCTTCTGAATTTACTTTTACAGGTTCCACATTATGTGTAGATAAGTTGAAGAAGACGCCACCTCCGACATCATATGCAGCACGCAAAAATAAACCAAAACATTCGTTGGTAGATCAGGAAATGCAATCTCTTACCCAACCCACTGAAAAGGTAAAGACCAGCTTGACTACCTAAAACCACAAGTTTTTAGGAAACAGGATTAACATTATATGGCACCACCCCTGACCCCCTCTGAAAGCTGTGGGTGTTCAGCACCCTTGAGAAAGTCCAGTAGTAGTTCCTGAAAGCATGGATAAGAATTTAAATGTCTAATCTGATCAACACTTCCTAACAGGACTTCTCAATATAGATGCATTACCATTATATACTGTGCTAAATGTGCTTTAAATGTAGACTAGATACAATCTGGTTTTGCTTGTGCCAGTTATTTTCTATACACTGATTATGTTATCTGAAAATTAAGGATTTAAAAAAATATGAATGGTACGTTGGAGAATACGATCGCCATAAAGCAGAGAAGATACTGCTACAGAAAAACATTGTAAGTACCATTTTTCTCAAAACCTGGGAGTAAACTCCTGGGGAAAATTTTCTGTAAGCTGTCCACAATGGCTTACAAGTTTTGTTGAGAACTAAGCCTACAACCCACAACTTAAATCTGTATCATCTAGGACGAGACATTCTTGGTTAGAGATTGCTCCAAGAAATCGAAGGCCGAACCATACGTTTTGGTTGTTTATTACCGAAGAAGAGTATACAACATTAAAGTACGTTTTCTGGAAGACAGCCAACAATACGCCCTGGGGACGGGGCTCAGAGGAGAGAGCGTAAGTAAAATCCCATCTGCTGTTACAGCCTACAGCTTTTATGTTGGACTTCACAAGTTCTTAATACCAAATATTAGTTACAAACTCTCCCACATAACAAACTTGCTGTTTCATTAAAGTTTCTAATACCCTCATTTTAAGTATGTCTCAAGCTTCAAGCAGCTTCAATATAATATAATTTAAAACCAAATTTTGCATACCATGCTCAAATTCAGATTTAAATCAATGTAAAAAATTCCTAAGTATTTACAATACTTCTATCTACTGTAACACCTGAAAAGTAAAAACAAAAGAGAAGTTCTACCTTTTCTGGTACATGTATTATTCTTGCATATTTTTAAACTTGTGATAATTTAAGCAGGCATTTTCAAATATATACAGCTCTACATATCTGACAGCAGAACTTGTTGCTATGAAGCAATAGGACAACAGTTGTCATGGATATTCAGAGGCAATTAAATCATGTGGGTCTCCAGCAATCAGTCTTTCAGATATGGTAAATTTAAATTAGAAAATCCCTTTAGACGAGCAATGCTTCTTTACATAATTAAATTCAATTATAGTCATGATAAGAGTCTAATTCTTATTCTACATACATGGTTAAATAAGAAACACTGTATATGCAAGTCTTTCACAAAAGAAAAAAATAAAACATAAAAACTGAAAGTCAACCCTATAAAAATGTGATACTTGCAAAACAAAACAAACAAAAAAACCCAAAAACAAACAAAATAAAATTAAAATAATAACAATTTTAAAAAATTTAAAAATGTAAAACTTAAAGAATGCTCAGTTGCAGAGCAAAAAAGTTAAGCAACAACCTCCTCTGGGTTATTAGCCATGTAAATCACTGACACAAATCCAACTCAGGTGAAGCAGCAAAGACTGTAGCTGAATCTTCAATTATATCCTTTTCATGCACATCACTACTTTTCAGAACTTACCTTTTGTACAGACAGACTATAAGAAGCCTGAAATCACAAATTACCAGAGCTGACTTAAGGCATTCGATGGGTGCAAAATTTATATTAGAATTTTTATTAGAAAACATGGGATAGGATTCATGAGCAAGAGCAACAAGGTTTACTGGCAAGTTGTTCTTCAGGGATATTGGTTTATCAATAAAGGGGGGAAAGAATCCTTCATTATGCAGTCACAGTGAAACAGTTTGGAAGCTGAATGGTTGTACAAATCAAGGACTGTACTGCAGGTACCATCATCCTGGTGCTGCTGTAGTGACCATCAGTCTTCTGTAATGCACTGGCTGCATTTCTGAACTGAAACTCCCAGATGATTTCCTGGAATTTTAGTATGACTTAGGAGAAAGCAAGTTTTGTTTTCAATGGTTCAGACATTGTTTAGTCTTCCTCTAATGGCTCTAACACAAATAGGCTCAGAAGAGAAACGACAGAAATAAGGCAGGCTACAGCATAATGTAGTATACGTGTATTCTCACTAGAGAATAAAGACACAAAACTAATTCTCATTATGTTAACAGCTTTAACAATTAAGGCAACTGGAAAATTACTTGAACAGGACAGGAACAATTTTTACTTAACTAAAAGGAAGGAGAACACAATCCCTCCCATCTCAGGAAATACTAAAATATATGACTTTGTTGTTTGTTCCAACTTCTGCACCGACAGTGCATATTTTAAATAGTGGATCTGGATTGACAAGTCAAATTGCAAAGTTCAACCCCAAAATAAGGATTCCAAGCATCTAGTTAACAATACACAGTGCATCCAAACTTGGCTGTACAAGGCCAAACCTGTAATCATGACTGCCTACCTTATGCCTTCCGCTTTGAGGATTGTTTCTCCTCAACTCAAATCTTCCCATAGATCAATCACAACAGAAAAAATCAGAATTGCTTTGCTGGTCAACTAAGTGTTGTACCAGGGAATCATAAACATGGCAATCTTCCACTCCTATGTATTATTCTCAGCAGTAGACATGAAAATAGAACTGGACACAAAGCACATATGCAGTAATGAACAATTAGTGGCACCAACATTGCTCAGAAAAGCTTCTCCCATCTCAGGCAGTCTCAAAGGGTTCCCCAAAAAGGCTCTCTCTTGAAACCTGTCACCTCAATTTTTGCAGCTCATCTAAGGTATTTTCCAAAGTAGGTGAAAACACTTTGTAAGGCTGTGAATTGCCTGTAATTTTTAGTACTCATTAAAATGCCTTCCAGACCACTCTGCTTTGTCCCTCTCCAGGGATATCCTTTGTTACATCACATTTTGCAGTGCAGCCAGACCTAGCTACTCTATCTAGATTAGCTGAATATTCCCTCTTCACCAGCCAAAGAGAAAAGAAACCTAAATGCCAACAAACATGTGCAGACCTATTACATTTTCCCCCAGCTGGTGATTCTGTTCAGAGGTTTGGTCTTAACAGATTTTCTGCAGTGTGTTTTCACTTTTGAATTAGTCTACTTTCATCTATTAAAAACACATTTTTCCTTATACATAAATATAATTATTCAAAGTTTTCCCTATCTTCTTGCAACTTTTGATTTTTACTATACAGCCTACATGTTGTTAACATATTGTATCATCAAATAAGATTTTAAATTAAGTTACTTTTAAAATGTATTTCATTTAATTCTCCTGAGTGCTTTTATCATTAGTTCCCATGTAGCCCTATCAGGTCTTAAGGGGGGAAAAAAGGAGTAGATCAGATTTTTATGGTAAAAGTAACTGAAGTTCCATGCAGCTAAATTAGTGTCAAACTCTAATATAATAAATAAAGAGAAAAAAAATATCTCTCTTAGTGGAGGCACATCTTTTGCTAGCTATTTAGCCCCAGATGTTCACACCTATATACATATTTAATATACTATATTGAGCTTTCTGAAGGCCAAATTACATAAAGCTATAAAGATCAGATCCCCAAATGACACATACATGGAATTTAGGAATTTACATTCAAAACTGCTACACTGAGCACCCTTTTCTTGGCTGTTGCCTTCCTTTACTCCAGACAATGTCACTATTAAACATCCAGAAAGCCCTGTAACACTGCCTTTTTTCATGAGCATAGTTCTTTTGAAAATGACAAAATACAAACCTTGTTCATATTTAAAGCTGATTACGACACAAAATTTACATATTTTTCTTATCTCCTTTTCAAAACTAGATCTGTCACACACAAAATGCATATAGCATCAGTCTCAACTCCCAGAGCAGTGAAAAATGTAAAAATGAAAGGCAGGAGTAGGCTCCTCTTCAACTTGGTGCCTGCTTTACAAAGAAGTTTAGAGCAGAGGCTGATGTGTACCTCTGGATCTCCCTGATCCAGCCACAGATACTTTCTCCATCCTCACCACTGCAATTGCAGCTACCTTTTCTCCTTCAGTCATAGCAGTCACACCATTTCACTGGATTCATTTCCACGTGAGCCAAATGGATTAGCAGCCACCAAACTGGCCTGGCCCGTCCAAGCAGATTAGGGAGCACCACTGACAGTGTTATGTCAGCAGCTACTGCCAGGAAAGGAGGCACAACAAACAGCCAGTACCTTCAGCTGAGAGATGTCTACAAGATAAGCATCTTGGCCACAGCTTAAATGACAGCTCAGGGATGAAGGGTTTCATTCAGGATGTGCAACATAGCCCAGAGTTATACCCCCTTCCCAACACAATTCAGAACTACACCTTTCACAAGCAACCCTTGAGACCCTATTCCCATCTCCCCAGAACAGTCTGGAGACCTGCAGACAGGAAATTCCTACAACAGCAGAGATGTGCTGAGGCTCTTCAGAGAGTGAAGGGAAACAAATCAAATACTGAATTTTCTTCATCTTTATGTCTTCAGGTGTCTTACATCTAACAAAATGTGGAGTTCCATTAAAAGAGCCAAGGACATAAAATTCTGAGACATTTTTCACCCAAGAGCTACAAAAATAAACAATGTGGCATTAACCTAGTGAGGCCTAATTAAATTTCCAAAGCAGATGAACAATTATAGCAGACCTTTTGACTTTCCAACGAACAGAAAACATTCAAAAACAGGAAAAGAACTGCTACTGGAAGAGTTAATTTAGAATTAAAAAAGTAAGGATTACTTTTGTAAGGCATGAAATACAGACCACAGTTTTGCACCAATTTTCGGTAGCATCAATGACACTGAATGTAAGCAAAAACAAAACAGTAAAGTAAAACAAAAGCTTATAAGTAAATATTATCAAAGCAAAAGTTTAAAAAATTACCATACTGGCTTTGAGATTGAATAATTTTTATCTTAATACACAAACAGTTTCACCAAATCACATCCTTATGCTGTTGTTATGAACTAGGTGTGAATCATGTGGGGGTGAGAGACACTACCATGAGACACCACCAGGTGTACAATGAAGAGCCATGCTTACACTAAATGTTATATAAGTAGGTGATAAGTATTAATGTCAAAGTAAGCTTTCATTACTGTGTGCAGTTCTGGTGGCTTGATACCAGTAAGTACAAAGACCAGCTCAAGAGGAAAACACTAATATGACAAGAGCTTTGAGGTGTGATGAGAGCTTAGAAGATATACACAGGGAAGAGAACTATTTAAACTAAAGGACTGCTAATCATTGGGATGGGGTTCTTCCACTAGGGTAGATGAGAATAAACACCTTGGGTAGCTTTCTGTTGCCGTTTTATCAGGTCAGCAACCTTGAACCATACCTTTATCATTTTATGAGTTGATTGGGGAATGTGATTTTTTGGGGTGTTAGAGAACAAGATGCTTCTTGTTCCATACTTCAAAGGGGTTCTATAGCAACTGTCTCAATAAACTGAATGGGAAAACAAAGCATACATTTAATATGGTACATTGATACTTGCAGTGTAAAATATCATGTACTGCTAATTAAGTGTAACTTGTGGCAGGAAAAAGCTAGTAACAATTTATAGTTGCTTCATCATTTCAAGATCTATCATCACATCTGGCATCACAACCTTTTATATTGCATTAGACATGCTCCCTTAGGCTTAGACATGCTCCCTTTTTGCCCTAAGGATCTAGCTGCTTTGTCCTGCACACGACAGACACATAGAAATATGAGGATCAAAATATGGTGCTTTTCCTTTTCAATTGCTTTCATCTAATCACGATTCCATGCAAAATGTTACCTATTTTAATAGTTATTTGCAAGTCTTTTAACGTTATAGATTAAACCATCTAGCAATTTCATTTTCAGTCACTGATTACTATCTTTCCCCCCCTCCAGAAATTTAATTCCGTGGAAGAGATCATTGACTTCTACAAATCCGTTCCCATAACACTCATTGACGGGAAGGATCAGTCAGGAAACCACAGAGAACAATGCTACCTCACACATCCATTCAAGTCATGCTGATGTTTTCTGCCTTATTGTCCCTGATTCATCTGTGTGGATATAAATAGCACACACATTAAAAAGTCCCAAGAATCAGATTCACCTTTTGAGCAAGGAGCTCCCCATAATACGATGAAGCATTCTACAGTCTACTCCATTTTTTGATTGTTGCATTTTCACTTTGAGGATACAAGAGTATGTATTAATTCACAGGAAGGTGTTGAGACTGACTCCTGGTATCTTGACGACTGATCAATTTGCTTACCGTGCACTCTACCCTCTAACTTAAGATGAAAATGAAACTCACCCTTGCTTACCTAAATGTCACTGAAACTCCGCTAAGTAGCAAAACCTAATAAAGTATACCGCAGTCATTAAACAAATATTCTTGACTTTAAAAATACAAATGAAATACTGTGTGTCAGAGTTCTCACTGTCTAACAATTTCATGTGGTGTGCATATGTTTGCTCAACAACAAGCTGTGCTCAGCTGCCACCGAAGTTAGCGTCAGCTGATGCTTATAGGCATTGGAGATTTTAAAGCCAGCTGTAATTATGTAAATTCTACTATTCAATGAGCAGTTATTCTTTAGCTTTAAGTAGCAGATACTTGTATTCCATACCTGAGCCTTCAAACACTTACGTAGCAGGACCATTATACAGTCACTTTGAATTCATACCATGTGCAAAGGCAGAGATAAAAATCATAAGTAGGAAGAGCAGATGTACTTCTAAATCAGCAAGAAAATGTGCTCCAGTGTGTATGAGCAAAGAATATGAGAATGTGATTATTTTTCCAGAAAAAAATACAGAAATATTTATTCATACAATTTGAGTTTTGGAAGTCTAGCTAAATTCTGTATGTATATGAAGGTAAACTACAACTCCATATGTACATGAAGGGGTTTTTCTGCACAGCACTGATAATCTTCCTAGCCACACTCAGAAGTTTGACTAGGTTATTGTAATATATCAAAAAAGGAACTTCAGTTACTTTATCCTTATAGAATAGGAATAAGAAGAACAAAACCACTCAAGCCCAAAACCACAACATTCCAACCGAATTTATGACGTACTATGTAGTGGCACAAACTAGCTCTAAAAAAATTTAGCAGTTGATTGTTATTTTCTTGCGACCTTTTTATTTCTCAATGCTGCATCAAAAGGGAAGAGAACATCCACTGTATATTGTTTCTCTCAAACTGATGAAACTGTTAAACTTGAAGGAAATTATTCTGACACAATTTTATCTAATAAAAGTAACAAAACAGAAGCTGCGAAAATAGAGTTTAGCAGAGTTCACAAAAGAAGATGACATAATCTGCTTTAAGAATTTCATAACCACAATACAATTTAACTTACAAAAGGTTTCCATGTTGAAACAAACAAACAAACAAACAAATCTGAATTAAAACCCATAAAAACCCCAAGGCCTAACAATTTAGATAACAGATTATGGCAGTGACATACAGAGCTTTGCAGATGTTTACTGAAGTAAACTTGCTTACAGAAGACAAGCATTACTGGTACACTTAAACCACCCGGTTCACAATGCTGAGCAGCAACACTTCCCCCATCCCCCCCAGTACAGCTTTCATGAGCAATGTTCTGATTTTGCCAGTGACGACTCTTACAAAGCAAATTCAAAACTATTTATTTGGTAGCTTCTACAGAAAGAAAATTAATTCAACCAGTAACCTGGACTGAAGGAATTAAAACAAATGAGGAAGGCTAACCAACCATGGGGTTTTTAGTGCTAATCATCTCAATATTTATTGTATATGATATGCTATAATTTTAAAATGGAAACTATTTTCACCATTGAAAATGCAAATAGCACTGTTAGGTTTGGCATCAAAGTATATGAAGTGGAAAAAAAACCCCTCTAGTGTACCCATCTAAAAAAATATAATTCCATTTGAATACAAAATGAGAACTGTCATTTCCTTATTATTGACAAAACAGGAAAAACAAAGTTTGTTCTGTGGAATAGGTTAGTCTGATACAAATGATAGAAAAATTTTCCATGTGTACACGACGAAAAAGATCTGACTTAAAGCACCAGCCATCTGAAGGATTTTAACACTGTATTGCAAAAATATGGGAAAGCAATAACTGATTTTGAAAATAAACCTCAGTCAGATGTAGTTTTAAAATATTTACATTCCAACAAAGATATGATAAATATTTTATCAAAACAATGTATAATCTGCTGGAGTATATAAAAAAATATTCCCAGCTAAACTGTTTACAAAAATGCACCATCAGTGAAAAGAGTTAGGGACAACCAGTTCATCAGAGAAGTCCCAGTTCAACACAGAACACACATCCAGCATTGGAGTCAGTATTGACTTTTATGTTTCTAAAGCTGTAACATATTATTTTAATTGTATGTGCTTAAATATACTTCATTCTATATGATTCTAAAATGAATTAATTTGGCAAGATGAAGAGAAACATCCACAGCTCACGTACAGAAACAGTAACTTCAGTGTCATCCATCCCTCTTTTTTACTAAAAACTGTAATTTGGCCCTGATTTAGAGAAGTGTTTAAGCAACTGAGCAATGTTTACAGTGCACCAAAGTCAGTATGCATCAGACATAATCTGTAACTAGGCACATGCTTGTATGAATTTGAAGCCTACAAAAAATAAATTGTAACAACATCCAAATTCTTAAGCATAGTGAAAGATTGCACTGAAAATCTGGTTCAACACTGTCAATGTAAAAGCTGTGCAACGTGGCTTTTCATTTTGAAAAGTCTTCAACAAGTTCCTCAGTAAATAACCTCACCAACTAGAGTTCTAACCAAATACCAAGTCTGTAAATGCTTCTATCACACAAGGTGGTAGAGGGTTTATGTTTGGCTAATACTATTTCAGAACAGCCTTGAGGCCGTACAGAGAAGTGCTTTTCACTATCAGCCCTGATGATGTCTCTGGCTTGATGGTACAGGACCCTGACAGTGTTCTGCTCCCTCGCATCTACACAATACAGTCTAGGTAAAGACTCAATAATAAACAAAATTAAATTTTTTAGTGCTATCTGATCTAGCAGGAGTAACTGTTTCCATAGATTTTTCATTTACACCCTTGTATCTCCTCTGAAGTCAGCAGAAGTGTATTTATTTCACTGAAACAGGGCACTTGCATTTAAATTTTACTTTTTATGCACAGCGCCTAATTTGGCACTAAAACCTATGACATACACTCGCTGTCCACAGAGGACCAAAGATGCATTTCCGTACAGATGTGCTCGATCTCTGAAACACCATGCTGTAATAAAGCAAACTAAATCCTGTTAAATTTACAAAGATCTCATCACCTAAGATTTTAATTCATACAGACCTAGCACAAACCACATACAGCACAGTATCCTAAGGTAACTAGAAAGATGTTTGCATAGCAAATCTTCTTCAAATTTCTCCTATAGAACAGATGAAGTTGACCTCCAATACAAATTTCAAATACAAGAGTGCAAAGTAGTGCTTAATTCTCACTATCAGCTTCTCTATCTCTCGGTACCTCTACTCTCTTCCTCAGTTTGCTAACAGTAGAGGACTTTTGGCAAAATAAAGCAAGTCATTTCCATCCTCCATTCCAAGCAAGTTAGTGTCATTCATCAAAGCAAGAGGGTAAACCTCCCCTAGGCTCTCAATGTTTTTTTGCTTGAAGAGAAAGAACATCCCAACCCTTGGTTGCCTCTATTAAGTGCCTCTGTCCATGACTTATCCATTCTTCTTGGTCCATATATACTCTTCCACAAAACCAACACTTAAACAGACACTGAAGTGCTTCAGCTGGTGATGTTTCCACCACTTGGTAGTTGTTTTTGTGCGTTTTTTTTAGTTTCATTTTTAGCATACTCTGCTTTTTTGATTGGTTTCCTGTCTCAACATTCTGAAGAGTAAGACGCTTTCGATAACGTTTGATACCAAGACAACTACTAGTCCTTTCTGACAGAACTACTTTCAGGACTTGACCTTTATACTTGTTGATAGTCTTCATGACATTAATTATCTCTGGTGAATCAACATCAGGATGGTTTAGCACCACAACTGGCTGATTACGACGAGGGCATTTTATCAACTGGTTCATTTTCAGAGGAACAAGTCGAAGACGTCTTGCTGTCAACAGGTATGACATATCAGAACTTGAAGTGGTTTCTGGCTGAGCTCTTGTTTTCCTCTTAGGAAGTTCTCTGAAGCTTGCTTGTTTTGCCTTATTTTTGGGACCTTGCTGACTTTTTGAATACGGCTTGCTTTGCTTGCTCACCTCAATGCTTTTTTGAAACAGTACACCAGTTTGCTTGCTTTGATTTTTAGCACTTGCCTCTCGCTTTGGTCTTTGCCTGAGTGATATAGTTTGGGACTCAGCACTTGGTTCAGTCTGATTAGGCAAACATGGGAAATTACTGCTAGGTGTCTCAGAAACACTGATGGGGACAGGGCGAGGCAGAAACATTTCATTGCTATGCACAAGAGCTGATGTTTCATTCCTGTCTTCTATTCCATATGAGCTTTGACTGCTAGTAGCATTCAGCACTCTCAGCATTGTCCCTTTGGGGATAAACACTGGGGTAGCAACATGGGAATTTTTAGTTACCCTATTTTTAGAAGTTCTTGCAAACGTCAAGAGCTGATCTTCACTGTGTTCTTCACTGCTAATCACACTTCTTCCACCATGCGCTTCAGACAACGTCATAGGTTGTTCCACTTCAGTGGCACAAATAGCTCCCTCACAGCTTGCTGAGCTTTCCTGAGACAAATGCAACTTTTTAGTAGAAGCCTGGCATCTCAAGGGCGTGGATTTCATGTTAGATTCAGCAGAAGACATGAGCTGAGCAATCTTTCTACACAGCAATGTTGCTGATTTCTTCCTGCGCGTTGTGTTATCCCATCTGACATCCTCTGGAACATTTTCGGCCCCAGAGCTAAGAGAAAATACAGATGAAATAACAGGTCCTTCAAAAGAACTGCCTTTATTTTCCATCTTCTGTAGTTCTAGTGATTCCGGAAGATGACTACTCTTTTGACTCATGGTTTCAGTTCTCTTTACTTTGCTCAAGCCAGAAGTTATATCCTCAAAAGGTGGAGTTTTAGTAACGTGGAAGTTTTTTCCTGCTTCAGAAGATGTAATAGATTTTTTATCAAAACCCTTTCCAGCTAAATGTGCTTCGGTAGAGCTGACTGGTAGACTACTACATTCTTTGTCAATCCTCTTCATAGGTAATGTATCCTTTTCTTTACGGAAAGCAGAAAAATTTTTGCCCTCCTGAGCAGCTTCTACTGAAACATTTTTTGAACTTTTACCTTCAGAAACAGAAGTGTGTTTGGGATGGTATGTACCTTCACCTTCCTCATAACAATACAGATCACTATGCAAGCTATTTTTTCCATCTACTTTCCCCCTTGAGGATTTAAGATCACTTTTTTTTTCAGTACTGTTCATCACCAGAGACTGAGAACAAAGTTCTATAACACCTGAATGGACATCAATACCTTTCACCAAATGAAAGCATAATTTTGATGTATCCTCCCTCTGTATAGATACAGAGCTACAGTCTGAGAGCTGAGAATCAGAAGAACAAAAACATTCAGAATTCTTGTCATATGAACTATCCGAATTAAGCTGGTTACTAACACTGGATAATTTGTTTACATTCACTTCCATAGTTAGTAATTCATTTTGACACACAGAAGATGGGTTTTTTACTTCTGCAGATCGTTCTATACCTTGATTCTCAAGTTCCTCTTCAGCACAGTTCACAGGTTTGTAAGCTGCTTCTTTCATGGGAATTAGTTTAAGAACCAGCTGTTGTGCTCCATTCACTATTTTAAGCTCTACTATCTGAGCTAAACAGTTGGAAGGAACTACAAGTTCAGACGGTGCAATTACTGTTAAAGGCATCCCAGGTTGTAAAGGCTCTGTTTTTGGAGAATAAACCTCAACCTCCACACTTTGACTCTCACATACACTCATTTCAGATGGCTCCAATACTGTCTTATCCTGGACTGATGATGTGTTTATGCTACATTCTACATTTTGAGATGAGCAGACTGTTTGAGTTGCTTTACTTGGAATCTCATAAACCATATTTGATGACAAATTTGAAAGTTCATTTTGGAAAGGAATTTTATTGTATTTCTGCTTTTTACATAAAGTGCTTTGACTCTGCTTCTTTTGCTTGTGGTTCATAAGAGCATTTGACAGCCGTTTTCTGGGTGTTTCATGTACTCTTCTCGTATGTTTAACTATATAGTCATGTCTAACAGCACCATATTCACAGTACTCACACTGATATGGAAAGGTTCCAGTGTGTTTCACCAAATGTCTCTGGAATTCTCCTTTGGTGTAGGATACATAATTACAGTGGGAACAAAGAAATTTAATTTCTTCATGTTGCCCTATATGCTTTTTATACTGTAAAGGATCCTTTGTTGAAAATCTGCATTTATCACAGTAGTATTTACCTGGCAGAAAATTTTTTACTTTAAATGTTTTCTGGGCTTTACTTGGGGTTTTTCTTTCATGTTTTTCATAGTCTGCAGCATTGGCACCCTCAGGAATAAAATCAAAAGCTGGTGGTTTGATATGACTGCACTTCTTGCAGATGAAATTTTTGTCTTCGGTCCACTCAAGCTTCTTATGCTTTTCTACATCTTGCATTGAAATTTTCTGAACATTTCTGCATTTTATACAGCTTATCAGGGATAACTTATTGTTCTCAGCCTCAGTTCCTTGGTAGCAGCAGTTTTGGTCATCTGCCCCTTTTGACAGATTTGTTTTATCATCAGATTGCTTTGGGGATGTAGTTAAAGAATTATTTTTATCATTAATTTGGCCAGGGTACAATCTTGGTAAAATTTCCCTCATTTTTTTCAACTGCATTTCAGAAGAAGCAACTCTGCACCATTTTCACTAAACACAGCAGCAAAAGACAGAATGTTTTCTTGGTATTAGTCTTGTGTATGTTGCTTATCAATCAATCCTTCAGGCCACCAATCCGCAGAATACAAGCTTTGGAAGAAATGATGTTCAAGCAACGGCATCCATATTATATTCCATGTTCTTAGTCAATTAGCTTGCAGCACTAAAGAATAAAAAGCAGAAGATTAAGTCAATTAAGATTCAATGATCACTGAAATACAACGAACTAATAATTGAACTGTTAGTGGACTACAGCTGAATTACATAGTGCAAGTCTACTGTTAATACACCACTAATTGCATTCTGCACATACAACCAAATCAAATAAACTTTTAACACTTACTCTCATTCCAAATGTTCCCAAATTTGTATAATTACCTGCAATGCATCAAAACCTAAAGAGTTCATGGTATTTCTCCCATGTCATGAAAAGTTTTATACTTAAGAAATAGATTTATCAGCTGAACAAGATACCTGATAACAAAACTGAGCAGCAGAGTATGATTTCAGTTCATAAATAGCCCTCCACTCAGGACAAGATACCATGAAACATTGCAAGTGCCATTCATATGTCAAGAGCAGGAAAACAGAATGTGGCTATGATGGTTACTAGAAACACAGAACTATCAGTTAATTTTTAAATAAAAGAATTTTTAAGTTAGCACGGAAATTCCTGACATACAGAAGGAAGTTCTTTTCTAATCAGTGCCAACGCTTCAGACACAGTTTTGAGAACTAATTCATAACAACATGTAATTTATGCTTCATATGGTCACAAAGTAATGAAGTCAAAACAATCTGTGGCTGCAAAATTAATTACTTTCTCTTCTATTAATATTACAATGTAATCACTTCTATATACGTGGACAAGCATATAAATAATTCACTTCATTCTAATAAAACAGAACATCTCTCAAGCAAAATAAACAATACAACATAAGGCAGAGGGAGATCAGTAATATCAATGTGAAACACCAAATTAACACATACAATATATTTGGCACACAGGTTTCAGAACTCTGTCTCTCTACTATATTTAACAAGAAAAGGATCTCAGCCACTAAGCTTTTGGCAAGACTATGAGATCACTATTATTTGGAAAATAAACAATCAAAATAAGCTTTTGAGACATACATGAAGTCCAATCAACACCTTTCTTATTCTAGCATCATTAGTTATAGACATGCTGTTGCACACACTTGCAACCACAAACAGACTTAAATGCATGAGGCTATTTCTGGTTTTCAATACCCTACAAAAGGCTTCTGCTTCTGAAGTCCAGATCCTCACCAAGTCTACCTACAGAGATCAGGGCCTGATTTGGACTCCAAAAGCACAATGCTGAGTTCACTTAACCAGCTTCCCATCACAATAATCATATGCTAATCAAGAAATTAAACTATGGTACTGAAAGACATTGAGGTGCCCACATGAGTCCAGAGAAGGGCAACAGAACTAGTGAAAGGTCTAGAGAGTAAATCTTACAAAGACTGGCTGAGGGAGCCGGGGTGTCAAGCCTGAAGAAAAAGGGGCTCAGGGGAGACCTGACCTCTCTACAATTACCAGAAAGGAGGCTGTAGCCAGGTGCGTGTCAGCCTCGTCTCCCACGTAACAAGTAAAGAGAGGAAATTGCCTCAAGTTGCACCAGAGCACGTTTAGATTGAATATTAAGAAAGCTTTTCATTGAAATGGTTGTCAAGAATTGGACCAAGTTACCTATGGAAGTGGTGGAGTTACTATCCCTGATGATATTAAAGACATGTAGATTGGGCACTCAAGGATATGGTTTAGTGGTTGGCTTGGCAGTGCTAGGTTACAGGTTGGACTTGATGATCTTGTAGGTCTTTCCCAGCCTAAACAATTCTGTGATCTCCCCAACGGCTTGACAGGACTAAACATCTGATCCAAGAAGGTTTTCCTGCACTTTATGTGCTCACAACCCAGAAATCATACCCTGTGCTGCATCAAAAGCAGAGGAGCCAGTAGGCTGAGGGAGGTGATTATCCCACTCTGCTCTCATGAGACCTCTCCTGGACTGCTGCAGCATCCAGTTTTAGGGTCTTCAACACAAGGAAGATGTTTAATGGCTCTCCTCTGGATCCATTTGAAGCTGATCACACGGCTGAAGCACTTCTGTGAGGACAGGCTGACAGAGCTGGGGTTGTTCAGGCAAAAGAGGTGGCTTCACAGAGACCTTAATGCACCTTCCAGTACCAAAATGGAGCTTTTTTTTTCTTTTCAAGAAGGCTGGAGAGGGTCTTTTCACAAGGGCATGCAGTGATAGGACAAGGCAGAACAGCTTCAAACAGCTTCCAGCTGAAGAAAGGTAGATTTAAATTAGATATTAGGAAGAAATTCATTATGTGAGGGTGGTGGTGAGGCACTGGAAGAGGCTGCACGGAGAAGTTGTGGATGCCTTGTCCCTGCCAGTCTTCAAGGCCAGGTTGGATGGAGCTCTGAGCAATCTGGTCTAGTGGAAAGCACTCTTTCTCATGGCAGAAGGTTGAACTAGGTCTCTTCCAATACAAACCAGTGATTCCATGATCTTCCTTGTACTCCACCAATATCCATAACTGCTACAGCAACGCTGCCCTAAAGATGGGGCTCTTCAAAGTATTCTGATGTAACCACAAACAACAGTAAAAATAAGTTCGAAAACTGGTTAAGGACAACATAACAAGCTTTTCACTCTCGATGAAGCAGATGGATGGGGTTACACTAAAACTCCTTAGTGGGTAGTTCTAGAACTGCAGTAATCTCATCTCATTGCAATGCAGACAGCTGTAAAAATACACACAACGTGAAAAACAAATCAACAGCAGCTTTGCAGGAAGGGGGAGACTTGACTGCTGTATCATGATCTGGAGAATTTTCTTCAAGCAATTCTAATGTGGATGACATTATACACTCTATTACCCTGATTCTGAAGAGGAAAGAAAAGCAAAACGTTTGCAGTAGTTCAGATGGAACATCCTTACCTTGTTACTACCACTTTCTAGACTTAAGATTAACCCACTGACACACAAATGTGGTGGTAGGCCTATGTTCAGGACATCCAATGTTTTGTTTCAGGAGAAAGAGGATAGACCTTAATAAGCTCAAGATCCAGACCAAAGATGCTTTATGCATTTCTACACAGCTTCAAGAAAGAAGTCATATGGTATTTGAAAGGAAAGGGGGAAGATATATCAGTATTTGCCTTTTTCTGCTGTTAACATCTATCCATTAATACTGAAACTACTGTGAACTAACTGAAAGCTAAGTACAAAGAATTTATGCCATCAACATTCTTGAGCACAAAAAAAAAATATAAACCCAGAGAATTTTCTTGTAATTTTAAACTCTGTAGATTTCACTTTATGGGAGAACCTGAAAAAGAATCCACAACCTTTAAAGGGCAAGAAAGTACAAGAAACATAATCCAATATTTTCAGAACTTTTCAGTTTAACAGCTCTGGACTTCTCAGTCCAAGGCTATGCCAGAAAAATGTAACAGAGGCAATTCAAAGAACAGGTTAGTAATCCTTCCAAATTTTCCTAATTCAAACAGCTATAAGCAGGAAAGTCTGCCATGGTTCAAGCCCAAAACCACGCTTTCATGCAGACCTGTGACAATACCATGTTGCTAGAATGCAAGTTTCAAGCACTGGTGTGTGCCCGTGTCCATCTGTGCCCAGACTGATCCCAGGCAGCAGCCATGCAGCAGCAGCCATGCAGCAGCAGCCATGCAGCCACAGAGCCACTTGCTGCTGTCCCACCCTCCCCTCCCTGGGCAGCAAGGAGACTGAAGTAGAGAAGGAGCACAGGAAAGTTTACTGGTCAGGACACAGGCAGTTTAACAGAAGGAAAGAAGCAGGGAGGTGACATAAGGATGACATAATCACTCACCACCTTCCACAAGAAAGCCCAGCCAGTCTGCAAGCAGCAGGCACCCTGGAAGGCAACTCCCCTCTGCCCTTCTTCCTCTACTTCCAGTTTTCATGAGCATAACATTGTATGACGTGGACTATCCCTCAGACCAATTCTGGGCAGCTAGCCTAGCTTTGTGCTCCCCCAGTCTCTTGCCCACTCCATGCCTACTCACTAGAGTGAGGTGGGAGGGCGCAACAACCAAAACCAAGATTGTTTTAGCCACAGATCCAAAATACAGCACTGTATAGGCTGCTTTCAAGAAATTCAACTCCATCCCAGCCAGACCCAGTAAAAGATAAAAAAAACTGAATAACCAGCTGATGTCAAAGTAACATCTCTGCTGTATTCCTAGCTAGTTTTTCATCATGTACCCTGAACACTGACCAGTTAAAAACACAGGTTTTGATACAAACAGCTCCTATTTATCCTTATTTTGGATAAAACAAGACTAAAATTATATTGTAATTTCATGCCTGTATTAAAAAAAAATTACTTCAAAAAGCTAAGATCATCAATGTACACAGGGAAGTGAACATTACATGCATTCGGTCCACTCTGTCACTGGGGGAGGAATTCCCCTAAAGATTTGTTTTGGTATTGGAAGGGTTGGCAGAAACATGCTTCAGATGATTTAATTAAAAGATAGATAGTTGATTTTTCAAGTTAGAATCATATGCAGTGCACACAGACCAACCCAAAGACCTCAAAGTCTACACAGAGTCTCAACTACTAACACAGGAATGGGATGGGTGAAAAATGAAAAAAGAGAGAGTAAGAGTGTCAAAATCAATTCCAGTCACTGCCTGAATAAATTCAGAAAAAAAAATATAAAAATATTCAGAAATACACCAAAGTACCTGAATTAGGAAACATAAAAAAAATTAGAGACCCAGTTTGAAAAAAAAAAAAAGCACATGGAAAAAAGACATCACAAGAAAGATAAACCAAATTTTCCCATTCACTCCTACCAAACACCTGCAATTCAGTGACATTAAAAGGTCAGGCATTCAACGAAACAAACTTCTGTCTTTCACACAACACTATCATATCTTGAACTTTGTTGCTCAAGACAGAGATTAACAGATCCACGGGAATTAAAAGGCATTCCAAACCGTGGATACCCCATGTAAATAAAGGTTAAGAAACAAAGGTCCATTAAAACAAAGGAAAATAGGACAAAACATCCTCTGCAGCTTGACTATGCCAAATTCAACCAGTACAAGGGGGTTTGCACTGCAGTAGGTTACAAACCACTGATGTGGCCACTGTCAGACTAGAAATTCTTATTTACTTCAAAGGCATTGAAAATGTGTTCATCATTTCAAAGAAGAATACATATATTGCAGGGCTTTAGTTTCCTTTAGTTCAAACAATATGCTGCTATCAAGGAAAAGGGTGTGATGAGCAGGATGCATTCAGCCTATGTGATCAAATAAATGAGTTTTTATTCAGCAAAGCACACACTTCTCACGCACAAAGGTCACAGACTGCAGCCAATAATCAGGGTGTGCTTTGGTACTAAAAAGCCCATATAAGTCATCCCTAAGAAAAAGAAGTTTAAACAGAATTGGAAGACACTGTGCATCATCACATCAAGAGGATGCAGGGTATAAAATTTGAGCCACTGTGCAAAATTTAAATCTCTGTGCATGCTTAAAATTATTTTGCCTGTATTTTTACAATTATATATATTTTTATATATACATATATTGATCATTTAACATCAACTATCTGTTCAGCAGAGTTAACTGTTCTACTGACCCAACTACACAGCTGCCAATTACCAGTCACTAATTTTAGGCCTAATGACTGGGAAAGAGCCAAAGTGCTTCACTCAAGTATTTCATATTGTATTAATTAATTAATTTTGTATTAAAAATAAACAATTCAAAAACATCAAAGAAATTCTGTCTACAAGTATTTCTTCTTAAAAAGCCATTTTGTCTCACAGTAACAGCTGATCATAATCGTAACAGTTCTTGGTTTTTAGTTGAAATTTACCTGAGGTTTTTCAAAGCAAAATGAATGAGCAATGACAATGTAGACAATTAAGAAGAGCAAGGACCATGCATCAAGTTTTTAGAGCTCATTTTTATTAAAAAATATATAGTTCTTTCACTCTACAGAAAAAAATCAATTACACTTAAAATGTTTATTACTTATAAAGTCATGCAAAACACCAACCGAAAGGAAATCACTATTTTTTGAATGCATAAGTGAAAAATTGTCCAATCTACTAATGTTTTTTGGCATTGTATGGACACAGGTAAATGTATGTACCATGCAGCATTCTACTGAAATGGAGGTCTGCTTCCCTGCAGCTCTAGGAACAAGGTCTGGCTTTATTTGTAGCTGAAAGACATACACTTCTGTCATATCATTCAACTGCTTGGTGGTCTTCCTGCAATAAGCTAAACGAGGCATTACCACATAACTATTGTATCAAAAGTAGTATTCTAGAGAGTGCTCAGAGACGTTTATAGAGTCGTTTATCATTACATGTATGATAATTTTTTTTAAATCTGTGCTGCTCATTTCTTCATTTCACACAATTTACAATGATTTGCAAAGTCTTTCTGTACAGCGAGAGCATTCTTACTAGTATAAAGCATTATCCTACTCTTGAGTTCTAAGGCCTGTAGGAAATATAGCAAGGAAGTATGGCACTGAAGAAAATGGGAGAAGAGGGGAAGAGTTCCATTAAAAGCACATATCCCTCCATGCCCAGATCTCAAAGCACTCATGTAGATGTTAAAATTGATTTCCACAGATTTCTTTCCTGCTAAAATTAGCCACATACTGTTTGTACGTGCAAGAAAAGAGCCTTGACTGTAACCACCTACTGCAGAAACAATGCACAACAGACTGCTAGAAAAACCCTGTAAAACACCATTAGTCTTTTTAAACATAAAACAGAGTTTTTAGATTAAGTGTCAATTGCAGGACATTTTGGCTACATCTACAGTAACACTGCATTATTTATTTAGAAGAAAATCGGTTTATACGTCTAAATTACTGAAGTGTCCAATGTAACACTTTTCAATGATAGATTGTCTTGCAACAAAATCCAATATGGAATTCAATGAAACCAATCTTGTGCCCAAATAATCAAAAGAACCTCATCTGCACACAAAACACAGGATGTTCTATTTTGCTCATGAAGACAATTACTAACCCGAGAGCTCCCTTTCTTCAGGAGGATGACCAAGACGACAAACCTGGACAACAGCTTCAGCCCAGACGAGTCCAAAGCGGCCTGATGGCGTCCACGAGACAGCAGGCACCAAACCCCTCCTTTCCCGGGCACCCAGCCCGCCCTCCCGGCGCTGCCGCCCCCGGCGCGGGCAGGCCCGGGCGGCGCTGGGCCGGGCCGCGGGGCGGGCGCTGCGCGGGCCGCGCACCCTCCGCCCGCCGCGCACTGCCGCCGCCGGCCCGCAGGGGGCAGCACCGCGCCGGGCCCGCCCCGGCCCCCAGCGGGCGGGCACGGAGGGCGGCGGGAGCCGCGGGCCCGGGGCCTTACCTGGCTCGGAGCGGGACGAGGGGGATGAAGGCAGGGCAGCCTCCCTCGGCGCTGACCCCGCCGGCCGCCGCCGCTCCCGTTGTCTGCGGACACGGCAGGAACGCAGCGCCGCCCCGCGTCCTGCGCGGCCGCTGCCGCCCCGCCCTGCGGCGCTCACCCCGGCAGGGAGGGCGAGCGAGCCCCTCGGCGGCGGCCCGGCCCGGCCCCCGCCCCGCGGCGGCGGAACTGACCTCAGCGCCCCGCCCGCCGCGCGTAGAGCTCTACCGAGCCGGCACCTGCCCGCCGCCTGCGGGGCACGGCCCGCCGGAGCCCGCTGGAGCTGCGAGGCCGGGCCGCTCCCCGCTGGCCGGCCCTCGGCGCCGACACAAGGCCAGAGGATGCGCTGTGCTTCCCAACAACCGCTCTACATCCCTCCCGATCCCGTTGTGTTTTGCTAGGGCATGATGTGGGCTTTTCACGGGCATAACGTACTACAATGACGTTGTTGTGTGTTTTCATATCCTTCCTATGAAATCCAGATGTCTTTTGAAGTAAAATGTTCTTAGCAAAATTTGAAGGGAGAAAAAGAGGCGTTAACTGACTGCATGTTGCCCTCTAAAGTACCCTTGATGTCACTGCGATATCATATCACTCCACTTGAAAAGCAAACCACAGGGCCCGAAGTCTTGCAAGATGAGGTCTTTGAAATGAAGCTTTTTCGTACGTGTCTTCAAAGTTGAACTCTGTGTTGCTGTGACGTATTTTCCAATCTGTTCTCTACTGGGATCATTTGACAGTGCCTGATCTTGTCTAAGCATGGACATACATCCTCAGGGATCTTGGGTTTTGGGATAGGCTCTTCAGGTCACAACAAAGAAAAGGGAAAACTATAGACAGGGAAGTCTGGATGAGGAAATCCTCTCAGTTATAACATTTTAAGTTCCAAAATGAGATCTTGCCTTCAAGTTTGTTACCTGTTTTGATCAGCAGTGTAAGAAAGCATTTTCAATGGCAGTTTGGAACACTGTAGTTTACTGAGTGTCTTTAAACTTGTAAAGAAAGTTTTCTGGCTGATAGAGCCTGTTGGGATTTCTAGAAGGCTTTTGACAAAAATTGTCAAAGAAACTAAATTGTAATGACATACGACCAAATACCTTTGCATGGTAATAGCTGGTTAAAGGTGGAGTGAGTGGTCCTCGTAGCATAGAGATGATGGGTGCACTGCTGTATCAATCTCTGCTTGGACCTGTTCAACATACAAGTGACTTGAAAAGGGAGCTGGGCACTCAAGTGACAGCCTTCTGCTCGTACCAAGCTGTTGAGGGACCTGAGGACAAAAACGCAATAAACAACTGTGGAACGACATTATGCAGTTGACTAACTAGATACTAAGAGGGCAGATTATATTTTGGATAGACAAAGGTGATACACAGTGAGGAAAAACATCCTGACTTCAAATAAAAAATCATCAACTCTAAGCTGACTAGTACTGTACAGGAGCAAAATCTTGGCCTTAGAAAAAGTTTCTGTGAAAATCTCACTTCAGTGTGAACTTATCTGAGTTGATAAAAATAAGTCTTATGTTGAGATTTGAAAAAGAACAGAGAACAAAGCAGTTTAATGCTGCTGTGTAAATTCATGATTTAACACATTTTAAAAGCTCTTTGAGTTTCTAAGTTCCCTCAGCTCAGGAAAGGCAGAATAGTAGTGGAAAAGGTTCAGTGGAAGGTGAAAAGGATGATCAAAGGTACTTTGTTCTCAACTTGCACGAAAGGAACAGCTAAGGAAACTTCTATCTGGAAAAAAATGTCTCTTGATATAACAAAGGGCTAAAAATCATGCATGATCATTGTAATTGTGAGCAGTTACAGTTGGAAGTCGAGTGTGTGGATCCTATGAAAGCCACCAAGGACAATTCGCAATTGCTGACTGGTGTCAGCTACTCTGCAAAGGTGATTATGTAGTGTTATGAAAGTTTACTTCCCTAACTGTTAAATCAGTCAGCCTTTGTAATATGAACATGTACTCACTTTGTTACTATGTATTAGTTCACATAATACAGTGAAATGAAATGAGATTGTGAATTTTACTGGAGACTTTGAGGTTTGTTCATACTCAAGTAAAACTAGCTAGCCCAGCCCAGTCCTGGAAATAAGGACTTTGCTTCTTGGAAGCATGGAACTGTCCACAAAAGATAAAGGACACCCATGGGCAACCCAGATAAAGCCAGAATTCTAGCCACTCTAATATGTCTATGAAACCCTTCCAGTGTATCTGGCAAAACTGACCCCAGGGACATAAATAGACAAGCAGCAAGAATGCTGCAGAAATACAGTTGCCTGGCAAAATTTTACAATGATTAAAAATCAGTAGTGTGGGTCTTAGTTATTAGTCAAAACATGTTGTACTGGAGTGGTTGAAGGATATAAGGACCCTGTGTAAAACCACATTCACGGTAACCCAGTTTGGCTAGGACATCTCATGCACATGAATAAATATTTACTCTTTAATTCTATACTTTGTTTCCTGGCCTGTCTTGGTCTGCACCAATTGTTGCAAATTTTCATAAAAGTGAACTGCACTTAGCAGATCTTTTTTTTTTTTTCAAAACCAGAAAAATTAGGAACATTCCTAAAATACAAGATTATAATATTTTACACAGTAATTCAAGAAATAGTTTGCTAACCAACAGGTTTTCTCACCTCATCTATCTGGGAAAGTCCAGACTGCAATAAATATACTTCATATCAGTAGGCTGATTAGTATCTGATACTCAACACTGATTAAGCACTTTTACCGCTTTCTTAGATATATGTAGCTAGCCAGCTCTGAGGTAGAATGGCAATTTCCTCTCACAAATGCAAATAGATTATTCAGTATGTAAAATATGGCCAAATGAAGCAATGTAATCCAGAAAAAACTTTGTTATGCTTGGGAGACAATTTGCATCTTCCTCAGAGTTTTACAGCCACATTAATTCAGTCCCTGCCCTGCATTTTCTAACCTTGTGTTCAAAGTGACTCGATTCCCTTCCATGTCACGTGAACGCTCTCTTCTTTGCAGACATGGGTTGGACCCGATCAGATCAGATCAGATCATAGCGCCTCTTTCTCACTTAGGCTCCAGCCCTGAACCGACTTAGAACACCAAACGGAGCAATTCCCTGCAGTTTCCACCTTATCTGCCGCCTTTGGTTTGCCATCTGCAAGCTGTCTTTGGTGACCTTTGAGTTCCCAGCTCCTGGCTGGTCTTTCGTTCCCTCTCAATTTGTCCTGTGGTTCAGCCACCCGCAGTGCCAGTTAGGCGTTTTTGAACTTTCCTGCTGAGGCTCCTAAAGAGAGGAGGCACTTGGTAATGCCAAGACTTGTTATCCAAGTAGGAAACACTGATAGCACTGCTGCTCATTAGCAAACAGAAGCAGCAGCCAAGCAAGAAGCCTCTTTAACTTTCTGCATCTTTGGCAGCATTGCTGTCCATGAAATTGGTCCTGTCACCAGGCTCCTCTGTTGCTACTGCTTGTCTTGTTGCCATTCTGCATTCCTTTCCATCCTCTAACAAAATTATCTGTTATGAAATACTGATTGTTGCTTGTACATCCACAAGAACCACAGGTAGACAGAATCACATAATCACAGAATCACAGAATGGGTGAGACTGGGGGGATCACAGTGGTCATCTGGTCCAACCTCCCTGCTGAAGCAAGGCCATGCCAGACCGCATGGCACAGGATTGTGTCCAGATGGTTCTTGAAGATCTCCAATGAGGGAGACTCCACAACCTCTCTGGACAATCTGTTCCAGTGCTCAGTCACCTGCAAAGTAAAGAAGTTCTTTCTTGATATTCAGGTGCAATTTCCTGTGCATTAATTTCTCTCCATTGCCTCTTTTCCTGTTGCTTGGCACCACTGGGAAGAGCGTGGCTCCATCCTCTTCATGAAGCCTCCCTACAGATACTTACAGACATTGGTGAGGTCTCCTGCCAGTTGTCTCTTCTTGAGGCTGAACAAGCCCAGCTCCTTCAGCTTTGAAGCTTAACTACAAAACTACAAAACAGCTGTATTTAGAGAAGGTCCACAAAAAAAGGAAATAAAGAGGATGAGTAAATGAGCTACAAGATAAATCAGGTGCTCTAAGTACTTCTCTTGGAACAGTTTTGCTTTGTGTCTTACTAAATTCAGAAGCCCTTCTGTCACTGAAAATGTTGGCATAAATCAAACTCTCTAACACTATTTTTAATACTAGATGGCAGGCATTACTTTGTTACAGCACTGGATGCATGCCAGATCTTTCCCTGAACATGCATAAGCACTTTCAAAATTGTTTCAAAATATTTGTACATTTTAGCAAACAAAGAAATTAATGTTAATTTGCTATAATTTATATAATTCTCTTCATGAATTATTATTCTATTTTCTATTGGTTGTTGATTGATTTGTTTCTTCTCATGCTAATTAGCCCACATTTTCAGTCTTTTTATTATCTTTTTCCCGGGTACAGAGGGTTTCAGTACAATTGCTGAGTTGTTTTTGTTAGTTTCATCTTTATCTCAGAGTTCTGCAAAATGTCCTTATGGTTCAACAGTTCTGCATTCCTAGTGTCCAGTTTCAGCAATATATCTCTCGCCCAGCTCTGAGATCGCTGAAGCACATCAAGGTTGATTACAGTTGTTTTAGTGAAACTTGAAATTTCAGTAATTTTCCCAAACCGTGTTCCCACTAGAGCAGCTTGTGGCAAACCTCGTTGGCAACCTATGTTTGTAGGCAAACCTATGCAAACCAATGCATAGAGGTAACCAGCGTGATCACCAAGCCCCAGCTCAAGTGCAAAGAGTGGATTTATTTCATTACCTTACTAACAACACGAGGTGACACAGACACAAGCTCTGTCAGGCTTAGTTCATCCTAGGAAATAGAGGCACACAAAGACACAGGGTCTGTCGGACTCAGTTCAGCCGGGCAGACCATGAGGATGGGCAAGGGCTCAATGTCTGCCCCAGTAGATCAAAGGGCTTCACGCATGCACAGTTCATCCCGAGGCTGTGCTTTCCATGATCTCTCCCTCTCCCGGCAGGAGGCTCAAGTCTGTGTGTGGGAATGTGTTATCCCTACACAGGACCCCTGCTTCCTCAAAACAGGTAGAGGATAAACAACACTAGGCATAATAAATGGGTTTATCCCACACTGACATCCTGAGCAGAATTATTCCCTTCTCACCAAATGTTCCAGTTTTAACCCTTTCCTCCCAGCACTTGCTAAATGCTAGCTACAGTGGCATATGACAGAATGGAAAATGAGATTTCTTATTATTTTAAACAATTAATTATAAAAATGAATTAAAACAATTAATTGGGGAAGTTATTAGGAAAGTTATATAATTTCCAACACGCACACCCCGAAAAGTAAAAATACACTGTGCTGGAAAACCAGCAGTGATAATTCAAGTTGAAAATGAAGAAGGGCACTTTTTGGAGACAAACAGAATTTCTTTCTGAGCCATTGCAGTACCTTTACATACCAGCTTCTCCTGTTCCCTTTCAGGATATTGATAAAACTATAGCCACTAACCCACAAGTGGATGTGGGGTTTTTTCACTCTATAGGCTGCAATAATGCAATAGTACAGTCTGCTAAACTCAGGGAATGCATTCTGTACAGCTAAACTATTGGGTAGAACATTTTGGCTTCCAGGGTAAAAACATACTACTTTGTAAGCATTCAGAGCACTTAAAAAAGAGAAATACAGTCTTTGTTTTTCAAAATGTGCATACACTGACAGCAGTCAGGATCTAAAACAGCAAGAACAGAAGTTTCAGTTCTGAATTTCCCAGCCCCGCATATTGCAGACTTGGACTGGGAAACTGAAGGAACCAGCTGAGTTCTGAGTTGCTTTGCGTGTCTGCGGCTGCTCTTGATGCAGTTTGATACGTTCCCTCTCCAATGGCTGAGCAAAGTGCCTACATATGACGCGTTCTAGAGCTTTCTTTAGATACAGGTGCTGCTGGTGAGCAGATCTCTCCGTGCTGCCGCTTTGGAGGACGGAGGGCCCTGGGGCCGTGGAGAAGAGTGTTCCAGGGTTGTCGGGGTGGTTTTACACCGCCCTGTCCGTCCGTCCGTCCGTCCGTCCGTCGGTGCGGCCGCGGGGCCGGGCTCGGCCGGCGGGTCTCTGCTGCCCTCCAGCGGCCGCCGCCGCGCTGCGCACCCGCCTGCGCCGCGGGCCGGCCCCCGGGGAATGGCGGGCCCGCAGGGGAGAGGATACAGCCTCTCGCCTTTCTCCGTCCTCTCTGGCCGCGACATTTCTAGTGCTTCCAGCTACGGCCCCGTTCCTCGGTCCCCTCACCACCCCACAGAGAAGACCTCCTCTCCCCCCGAAGCGCAGACAAAAGGCAAAGCCTCGCCCCCGCGTTCCGGAGCTACGTGGCAGCGCCTCTGCCAAGCGAAACGCGTTTGGATGGCGCTGGCAAGCTTGGATTAACTTCGTGGGTCCGCCGGCAAGCAGCGTGGCTTTACAGTCTTACAAGAAACACTCTCACGTGGACCTCAGCTCATTTATGGAATTGCTTGATTTGGGAAATAGATTGACCCATAAGGGTGAAGGCTGTGGGCTGTGCAATCACATAAACCTTGATCCTTTGGGAACTCTGGTCAGCAAGCCGGAGAAGAGAAGAGCCAGCTGAGAGCGTGGGCAGGGCAGAAACTGGAGCGGGGTTCTGACCTGCTGGAGACTGAACTCCTGCACTGGCTTTTCAATGGCGAACAGTCATTCCTTTGGGGGTAGCTGGGGCATTTTTTTGAGGGGCAACAAGCAATGATTACCTGCAAGAAAGAGACCAAGGCCCTCCTGGCATCATGTTCCCTGCCGGTGCCTGAGCTGAGAAAAGCCCTGGGGACTGGACCCTCAGCCAGCACATTGCAGTGGCAGCCCCAGGAGGGAAGATGATGGGCAGTGGTGACCATTCCATGGTGACCATTCCAGGGTACCTTACAGCTGCCCAAAAGAGAATGGGGAGGAAATACAAAGTGAGCAAAAGCAAAAACTAATATTCAATCAGTTAAATTAAAAACACACCCTATTACAAGTTATCAGTTATCCCTCATCACTTATTTTAGTGGCTCACAGCTATTCCTTAAAAAGTATTTGAAACTAGGGATAGAATAACAGTCTTCATCAGGCAGTAAAGTGTATTCATGGTAAAGAAGTGTCCTGTAAACCAATATAGCAGGAGGAATCTGAAATAGAGTCTTGCATTTTACACAGAAATTTAGTGCTGAACCAAATAGCTTAATAAGTCATAATACTCTTCTCAGGCCTTTCAAATTTCAAATTTCATCGCCTTAGACTTCTCTAGGTATTGCAAATGTTACAAGAGTTTTTTCAGATAACTACCCATTCTGTGAAATTTTGTTATGCCATCTATGAGGAAATTAGAGACAGAAGATGATCCCTCTTAAATCTATACATAGTTAAACCCTGTTAAAGCTACAGAGGTATTAAATTGCATTCCTTTATTTAAAAGAATTTTATTGTATGACTTTTTCTAAAAGGATCTTAGTTCCATATTAAAAAAACAAACAAACAAAAAAACCAGTAACGATGCAAATCCAGACTGCTCAATGAGTGTCTTTTTCTTTAGAGTAATGAAGAAGGGCAAAATAAGAGTTGGGGGCCATTTTTGGTTTTTTCTCCAATAACTCAGAAATCCAAGACAGCATTACTGCTTGTATTTTACTTTTGTATCTATGGATTTTAATTCCTGAAGAAGTAGAGGTGAAGAATTAGTAGAAGGAAATATTTTTAATCACTCTTATGGTTCTAGAATTAGTAAATATGTGTTTCAGTCAAGCCTGAGACCAGCATTTTCTTTTGGCTGCTCAACATCCCAAAGCACTGGAGCTGCTCTGTCAGCACAGAGCACCATGGATGGCATGTGATTTATCAAATGTGAGCCTTGAATACAGAGACATGATGTGGTATCAAAACTACCTCATTTTGGATCAAAATCACATTTAAAGGGCATCTTTTAAATTCTTAATCAATTTTCTTCCATACATCTTAGAAAGAGATGGGAAGATTAAAAAATTTTGAGAGCTTCTGGCTTACATTTTTTCCTGAGTCTGTAGATGCTGTAAAGTGTTGACATCTGATAGTGAAGAGTGCCAATGCTGTACCTGTGCAATTTAAGAGAACAGTGTAGTTTTTAGGGCAATCTTCCAGCAAGCCTTTTACTCTAGAAGTTCTTTCCCAGTTCATTATTTAAAACAAAAGAACCTGAATTTTAGAAAACGCTGCAGAATCCCAAATTTTCCATACTTAAGACATCTATTTTTTAAGTTTCCTGCTGCTGTGGCAGCTTTGGCAATGAATGCATTTTAAATACCCCTTTGATGAGTCACAAGTGTCCATTGAACTCTCTTTGTGGTGAACTACCATTTAATTTCTATTCAAAAAGTCTCATTGCTCTTTTACAGGAATCATTCACTCTCTCTGGTCTAATATTAAGGAACAAAGAGGTAATGTTTGATATTTGTACAATCACAAAAGAAATCTTACCAAATTCCTTATCTTCTGACATAGTCATAAAGCAGAGTGAGAGGAAATGTTGCATCACATTACCAAGCAGCTCCAAAACAGAGCCTCAAAAACCTGAACAACGACTTTGAAAGCATCAGGTACAACACACTGAATACTATAAACTCTGGGTTTTCATCTCTACTGTTTATCAGAAATAAGATCTAATAGTCACACTTGCTCCCAATACACTACATTTGTAGATATTTTTATTTTACATGTACCCTGAAGAGGATGATAAAAAAATTACTTGAGATGAGTCTAAAAAATAAGCCTCTTTAATATAACCACTGTCAACCCCACATAGCTAAAGTTAATCTCTTAGCTTGGGAGCTTTAAACCTCTTTGGTTCTATACACAATCTCAAAAGGCCAGAGATACCTGGTGATCTGTGGGAGCTTACATGAGTCATTGGGGAATTCTCTTGGGCTTCACCATTTGGCTGCCTCTGACTGGTTTGGTGGCATCAGTCTGGACAGTTCAGAAAACAGCTCTGGAGAACTGTGCTGGCAGAATATTACACACCTGGAGGCTTCTGTTGGAGGACTGATACATCTCATTTCTTTTGCAGCTTTTACAAGCTACATTGAAATAAAATAGACGGAAACAGCTTATAGCGGGGAAAGACTCACAAATAAATGTATTCCGATTTTTGGTGGTTTTTTTTACACGTGTTAAGTCTTGTAATCACCACTGAAAAAAATGTGCACTGTTATAGAAAGATTTCTGTTATTAAATAAAAGTCAGTTAGTTTACTTTGAACAGATAATGGATGCAGGTAATCTTTTGAACACACCTAATGAGCTTATTTGGCATTTTGAAGTCAATTTTGTGTCTCAACAGGCATCCTTAGTGATATTTTTAGTTGCAGTGAGTAATTTCATAAAATAATGAGGTTTTCAACAGGGAATTCAGTCTAGTTAGAATTCCAAGACTAGAATAGACTTCCTAGAAACTGGAGACAGGCATTTTTTTCAAGAGAATATAGTCTTCAGCTCCATTTCTGGAAACTATTCAACAAAAAGGGAAGCAGCACAGTAAAATTCCAATGGAGACATCTCGTTATGCTGTAACTTTATTGTAGTGCATTTTAATTTGTATTATTATTACTAAAACATGGCCTGGAGTTAAAATTGATTAAATTTATTAAGTCCTTAAAATGAACTATTTTTCTGCATAAGATCTTGAGTTTAGACTTGTAGCTTTAAACAACCATTTGATACTAGAAACAAATTAATTATCTGTTTTCATGCTATTACTGAAAGTTTCTGAGAATCCTGCTTAAAAAAAAATCTGAATGGCCCCAAAACCCCATCTACCTCTTCAAATAACTTTAAAGCCTTTGCCCATCTCACTGACGTATTTAATAACACAGAATGCTGCATGGATTGCTAGTGCCTTTAATTATATTTGTGCAGAACTTTAAAAAAATAAGATGTGCAAATGGCTCCACTTTTCCACTGTAATGCAATTTTACCAATATTAAATTTACTTAATTCATATTCCTATTTTTTATAAGAAATACTTATCAAGATACTTCATAACACAATTAGAAGACTCATGAGGTCTGTGTTCAATTCTGTGTTTAAAAGTCAGTCATCAACTGACCAAAACAAAATATGGGTGTATGATCCATTCTTTTTATGCTCAGAAGTGTATTCCTTTCTCACTGTCATCTTTATTCCAGGTTTAAAGGCAGAATTCAAAATCCACTACAGCTGATGGGAGACTTCCCATCGATTTTCACTAGGCTTTGGTCAAGCCCCAGATGTCAATGAACAAGCTGAAACTCATTGAATCTCCTTGTTTACAGAAGTGATGAAGCAGTTCAAAATCCTCATTTAATCTCACTGTGTGGGATAGGGCACTGATGAAAGAGCACAGTAGCAAAAAGGGAGATTTTGAGGAGACAGACCTGAAACAACCCACTGTGCAAGTGCCAGTTAATTACCTGCGTTCTCTGATCTTAATTTCTCTTGATACAACCTGCTACAAATTGAACATTTCAGAATAAACATAAGGCTATTTCTGTTCCCTGTCTTTGTTTTCAATTACCTTTGATGTTGGCATAATGGATAAATGTACACAATGTTGTAGACTGCAGTGGGAAGACCTGTAAGTTTGAAGGGAGTTTTGTCCCATGGGTGAGACTATGTGGCCCTGTCAGACCACCCAGAGAAATCCTTGGCTCCAGCTGTTCCCTCTGCCTAATGTCTTTGTGTTGCCCATTCCTCTCATAGGCATCCTTCTAGGTTTGAGCTCAGCAGCAATTGAACTGTCTCCACTTTTTCTTACTACCCCAACATGCACACATCTTTCTTTGCCTTGGTTTGGAAAGACAGGTGTCTGTCAGGGAAAACTGGAGTTTCTCTTGGAATGGAGAATGTAAAAATCCCCTTACAATTTTGCAATTAGGATTTTTCAGGCAAAAAATATGGGAATAGGAATAACAGGTGTTTACCAGGAATATTTAAAAAATATACAAATGCAGTGGTACAAAAAACAAACAAGCAAACAAACAAAAGTTCTAGAAAACCCTGACAGAGTCAGAGATATGGCCTGACACCCTGCTGTCAGGGTGTTGGAAGCAGTCCAAATAAGTCTTCCTAGAGTAACAGATGTTGTTCTGTGAAGCAGAGATGATCCTGTAGAAAAAAAAGGGTCCAGTACTGGTGAGATAGGTCCAGTCTTCCTTTGTGAATTCAGTGGAAAACCAGCTGCCTTAGTGTTTTGGATTGCAGGTTTTATCCTGGTGGAAAGGCTTTGGCTCCTCCCACTGGGTGGACATCTCCCAGTGGAATGTAGGTGATGTTTATCAGTCATGTGAGAGGCCTTGAATGGCCCATTCACAGGTGATGTCCCTCGGAGGAGGATGGGTGGAGGAAGAGATAAGAAGGCACTGCCTTATCAGTTATCAGGTGTCCCATCAACAGAAGGCATCCACCCTCTTTCCACCCCTAGAGTTAAAAGAGATAAAGAACAGTATCTCCCAATGTGGCAGTGTTTTAATTCAATTAGTTTATGGCATATGTTCTCTGTAAAAGTTTGGTTCTCTGTACCCTCACCCCCCCCTCATTAATATTCCTTTGTTCCTTCACTCTCCCTCACAGTGAGTTATTTTTAGCACACATTTGTTAGATGTATCTGTTACCCTTCCCGCCTTTGTAACTCCCCTCCTACCCTCTCCTGATTAGTCCACGTTATGTTTCCCCACCCCTGGGTCCCTCAGCAACTGTTCCCAGTTGGCTAGTGATAGCCAACCACTCCCCTTGCTCCTCCCAGCTAGCCCTAACAAAAACCCACTGCACCCTCCCTTCCTTGGCCAGTTCTGGGCTGAGGAGGTGTTTTTAATAAACCCTCTGTGCACTCAGAACTGACTCCTCCTTTCTTTCCACTGCCTGTCGCTTCAACACCACTCACAAGAGCCTCTCAGGGATAAGAACCCAAGGGAGTCAGCCCCGCCTGCGCTGCTTGCAGGCTGACCCCACTGAACGCCTGTCGCCGCGCCTGGGCTTGCCGGGGACAGAGTCGGTGGACTCTAGTGGGCACCGTGACAGCGTTTCTGGTGCCCAACGTGGGGCCCTGAAAAGGCGCTTTCTGTGCCGCAAAGGACCTCACGGACAGGATTGGTGGGTCTCAGCGAGGCGCTGAGCCCACCCGGTACAATCCTTGGACGTCGCGCCGCCCCAGGTCTGAGCAGCCTCTTCGGAGGAGCGCTCCCCGGGGAGAGGAGGGTAGCCTGCTCTGCCACACTCCAGAGAAGGTCCTCTTCACGGCAGTGGACTCCTGGAGTCGCGTTCCAGCACCCGCACCAGGGATTTTTTGAGGTAAGTATAACCCCCCTTGACCGCAGGGTGGGTTGATGGGGATCAGGTTCCCCTGGTAGCAGCCTGTGAGGGAAAGCCCCCCAGGCTGTGGTCGCGCGGCCCCGGGGAGAGGGTTTTTTGGCCCCCTGCCCCGGTTTGGTAACCCCCTGGTGTTTTGTGTTCCTTCAGTTACTTTAAGATTTTTGTTTGTGAGTGTGAGGCTGCCTGTTGGTGTTTAGGTTTTTGCTGGGCAGTCCTTTTTGTTAAACGTCGCGCCCCGGCTGTTTGCGGTTGCGGTCGGGAGTGTGTGTTCACCGGATTTTAAAGCGCGCGGCGGTTTCTGCTTTTGTTGAGATTTTCTGTTTTCCGGCTCCAGGAAAGACACAGACAGGATGGGTGCTTCCCTGTCTGCATCCCAGAAAGGGGTTTTTTATGTTTGTGTTGAGTTGCTAGAGGTTCATAACGTTCGGTTTTCGAAAAGTTGTCTAAAAAGGCTGATTAAATGGATTTTCCTGCACTACCCCAATGTGTCCCAGACGATGGTCCGCAGCTCCCGATTTTGGGAGGCGGCAGAAAAGAAATTATTACAATTGGGAGACGTCAGGGACAAGGACATACCTAAATCCTCCTTTTTGATCCTGCAGTTAAAATCATCCACAGCAAATAAGGGAGTGCAGAAAGATCCCCGGAAAAATCAGCCTGCCCCAGTTTACCCTCACCCCAGTCCCAGCCCCTCTGCCCCTAGAAGGGGAATTTTAAAGAGAGCGGCAACCCAGAGGGCTGCCAGCCCAGGCTCTCTGCAAAATTCCCGATCCCCCAGCCTCAGCAGTCTTGGCCGGACTGCTGGGGATTCCTCGAGATGCCCTGGCCAGGCTGACCGAGGACCTTACCTTCCCCATGCTTCCCCAAGTTGTAGACCCAAAGTTAAGTTTAATTTAAGTGCGTCACACCGACCACAAAATGGCGGCTGTGACGCACAAAATGGCGTCCACCCTACCTCGTGGTCGTCACCCTCCCCTCCTCCCCAAAATCCTTTCCTTTTCCCCACCCCCCAACTGGTTTCAACAGATGAAAATAGAATACACATTTTTGGTTACATTTTTAAACCCAAGACATTCTTAAAAGTGCATAGTCAGTTGGATTATTGCATACGTTGTGTAAAACTAGGTGAGAAACCAACACAGCTTTGTTGTCTCCAAATCAGTGACGGTATACATCAGCTGTCAGTCCAGGAAGGTAACCCAAAACTTGAGATGGTAAATTCCTCTGAGGAATTTACTTCTGTACAAAGGATCAGTATAGAACTTTCATGTGGTTCATCTCCAGGAATGTTATCATAACGTCTGCAAGTACAAAGTATGTTTGGTGGTGTATTCATAATCCCAGCATGATCTTCAATTAACAATATCTTTCATGAGGAAAAGACCAAAAGGACCCAAGGCCTCTGGTCCCTCCAAGCAGCACACACACACAAATTCTTCTATTGCAGATATCATATCTGTCAGCACAAAAGGAGAAACTATTCATGTCAGTCTCAGTTACCAAATGTGTTTCTGTGTTTGCAATTCATAATAATTTATTCTAATGATTTTCTAGAGAATCTATACAAACTGTTTACATTTCTATTTGTTCTCATATCAGCTGTTATACCAGATAGGGTCTAGACGTATACAAGATAAGGTCTGCTGATTTTAGCAACTGAGTGCTTGGATGCAAAATGAGCAGACTTACTGAAGCAGATGAATAAGCCTCTATACAACATTACAATATTTTTCTCCATGCTACTGCAAGAACACAAAGAGGAAAAACAAACTCAAATAGAGAACAAAATTAATTCTCTTGGGATTGGCTGAATCAGAATTCTAAGTGGCCTGAAAGCCTGAAAACAGTTAGATGGAAAAATACACTCATTTGATAGTGCTGTGCACCTCCACTGGAGTACTGCAAGTAAAGAAATTACGTATGGTCATAAAAAAATTAAATCAATTCAAAAGCCTTTTTGCTACTTCTTTAGCATATAATTGCATATACAATCTGAATCAGGTGTGATATAATTTCAATGTGTTGACTCTTACCCACAACCTCAGAACAGGAAATATCTTTCTTTTTCTTCTTCCTGTTGAAATTCCACATATTGTGCCTTCGAAATTGTTGATAGCCTTTTTCCCCAGAGAGGTTTCTTTACTGAATTTTTAGTACTATCACTAAGCAGTTAATGGTGAATTTTTGGTCAGAACAGAAGATGTTCATCATGGAAGAAGACAGGACAAAAAGGGAAAAAGCATTTGTTGCAATTTCCAGCTCTGTGGCACTGACAGAAGAGAATCTTTTGCACATCCATATGTTTAAGGCATTACTGCACAAGATAGGCAATGACAGGAGAATTAGTGTCAATATAGCATGTTATACAGGTCTGTGAACCCTGCATTGCCTCAGATTCCTGAACCTAAAAAAAATATTGCAGCATGACCAAGTGCAGGTTGTCAGACAACACAAGTTGTTGTGACAACATAAGCTTTGTAAAAAGCAAGAATCCAGAAAATAGGGAAATTTCATATCTAGTAGATTCCACGTGGAATATACATGGTACTGAAGGAGAAGTAGATAGTTATGAAGGATTTTCAATGATGAAAGCAAAGTGGAAACAGAATAAAAGATGATAGATCTAACTTAAAAAAAAAAAAAAAACTGATGGAAATCTCTCTGAGGAAAAAGTGTAAGGACATCTTACTTTTAAAAAAAACTGCATATTGTCTAAGGTAGAAATCTTAAGACTGTCTTGTATCATGAAAACTTGGTTGAATTAAAATATGTCTCTGCATAAAAAGAGGGGATATTAACCTTTTCTATTCAAATTAGACATGCCTTTGAAGGAGAATTTAAATTGAGAAGTAGCCTGGAAGCTTTGATTTACATCAAATAATTGGATATGTACTTCCAACATGTAAAGCAGGCAGCAGCTGAAAATGATCTGAACCAAAACAAGATTTTCAAAATCATCACTGAATTATTTAGAACAAAGGCCATGAGTATTGGAAACAAAACCAAGACTGAGAAAAGTATTAAAGTGCAGATGATTCACATAGGAAAATCTTATATATAAAATAATAGCTTCTCTGACTGCTACTGGAAATGAGAATTTTATTACAGTGTCAACTAGGGGGTCAAGTGCTCAGGTCAGAAAAACAAATCAAATGCTAGAAATGACAAAGAAAGGAATAGAGGACACAAAATGAAAGATTTTTTTTTCCTTATATGAATCCCATGTGCTTACACCTTGGATATTCTGGGATGTTATGACCCTTCTATCCCAGGGACTAGAATGGGCTCAGAGAAAGGCAGCAGGGATGATCAAAGTCCAGGCCAGCTCTGTGAGGAGAGTACCAGCAAGAGAAAGAAACTGCTGAGAAGGGAATACAGTGGAGGCCTCTGCAGCCATTAGCAACGCAGAGAATAAATGGAGAAAAATTGTGTTTTACTGTTCAAGAGACAGCAGCATTACTCTCAAAGCAAGCAGGCAGTAGATGCAGAACAAATAACAGGAGATGATGTTCCACACAATAAGTAAATAAGCTATAAACGCTAGATATAGTGTTGTTCAATGCAAAAGTGTATATGGATTCAATAAGTGGTTGGGCACATGCAAGAAGAAATATCCACAGGGGACTAAGTTAAGGGCCATCACTGAAGACACCACTACATGATCACTGGGTTTTGTATTCTGCACAAGACATATGCTGTTGGTTGCTACAGATTGGTGGCTTATAAGAATCATTGGCTTAATGTGTCATTTTTATACTCTTAGGCTGATGTAGTTTTGTGCTTCTGTCTTAACAAATTTAGTTTGTATTGTGAATTAGGTTGATGCACAACGCAAATTTTCTTCCATATGTCAAAAAGGACAGGAGCATCAGAGAGCTGTTGCTAGGGATCTGTAAACTAGAATTAAATAGTAAGTTATTGATAGTGATCTTACCATCAAAAACAGCAATGGACATTTCTTACATAAAGGCAGGTTTTTTGCCATGCAAGCAAAAAGACTATTATATCATTATATAAATGATATAATTAGATTGCAACTTGGAAATCCAAAGGCATTTGTGATGCTTTAGCATATGGGAATTTAAGTTACCATTGATACTTGGCTCAGATTTCAGAAAACAGTGTAACTACTTTATAAATGTTACATAATATGAATATTTAGCATATCTTTTTTCATATTATCCCTTTAAAACCAATTTATAGTCCATGAGAACTGATCAAAAGCTTGGGGTACTTTTGATGTTAGATAAGGTAGAAGCTTAGACTCAGAGACAAGAAGTTCATTAACTAAGAACAGAAATGAACAGCAGTGTAAGTACTCTAGGAAAGTAAGCTATGAATATAGTTAGAGAAGCTCAGTGAGAAGGTCTGTCCAAAACAATCCTTCAGAAGTCTCAGCAGAATGACCAATGACCAAAAACAGTTAATCCAAAGCTCTCTGTCCTTTAAAGGTGCTTTAAGAACCCCTACAAAGACTGTAGTGCTACTGTAATATGACCAGCCCCGAAAAATCATTCCTTTGATTTTACTGCGATTGAAGTGTGTCCTTCAAGTATTAGTGTTCCTCTGTATTTTCAATAATTGAATTCAGTTTCTTGGCTGGACTAGTTTAGGGGAGGATTTAGTGCTCACAGAGCCTGTCAGTGCTGCTCAGCAATCCTGCAGTGATTGCTCCTCAGGACAATTACAGTCCCTTCGGAAGGCTGTGCAGGCAGTAGGTGGGGGACGATGGATGTGGGGAGTGTATTCAAAGGCTGATATAACCTGCTGAGACTTAACATCTCAGGCTTCTTCTAGCATTAACAGTCAGAACTGAGATCCTGCAGAAAGAGGTTCAGGAGTGAAATTCCAATTTCTCCACTTTGAATTTCTCTCTTGAGTGCTTATCTCTTCACACTGACTGTGCAGGGAGCTAAGGGGAGCACTGGGGCTTGCTATGCTAATACTGAGCTTTGGGACGCTATTGCCCTTGGAAGATCTGTCACTGCATACCAGAAGCCTGTTGGATTTTGCAGTAGCATCACAAAGCCCCCAAGAGTGCCAGGGAGGGCAAGAGCAGAGGCTCCAGCCCGGTGGAAACACAAACCACAGGAGGTCAGTGACTCATCGGTGCAGGAATGCAGCCCTGGGAGCCGGGAAGAGCTGGTTTGGGGTGCTGGGCAGGGCTGGCTGGGGGAGCAGGGAATTGCAAAGAGAGCAGAGATGTATCTTATGTTTGTAAATCATCCTATACATAGTGAAAACACAAGATAATAGGGAAGTGTAGATAACATACACAGTCCCTTCTAGGGGACAAAGGAAGAGCAGAAATTGCTCCAGCACACTCTCTTGCAGCTACAGAGGAGTAATGTCTGAGTAATGTCACTGCTCCATCACTGCTATCACCTCCCTCACCTTTTGTAATGAAGCAACACTTTCTGATTTACCATCCCCTTCCTTTTTCTCCCATGATCCAGCAGTTTTATGTAAAGAGTTTATCAAATCCTCAGGTTAAATAAATAAGAACATTGAAGAGCAGTTTTTATCTGTCTGTTTTCTGCTTCTACTTTCCCACAGGACAGTGTGATTTATTACCCCAGTGATTTTTTTATCAAACCAATGTGAAATAGAGTGAAAGAGTTGTGATGATGTGCATGCATTGGAAATGTTTAACAGTTTAGAAGCGAAATTAAAAATATGAGATGGCAAAGTCAACTGTGAAAATACCTGTTATATGACAGAGATGAAGAGTCAATGGTTCAATAAATGTCACTAGTTTTTCCAGTGTTTAAAAAATTACACTTGAAGGCACACAAAAAGTTATTTCCAAAGTAGATAACTGAATTCTACCTATTTAATGTACAATACTTAGCAATGACTCCTGACCTGTGCAACAATCTCTTTATTCCTTCATAGATTGAATGTGTTCTAGACAGGACATCCCATTGCTGAGTGGACCAGATTTTGTTTGTCTCTCTAAAAGGCTTAATACGTTTCAGGAAAAGTCTTCCAGATGAAGTAAAGTAAATCTTACTTCCTCTGTAATTCCTCCTGTATGACTATTCTGACAGTAGAGCAAAATATTCACTTTTTTGAACCATGACACCCTTCGTAGCTAAAGTCACAGAAATTCAGTGCACAACCTCCTTTGCAGCTGCCATCTTAATTTCTCTAGTTACCTTCTTCATCAGGCACTCTTCCTGATGTACACCTTGGAGCTTGCTGCATTTGAAGTTATATTGTTACTGCCACACCTTTGAAAGATAGGATCTGCAGTTCAGTCATCACAATGCAAATATCACCCCAAAGTAGGTGCCTCCCACACTTTGTTCTCACTTTGCCAGTGAGGAACTGCATGGGTGAATCTCATTTGTGTTTTTGTATTAAGGATGCCTGTCAAATACACAAACTTCATATCTCACCAGGTACAGCCTGGGGAATGTTTACTTTTCTGTTAATAACCAACACTATAGAACAATAAAATGTAGTATGTATCTGAAAAAATGAGCTCTGTTGAAAGCAGTGAAAATGTCCTTAGTTTAGGGGAGAAGCAATCTCCAAGGATGTCAGAGATGGAGAACTTCCAGAAAGGGACCAATAAAGGAGATTTTTTTCTAATAAGTGTAACCTCTGACATAAAACATGGATGAAGAGAGAAGTTTCTGAATGTGTGGGGCAGCATAGAGCCTACAACAGGTTGTCTGATTGCAGGCAGACTGTTTTGTGTGTGTGTTTGGGGGTGGTGGGGGTGGCATTTAGTTGGTTGGTTTTTTCTTTAATTTTTCAGATAAAAAGATAAAAGCACTTTCTTTTTTTTTTCACTGATGTCATTTATAAGACTACTTGCAACTGTGTAGCTGTCCTGGCTGTTTAAGAAGTTGTAAACAGATACTTTCCACACCGGGTATCTTAACCTAAATCAAGTGAAACAGGATATCAGCCTCTGGATAATATTACACAACTTTTGCCCTTAAAAGTAGGAAACTGAAATTTTCAGTGAGGACAGTCTGTCCCAGCAGACTGTTTTGGGATATTCAGCTGGTAATAAGTTTTTCCACAAAATCTGCTCAAGTTGGTTTGAGATCTAGAGTCGTATGAATCAAGAAGGATGTAACACATTGAGGACTGTGTCTGACACCCAACAGTCCCCAGGGTCTATCAAGCAGTTGTCACTTCTTCATACAGTTTAGCACACTTTTTTCATTAATTGTTAGAAAGCATTAAGAGTTCCTCTCATGCCTTCTATCCAGTAATCATTGTTGCACTCATTACTGAGTTAATTGCAATGAGCAGTCATGATTTTAATACTTTTCCTGTCACCTCTTTAAAAGAAGTGCATATAAGCATTAAATAATACAGCTGCTTAGTAACAGCATTGGAAATGGAATTTAGACATCTACTGGAATTATACTACTCTCTAAGCTCACAATGTTAAAATGCAGCAAAAAGCAAAATAGGCAGTTGGGATGAAGGCAAAAAACTTGTTCTGTTTTAATTAAGGAACAGTTCTTACAGCTCAAGTTAGATTAAAAGCATACAAAAATATTGTCTTGGGTTGCAATATCTAACCAAAAATGTGTATTCTATTTGCCATCTGTTGAAATGAGTTGGGGAGGTGTTTTTCTTTATCTCTTCTATAACCCATTCCTCATAACTCCAGGGGGAAGGGAGTGGGTGCCTTTTGCTTATGGGCCAGCTGTTAAAACCAGGTGGAGCAGTGTTCCTTATCTCTTCCATGACCCATCCTCCCTTCGGGGGATATCTTCTGTTAATGGGCCATGAAGGTTCACTGCATGACTGATGAAATTACATCATCCTGTTGTGAGATGCTCCACCCAGGGGGAGGAGCCAACTGTTCCTACCTAGATAAAAACTGAGATTCAGAAACACCAAGGCAGCCTGTTTTCCACTGGATTCCCAGAGGAAAGACCAGACCCATCTTACCACCACTAGACCCTTCTACTGGATCATCTCTTCTCCAACAGAACCACATCTGTTACTCCAGGAGGATTTATTTGGACTTTCCCAACACCCTGACCAGGGTGTCAGGTCATATTCTGACTCTGTCAGTGTTTCTAGGATTTGTTTGTTTGCTTTACTACATTTGTATTTTCAGTATTCCCAGTAAAGAACTGTTATTCCTACTCCCAAATCTTTGCCTGAAAGCCCTTAATTGCAAAATTATAATAATTTGGTTAGAGTGGGGTTACATTGTCCATTCCAAGGGAAGCTCCAGCTTTCCCTGGCAGATACCTTTCTTTCCAAACCAAGACAAATATAAACCAAGATAAAACTTCCTTATCTTATTTTAGCTGGAAGTACAAACTGAACTAAGCATATGAACAAATGAACAGAGCACGTGCCTCAAACAGGAGTATATAAAAGAAAGATAATGGACAAAATAAAAGAGAAAAATCTGTATTAAATTGAAATGACAGTTGCCTCACTTTTCTTAACGATGAATGAACTACCTCAGAACAGAAACAAAATTTAAGAAACATTACTGTTCCGGTGCTTTCATCATGTTAAACCTATTTTGCATCACATGAGAGAAAAGACTTCTTGAAAAGAGACAGTAATATAGGACAAAATCCCTCATATACTTTATATTGAAGAAAGAAAAGAACCAAAGTTCCAGTAGTTGATAGGAAGAATATAGTAATACATTATAAACTGCATGCTAATCATAGGAAAAATATTTGAAAGGATGAAGGTCATATCCAGTCAATGCATAGCCAAATCCACCTGGGTTTTACCTTGAATTTTGAATAGTGTAAATACAATTATACAAATGAGTCCCAGCTCACACCCTGTTGAAAAACAGCAGTAGAAATGGTACAGAGTGATAGTGGGCCAGGAGGATGCTCCGAGCCTGCACCTCTACCCATGCCCTACTTCCACTCTGGGCTGTTTGGAGGACAGTGGCAGTGTGAACCCATACTTTTTGTTCTCTGTCTTCTCCTGTTTTCCTGGTTTTCCTGCTGTGCTGAGGCTCTGACAATGCTGCCCAGCCCTACTCTATCAGCACATGAAGAAGTTCCCAGAGCAAGGCTGAACAAACTCCTGGGGTGAGATGCAGTGCCCTGAGAGTTAACAGAACCCTGAACCATTTTGTTATGGCTCCAGCTATGCTCCTTGCTAAAAGCTTCCTGCCAGTGATACACTGCAATAGGGAAGGCTACAAATGTGCTACAGCTGTCAGCCAGCTGTAAATAACAACCAGTTGCATTCAACACATCAGACCAGTACAAGAATAGAGCCTGAGGAATCTATTTTGTTTGGAATAGAACCAAACCTTAGCCATAGTTCTGTCCAAATTATTAAAGTGAAGCTGCAATGCACTTGAAAAAAATTTAGGATTGCTATTAAATAAAAAAGATTGAATACTGAAAACCTTCTTGATGAGGAGAAAATGTCAAATTAATGTACATTTGCAGTCAGGACACAGCTGTGGAAAATTACCTCAATTTAAGTCACTGGTTGAGGTGTGGGAAGTACAACAGTGATTTCAGTTACTTCCTCAAAGAGAAAACAGGAACAAGAAGATAGTGTAACAAGTTATCTGTTTACTCCCCAACTCCACCAAACATGGCTCAAGCATGAGGCAAATTTTGCAGTTAATTACAGATGACTGAAATAGTGAAAAACTAATCTAAAAATAATGACAAACAAAGTAGAAACAGAACACAGTATTTGGAGAGGTGGTCAAGAAGACCCAGTTAGGCATCACAACTCAAGTGGGAGCTGTAGCAGTGATCAGTTGATCTGTGGAGGTCACAGATGTAACACTGAAGGAAGATTGTTCCTTTTCTCAGAGATTTGCAGATACAGACTTTATATTGGTAAGAGTTCCTGACAAAGCAATACAACTTTTAGGAGACACCAAATGATGTTTATAGTGATTATAAAATGTAAATTGCGGAGGCTGATATTAGATTATTCTAACAGTTATAAGATTCATATAATGCCTGAGATACTTCTTTGTTACTTCTGGCAGGAAATGGCCTTGTCCTGGCAGCAGCAGGATCTGATGCATTAACAGATGTACTGGATCCTGCTCAAATAACAGCAAAGATTTTCAAATGCAATAGCTGTCCTTCAGTTACTCTTATAATGCTTTATTGAAATCCCAGCTGGAAACATCAACCATGTCCTTTGTTGCCAAGTAATTACCAGCTTTAATAAAGACAGCAAGTTAAAAACTTGGATGGGCATTTCTGGCTAGTGTCTATACGTAAATATCAATTTCTTCTATCAAAAGAGGACAAAGTCAAGGTAGAAGTTAGAGTAACATGACCTTCATATTTTATAGATTAAGTCCTTCATGAACGTGTCTACATTATACTTTCATTTTCCCTTTGATGAATACTGAATTCCTTCTCTTGTTGGCACATTTGAACTTTGATGAAATGGAGATTTTGTGTAGAAATAATTAAATAACTTAGCAGAGGTGCCATTTTTACTTTAGTGGAAAACAGAAAGTTAAATAGGTCCATTTTGTTCTGAGCTTTGACAAGAATTAAAATAAATGTCCCTCCTTTCTTTAAAAACTTGCTTGGAGGAGTGCCATCAAATCTTTCTATATCATTCTATACCAAAAAGTGAGCATTTTCAGCATTTAATGCAGTTAACAAATATGACCAGTTCCTCCAAACTGGAATTCAAGATGCCTTATCTTTTCCCACACCACTTACCCTCAGCCCATCTGGAATCTATTCTGGTTCTGTCTTCTGGAAAGTTAATATAGCTATTGATTAGACATTTCTTAAAACAGCACGATTTACAAGACAGTAATAAGTGTAATTTCACATAAGGCTAAACATTTGCATGAACTGATTTTTCAGAGTTATCCAGAATATATTTGTCTTTATTTTCTTGGGTATGACTGTTAGCTTATTTTTTTCTATAATGCCACAATTTTTCTGGAATCAACAACCCTCAGAGGGCTTTTTACACTGCAACACTCAGCAAAAATGCTGTAAAATTGTCTAGGATTTCAATTTATTAAGGACAGTATTTTAGTTCACAGTTATACCTATGAATCTGACATTCACAAAACACAAATGGTGAGATTAATGTGCTTCTGAACAGTGAAAGATAATCTCTGTCTGACCTAAATCACTTCAGAATAGTAGAAGTTATTGGTACAATATGAGTCTTTCCTTTTACATGACTTACATCCTGTTTTCAAGTCCAGACTGGTCAGAGTGTCTCTATAGCCTTTGAAATCTGATCTCTGTCTTTTCATAGGACTGTGGGTGGATTTGGCTGGAAATCTTCACAATTATAGATATTGTTGTAGTGCAATTTTATCCTGAAAACACACCAAAATATTCAGCCTAGTATTCCTGCTCTTGTGGATCCCTGTTTGACAGCCAGGATTTATAAATTACCATGAGCCAATATTGTGTTTTATTCAAATATTTCATCAATCAAGGGGAATTTTGTTCAGATAATGTGAGGGATATGAAAGCTAGATCCCTTGTTAGACTGCTTCTTAAAGAATTTTCTTGCAAGTCCCAAGGCAATGAATTGATGCCTCCTGGATATCATTTTACTCTCTATTTTCAGCACAGAAATGAAATCTGAATTGCTTATATTAGTATCAGGAAGAATCATAAATGTTGAAGCTGCGGGAAACTAAAATACCAAATTTGAGATTCACCAGCTGGTTTTTCCACAGACAGCAATGCAGTCTAGTTCAGAGCTATTTTCTAAAAGCTCAGCCTGCCATTCCTGTAAATGAAAATAATTTACATACTGAACTTATAGCAGATTTCTTATAAATGGCCTGAATAATAATCACTCTCGGGACAATATTTCTGCTTATATTATCCTTGTGTGCCATGGGTTGATTTCTCAGCATTGCCATTCCTGTATTTGTGTGGTTGTTTACCTACCTTCCCTTTAGCAGAAAGGGAATGATCATATGCTGTGGCCTCAATACGACACAGACAGAGCATGTTTCAAAAACCACAAGCATAATCTTTGTGGAGAACTCACACATGCTGCTACAAGGCACAGAAAGCTGGTTTCTTGCTAAATGTCATTTTCTTCTCCCACAGGACAGAAATAGAGTGGCAGAAGAAGGGAAAAGAATCACAAGCAGCTGAAGCCCTCCCCTACATCCTTCAGCATTATTTTGCCATGCCAGAGGCAGGTAGCTGACCCACCTGAGCAGGTGACCCAAGCTCTGGAAGACTAATTGGCAAGATGACTTTTGCAGACCTTGACTGTGCAGATGTTGCGATCAACTGGAAGAACATTGGAAATACCTGAACATTTGAGTGCAGACTGCCCTGTGAGGTGGTCTCCTCTTTCCATTGCATCTCCTGAGGTGAAACCAATTCCATACAGAGCAACACGACTTGCCAAGGCCTGCAGTCCTTCCCTCCTGGTCAGCATTTGCACCCCTCGGCCACCACTGCCTCTGGATCAAGACTGAGCTGCCATGCGTGTCCCTTGCCTGTATCATGTATGACTATGGCTTGGGTGGTAAAGCCTGATCAGGGGGTATTGCTGAAGTCTGCTGAAGTCATGTAAACAACTGCTGAAACACCATCTCAGTGCATCTTGTGCCTATGTTCAAAATGGCAAATTTTTTAGTGTCAGTATTGCATGAAGTATGTGGCTTAGAGCAGAGTTCAAAGCTCCCCAAAATGTGGGGTGAAAAAGCACAAGAGGAAACAATGCTCTGTCAAGTTACTCCAGCTTTTTCAGAGAATAATTAAAGTTTTTATTGATCCTCTGTCCTCGTGAGACCCCTGAACACTGACCACAATTTCTTAAAATTATTTGTCTGTCTTTTTGCAGCCGTTTTAAACTTCACAAGCATCTGTGAGTCCCTCCATGAGCCTCAGAGCATCAGGACTTGCCATTTAAGAGGTACTACTGAGCAAATCCCCTTTTGGCTCTGTGCCCAGAGGACACACAAGAAAGCATCCCCCAGGTGTGCTCAACACTGGCAATGAGCAGCTGAGAGCAGTGCAGGTGGCTCACACATGGATGGCAACACTGGGCAAGCAGTGTCTGAAAAATGAGCTCCCCTCTCTGCAGCAGGGCATCAGCCTAGCCCAAGGGGCTTGGGCACGGTGCTTGCTGATGTTTGGTAGAAGAGTGAAACCCTGAAATAGGCTCATGTATGTATGAGGTGATTATTCACTTTCTCTGCTAGGACACAGGGCTGAGACAGCATCAGACATTTAGTGTAGGCAGCTGTGAGCCTGCATTTTAGTGTACTATACAAAATTATAAGTTTCTTTTGCCATTTCTCTGGCAACCACATCAACTGTGCAGGGAAAATTGCCTCAGAATCTTGAGCATGAAAGCTGTTAATTTTACAGAACAATCCCTTAAATGGGCAAAAACTCAAATATAAACACATAGTGCTGGATCTATTGCACCTACCTGAGAACATACACTAACATCAATGGCAATTATTCTTGAAAAAAGAATTGCTTGGTTTCAGGGTTTAAAATATTAATAGTAACACATGCAAATTTAAAGCAGGCTGTGCAATCTAGTCATTGTGACTCTGCACGGGCATCCTGGCAACTGTTTACCTCTCATGTGGACTTGTTCATATACTTGAGCAAATCACTTCATTGCCGGTTCTATGTCACCCCCAAGAATGTCTGAACTTTTGTTGGATACCACCAGAAAAAGGAGCAATGTGTAAGAAGGTGACAGGATTCTTAATGCAGAAAACTGCGTCAAGAAAACCACATATTCTTCTAGGAATTATTGATTGGAGTGCCTCAGAGTCAGCTAATCCTGTGCACCAAAACATCTCTAAATCTCAGGTTGAAAGTCTCAAAAATAACTCATGCAGGTAATAATTATTCTGCATATGGTGGAGATTTGACCAACTAAAACAATACAGTCAAAAAAATCCCATCAAAATACAGAAAATGCTACGTAGAAAATTTATTTTGTATTATTTCTATTCTCTTCATGACAGAAACATATTGTACCACCAAGCATCAAAGAGGGATAAAAACACTGAACTCCTCCAAATGTCTTTAGGGTATCTTTCAAAAATAAACATGCATGGAGTTTTGTAATTTGTGATCATACCCCAATACACAGGGAAGTACAGACATGAATTAATCTACCCATGAAATTCAATAACACAGGTTTACATGATCAAGATTGAGACTCATGGAAACAAACAGTAGATAAATGCTTAGAAAATAGTTACAGCTACTGTTGTTTTCACTGACAATGAAATCAGTCCTGCAGTCACCTACTGCTCTTACTCCAGCAGGAAAGAGTAAAATTGTAGACAAACTGGCTTAAACACTGTAGTGTTAGAAACATTAGTAAATATGCAAATGAGATAAAATACTGAATCAATTGCATAGAGATGAAAAACCTCAACAGATATTATAGAGAGAGATGCAGATGCACAGTTATATAATTATTTAGAGAGAGATTGATGACCAGATGTATCACTGTATGGAGAGATATACATGTACTTAAATAAGCTACCCTCCCCAGTTGGTTACTGTTTAAAATAAATGCATGAAATTGTACAGAAATCAGTGTTCTTAGAAAACTTATACAAAAACTAAGAATATGAGACAGGGAAAATAAGGCTAAGTGAGAAAATATTCCTAAGGCTTTATGAAAAAAAGCTTATAGAATGAGTTTAACATAATAACTGTGGGTGGGTTTTTTATATCTCTTTGAGAAATGATACTCCTGTGATACTTGCAACAAATTCAATGTCAGATTGACAGCTCTAATGCTAATCATTTAAAAAAAATGGCTTCTGGTTTGTACATTTAAAGATATCATGACCAATAAAGACATGAAAGAGGGTTTTTATTTAAAGGCTGAGATTCAGATAAATAAAATAGTCTGAAAAGAAATTGAATCAAATCAAGCTTCTTTAGCAAATAGAGAATTCATACATAATCACATCTACACTCCCAGATATAACCAACAGAAAAGAGATTTGCTTATGAGGAGTAATGCATTTTGCTGCTTATTCATAGTTTGAACAGGGGATGCATAAAATGGAGCATGATATAATGCCAGAACCTGTCACAATAATGGCAAACCTGCATTAGACCATCAAGCCTGCTTGAGACAGAGAGAGACAGAGACATGCACAGAGACATGCACGTGTGAGCCAATGCTAACCTTGGAGTTCTGTGCTTCTCTAATCTAACAGCTGACCATAAAAAAAGGACGACATAACCCTGCTACTTTGGCACCTCAGTAATTCAACTTGCTCCTAAAGTTAGATTTTAATGATGAACAATATTTTTTGGCACTTCTGGTCCCTAAAATACCATTCTTGTTTTGCTGAACTAACAAAACAGAGGCTACCCAATAAATCAGACCAGTGACGTGCAGTATTGCTCTATAAATCAGCAGTTTTGTTCCTGAATTATCTAATAGGCATCCGTAAAAGACACTAAAGAAAAAATAAATACGTTTTCAGGCTTAAATCCCCTTCAAATGACTCTGAAGTGCTGGAAGAAAATATTTACAGGCTTGTTAATTGAAAATGGTGCTGAGGTTAGAAGGGGATTTCACCGTAAGGCTTATCTCTGAAAGACTGAATGAAAACTGGAAAGAGGGATTGCAGTGTTCTGTACACCCTTAGAGACATTACACTAGCTTGATGTTAAAGATGTCATGGGCTACACTGCAGGCTACCACATCTCCAAAACAGGCAATAGGTTCTTCATGGACACCATCTATAACTGTCCTGAATAAAACCATTGACTGCAGCAACAAGCAGGGGGCAATTATAACTGTGGGATTTTTGACTGTGACAGCTATGACCATATTCCTCTTCCAGTTAATGCTATTCTGTGACAGGAAATATGCATTTTTATGCGCTATAATGTTTATTGTGAGGGATGTTCAGGGAGTCCAAACACATATGCTTTGAATTCAGTAATTTTTGGAGCTGAGGCTACTAGCTAAATTGCATCCTGCTCCACATTGATCCTGGATAATAATATGAATTGGGAATCTGGACAGCTCATTAGACAGATGAGCTAAATTTAAAGTATTGATGAAAGAACTTGTATTACTTTCTGCTCTTTGTTTAGAAATATTTGGATTTTTCCATGTATTGAGTTAGGGTTACTTAGGAAGGCAAGAGCAGCTCTTGTAACAATATCTCTTTTTGCTTATCAGCAGCTGTCTCAGTGACTGTTTATTATCACAGGATGGGTACTGCTCATGAATTACAAGATTTGCTCGTGATTCTGTCTCTCAAACTTTGGGTTTTTACACACCCAAAGACTGTAAGCTGCAGCCACACTGTAGTGTTTACAAAATGCCTTGTTCCAAGCAAACGTGCAGGAACAGGAAGACCATAGACTGACCTTCAGTTCTTCACTTTGTATCTCACACTTTTCATCTGTGTGCCACCACCAGCTGAGATTTTGTTCGCTGGTATCAGGAGGAAAAAGTATTGTGTGCAACCCAAGTGACTGCTCTAGCTGGATGAGTTCCCTTCCTTTTTTCTCATGGGAGATACCTGGCATCTCCAGTGATGAAAAATTACAAAGTGAAAAAGACACAGTCAGAAACTCTGAGCTTTTTGAAGAACACCTGTCTCCACTGAAGTAGCCTTTTTGCCCTTCCAGCATTGTGCTCTAAACATGAAACTCAGATGATGGTGTCATGAAAGAAAGAAGTGGTAGGCTTAAAGAGTTCAGTTATGGAATATTCTCCAGTGAAAATGTACACAGCATTCTTGGGCAGCTTTTATATTAGAATTATCAACCCTAATATAATTAATGCCCAAAGCACTAATTAATCTGTCATGCCTATTTTGTATGGCAATGCAAAGCCCCTCTCCCAGCAGGTCAGTATGCAGGATTCTTGCCACAGAACCATTTTTTCCCCCTGTAAAACAAAAGCGTTTTCCTCCCACTGTTGATCACTGATTTCATAGCAAATAAGTCATAGTGTCCACCCTAGCAGTGGGTTTCTGGACAGGCACTAAAAAAGGGCACAAATTAATAACTGTGCTTGTGTCTGGCCAACTGCTCCTTTGCTAAGCATTAGGTCCACCTAGTTTATTATTTTTGGGACAGGGAGGAATTATTCTCATCCACTCCCTTCCTGCCCTAGCAGACTGTTCTGAGCATCAAGATTTCATTTCCCAGGAAATAAGGAGGGATAGAAAGATGAGGTTTGTTCTTGTTACTGCAGTGCTGCTGCTTTGCAGAAGGTAAAAGATCTCTCGGGGCTGTGACTGACTTCAAGAGATACTTGGAAATTCCACTGTAATTCATTGGATTGTAGGATTTCAGGCCTTTCTGCTGTCTGTCATTAGCCTGCTACAGCAGTGGTCTCTATATGGCTAATTTCCCTCCAACACCCCTTGTGAACTTTGCTCTTTTCTGTGTTATTTTTAAGGAAATAAAAAGTGTAATGCAGGAAGAACCTAGTGAAGCTTGTGACCTTTACTGAGCCTACTGTTACTTATTGTATTTTTAAATTTTAGATTTTTCTTGATCTAGATAGGATGAGAATGCACTTATAATTAATTTTGGACATCAAACAGACAAGAATATGAGAAATTCCAGTGACTGGATTTTTTTTCTGAATAATGCGGGGCTTCAAAACCTAACTGCTGTAAAACAAAAGACAAGTTTGATTTGTCTGCAGAGCAAAGAATCTCTGCCACAACTATTTCTATCAAATAATTGCAGAACACTATTTTTTCAAGCAAATACTGTGACTAATGAACTAGAGCAATTGCAGTTATGTTTGAGGAAAGTTCCATTACCTGACAATTTTGTGGACATTTTGTTCTACCTCTTTGCTGTTTGTCTCCACCAATAAGCAAGATACAAATGATATTTTCAAAGCCACAAAAACAAACCACAAACAAAATTGTGTACCATTTTATGTAATCTGGCAAATCTTCCATGTCTGTAAATAAAAATGCTCAGAAAAGGTAAGACCATGTCTTTCTTCTTTGCATCATTCTGGGAGGTTTTGGCACTGGGAGACCTTTTGTCTGTCCTTTCCTCAAAACATATAATTTTTGCTTTTTCCAAATAGTCCATGACTGTTTACAGGGTTCAGAGAATTTGTAATTATTGTGGCAGAAAAAGAAAATCTGCTGCAAGAATAAGGGTATGTATGAAGGTGTGTTAGCACACAATTCAGGCATTTCATTCCATTCACTCTTGTATAACTAGACAAAAAACTATTCCTTTAAAACCATTTACATCTTTAAGGAGAAAAATTATTACAACTATATGCCCAATGTTAAAAGATACCAGTCATATTCCTAAAAAAATTATCCTTTTGTGATCATAAATCTGTATTTAATACAAAGAGATATTTTTCTTTTCTATTCAGCTTTCCTTCTATTATTGACAGCATTTTAAAAAATCTGGATTATTTTAAGACACTTCAAAAGCCTAAAGGTTAAATCTTCTTACCCATCCTAACAGATTAATGTCAGCTAAAGGGACTAGCATGATACAAGCATTGCTTCAAAAGCCTCTCTTTTCCTTGGGTAGACTCTCCTGGCTGAAGCATCCTGACAAACAGCAAAGAACCTGCATCCTTAGGGTCTCCTTTCAGCCAAGGCACAGAGGGACCCTGCACAGAAACTAAAGAGAGTCTTTCTGAAGTATCTTCATGACAAGGACCTATGCCTCTGCTTTTGTGCTGCCTTTCCTCTTAGTTTCAATAGCACCTCTCTTCACCTGGGAAGTTTCTACAAGAGTTCACAGGCAGAAAACACATCTCCTTTTACCCTCCCCTTCCCCAGCTCTCTCAGTAGCCCCTCTCTTTTTCCAATCCTTTTGAAACATCAGTGGTCCTGCCAAGACAGTCTTCAGGGAATCTCACCGGGCCCTCTCACTGACATTCATACCAGCACTGCTGGAAATGCTTGTCCTGGCATGTTCTGGGATTACATTTGCCTTTTCCATGGAAACTTAAAACCATTTCCAGCTTCTTCTTCTCAGGTCCTTCTTTGTGTTTGCTTTTTAGTGGACCACCAGCCTTCTAGGAAGACTTGTACCTGCCAGACCCTGAACACAAAACCTTCCCCCTTCCTTCTGTGGTCTGAATTTCATGTCAGCCCTAACTGTACAGTGGTCAAGGTTGTGTGGTTCTTCCTTTATGTAATTCTGGCCTTCTTCTGTTTTGACAAAGCATCCAAGTTCAGTACAATCATGAATTTTCATTTTTAAGCATTTACTGACTCAGAGTCATCAGAGAAGATTTCAAACACGAACAGTCCTAGGAATGATGCTGAAGGAGCTCCCTTGGCCACTGCTCCATGTCCTGATACATTCCTATGCAACACAGCCCACTGTTCCCTCCTTTCTCACCAGTTCCCCATCCCTTCTCACACCAGTTCCCATCTGTGATCACCCACTCACAAGGGAAAGGAAGCTCCTGACCCACCCAGTGACTTAAAGCCAACTTCTCTGGGTCTCTACACCATCTTCTAGTAGTTAGTTACTTAGTTAGTACTTCTCCGTATAGTGCCTTTGGGCTACAGGAAAGCTACTGGGAGAGTTCTTGCTTAATAAAATCTGACAGCATCCATTCATCTAAAATTTAAGGACTTGTACAGAAATGTCAAGCACATTTCACAGAGGAAATTAGTTGATAATGCAGTGTTTACAGAAAGCCATATGAGATTCATATCTTTGCCTTTCTCTAGAAAACTGGGAAGAGCTACCAGGGCAGCCTGGTGCCATCTATTCTAGTATATCTATATTGCCTTTTACCCTAATTTCCAGGTAGCTTAATGTCTTCATAATTATTCCTAAAATATGTACAAATTATTCATGTACTCCATGTGCTTCAAAATGTATGTACTTACTCCTGTTGCTGTAATTGCCCTAATTTGTTTGTTTTGTCAGGCTTCAAACCAAGGATGGTTTTCTGAATTAGTAGGCATTTTAGTGTTTCAAGAAAAATCTCCTCAATACAAGCAGAGCACAGCAAGCAAACAAAAATTATCAGCTAAATTTTAGTTTGTTTGTTTTAACATCCTTCAGGTCAGTTAAGGAATAAAACTGATTAGGCTTGAAAGATCTTCTTTTGATCCACATTCATTATGGCTGGTGCACACCACCCACCAGGCTGAGGGAAAACAATATCGAATGTGACATGCAAAAGTAAAAGGAAACATTAAGCTGCATTGTACAGATAGATAACAGGCAATAAAGCAGACATTTGAGTTTCTTTTCCCCTTTGAGTATGCCAAAACCTGCCTTTTTGCTTCCCAACATGGAATAGAGACCCAAGGGTGATTCCAGGCGGTAGGGCACTGAGATGACCCTCTGTTCTCCTCTGAGAGATCCAGGCAGGGCTGCATGGATCTCAGCTCCAACATCTAATGAGCTCTAACATTTTCTCTTGACATCATCAAAGACCCTACTCATTCTGTGGCCAAGAGGAAAGCCAGATTTAAACCTCTAAGACTCCACAAGCACAGAGTTGTGTGGGTTCTAGCTGAGATGAATTTCCTGTACAGCGCAAGGCCTTTTCTTTCTCACACTGACCCCAACTCCCCCCAGCTGATCCCAGGAACATTCCATAACATCCAATGCCATCAGCAATGTGAGGTGGTGAGTTTTCTGAGGGGTTGTTGCTCAGGGGCTAGGTCAGCATCAGTCAGTTGGTGGGAAGTGATTACTTTTGCATCACTTTGGGTTATTTGGTTTGGTTTTGCTTTTTTTTTTCTTTTCCTCCCTTTTTTTTTTCTTTTCCCCCCTTTTTTTTAGACACTTTGTTTATTATACTGTACTTTATCCCAAAGCATGACTTTTCTCATTTCTGCCGTGCCAGTTCTTCCTCCTATTCCACTGAGAGCTGTGAGTAAGCAGCTCTGTGAGGCTGACCTGACATCCAGGGTGAGGCCATCACAGAGCACTTCTTCCTGGCACCCAACACAGAGCACTAAGTGTTCAGAAAAATAATAGATTTTATCAGAGCTAGGCAGAGGAACCTAATCTATTTAACAGTTGCTGGTTGCAGTATTGACTTACATGTTCTTGACACTGACTTGTTTGTTCCCTTACCTGCTCCATGCCACACTCCATCTTGCTGTACATAAAATTTGAGAGTGTGTGCAAGGCTGGTTTTGGCTTTTGCAGTTTGCTATGCTGTGTTTCGTTTATTCACTGGTTTTTAGAGTAATCTGGTAATTTGGCCCAGCACTGTGGTCATCCCTGTACCTTGGGCACCATCTCATGAAAACAATAAACAGCTACACATTTTCCCTTTTTAATTTGAGAGCCAATTTATGGCCAGGATGCAGAATGGCACCTTCCTCTTCTGCTATGGTGAGATGCTACAATGAGTCCTCAGTTCCTCCAGCATCCTTGGGTAATCAGAATGCACTTACTGGTGTGTCTCAAGAACCTATTCTGGCTTTTCCAAGATACTCCTATACAGGAATTTCACAGAGGAACGTGTCCTGAAGCAGTATGTCCTGAAGAAGGGTAGCAGAAGAAGACATGTCAGAATGTGTCCCGAAGCAGGGTTGCAAAGTGCATGGGAGAATGTGGGCAGGTATCTGGAATGGTTTTCACCTCTGAGAATGTGGCACTTCTCCCCAAACAGAAGTGGAAGGATGGAGAAATCTGATGTGCATCTTGGGGAGAATTAGTTTTGTGTGAAATAAGCCATGATTTGGATTAAATGGTGCTGTTGCAGTATGAGACTCTATGTCACCATTAACAGCAAAATATCTTCATGTTAAAAAGGCTGGTTTGGTCTAAAATGAGCAGAGCAAGCAGGTATCAAAGAGTAGAGTCAACCTACAGGACCTGGCTTTTGAACACTCTTCTTTAAGCCAAACTGACTCCATGTCTGACCCATCAGAGCTGGGTGGTGTTCAGGGTGTCTCACCTGTGCCTGGCCCTGCAATAAGAGCCCACGTGAGCAGTGGGAACTGCCTGCACCAGGGCTGCTGAGGCTCATCAGTCACTGTGTGCACACTCCCCTAAGAACAGACAGCCAAACCCAGACAAATGAAAGACCAGGATTAAAAACCTAATTCTCATATTTTCAAAAACCAGATCAGCTTGATAACCCCGTCTGTCCAAAAGGAAGGCCTCACCAATGCCTGTCCATAAGGAAAATCCATCTGGATTGAAATGCTTGTTTATATAATAATTGCGTTTTCATTGATTACATGGCTCTGTCCTTCTGTCCCTCTGTCCCACTTTTGCTCACAAGCCCCTGCTATAATCCCACACAGAACACTGTCTGTCTGATCAGGCCAAACTAATGACACACGGGGCTGGTAGGATAAGCACAATACATACATATTCTCTCATACACACAGAGTTTAACTCTGTGTTTACAGATGGTTTGATTTTTCACAGCAGTAAGAGCATACACTGAGTACCTTGTGTTTTCTGCATTTATATAATGAGAAAACAGGTTTAAAAAGCAATTCTGGAATGAAGAAAAGTGAAGATATTAAATATATCCCAATTCACACAATTGTTTTGAGTTGGAGCTGCATACTCCTAACTGAGAGTGACCTCCCTATTTTACACACTATAAAGTCAGACTTATTGTTCACAATTACTATCGTCTAGCAAACAGCACATACTGCTCTGGGAATGGCACTCACCAGACTGGGAAAGCCAGGATTTTATAATCTTATTACAGCAACTGATAAAGAAAATATTGCATTGCTTATTTATTTCTTTTATAGACATAACACTATTATAATATTTTAAACTGTGGAGGCCCTTGAGCCTATCAGGGGAACTTCCAGGGCAGTGCCACTTCACCACTTAGGGGAGAGAAGAAGCCTTCCCCCATGGTGCTCTGCAGCACTTTGTTAATCTACCTCAGTTTTGCTTTTCCCATTGGCCCATTGGCCTCGCCCACCTCTGCTGTTCATGTATGTCCCCGTTCTGGAGGGTTCTCCTTTCCCTGTTTCCCCACCGGTTTTTGTATCACTGATTGTCCAGCCCCATATTCCCTGTTGGTTGCTGCCCTTTGCCCTGCCCTTGCACTGCCCTGTGCCCTCTGATCACTGGCCCCTGGTGCTCTGCTCCACCCCGCTTGCCCTTGTACTTAACCCTGGGCCCTACATTATCCTTGTCTTTTGTCCCTGGACCCCCTTGGCTGCAATAAACCCCGCTGGAACTCTGTACAGAAGACTCTTCCTGCCTTTCCTTCCTTATCTGTGGTGTGTGTGAGTGTGGATTAGGTGACTGCTTGTGTGCCTGCCCGAGTGGCTTCCTGAGAAGATGCTTTCAGGGAGATAGCAGCAACCACCATCCACTCCGCTAAAATAAACCTCTTTATTTATAATCAGTTTGTTATCTGTACATATATATATTGGATTTGGGCTCTTCTGCATCCACAGCTGTGTACAATGTTGACTTTCACATCTGTTGATAAAATTCCTATTTGTTTCTAAATTAAACATATGAAAAAAATGGTTTTCATCCAGTTTAATTTTCATTAAGTGCTTATTTATGAGGCACATTGCAGGTACAAGCATGGTAATATGGGAATGCTGCAGCTAAATCAGAGTGTATTATTTTGATTTCTGATGGTGAAGTAAGAGCCATGTGCAAGTCTGTTTGAACATGATAAGAACAGGAACAAACATTCAGTCTGTGTTTTGCTGGAGATTGTCAGCGTTTCAATATTATGTGGCAGGCAAACCACTACAATGGAAGTGAGAACAGATGGGGGAAACACTAATGCTTTCCTAGACTGCAGAACACAACTGGATATTGTACTTCAGTTGTCACCAGGCTCCACCATCCATTTATGAACTCACATTTAGCTGATAGGAAAAGCGATGAAAGATAATTTTTTAATTAATTAAAATGACATCTTTCATGCTGCAAGTGAGGAGCATCATCTTCCTCAATAAGTCCATGTCATCAGCTATGAGATTCAGGTACAATGGAATCAATGGACAAGAAACACCAAAAGATTTCACACAAACTTAGAGGTATTTTAAATACAGAAGAGAAAGAGATCTCTCAGCTCCTTTTCTGGAACGCTTATAGAAAGAAAAAAAATCAAACTTGTGATTAAAAAATATTATCAAAGCAACAACTGTGCTGTAGGATATTTATTCTGAAATTTGTTCTTAACATCTGCACTTGCATTCCCAGCTGCCATCCCAACAGAGCAAGGTATGTCTCCCTATATATAAAAAGGGATGCTTGAGTGTACAGTGTATATAAATAAATTTAAAATACATATATCTTGTATCTTAAAAACTATAGCAATGTGTAACCAGATTTCTCACAAAGTATCTTGCAAAGCCAGGCAGTTAGGTTCATAAAAGAGCCCAGAGTCAGAGTCAGCCCCAACAAGCTTGCAGCTGTACAGATGGACAAAGGTTAAGACAGCAAGATGCCAATCAGAGATTCAAGCCTTTATACCAGCCCCTCGTTAAAAAACTGGTGTGTGTGAAGTTTATACAGTGTCTGACAGCTTCCCAGAAATATGTTATGAAAGCATGATATCCTTTATGAAAGTTCTGAACCTCTGATAGCAGGTCTGGCTCTAAAAATACAATGTGGGAAAAGTCCTGCAGAGAGGAATAAAAGAAGAAAACAATCTGAAGAAAAGACTGGAGCCATTACTGGAGCAAGGGGAACAAGGTAATAGAGAAGATCAGATTGCTGAAAGAGATGGAGCTGCAAAGACCTTCAAGGAAAAGATGAGACATTTAAAGGGATTGAAGAAACAAGAGAAAAGAAGAAACAGTGGCAGGTGTTGGAGGATGTTGTGTCCTGAGTGATGGGGAGTGAAGAGAGTCAGTTCCCGGTGAGACTGCAAGGAAAGAAGTTATATCAAGGGAGGAAAGATGCCTGAAGGACGGTGGGTAAGATTAAACTCTATTTAACTGAGAGGAGGGAAGGACAGAAAGACTTTCACAGCCAAGTCAGGATGTAGAGGAGAGAGGAGCTCACTTCAGTTGGGAGCCTGAGTGACGGGATGGAGCTGTTGACAGATTAAAGGCAGCAGCGAGAGGATTCAGGGCAAGAAATAAGAAGCTTGGTGTCACTATTGTGTTACACCTGAGCTGCCAAGGAGCCATTCCCTGCCATGCCAGGGGCGTTCTGCAGCACAGCACTGGACACACAGCACAAGGACAGGAGTGGATTCATGGTTCTCCAGTGAAAACTAATAACTGGAATAGCTTGAGGAGTTCTCCAGGAATAACACATAAAGAAGTGAGTTGAGCTTTATACCACAGACTCCTCTCTTTCCTTCAGAGCATTTGCCCTCTTTGGCCCATGCTGGTCCAGCTCAGTGGACTGCCTGGATTCTTCCCAGGTACCTTCAGTTTCTATCACCTCTGGCAAGCATCCTTTTCTAGAGTGCAAAACAGTTTCTGCTGTTTATATTTACAGTATGCACATGTGTACAAGGTCCTCACTACAGACCAGGAAAATGGTGCTTGCTCTATGTCAGACTCCTGTACCTAAGATTTTTGAGCCTTTAAAGCCTTGTCACTCCTTACAGCTTCAGCTTTCTTCTCTTACAGTTATTGATTTTGCAAAATTAATGTGGATGTTTTCATCTCAAGACTTCTTTGACCTGTGTTTTTGTATTCACTGAATTTCAGTCTTTTTTTTCAAAAAAATATACCAAGAATAATGTTAATAATTTTGCTGTAATCCAAATCCCACTTTTCCTGGTTTATTTTCACCTACGCTCTCTGACATAAGCAAGTTGGAATTTGTTTCCTAATACAAGTCTTTTTATTTTCCTTATAATTGAAAATGGATCAGACACTCGACAGTTATATCTAAAAACAATTTACTACAATGTACTACACCTTTTATATTAAATACTAAGAAAGTGTGAGTTACAAGAAAGTTTGTGAACCTATTTTAAAACTTTGAATGCATGTAGTAGGAAATTGTATTATAGGATATTCCAATAAGGCATGTTTTATTAGCTAATAACTAAAAAGAAATAATTTTTAAAAAAATTGATAAATGAACAGAATCAAATAGTCAGAAAGATAATTAAGCAAACTTGTTCCTCATTCAGAGAAATACAATTAGCAATATTTCCATGTCTTAATCTGCCTTATGGAGAGGTGCTTTTAAGACACCCAGCATATAGCTGGGCCTTAGTCAATATAATCCTAATATTTGTCCCTACAATAAGGCTTAAAAAAAATTAAAGTGTCCCATTCTTTTCAGAATAACTTGGAAACCTGAATTAATTTAGAATTAACAAGCAATATTGCATAGGGAAACACATTTGATATAGCTGGCATTATTCCCTTCATTATGAAAAAAGGCTAAAGAAACACTTTTCCCTTTCAATTCTCCAAATATCAGCACTCAGAGGTTAACGGCTGGCAGCAACAGCCATTGTTGAGGGAAGCAATCTCATACCTACCTGCAAACAGCACCCAATACAAGAGTTCTCATGACCTTCTGATTGCATTAGGAGTTAAAAGGTTTATGTCAGCAATTTACATAAAAGTATAGCAGATTTTAATTGCTGTGCCAGAAAGAGAGATGGGTTGAAAGTGAGGATAATGCCAGACAGGGAGAATAGTGTCAGATGAATACCCATGTCTTTTCTGTCTTTCTGTCTTTCTACTAGAAAGAGTGGAACACAAGCTATCAGGCAGTGTCCCTACCCAGCATGGAGCAGGCAGCCTCACACTTTGCATTTAGATTTGCAGCTGCAACAAAAAGCCCTTCAAGCAAATCTGGAGCTCCCATTTCTACAAAGGCTGCAAAAAGCCCACTAACCAATAACAGAATATAGTGTCAGTCTAATAACAGAAATTAAAAAATGCAGCAGCTTAGTAGAGAAGGCTAACTACTTCTAAACACGGTAAAAATTGTCTGTATTGCTTGTATGTTCTGTAAGAACAGTTAACAGTAGTTATTGAGAAATTGTTTCAGAGACATCTCTGCTGCTTCTTGCCTCCTGGAAACCAGGTGTACACTCCTGGGGATACCAGGAACACCCCTGGGAGCAATGTCAGAGACATGAACTCACTAGTTTTGCTTGGTAAGAAGGGCAGAAAATCCTAAAACTCAGCCTGTGATCCCAGGAGACAACATAGGCAGGGATGAGATTGGCAAGTGAATGAGCATCAGTTAAAAAAAAAAAATCTACTGGAATGTCGCCATGTCTCACTAAAAAGGGATACAGACAAAGACTATAAATATTTTATATGTAATTGGCTCTACATTTTAACAGTGATTGCAGTGGTTGCTGAATCTTGTCATTCTGAACAAGGACTGTCCCTGCAGACAGGCATTGATTAATGATACCGTCCTCTGAAATTTGAGCCCCAGAGTCCTTCAGACTGCAAGAACATTTTAAACTGAATTTATGTGTCCTTCCTGAATCACTGAGCTCACTGTTTCATTGTGTCACATTTGCTTACAAGAGAAGACTTGAGACCATAACTGGCTGATATTTTTCCTGTTTTCTTGTGGCACATTGATAAAACATTTGGAAAAATTTGTGATTTTGAGCAAGAAATTTTATTAGGTGGAAGTGGTCACTCTGATCATATATGAAGAAAAAAATCTATGCCCACTGAAGGACTGTATCTTTGCCATTGCCATTTATGCTTCTACACTATTTACAGTTCCCATTTTTTTTCTGATATCATTCTCAGTGTGTCACAGTGGTATTCCATTAATGAGACTAAAATATATCCTCATCAAGAGGCTAAGTCAAACTTGAACATGTTTTAGAGAGAGATCCCCACAGCTGAACAATTTCCATTGTCTAGGAATATTTATAAATGATTGACAAATTCCTTCCATGTCTTCACTGACTTAACCTGGTCCAAAGCACAGATGATGGTGAGTTCTGAAATCCTGATCATCACAGAAAGCCTTCAAGGTCACTGCTAGGGGTGAGCACTGGAAATAAGGGTCTCTGGCAAAGGGTCACAGATAACGACACAAGCTGATATCCAAGCTTGTACTTCCTTTAAACTTGTGTCAAGTAGACATAAGCAGAAGTACAATATGTTGTCCAACTGCTCTTTTCACTTCTTTAAAGTTTTCAGATTTACTGTTTTTAGGCATAATCCCTATAAAGTAAAACTGCCCCGGATCTATATACTATATGAAGTCAGTCTGTCTGGACTCTGCCTATCTCCAGGAGCAGAGGAAGGAAAGTTATGATACTTCAAGCAGAAACTCTTATGCCAGAGACATTTCTTCCCTTGGCAAGCAAGATAAGCATAAATCCCACAGAAAATACCAGGTTTCTGCTGAGCATACAGTAAAAAGTCTTTACTGCTTAGGCTTTTTAAGGTAGACGTATCAGGTTACAGAGACTATGGGTTCCCAGCACTCTCTTGTCTTTGTGGTTGTTCTGCCACTGGAAAATACCTTTCTCCAGTTCTAGAGACAAAACTCTCCGCATCCTGCATGTGGTCAACTCTGACACTCTAAATGTTTGGAAACATGAATTTTGTCTCCCTAGCTTGTAACAGATTAAATGGATAAAAACAACAGCAAAATAGGTGGCAGAAACCAGCAAGGTTGTCAGCTGGTCATAATTTCTTTAACCAAGTAAAAGAGACAGTATGCCATCAACAAGATGGTTACTGAGCAAGGCTGACTCTTCTCCCTTGACTTCAGCTGGGGATGTGCTGCGTGTCCCATCCCTGTCCCAGGCACTCCCGGGCAGGTGAGTAATGCAAGAACTGAAGCGTAAGTTAAGAGCCTTGCCATGGGCTATGGAGGCTGCAACCACAAATCCAGTATCTCATAGAAAATGAGTTTCAAAGAGATTGTGACAGAGCGGAGGGGGGCTGTGACAGAGGGGGGCAGCGGGACTGAAGTGTGATACTGTTGTAACATGTTTTTAGGTTAAATTGATTGTTTTGTAGTCCGCTATGCTAACAGTTTGATCCTGAGTGATATCCCCCTGCCTTTTTCCCTGTAGCTGTCAATCATTTCCTAACCCAGCCTTTTCTTCCAGACTTTTCCCTCTCAACCTCCCAAGTTTCGATGCCTTATTAGTTGTTTAGACTGCTGTGTTCCCTTATTGGTTTCAGTATTGTAATCCCCACCTTGTTCCCACCTCTCTGCTGGATCCTTATCCTGAACTCGCCCCCAAAATCAGTCCCTTAAAACCCACTGCTGACCCTGGGAGAGGGGGCAGAGCTTTTTCTTTCACTTTTGGTTTTGGAGATTTTCAGATCCTAGCCTCTGCTCTGACTTCGAGTTAGGTTGTGTTTTATGTTACGCTTTTATAATAAACAAATCTCAGAACTGCAAGCTCGGTCCATCTCACATTTTTACACTGACCTGCCAGTGACAGCCCAGGACACACAGGGCCCGGGGGAACCTGTCACACCCACATAAAGAGGAGCAATATTGAAGAGTGACATGATACTATCTAGAAAACAAGACTAAATACAATATCTTCATGCAGAAAGCCGAGCAGAGCAGCTCCTGGTCCGAATCCTCTATCTGAGCTCCTGACACTAGGTGTCATTGGCACTGCATCTCCTGGGCTCCCATGGCAGGGCTGCCTTGCTGCCTTGCTGGCAGGGGCCTGTCACTTGCAATACTTAGGAATATAAACCTTTTGTTCTTGTTGCTGTAAATACTTTTGCCCTTTTCTGCAGCCTGTTTTTAGTACTATTGTTTCAGATGCAGACTGATGCCTGAAGAGAGTCGATCAGTGAGGGAGGCTCAATTCCTTGAGCCAGAAGGGATAACATGCTGCAATTCTGCCTTTGCATTATGTTGATGTGTACATACAAGGTGCATGTGGGCAGATATTGCTGGCAGGAAGGCTGGAAGGCAATGTCGTGTGCTGCTGTTGGGGAACCACAGGGCAGCATCGCCCTCACACTCAGCATGCCTTGCATTCTCCTCTGAGGGTGATGAAAGGCTTCCTTCAGTCATAGCAGCATTTTGTTCTCATGCAGGGTTACACCTTTATTGTCCTCCAGAAGGTGCAAAGGAAATTCCCCTGTCTTTCCTCATACTGACCCAGATGTAGCCAAGGAGATTGGAAATAGTGTATTAAGGTTACATCATGAAAAACACTGGTGAATTAAAAACAGAAAACAATCCTACACAGCTGGCAGGTGGATGAATGTTAAAGAGAGGAAAAAAATCAAATGAATGAGTATTCAGTTAACCCAGTACCTTCTCAGCAATGTTTTTCTAAGAAGGTAGAAAAAAGTGATGCTATAGATGGTTAGAGAATTACTATCTCTGGGAAATATTTGCATTGAATCCTCAATAACCAAGGTTGTAATTTACTCCAATACAGAGAATTTTAATCTCTTGAGGTATTAATGATTTTTAAAAACAAGTAACTCCAAGATTTGGTTAACTAGATTTTTGTGCCCTGCAAACATTGAAGTTCCCATTGTCATACTGCAGTTCTCACCCACCAAGAATACTTCAGAAGAAGCAAATATTTTTTTAACTGGGTGGTGCATTTTCTGAATCCAAAGAGTCTGAAAGATATTTTATTGTGTCCAATTTTGGGTCATCTACTACCAGAAAGAAAGATGAGGCATCCCAAAGGAGGATCACCAAGGACATCTGAAGCTGGAGCACCTTGCCTAAGGGCCGAGGGAGCTGGGCTTGTGTAGTCTGAAGAGGAGAAGGCTTCAAAGGGGAGGATGGGGTGGGGTTAAGAGCAGCTTCCAAATTCACAAGCTGCTCTGAGATCCAGCTCCACACTCATGTATCTGCCTTAGTTTCTGGGTAGCCTGGCACATGCTTCTGCTAGCACAAGAATAGAATGCCACAAGTCCTTAGTGTGCCTTTTTTCCTCTCTCTGTGAATCGAGAAGAACATAACTCCTTTTTTCACCTTTGTCTCCGTCTCTATCTGTCTGAGCCTCTCACTATCCGTGTGTGTGGTATCTAAAGCTGCTGATTAGGGTTTCTCCTCACAGCGATGACACAGATAGATAGCCAAAATCATTAGAGTGCTCAGTTAAATCTCCATGAGTGGTTTCAGAGGTTCAGGGCTGCCATCTGCAGTTTTCAACTGCAGTTTTAGCTGTTTTCAAGGATTAGGTTTTTCATAAATCAGATGTCACCAGAAACTATTGTTCTCAGGGACCACTGCACCACTTGCAAGAAAAATTCCAAGTTGTTTATCATCTGCTTAACAGGCATAATCTCCCAGACATCTCCATTTTCATATAAATTGTATAGAGACATAAAGCAGGCATTCTGCAGCTGTAACAGTGAATTTTTCCATTTCACCTCTGGATAGTTTTCCCTACATTGTGACAGTATCACTATGCTCTTGCTGATTTCTCAGAAGGACTCATCCTTTTACTAATGTATTAATGCTCCTTGATCTACAAGCAGTGCAGCAGAACAGTATTTTGGCAGCATCTCAAACTATATCTTTAGTTTCATGATGTTTATTTTTATTCTCAAAATAATCCTTATCCCATAGTGCACCTTTTTGTGTAACATTAAATATTTCCTAAAAAGGATTTTTTTCCTTTTGGTTCAATGATGCAAACCCATGATGTTCACCCATATAAGGATGGGCTACATTAACTTTGCCAGATCTGAAGTACTAGCAGTTTTCTTGACTCATTTCTGTAGCTCAGTGAAGGGATCTAGTAAATATGTCCTCTTGAGCCACACTACCTATTTCCAGAAATTTCTATTTCACTACCTCTTTCCAACATGTGTACTTGTCTCTTTACAGGAATGAATCAGCTTTACAAACAAGATTTATTTTGGTATACTCTATCTGATTTGATGTAGAGATTCTGGTTTGCCAGAACAAAATGTCATGGTAACACAGTTGAACAAACACTCGTATTTCCCCCAGCCCTAAACAAGAACCATTGTGAGCTTTCTTCTGCTTCCTTCAGAGAGGCCAAAGAATTCACCTTCTGTGCAAGCCAGCAGGCTGTGCTTCCTGGCGTGGTTCGTGAGAGAGCAACACGTCAGCCCCTGCAGTGCTGCAGGAACATTTCTGACCTGAGTGTAACTTGTGTTTCCAGCCTGCTGTGCTTTGCTGCCAGGAGTACACCAGCAGCATGGTTACATGCCTGCTCAGGAGTGCCTACAGAAGCCGTGGCTCCTGCACAAAAGCCCTAGCCCAGAACACTGAGGGGAAACCTGTTCCCTCAAATTTGCACTAGCAGAGCTGCTGCTTCCCAAAATGCTCACTCAGTTCTGTGTTCTTGGCACTTGCCCAGTTCAGACACACTTCAACTGCATTTCTCAGTCCCCTTGCTCACATGCAGACAGTTCTGCTGGGCTGAAGTTAATATTGCATGACTGCTTTCTAAAAGGAAAAAAAAAAAAAAAAAAAACAACCAAAAAAGCCCTCCTTTCTCCTTTTATTTTCAGACTGTGGCATAGTTTCAGATGATCCTGGACTCATTTCTGCATCAACTGACCCTTGCCATTAGTCTCACAGATCTGTGAGGGAAACAGTTCTTAAAAATTAAAAGAATTCTGTATCTCTGGTAGAAAGGCCCTGGAAGTAAGATGAAACCAATGTGAGAAGTGAGAGCTGCTTCTCCCTGATGCTTGCTTGCCTGTCAGCATCACCCCTGCCCACTCCCCCAGAGAAGTCAGGCTTTCTGATATGTGGGAGGCTTATCAGATGGTGTCTGTCTAAATCAAATACCAAATAATGCTGTTACAGAACATGTAGAGGTGTTTTGTTTTGGTCCTTTTGCAACAATTCTGACTAAAAAATATGCTTTCACAGTCAGAATATACCTTTTCTAAATGCTCCTTTAACAATGACTCATCTTTCTTTGAAAAATCATAAAAACTACTGTTTTCCTTCACTTAGAAAATGAAACATCTATTAAATAAAGGTTATGCTTAGAACTTTCACACTTTCAGAGTGCTGAGGCAGTGCTCCAACATATCCTGTCTTCAGTGTATGTCACCAGGCACAGGCCAGCTCTGTCTTTTGGAAGCACTACCATCTGCAGGCTGTCACTGTAAGAGGAGAGGATCCCATGCTGGATCCAAGAGCCCAGGAGGGGAGGCTGCACCATCCACGTCTGCCTGTCCAGCCAGCAGTGAGGCTGAAATGTGTTCCCAGCAGGTGCATGCATGCAGAACACTCATATATGATATATTTACTTACGTTCATGTCCAGACACACAGATGGCAGACACACAGAGCACTCACATGAACACTGAGAACCCACAGGAAATCTGTTTCTTCCCCCTTTCTTTTCAAGATCCTCTCTTAAGGCTCTTTCTCTTATGGCAGACCACAGCTCTGGTAAGTGTCACACCTATGTGTGTCCATGCACAATTTGAAAAGCTAAATGTCCCTCAAAATTATTGTACCTCAAGGAAAGGCCCCAGTATAAACTCAACAGCCTTCTGTTGGCCTGCCAAAACCAAACAGCATCAACACAGCTCCATACTGAACACGGCTTTCTTAGGCAGTGTAAAGGAGGCTTGGTGTGAAAGTGCTGGTTAGGCATTACAGGTGCAAAGAGCGTTACTGGGGATAGAACAGGAAAATGCTGACAAAATATAGTGAGAAGAGTATAGAAAGTGTACACAAGGCTTTAGAACTCAGGTATTATTAGTTCTGTCATTAGTGTAATAAGTTTTTTCTGCCAAGACTTCAGTGTAGAAAGTGTGTCTTCCCTAGAGAGACTAGGACCTCAGTCTTGCCATTTGAGGAAACTTTTAATGTCAGAATTTCCACTTCAGTATTAAAAAGGGGTCTGTACTTGTGTTGTCTGAGCTGGAATGCCTCAGGTAAAAGCAGATAAAAAGAGCATGATGGATGAACAAGCGTGTCTAAAATGAGCCTTGTTTCATTGCTTGTAATCTTCAAATACTGAACTCTGTACTGATGTTACAAATAAGAACAGGAGTGCTGCTGTAGAACTGCAAACAATTGCAAATCCAAATATCAAAGGTCCTTTGGTATGTATTAAAAAAGAGGATAATTTAATATGAGTTTATCTAAAGTATTTCTTATGTGTGCACAAAAGCATTCTGTACTAAGATCAAAGTTGTGTGCTGTGTCATGTTTAGTTACGGGTTCCTGCTTCTGCACTGCTGTGAAAGAGCAGCAGCAATCCTGTACACAGAGTTTCACTTGGAACCATTAGGATGTTTTTTGAAATTACTAAGATGCTAGTTATGAAACTACATTTATGAAAAAGAAAAAGAGAAACAAAAACAAGGAGGCTTGCAAAGCTCAGCAAGATGTGCTTATTAGTCAGTGCTTGTTCATGCACTGACTAACGTGAAATGTCACTTGTACAGAAATCATTGTGTCTCCACAGCCTGCAGCAGTGGCCCACAGGTGGTCTCCAGACACTTACAGACTTCCCTGAGATCAGAAACATTCTCTTTAAACTATTCAATATTTTTTACAAAGCACAGTTCAAAACTGTAGCTCAGTCTTCCCGAGGGTGTTGTGTCACTTTCCTGAATTCTTTGGGAATTCGCTGTCTGTGCTCCTCTCTTTCTTTCTTTCTTCCTTGTCCCATTTCTTGACAGTGTAAGGGAGCAGAGGAGACAGCAGGTACACAACAGACAATTGTGTCCTTGGGCTCCTACAACACAGACTGATGTTTGATACTGGAATCTCACGGTTTGGAGGCAAGGGGATCTAGATGTTGTAAATAACAAGATACCTCAAACTGATAATGAAAGGCAACTCCAAAAAAGACAAAGATGATCCTTGGATGTTTTAACTACAGTATTATATGCGGAAACAGGAACATCTCAATGTTCTTGTGTGAAGCATTTCTGCTGTCTTCTCTGGGATAATGCATCTCATTCCAATCACTCACCCTTGAGACATAAACTGAAAAATGGCAAGGATGACCCTGAATTTGGACACCCCATCACATACAGGTGGCTTGACTTATTTAATCCATCCAAGCAGAACTGAGAATTTTATATGATCACTGATTACAAATACACCATTGAATTGTTATGAAAAGAAAATTCTGCCAAAGTGAGAGAACAATTTGTCACTACTAATTATAGACTGATAATAAATAGCTTTAGGGTAGAAAATTAGGGGGGAAAAAAAACCTCTGAAAAAGAAGTAAACTGAGCTTGTGAAACAGTCTTCCAGATGCAATAGAGATACAAAAATGATGTCAGGGCACAGTGAGGCCAGGTGAGAGATCCCCAGGGAGTCCATCAGGGCCCCTAAGGGCAGCTGGGGGCACCAGGCCAGCCCCAGCCCAGGGCATCTGGCACCTCCCTGGGGATGGGAGCAGCCCAAGATCAGGCCAAGCCTTCAGCCCGTGGTGGGGGCTCACTCAGGGGATCCTATCACTGGGCAAAGAGCACTGGACACCAGCATCATTGGGGCTGGGATGGACATTCCTAAATAGGGGCTGAAATGGCATCCTGGGCAGCGTGGGAGGAGCCCCAAGGGGCTGAGAAGGGACTATCAGGCCTCCTCCCAGGGCTCCTGTGAAAAGAAAAACCACAACCTAGCTGTTACTAAATTGCTATTTGAAAGGATCACTTCCAGTCCTATATTCCCATGTTGTATGATGAAGTGGGGCAGAAAAAAGGACTCCCACAGTCAATTCTTCCCAAAATCAATAGAATAGGCTCACTGGATCAGACACTTAAAAAAGGATGTTCAAATGGCATTCTATTTTCTGTTTTCAGAATGAGTCAGAAAAAAAAAAAAAAAAAAAAAAAAAAAAAAAAAAAAAAAAAAAAAAAAGCAGCTTTTAAGCCTTTTTTGGTGCTGGGTACAGTTCTAAACTACACCTCCAAGACTTAGACCACAGTACCACAGTCAGAGAAGAGATATAACACCTGCAGCCTCTCCGTAGAGCTTTCAATTTCTGCTGATCTCCTTGATGCATCAGAGCAATATCTTCTCTTGACTCAACTCTAAACCTGCCTCTAGACATTAAGGTATTGGCACTTAGTGATCTGTCAACAGATTTCTCCACAGCACAAATGATGCTCCATCAGTTTTAGCACAGCCCCTGTCTGGAAGCATCCAGACATCCATTATCACCAGAAAGCCTTCCTTGGCAGGGTTCACTCACCCTTCTGGAACAGTACAACCACTAATCTTAGAGGGTCCTTGGTACTCCTCACCTGATGTGCTTGTTTTTGACCATATTCTTCAGGTGAATAATGTGTATGAGAAAGGGGACAGGAAATCTACTGGCTAGTGAAATTCTGTGAAAATATTAATTAAAAATTCATAAGCTGAACATCCTGAAGGGGACACATGGCAGCTCATAGAACTGTTTGCTCAAAATTACACAGATTCTACAGCTCTACTCTTCAAATTTTAACAAGAGACTCAAAAATAGTGGTCATTGTGACTCTAGAGGTTCACAGAAAGTGTGAAAGCCATGAGTAGCAAAACCCCCTCCATTATGCACATTTCTACCCTCCTGTGACAGTATCTGGTTCTTTACAGACACGATACAGCAGCATATGTAGTCGTAGCAGGGTTGTCACTGTATTCCTGGTGCTGAGTCCTGCAAAGCTTGATGTGCTTGATGTGCTAAATAATGGCTTTTATGCACTGGAGGTCATGGCTGTTCTTATATCAAGAGAATCAGCATCTGAATGATTTAACAATTTCATCTGCCAGAAATATTTTTAAACCATAAAAGCTCAACATTCCTGAAATAGTAACAGAAAAACAGACAAACAAACAAATGAACAAACACCGCAAACCCAAAGCTTTTACTGTGGTAATTTACTGTGGTGTCTTGGGGCTCATAAACTGAGTGGTTTTAAAAGTTTTTTAAATCAGGACTGGTTGCCCTAGATTAAGAGTGCTACATTAAATTTGAATGTGCTGCCAGAGTAATTTGGATTGAAGAGGAGAGGGAATAATGCACTCTAGCTGTTTTCTTTTACCTGTGTAAAAGCTGGGTAGCACATAAGGACACATGTTTCCAGATAAAACCAACAGTGATGCAAAGCAAGGTGAAAATCCATCCTCTGGACAATTTAGTCTTGCTATGAAAGCCACAATAGTGAGTCTAAATTGCTGAAATGTCTGTGGTGATCCTGTATCACAAGTCTCTGAGTTAAGTGCCCTCTGGATATCCTCCATTTAGGTGACCTCACTGAAACTAAGCTTTGACAGTTCAAAACTGGATGCAATATTACACAGGTATTAATCAACATTTATTTATAACTCAGATGTGGTGATCAGCCTTTTAAGAACATATGGTGTTATTTATAATACCATTTTGAAAGAAGTGGCATGAATGACCAAGCTGTGTACCTCTGCATGTCTGTGTGTCTGCATTCAATGAATGCATGGTTTGCTGAGGTGTAAATAGAGTACTGTTAGAATTTGGGGTCTGTTGTGGGTTAACTGGAGCTATACTCCCTGACCCTGTATTGACCAGGGAGGACGGCACTAGACCATCTCCAAGGGTCACTTAATCATCCTTTTATCCAACATCCAAACCTTTTTATTATCAAGTAGCTAATAAAATCAGAGAAGCATACAGATCAGGCCCTCACTCAGTCCCAGGGAAATCCTTGATGCAGTTGTGTGTTTGGGGCAATTGCAACCCACTGCTGACACTCTGCCAGCCCAGGTAAGCTCTGCCAGCCTAGCAAGAGTCACTCCAGGTTCATAAAGGCTTCTGAATGACACGTGACACTGCCTTCTTTCATGGGTTGCTTGTGATCTCTACAGCATGACAATATTTCTTGACAGCTTACTTTATATTATAATTCTCTGCATTTAAGAAAAGCCTTTCATCAGTGGATCTCACAGAGCTGTACAAGTGATAGATTTTTTTCTATACTTCATTTATATAAAAACAGATTTCATGTTCTGACTCCCCTGTTTTACTTAGTAGTCAAAGCTATTTCTTTTTTAATAAGTATGTCTCACTTAACTGCCTCTTATAGCAGGATTGTGTGAATTTCTGTCTGCTTTTTCTCTAGAGGAAGTGGTCAGGAGCAGAGTAATGACATTCATATGGGCCGAGAAACAACACAGGATCACTCACCACCTAGATTTTCTAAAGCAGGGATCAAGCAAGAACCAAAGGGTAAAAACCAAACCTTTTTTTCTCTGAAGGAAAATTAGTTAAACTTGTAGAGAAAAAAGAAACCAAACCCCCTACAAAGCAACTACAGTTTAATCTACTGTGTTTTTTAGAGGATACTTAAGCATAAACTTGTGAGGAGGCATTATTGGCATACATATCTCCTTTGTTAATATATTTAATTTCATTGAGCTAATTCTTGAAATCAGCAGACCAGGTTGTTTTCTTGTTTTGTTTTGGTTTTTTTATCCTGGCTTAAAATAATCATTACCATTATTATAGTGCATTTCTCTCAGCAACAAGTGATTCTGTGTGGTTCTTTTATGACAGAAGTGAAGATGTGGCCAAGAACAGGAAGTGCTCTGTGTCACAAATTCAATTATTTTTAGAATTTTGCCTCTTTAATAAGGACTGTCACTTATTTGTTATCTAACAAACAGGCCCCCAGGACAATCTAATGTCCTCACCAGTAAATGCTGTTAAGCCTCCTGTCTAAGGACAGTCCTGACAACCTGTCATCATTAACAGTCATGCCAAAATCATCAGTGAAATCAGAAAGTTCTCTTTCTAAAAATTAAAAATTCTTCTTTGTGTGCTAACATGAGGTAATCCAAAAAATGTGCATGCCTACAGTAATTCACAGATATGTTACCTCACAGGTAAACTGTTTCAAAAGTTATCCTCCTCCATTTAAAAATCATTATGTGGCCCAAAGATGTCTACAGATTGTATAACAGTCAATAGATGATTTGATAAACTAGTTTAATGTCTCTTTATATGGTGTTTCTATTATATACAATTATTGCAGATGATGACATTGATGCAACACCACAGAGATTTAGGTTTTAAGTTCTATTTAAAAACCTGATTCTCAGTGGTTTCAGTGGAATGAAGGCAATTTAAACAGGATTTAGACATTTAATTCCCTTAAGGATGTAAGCTTTTGTCTTTCTATAGTAGATAGATCACCATCATTTCCCTGGCAGTGCAGTGCTGATGATTTTAGCTTTTGGTTCTTTAGGCTCTGTAAAAGCTAGCCATTATATATGATGCAGAAATTATAGAAGAAATTTGGATCATTATCAATTATATTTAGCAATCCATTTCTGAAGCATAAATAACTCCACCACTGGAAAAACAATTCTATCATAATGTCTGCACACAGACAAAATAGAGCTAAGAAGCCCATGTGAATTTCCTGGCAGGATTTGATTTTGGTTCTGTCACTTTGTATTTCATTTTTTACATCTGCATGTTAAACCATGCTGAAATAGGAAAAAAAAAAAAGTTCTTTTCATCTTGCATAGCAACTATTAAATTGGTAGACCTTTGAAGTTCATGGACCTAAAGTTGTTGAAAACACTGTTACTGGGCTTTAGCACCATTGGAATTAGAGCTATTTCCTATGCAATAGGAAGAGTTTCTTGACACAGAACACATTGAATAGCCTGACTGCAGTAATTTAAGAAATTGGTTACAAATGGAGTTAAACTAATCTCCCTTAAGGAGCTTCTCTATTAAGAAGCTCTGATGCCCTTTTCAGTGGGGTCATCTTGGCAGACTCTACTTAAAATCAAGCTCAGAGAAACATGGAAAACAAAGGTCTCTGAAGGCTACTTAAGTCATTAGAATTAGATTTTCACTACATGGAAAATGATACTAACCCGTCTACAGCTCAGTTCAAGTCTGTCCTCATAAATGTTGCACAACTGAGAGTTCCCTTTGCTAGACTGAGCAATCTCCCATGTAAATGAACATTTTGGTGGCTTACATAGTGGAGATGAGACAGTCCCTCTTCCAGAACTCTGAGTAAAGCTTTGGGATTACAACTTTTTGTGGATACATAGTCACATCTTCTAATGCAAATCCTTCTCCACCGTTTCAGAAGTTCCCTGTAGTGAGGTGAATTATTCTCTGACAGTACTGCTTTTTGGAGTCTTTTGCCTCTTTTTTGTTCCTCCTGCCTACCAGGCTTCTTTTTAATTTGCATATGTTAGTCTTTGTCTGCCTCATTTGCCTAATTAAGAGTATGGTTCTCTCTACTAATGAGAACAAAACCTAACTTCTAAAGAGCTTGTTAATGTAGAATGGAGAAACTGTGTTTTGATTTTAATTCTTGGAATGCAATATGTGCTCCAGCAGAGAATTAATATTAATGTTAGAAGGAATAAACTTCTCATGCCCCAAGACAAGAAATATTCCCTATGCTCTTAACTCTGTTATAGGAACCTTAACTGTAGATAAGGCTTCTGTCAGAAGATCAACACTTTCACATGTGGATGCCTCGAGGTAATTACTTTAAGCTGTTTCTATTGTAGATCTGATTTTTATGGTGGTGCCACATGCACACCATACCCTCCCTTAACGGGGGTGAGGAAATGTGTATGTGTTCACAACAGCTGAACACGAGGCAGCCTTGTTTTGAGGCCTAAATGGCATTCCTTAACACGCTCAGCTCTGACAAGTTTAGTTTGGATTCAAGCTGTTAGAAACCAGAGCACAGCAGATCCAAGCAATACAGGAATGGCATGGGAGAGCTGCTGCATCCCAGAGAGCTGTACCTTCCCGTGTGCCTGTCACATGGCAGTCAAAATTATTCTGGCTCTCACCAGTGGCACTGGGGGTATGATACAGGGAGCAGAGGCTGGGTCACCAGCAAAACGTGACAACTATAAATGGAGTGGCCGATTATCAGCTGCAAAAACAGCATGTAGGAAAGAGCACCAAAATAAAATGGTGATGTCAAACATCAACATCTCCCATATAAGGCATCAAGAGCTTCATTAAATGAAGGATGCTGTCTAACCCTCAGGGGTATCCCAGGTACATCAGTGACAGCTGGAAGTCATTGAATTCTTTTAAAGTTGTTTGGTTATAATGCTCTTAATTTTATTCTCTTTTTTTTTAATAGCTAAAATCTCTGTATGATGAGAAACTTCATTTTTGTGTGTCACATTTCTCCTCATGTTTATAACAGCACTGTAACCAAATATTGCAGCCTTTCTTGGCACACCAAATCAGCAATAAGCATTTAGAAAGGAATATGTTTTGTTTGTAGCTGTGTCTCACTAAAAGACAGCATATAAGCTGACTCTGGAAAGAACAAAAGCTTTCCTGGTTTAGAAACTTTGTTCTCCTTTTGTTGTTGGGAGTAACACAGGTATGGCCTCTCCTGTGCATGGCAGCAGATGTGGAATATTGCTGACAGCAGAGTACAGCACAGCAGTCATTGGCACAAATGTAGGTGTTCTGTTACATGACAACTGTTGTTTTGTAATCCCAAATAGGGTAAAGATCCTTTTAGATGCCCCTAAAGCTTTCACTGCTCAACAGTTTAGGTAACTGCAAATTGCCTCATTTAATTTGGTGAAATACGGAGGTATAAATATATATGGTTTCCCAAGACTCCATTACACCTGTTTTAGGCAGGATAATTTTCAGTAGAGTAAAATAGAGTAGCCCATAACCCATTTAACAGACAGCAGTCAAAGCTCTGTGCTCTAAGACACCATATTCAGGTAATGTTTCACATGGGGAAGTTTACATGTCCTTCCAGGTAGTGTATACCTTATGTCTTTAACCAGGAAAACAATTGCTTTTCTTCTTACTTTAGGCAATTATAGGGAGTATTCTAATGTACATAACATCTTAAGTGTTATCTTTGTAAGTGACTGAATTCAGTGAAGGAATTCGACTGGAAGTTAGCCTGAGGCAAAGAATTCCATGGGTTAATTATGCAACATTCCTTCTATCTCTTCTAAATCAATTGCCTCTTGATTTCAATGTCTGTCCCCTTAAGAGGGTGAGAAGGATCTAATTGCCTCCCTCTGGACCACTTGTTACTGCCTATCCCTGTGAAATTCACTTTTATGAGCCTGTGCTGTATTTGCAATTTAACAGGATCAAAACTCCTTCCTTCCCCCCACTCGTTAATTATTTTATCATCGCCTCAGATTATTCCTTACACATTTCTTGACAAGATGTCATAAACACAATGCTGTCTTACTGGTAAAAGTGCAGACGCGGCTGATACAACAGTGATTTTTATTTATTTTTTCTCCCCCAAAAATTTACATATAATTTTCTTTTCTTCTTTGTGCTGAGGGTACTAGAGAAACAGGAGCTACCTTTGCCAAAGCAGGATTTACTTTGATAACGTAATATCCTTGTATTGCTACTAGCTCCAGGTACAGGTGAATTGATTTAAACATAAAAAGAGATGTAGCTTCTGGAGAAGGGGGACTCACAACAGCACTCTGACATCTGTTAAACCGGTGTTTCAGCCCATCTGAGAATAACATTTTATATCTTGGAGAAGAGTACAGAAATTAAAGGTCCATGTATGCTCCTCAGCCTAAAATGTTAACAGCCTTTACTTGGTATTGGCTTTTTAGGGCTGCCACGGTTCTTTCCAAAACACAGAGGTCAGAGAGAGCTTCTGCAACCATTCCTTCTTGCTAGGGCATTTGAAATGCACGTGTGGTTACTATTGCAATTGTCTTGCGACATTCATGCTTTGCCTCAGATTTCCCCTTGTCTCTCTGGCCAAGCTAAGAGCTGTAAAAATGAGAAATAACCAAGGTTTAGCTCTGTAACAGCTGCAGCTAATCTAAAACTGTATTGCTGATTTTGCATTCTTCTTGCACTCGTTTAACAGTCCTGTGAAACTGGCCAATATTCATTTAATTGAAAACCAAATTGGCAACTCTTTCATTTGGTTTGGCCCAATTCAGGTCTCAGATCTAGGAATGGGAGCACATGAATGCCAGTATCTGGGCAAGGGATGGTGGAACAAGGGGAAACAAGTGCAGGATTGCAGCAGCCCAGAATTATATTATTTCAAACTGCAAGGAATTTGATCTTCACCATCTGGAACAAATTCTGATCCTACAAAGGTCAGTGGAAACAGAAGTTCATACCAATTCTTAGTATGTTTGCATTTTTCTATATTGAATTATCATGTTGTCATAGTATTTTTATGAAGATAGTAACTCAAGCTATTGTATTTTTTAGCTTTCAGTGTATTTCAGTATACCAGGATCAGAAAATATTCATCACAGTTTGTCTTTTATCATTGAATTGATGACCAGCATTCTGACACTGACTCCACACAAATCTAGCTAGAATTAAAATTATGTGTTAGGTCTTAAAAAAGAGTATTTATACTGTTGGTATTTCTAATAAATACTTTATTAAATATATATATATAATTCCTAAAGAACCTATACATTCGCAATTGGTGCATTATAACATGTCATAATAGCAACATCTGTGGATGTGTAAGACTAATTCTCATTTCAAACTTCTTGTACCATTTCTGTTTGACTATGTGGGGGCAGATTTCACCATTTAGACTTCAAAGCAGGGCGAAACAGAGCTGCAGCCTGAGAGAAAAAAAAATAACCAAAACACAGCATAAAGATTTTACTTAAACTCCTTTTAGAAAAGCTGATGGCTACTCAGCATCAGACAAAACTCGTATATAAATGCAGTGCTATAGTAAATGATGTGGAAATGCCAGAAGACTGTGAAATACTTTCTAAGGAGCTGTTAACACGTGCCTCAGGCTATACTGCTGAGTTGCAAATTTAAGGGGCGTGTTTTCATCAGTATTCAAGTCACTTCTCAGTCAGTAGAGAAGAACAGTAAAAGCTAAAAAAACCCGTAAAGTTGCTATGAATTTTAGAAATTCCATGTGAATTCCATATGCTGAGCAATGCAGCAACAGCATAAACTTTGATTTTTTCATCACTTTCTTAGCTACTGCTCTGAAGTGCAGCTGTAAGTCCACACACCTCCCTCACAGAAACTGCTATTTTTTTTTTTCCTGGCCCAGAGCCTTAGGCATAACGTTAGTATTCAACTCTCAAAATGTGAACATCTTTGGTATCACGGCCTAATGGTAAATACCTACAGGCCAGGAGAACGGAGCCTCCTGGAATAGAAATCAATCATTACATCTGTCACAAGCCATGTATGTATCTGCAATCCACTAGGTAAATAATAAGTAAAGAACAACATTTGAGCATTCTCTGAACCAACCTCTGTATGATGAAAATATAGCTCTTTGACCACTTACTAAGGGAAAAGTCCAAATACATTTAGCACAGAAGTGAAAAATACAGAAACCTTTTGCAACAATCCCAGTGTAGCTGAGTGCAGCCTTTACTGCTCCTTGAGCAGAATGGCTGCATAAGTCAATTCAAGACAGGTTCTTGGGAAATTTCAGCATTCTTTCATTCTGAAATTCTCACCCCTCTCTGCATGAAAAGCTTTACACTCCTGCACTGCAATACTGATTCCTCCTGCATTTGAGAATCCAGCTTCTCCCTTCCCCAGCCTGTTCTCCCAGCCCCCAAAGGAGAATCCCACATGACTTGTTTTACAGGTCAGTGGGCCAAGAACACTTGGCTTTGCTCTTTCTATATTCTGTATTCACATGCTGGGCAAGGCAGTCCCATCATACCCATCTATCCTGATGGTTTTCCTGTTTTATACGAAAAAAATCCACTCACTTTACAAATGAAACATGTTAAAGGGACAAAAGCACAAAGTAGCATGTATTTCAGGGGGTTCTGCCAATTAGATATAAACGCTTTGCCTTGATGTATCATGCAGTGCTGATCGCACACGTGATTTATATTAATAGCACTGGAAGAAGAACTCAATTTATCCGAAGTTATATAGGAAACATGAAGGGCTGTACGTGGTTCAGGTTAATTTAAACAGACATCCAACTCTGCCTCAGAGGCCAACTCAGGTGATAAACTAGCAGTCTGTAAAGCACCTCAGCAGCACCTGGAGCTGAACAGCATAAAACTATAGGATATTATAATTCTAAATATATAAGGGATGAAGGTAGGACTGATCTTAAAGGAAATACTGTTGACAAGAACTGCCTCCCCAAGAGCTCTGTAAGAGGAGGAACGCGGGGACACCGCAGGAGGTGACTACGGGGACTCAATCCCTGCTGACAAGCACGGTGGTTCCCCAGCAAAACCAAAGCTCTGTCGTGGCAGTAGCGCCGGGCAGACTCCCGGTAAGCCAGCAGAGCCCGCACCGAGGGACGCGGCGGGAGCCAGCGGCCGCAGCCGGGCGGTGCCGAGAGAGGGCCCGCAGCGGGCGCGGAGGGTCCCGCCCGGACTGCCCGCCACACCCCGAGCCCGCCCGGCCGCCGCACCCGAACCGCCGCGCTGCACGCCCGTGTCCCCTCTGCCCGCCCGGCGATCCCCTGATCCCCGCGGGTGTCTCTCCTGCCGCCCGTGATCCCCGCGGATCTCCCCGTGCCCGCCCGGCGTTCCCGCGGATCTCCCCGTTCCCGCTGTCCCCGCGGATCTCCCCGTGCCCGCCCGGCGTTCCCGCCGTCCCCGCGGATCTCCCCGTGCCCGCCCGGCGTTCCCGCCGTCCCCGCGGATCTCCCCGTTCCCGCTGTCCCCGCGGATCTCCCCGTGCCCGCCGTTCCCGCTATCCCCGCGGATCTCCCCGTGCCCGCTGTTCCCCGCGGATCTCCCCGTGCCCGCCGTCCCCGCTATCCCCGCGGATTTCCCCGTTCCCGCTATCCCCGCGGATCTCCCCGTGCCCGCCCGGCGTTCCCGGTCCAGGGCGGTGCCCGCACGCGCAGCCCCGCCCGCCGCGGCCCCGCCGCCGCGCAGGCGCGCGCACCGCCCCGCGCACGCACCCGGGAGCGCCGCGGCGGGGAGCGGCCCCCGCGCAGGCGCGGCCGAGGCCGGTCAGAGCCGCCGAGTGGCGCCCGCCCGGCCCCGGCCCCGGCCCGGCCCGGCCCGCCCTGCGCGCAGCTCCCCGCGGGGCGGGGCCGCCTCCGAGGCCGCCCCAGCGCGGCCCCGCCGGGCCCGGCCGAGCGCACGGCATTTCCGGGGGAGGGCGCGCGGCGCGGGCTGGCGGGGAGCGGCGCGGCGCGAGCAGAGTTGACTATATATGGTCAAAGGCAGCGGAGAGCGGCGCGCCGCGCGGGCGCTTCCTGGTTCGCGCCGCGGGGCCGAGCGGGGCTGAGCGGCGGCAGCGGAGCCACAGAGCCCGGCCCGGCCGCGCCCGCCGCCCTTCCCTGCCCCTGCCTGCCGCCGCCGCCGTGACAAGTGGGCGAAGATGCCGTACGAGATCAGTAAGCTGGCGGGGGCGGCGAGGTGCCGGGGGTCGGGGGGCCCCGCGGGCTGCGGAGCCTCGTGCGGCCCCGCGGGATGGCGGAGCCGGCGGTGCCTCAGAGCCCGCTGACAGCAACAAGTGACGGCGGCTGCCGCCAGGGCAGGGCGTGTGCCGGCAGCGGGGAGGCATTGAGCGCCTTCCTTTTATTTTGATTTTTTCATAAATTATTTATTATTTATTTTCCTTTGATTCCCTTTCTCCTTTTATTTTTCACAGAAAAAGTGTTCGCCAGCCTTCCGCAGGTTGAACGAGGCGTTTCCAAAATTATTGGAGGTGATCCTAAGGGCAACAATTTTCTTTATACCAATGGAAAATGTGTCGTCATCAGAAACATTGATGTAATGTATCTTGATTTATTTTGTTTTTTACTGTAAAGCTTTCGCTAAGTTTCATTTTGTCTCCCTGCCCCTCCTTGAGCAGCCTGTGCTTCATTCAGTCTTGGTGATTTCAATCGAGGTCACAGATCCGTGATCAGCAGCAGGGGAATACGCAGAGTGCATGACTCAGGCATAAAACCATAGGCAGCGACTGTAAAAATATGTAGAAAATCTCGGTAAAATCTGCAATTCTATTCCTCTTCGCATCGAACTTAAGAGATAAGAGACTGGTCTATTCTGGTTGGCCCTGTATCTTCTTAAGTATCACTATTATGGAGTTGAGTGCTGTGTTTGCCTAATAAATGAACTCTTCCTTCCTTGCTGTTTTGGACCTTTAGCCTGTCAGGGAAGCATGTAAATACTGGGAAACCTGTATCTTTAAACGGGTTATTCTTCAGCTTCTTTCCCCTCACCCAGCCGCAGGAATCAAAACAGTTATGAGTTGCTGGACTCCATCACAAGCTGTGGGTGCAAGTTCTCAGCCCTGCTCACAGGGAATTTTTCTCATCGATTAAATATTAGAACGCCCCAGTTAATGTTTTCAGTACTGTGGAGGTTTGTGTTTGTTTTTCTCTGGTGGTAACTAAAGAAATGTTAACTGTTATTTGAATGATTTATTTCCAAATATAGCATCCCATTGAAAAGTGTGGAGGAAACATTGCATGTTTAGGCCATTGTCTTGCTATGGTTTTTAATGTAAATTTGTTCGAAGTAATTGCTTGTTCTTGAGAAATCAAATTCTCCCCTAGATTTTCTTTCCTACTGCAGATTTGGCCTGCAGCAGGAAGAGCTGTAGGGGGAGGGGCAGGACATACCTCTGTGGAATTTTAGGTCTCCACAACAATGGATTTGTTTATGGCTGCTTCTGTAAATCACCTTTGTAAACTGAGCTGTTTGTCTGTTTTACTTCATCACTCCCGCTATGTTCAGACATTTCTTCATTGTCATGCCATAATAGATAAATGCTGCTAATAATTTAATTCCTTGCAGATTTCTTGATTGCTATCAGTTTAAATTCATCCACTTAAAACCGAAAGTAAGCTCGCACTCTGGTTTCAATGTGTGGGTATAATGTCTTTGTAATAGTGTTTTGCTCCTGGTATCAAGAAAAGTTCAAGTTTCTGAAACCAGAAGCTCCAGTTAAACCCTGTAATGCACACAGTGTGATGAGAGAAGAGGGAAAAGCCGCTCTGCTTACGTTACAGTTTCTGACCAAGTCGTGAGTGCTGACCTTCTCCCTTGCACTGTCATTAATGCTCCTGTGACCCCATTTTGGAGGTTAAATTGAAAGAAAGCAATTTGCTTTACCTGAATCAGCTCACTGAAGATTAGCCCAGTCCAAATGTGAGCCCCATTGTGAGCTGAGGGGCGTAGGGCCCATGGGGACCTGAGAACAGGCAAAGTGGGATTGTGAGAGTTCAAATTCAAAATTTAAACTCTCAAAGGAAGGTGAGAATGGAAGTCACGAATCCTTCAGTTTTATGGTGCAATTCATGCTGATATGCAGACTTACTCAGCTGACTAGGGGAGTTTACTACTGTTAATAATTGACAGGTGACTACAGAATATATTGTAGCAGTAACACAAAAACTGACCAAAGCCTGTGCTATGGCTTTTGTGCTGGAGAATGTTGCAGTTTGTAACCTGACTTGCAAGTGTGTCCACTCTCTAGTTAAGAGCCCTGCCTTCTTTGCATGATATGAAAGTCTTTCTAATAGTTGCAACAACGAAATGAAATGGTGGGGGGGTCTGTGTGTAATCCCTCCATGAGCAGTTGTCCAATGGAATGGTTGTGCTCTAATTAAAAAAAAACAGGTCATCAAAATGCAGTGATCACCTTCCTCCTTAAGTCTAAAGCTATCTAGCATTAGCTAATCAGATGAATATAGCATTCAGGGTTAATGCTTGATCTTTGAGCATGATCTAGAGACTTCCTTTAACAAGGAAGTTCTGGAGCAGTGCTGGAAAAGCTCTGTGAGAAAGACTAGTGATATTTTTAAGGTTTGATACTTCATTAATATTTTATCTTCGTGGGTCTAAGACTACTTTGAAGCTTGGAACTGAAACTGCTCACTTTCATATGTGGCTCTGGTTTCAGTGTTTGAAGTAAGCCACATAAGCTTGCTGCTTCTTTAATCTAGGTACTACATTTGTCCCAGCTCACAGTATAATTTTCTCCTTAAATATGTTTTTAGAAGTGGTTTTTTGGGGGTTGAGCTTGATATGAAAAAAAATGCAAGTTAGAAAAATGATTTTACAAGCAAAAATAATAGTATTGAGTAAATGTACAATTTGACAGCCCTAACTTATTTTCTTGGTTTCTGGAATCTATCATATCTTAAATTTGTGTATTTATCTTTCATTTAACCCTTTAAGTCAGTCTCTCATCTTAGTTTCCTGGACTCTTGGAAATTTTTGCTGTAAAATAGCACCTACCATGCCATTAATAACAACATGTGGGGGGATTTGTGCTCCCTGAACATGTAGGTGATGCAGACGTGGAATAGGGAGAACATTATCTTGTTTTGCTCAGATAATATCCAGTTGGACACAAAATGAAGAGGGATGTGCATGCTGTAAGTGCAGATGGTTATGACTTAAGCAGAGCTATAATGCACTCAAGCAATGCATAAAAGCAGGAATGAAGAAGAGCTCCTTTTTCCACAAGCAAGCTGTATTCTGTCTCCTGAGATGTACTGCAATAGCAAGAACTCTTGTGAGCAGGAGACTGCTTTCTAACAGAGCGGGTGTTTCAGTTTTTCCTGATTGGATGGCTGAGTCATACCATAATATCAGGTGGTTTTCTGGTTTGATTGAATAAATCTGTATTAATTATAGCAGTTAAAATGGAATTTTGTTTTGATCATATGAGTCAAGTTTCTGGAGCTGGAACAAGCCTGTTAAATGGTTAAAAAAAAATCTAAAGACTAGTGTATTACTGTTGTAGCATATATACATTGTAATTGAGAGAGGTGCAGAATGACTTTTATACAATTAATTTGAAAGCAGTTTATTGCCTTGATGTCATCCTTTTTTGATTTGTGGGGTGCTTCTATTGTATAACACTACTGATTTGCTGAGACACAGAGTTCATTTTATTTTCCAACCTGAAATATCTGAAAACATAGTTTAGACTGGAGAGATATAATTATGATGGAGTGGCAGTGACTTTCTTTCAAAATTCCTGTGCAACTCTTGATACCAGGTCTAGTGTTTTTTAAGCTGATTGCAGTTATCAAAAAACAGCAAGCCTAGCACATCTCATTGGTTATTGAGTGATTTGGGGTACATGGTGATGATTAACAGCATGTATTATGGTTGACTGCAGGCTTAAGTTTCATACTTGATTACAGTAGAATTTTAGATGTGTGCTGCAGAGCACAGTTCATATTTAGTATTCTGCTTGGGTAGCTGCTTTATCCCTGGGCTATCCCTAAAAAAAGAGAGCCTCATGCTTGTCCTGTTATCTTGCAGAGTGTTTGTCTACTGTTCAGCAGGTATTGGAGAAGAAAGAGTCCTTAGGAAGAAATCCTTCTTTGTTTCAGTTGTTAGAAAGTAGTGTGTTGCTTCAGTGGTATCAGCAGTGTTCTGCAATGTCTACTGCACTTCTCACTTTTAGACAATTGCTTAATTTAAGGCAGGGTTTGAGAGAAGGGAGTGCAGAGAGAAGTTATGAATGTTATTGTTGAATTTCTGATTTTATTCCTTTGAGAAGGAGCAAGTACAACCTTGTAATTTTTTTCCCTTTAAAATAGAATCCTGCAATTGCTGATATCTACACTGAGCATGCCCACCAGGTTGTAGTTGCCAAGTATGCTCCCAGTGGATTCTACATAGCATCTGGAGGTAAAGTATCTGTGTGTATGTGCATGGGGTGTGTGGAGAGCTGTAAAGTTACTGGCAAAACAGTAGTAACACTTCAGGTGTGTGTATGGAATATGCAGTCAATGGGAGCTGCTTCAGTGGAATTACATCCACATCTCTGAAGGAGGAATGATTGCTGTCCTTGTTCCTCTAACCTCTCTCAGGCAGTGAGCTTAGTGACATTCTTAGTCTTTTAAAATGTATTATTTCAATAAAAAGAGAACCTGGCAATGAACCCTAAATACTGATGAAGACTCGTGTGAATGAAGCAGAGTGAAAAGTTATTTCTGAAATACAGGACTATTGTTTGTGAAGTTAATAAACTCTGATACTTTATGGTCCAGGAAGGGATTCTAAAACAGTGTGTACTCCTTTCTTTTCCCTTCTCTCTTCTTCCTGACCAAAGATTTATGACTTTTGTTACTTTTTAACCTGAATTAAATAAGCTTTCCTTGGCAAGTTAGCATGGAAAGCGGCTGAGTTGCAGTTTCCATATAATGCATATGAATCAATAGTCTGAGGATGTGTAACACGAGTTTTTACAGTGAGAATTTCAGTGTTATAAAAGTTTTTGACTCCCTAAGAACTGAACAAGCCCTTTTTATTAGAAGCTAGCATCAAATAATTGGTTATTTTTCACAAGGACTGGTATACAGTGAAGAATATTGATAAATACAATACTGTAACTTGTATTTCTTGCAGAGATTTGCAGCTAATATATAGATTTTTTTAAAAAAGCTTGCCATTGTCAATTAGAAGTGCTTCAGAAGCAAGTAATGTATAAAAAATACAGCTATATTTTCTAAGTAATATATCTGAAAACAAATCATTCTGAATATGAGCCCTTTAGGAAGGGAGCACAGATTCCTGCAAAGTTCTTCGTAGAATGGGAGTTTCTCTTTCAGCAATTTCAATGTAACATATATTTTAAAATGTAAAATGTCCTGTCCTTCTTGGTTTCCTTCATATCAGAAAGCTATATTAGAATAAGTATTTTTGGATACTGGGGAACCTTTAAAAACACTTGACAGCAGAGCTGGTTTTTTTTTTTTTTTTTCCCTTTTTCTCACATTTTTGTGAGAAAGGGACCACAGCCAGGATTTTCTTGGCTCAGTCTTGTGTGTGGACCATGTGTCAAACTGAATACCCTCTTAAAATCCAGTTTGCATTCTATATTCTACAAACTTTGTGCTCTATGTTTGTGCAGCACTTAATACTCAGAATAACTGTCTAATTTTTTCTTTTAGTCTTTAAGATTTTTAGTCCTTTGTAAGCAAACAGTAATAGATATTGTGCTAGGGAAGTATTTAGTTGATTTTTCTCAGAATTTTTTGTCATACACAAGTGAAAGAGTTTAGGTTGCACTATTTACCTTAAAAAGTGTCTTCTGTATGTCATTTATAAATAGTTTTGTGGTACTGCTGAGCATGGGGTCTGAAGATAGATGACCAGGCTGTTTAAGCTGTTTCTAAGTATAACATGCAAGATTCATTTCTCTGTCTATAAATCTGCATTAGCCATGCAGCCTGCATTAATACTTCATGTGCTTCATGAGAGAGACCTTTGGCAAGATGCTTTTGGCTTTTATGGTAATATCTCTTATTGCACTCATAGCAGATGTAATGGGAGATACTGCAAAGTTAAAGACCTGTGTCTTACCTGTCAGTAGATGGAGAAAACAATTAGATTGTAAAGTCTGCATTAAAATTCTGCTTCAATAACAAGTTCTCTCCATAAAATTCTGAATCTGTCCTTTTAGCAGAAGTGAAGATCAGTCTGTGACCAGGTCCAAAAGATGCAGGGTGGCTGTGTGTTTAAATTGAATGGTAAAGATGCACCAGTAAATGATGAACAGGATTTAAGCATTCTGCCGAGGTGAAAGATGCAGATTTTAGCACGTGGTTTATTCTAAAACAGTGGCTTTTTTGAAGGGTACAACACACACAGACCTTACTGTGTGGGTTTCATTAAAGATTGTAAATTTGTCTGTGTGTAGAACAATTCCTCCGGTTACAATCCTGCACCACAGTAATTGCTCTGAATAGCTCTTGCGTTTTACAATACTCAGAGGAAACAGTGAGCCAGGGAGCTTTCATCATCTTAAGTCTTAAATTGTTAACTGCTTGTGCCGTGTCTGCTGCTTTGGGCATTTCAGTTCCTGAATATTCTGTTGCATTCCTTTCTAGTATTCCAGATAGTGCAGGAATCCACACCATTAAGTGTGTACATGCTTCTGTATAGGAGTAGTACACTGATGTGCCTGAATTGAGTTCTGTGGACAGAAGTCTCTTTGTATGTCTACATATGCCTGGTATTTGTGTGCAAAACAGATCTCCTTTGAAGGTACAAATTGTAGTGCATCAGCCACTGTCCACTGGGCTGCTCCCTTCTTGTAGGTGTAGGGTGGCTTACTTCCCAGTGAAGGGTCAGTGAATTTTCTTGCTGGGCTGGCTTATTCTTTGTGTAATAGATACTTAGCACATACCAGCTGGTAACATGAAAGTTCTTACTCTCTTACTGTGCAGTTTTTTCATGTGTCTGCAAATGTTTTCTCTGTCTGTTGTATGTGGTGCTGCATGTCTTGAATCATAATGTCTGGTTAAAAACCTAATTTACTGAAATGGATATAGTCTTCAGCATTCCTAAAAAAGGGACTTGTAGTAGTTGTAGTAGGGTAAGGTAGTAGGTCCCTAGTACAAGTCTTCAGTGTAGCTGAAAATCTGAACTCTGGCAGATTGATGAGTCATGTGACTGAGTCATGCTGGAACAATAGTTATATTCTGTTTTATTCTGGCAGATGTCTCTGGAAAGCTGAGAATCTGGGATACCACACAGAAGGAACACCTACTGAAGTATGAGTATCAGCCGTTTGCAGGAAAAATAAAGGACCTGGCATGGACTGAAGACAGCAAGAGAATTGCTGTGGTTGGAGAAGGAAGGGAAAAGTGAGTAATGCTTCTGTGTTTGTGTATGTGTTTATACTGTAAAGCTCTACAAAGATTTACAAATTCTAACAATACAAGTTCCTTGTAGAAAGCTTTTAATTCTTCTGTGGAATTAAGTCATTGCTTTTTCCCTGTCTTGACTTCAAGTTGTGCTGTTCTGCAGCAAAACTTTCTGTGCAGTGTTTGAGAGCTGTAAATTAGTTAGAAAATGCAGTTCTGTTACAATTGCTTAGTTTAAACATTGTATAGGACTAGTTTCTTAGATCAGTATTATTACATCCAAGGATAGCTGTTTGGTGGATTTTTTGTCCAATTCTGATAGGTTAGGAAGGGGAAAACAATTTTTTTTTCCTTCTTCCTTCACTTATTGCACTTATGGTCTTATTCAGTTGATTGAATAAGAATTTAAAAAATTTGAAGCGTATCTCAGTTTTCTCCTTTGGCAACATGTCTGTATTTTTAGGCCGTATTATGGTAGTTTAATGAAAGGAAAACAAGCAGTTGTCCTTTATCTGACTAAATGGGATGCCCATTTTAGTTTGTGTCCCTCGTTTAATGCACAAAGACTGTCAGAATTTTTAAAGCAGAATCCAGACCAGGTAGCCTTATGCCTAAAGAACTAAAAGGCATCTTGTAGTACTGTTCCCTAGGCCCCTGCACCATTTTTTAATCCCTGTCATGTACTGTGTGCTTGAAAGAAATTCTCTGTCCTCCATTGTTCCCTCTGCCCCATCTGCCCCTGGGTAGATGCAATGTGAGTTTGCTCCCCTTATTCCAAAACTTGGCCAGCTTTCCTTTAGGTGGATGCACTTCCAGTCTAGAATATTGTTGAAGGGATTCCAAAGAAGGCTTTTCAAATAGCAATACTCTGGCAGTTTAGTGCCTCAGTATTGATTATACTGGAGTTTTTTTGTAAGGTGATTTAGGGTAAGAACTGACAAAAATGGTTTTAAAACTCTTCTTCCTTAAACCTTGAAGTGATAGTATTTGTAAAAGGGATGGTACCCAATCTAGGCTAAATGGTCGGATAACTGATCCAAAGTCATTGTTATCCTAGCTTTCTGCAAGTCTGTTGTGGCTAGGCAGATGGATTAATTAACTGCTTTGTTTTATAAACCAACAGTCTTAGTGAGGAATATACGTTGGGTCTCTGAATTTTAGAAGCTTTATATGCAAAACCTGATTGTTTGTCCCCTTCAGCATTCTAACCTATTGAAGATTAGAATCTCTCACCAGCAAGATCTCAAATAGCCTTCAGGGAACTATGATGTGCTTGCATGAGATTAATGAGATGACCTAATTTCTTTTCTTTGAGTGCACTCATATCTGCAGTTTGCAGATGTTCAAGGAGTTAGTCTACATGTAACTTTTATGAATTGTAGTTATTGTGTGCTTTTCTAACCAGATTTGGAGCAGTGTTCCTGTGGGATAGTGGCTCTTCTGTTGGCGAGATTACTGGGCACAATAAAGTGATCAATAGCGTGGACATCAAACAAACGAGACCATATCGTCTGGCAACTGGCAGTGATGACAACTGTGCTGCTTTCTTTGAGGGACCGCCATTCAAGTTCAAGTTTACACTGAGTGTGAGTTTAAGTTCAGATGTGGCTCTGTTAAACTGTGCAGTTTCCAACAAGCTTGCAATTCTCAGCACAACTAGCTGCAATAACAGAAGTTCTCAGTTCCCCCCTTTCAAGCATGGCTGGTGTCAAGTGGCTTTCTTAAAGCTCTGTATAACCAAATGTTGTTCTCAGGCCAAGAAAACCAAAATAAATGATTGGTTAAAAAGAGAATCTGAAACACTTTTTTCAATATTCTTTTCCATTGTCACTAAGCTATGGAAACGATGAAGTAGGCTGTTTTATGGGTTCTGTTCATGCTTTCAGAGGTCTGTTTCTCAGTGCACATGTGTATAGAATTTCTTGAAGCTTTCCAAGGTGCATGATTCAAGAAATGTGATGATTTTAATGGCGTTTTTCAATCTGATAAAGAGTGGTCAAATCTGAAATCCCGAGGCCACTTAGAAAGGGAGAGTGCAGATGTTTGAAAGCCTAACTTGATTTCTACTTCATGGTATGGGTAGTACCTTGTGTGGTCAGTTTTCTGTTTTTATGTTCCTTTTAACTTAGTTTCTTATTCTACTTGTTACAATCTCTTAAATGAAACAAAGCTGGAACTACCACAGTGAAGGTATTCATTGTTGCTTAAGGCCAAAGAAAATAAAAAACCACAAGCTTCTGCAGCTGTTTGGATGGCAGGAGATCTCTTGCCTCAAAAAAACTATAACAAAGATACTGGATATTATTGCAGTAGTAGAGTCAAAATGTTTAGTTTGTATTTTAGTTTTAAAAACAGTGTAGTAGGCCTTTTATTTTCTTAAGCATGAGCCTTGAGTAGTCTTCATATGCTGACTTTAGTAAGGATTCCATTCCAGTTCTAGAAAAGGAATTGTTTTGAGCTCTGCGATCCAATGAAATGATGTAGTTGCCTAATATATTTCTGAACTTAAGCTGATACTTACATTTTGCTAAGCTGGTTCTTTTGGAACTCTGAAGTCCAAACTGCTTACCAGTGCTGCTTTAGACTGGTGTATGATGCAGCCTTCCTTTTAAAGTGATATTTGGGTTGATATATGGGATTCTGGTATGGGCTGTTATATAGTTTAGATTAGAGCCTGAAGTATCATCAGGGGGGAAAAAAGTATAGTTGAAGAAAGTAGGTTAGAACCTGCCTTCATAACACTAAAAATAGTCTTCCAAATCTCTCTGCTTGGGAGCTTTGGCCTCATTGTGGTACTTCCCTATTTAACGTGTGTATTCTAGTTTGCATGGTTTGAATAGTCTCCTACTTGTAAATAGTCTATTTGGGGAGCATACATCAGTCTTGCCTCATTACTTCACAGAGCTACCACTAATGTAGTCTCCCAGAAATGGAATTTCAGTAAAATAGTAACTTATTCCTCATGCCTGTGCCTTTTTTTCTTTTTTTTTTGCGATGAGAAGGACAAAATATTTTTGTGTGTATCAAACTCACTGCACAATGAAGTGATAGTTGAAATCTGGAAAATGTTATAGAAGTCAGTGACCACTGGGGAAGAATCTCGTGTTTGCATGTAGGCTGCATCTGACTTTTTTTAGTACTTATCCCTCAAACTGGATAATCATTCTCCTGGTATGCTCTGAGTTGTTTTAACTACATCAGTAATGATGTCACAGTGTCTTCCCTGGACTGTTCTTGATCCCCATGATTCTCTTCAGATAGAGGCTAAACTTGCCTCAGCAGGCATCTCTTACACAGCTAATTTATGGTTCACATGTAAGAGATCTGCATTGTTACTAGATTGTTTTGTATGTAAAATACTCTGTTCTTTTTTGTTTGCTGATTCTTACTTTTTTTCTACAGGACCATACACGGTTTGTGAACTGTGTGAGGTTTTCTCCTGATGGGAACAGATTTGCTACAGCTAGTGCAGATGGGCAGGTAAAAGACAAGGAACTCTTTTTATATTTTTATATTGATTTTTAACATGGGAAGATTTTCTTGTGCATTTTGGGAATAGGATTAGTATTGCAAAATCCATGTTCCTTCTTTTTTATGCCACAAGTTTAAATTTTTAACTATCCTCCTGTAAATCTGTAATAACTGATGAATGGTGATAACCAGACTATTTGTACTCAAGTTTTTTCCCCATTCCATCTCCTAGCATTTTCCTACAGGTTATTTTTGCAGGACTATGTTGGGCTTTTGGAATATGTATATTATGATCCCGAGAGGTCTAGCTGAAATAGTGAATTCACAGATAGCAACCCAGGTCCATGTGTACTCCCTACTGATAAGGGCATGTTGACAATGACTCTTTCGCCATAGGTAGCTTGTCCTTCTCAGAGGGCAGATTCCCATGACAGCTGTGCTAAGCAGCTGCCATCACAGCAGGAGTCAAAACTGTAACATCTTCCAGAGTTTTAAATGTCTGAATCCAATGTACAGGGGTCTTGCTGTCGTTATTTACAATGTTCATCTCAATTGTTTAGTCTTAATTATTCATTGCAGCATAGCTTGTGCCTCTCCTTAAAAAGGGGTCTAGTGTATCAAAGTATCAGACACTATCTTGGGGTTTTTTCTATTGCTCCTTTTTCCCTTTAAGTTGTATGTCTGTGTGCTCTTTTAAGATTTTTGTCTATGATGGGAAGACTGGAGAGAAAGTGTGCGCTCTTGGTGGAGGCAAAGCACATGATGGAGGCATTTATGCTGTGAGTATCGCTTCATTACCCAGTTAATGAACTGCAAAGTCTTGGATTAATAAATGCATTTACTGTCTTGTGGTGACATTTGTTTTTACAGATTAGTTGGAGCCCTGACAGTAGTCAGTTGCTTTCTGCTTCTGGAGATAAAACTGCTAAAATCTGGGATGTTGGTGCTAATTCTATTGTAAATACTTTTAACATGGGATCAAACGTGTTGGATCAGCAGCTGGGTTGCTTGTGGCAGAAAGACCATTTACTGACTATCTCCCTGTCTGGCTATATCAATTATTTGGACAAGAACAATCCAAATAAGCCTTTACGTGTCATAAAGGTAGGTTAAAGTTCTGTTACTGCATGAGTTTCTGCAATAAATGACTCAGTGATTGAAGCTGTCAAGATGGAATAGTAGCTGTTGAAAAATAGCATTCTTAAATTAGCATTGCCAAATGAGCTATGTGTGACTGTTTCTTGAAGTCATATGAATGAAGAAGTTACTATTTACATGTGAGACTGTGCTTTGTGCAAATACCCAGACTGATTATTTAATTAATGTTACCAACATATCTTTTGGTGCAGCTTTTAAGCATTCTTGAGATGAGAAAAGAAATACAGCATAGATAGAGAACTACCAGTGATGTCTCATTCTCCCAGAACTAGTGTATTGTGGACAAGGTGATTAGGGTTACCGTGCAATTGAACTTTAATTTTAGGATTTAAAGAGTTCGCTGACACAAGACTCTCTCACGGGAACTTACATTTTTACATGAACTAGAAACAATGTCCCAGATTTTTGCCATCACTGCTGTAATTCTGGAAGTTGGTGTGGGTACATGACCATATTTAGTCCTCTTCCCTGAATCATGAAGTGCTTGAAAAGCAGTGATGAAAAGGCTATGAAAGTCTTTTGGCTCATCAGGCTAATAAGGACATCCATGGTGCTTATTGTTTTTATCAAGGACATAGCAATAGCAGTTAAATGACTGCACTGTAAAATAGTAGGTTTTATAGTGGGTGACTTTTAATGCTTGTGAATAGCATGTTCTTTTCTGAATAACCTGTCATTCTTCTCTAATAGCTGTATGTATGTGTTGAAAATTGCTCATCAATAATTATTTATGTCTCATTCACAGGGTCATAGTAAATCAATTCAGTGTCTGACGGTGCACAAAAATGGTGGAAAGTCCTATATTTACTCTGGAAGTAATGATGGTCATATTAATATCCTTTGATAGTGATACCCGTTCTAGTCTTATAATAAGTCTGAGAGAGCTCATTAGGAGAGGTGAAAAAAAAAAGCTTTGCCAAAGACAAAGTTTACTGGACACAAGTGAATATTTTGTCTAAAGTTTCTTTTGCTTTCCCCTAATACCTATGTTACAAGCTGCCTTCACACTTTCCTGCTAAATGTAAGCCAGCTCTTAATTTTCAGTTGTTTCTTCTTCATGGTAGGTAGCTTGATAGTATGGAGGAGTAAAGTAAATATATAAATTAGCCTCTTGTAACATCAAGAAACAACAATACATATTTTCCACTTATGACAGAATATGCAGGAAGTTACATTCCAGCATTCTGAAGCTTATAGTTGCCAACTACAGTCCTGTGTCCTGCCTTTAAAATGATGTCATGTTGCCATATAAACTGGTATATATAAATATAAACATAGGTCTTGTTTCTTTTCAGACCTGTAATACAGTATGAGTGGTTCACACTGATGCTGCCATATAACGTGAGGGACAGCCAGTGGTACAAGGTCTTCTAACTAAAATCCTTTAAAAAGTATTTTCTAGTCTCAGACCTAATGCTTATTTATTCCAGTATTTGCTGCTGTTTGTGGTAGGTCATTTAGCTCACTACAGAACATCAGTTTCACTTAATAAGGTTATGAGGTTGACCAGGGAGCTTGTAGAGTCTCCATCCTGAAACATTCTCAAAACCTTACAGAGCCCTGCAGCCTGTTGTAGCTGACATCAATTTGAGCAGCAAGTTGGACTAAATCTCAAGAGGTCCCTTCTAACCTTACCTGTTCTCTCAATTATTTAACTTTATATGGTGTGGAATCTGACTGCACCAGTATCTTCAAATGTTCCTTAATTCTGTTATGCACATTATTGGGATTCTGAAACTGGAGAGAATGATGGCTTTTCTGGGAAAGGCCACACAAACCAGGTTTCTAGAATGGCAGTGGATGAAATGGACCAGCTGGTCACCTGCAGTATGGATGACACTGTGCGCTACACCAACCTTAGCAAGAGAGATTACAGGTTAGTCAAAATGTTGCCTTTTATTGCAGTGTAATTGTTTTATAGCAAGAGCATTGTTGATTTTATATGGTAAATATAAATGCTGGAGTTTATTTAGGTTTTATGTTACCGTGGAAACTGTAGAAATTATTACTGTACCAACCTTGTGGGTTTTTTCTGACAATGAGAAAGGCATCCCGGGCTTTTCAATTTGTTTTATCCCTTCCATGGGTTACATGGAGACCTATCTTGTATTGGGTGACATAGTTAAGGGCTGTAGGAAGGGTGTCTGTGAGTCATAAATACACAGGGATAGTGGAGATAAATGTGGTTAGGAGGAGTGGGACACAGCTGTTTCTTCATGAAAACCAGAATTTAAAGAATCCTGTTAAAATAATCTAGTTAGTTTAAAGTTAAGCTGGAGTGTAGTAACATTGATTTTCATTTCAAAAATGTACTACCTGATGGAGATAGTAAAGCTTTAAACACAGAACAAGAGGAAACTTTAGATTAGTAGATAAGAAAATTAAGTTATGCATGTACTTGATGATTAGTGGGTGATTATTTGAACAGGCAATTTGAAATAATGATAGACATGGAGTAATTTCTGCCTTCATTGTCCTTCCTGCTTCTCCACCTTTGCTCATCTTCTTCCAGTGGCCAGGATGCTGTGAAAATGGATGTTCAGCCAAAATGTTTAGCTGTGGGTCCTGGTGGTTATACTGTAGTTTTATGCATCGGACAAGTAAGTATTAACATGTGGATTATCAACTATTGCTGTGTTAATAATGCCATGTATGGCAACATTTAGTTATTTGGTGTGGAATTGCCTTGTACCTGTAGAATTTCCTAATAAGACCTATAGGGAACATAATTCAGCAGGATACTTGATAGCCATGTCTTTTTTACATCCTGTACCAATTTCAACATTTATGTATAGATTTAAATTTCATAAAGTCCCTTGTGTGGATGCGTCTGTATTTGTTATCAATACAGCTTTGTGCTGGAAGGTTAAACGTCAGAATCACTCTTGCCAGGTCTGTTCAGTGACACGACTTTGACAAAAGGATGTTTTTCTCCTGCATTTTATTTTTTGCAATTAATCCAAATAACCAATTAACTAGTGCTGTTGTACAGCATAAGCAGCTCTAGGATGCTTGCCACTAAGATGCAGATCACAGAAAACCCAAGACACTGCACCAAGGCTTTCTTATATCAAAACATTATTAACTTCTAATGTTTTATGTGTTCTGCATGGGTGCTGGTTTTGTGTTTGGGACATTTAATAGTGTTATCCAAACTTGTTTTCATGTGAGCTAATCCCAGTTAACCATAGCATAGAACTGGATAGGAAATAGCCTTTAATACTGCAGCATTAACTTTCTACTAATTTGGTCCTGCCCCCCTCCCTTTAACCAGGAAATGAGTAAGCATTGCTGAAAATACTGGTTTGTCCATGTTTATTTCATGTTCAAATCAAGTGAGGCAAAGCTGAAGCCAGTGAAGAATGCCCTGCACTGTGTAATTTAGAACACATGAGTATTCCAGTATAGCAGATTAGGTAGTCACCACATGTAGTTTTTTTTTTAAGAATGGAACTGTTCCCTTAAGATGAGAATACAATAAACTTTTGAGCAACCAGAAGGGATCTGTATTTATGACTAAGCAATGTGGGTTAGTTATAGTTTTATATTAGGTACTTTAAAGGAGAGTCTTAGTTTCTGGTTTTCTACTTCCAGATTGTCTTGATGAAAGATAAGAAGAAATGTTTTGCAATTGATGACCTTGGCTATGAGCCAGAGGCTGTAGCCATTCACCCCACAGGAAGTACAGCAGCAGTGGGAGGAGCGGTAAGGTTGCACTTCCTAAAACTGTGCTACTTTGAACACGAGAGCAAGTAAGAGAAGCATTTAATGATAGTAGGTGTGTTGTGTTGAGAAATGGTAGATGACACTTTGTAACAACATCAGTACTGTTAAAGTAAGCTGTGGGTATTTGGCGTTCCTGGGCTTTCATTCCCCAGGTTCTGCCACAGTTAGGACCTAAAGTCTATTTCACTTTTTTGAATTTAATCTTCTTTTCTGTACTCGCTGTTTTGAAATTGCCAAATTGTTTTTACCCAGTGTGTTCTTGAAGTTGGCAAATTCTAGAAAATGGGTTTATTTCCACACTTGGTGGATTGTAGCCAGCATGAATGACAGGTTATCTAAATCTTTTCTTAACATAAGCACTATCAGACAGAATTCGTGCAAAAAGTTTCAGAAACTCCTCTTTCTATTGTAAAATGATTTTTCTACCTTTTTGCCTTCTTTGCTGTTAATTTGCAGGATGGAAATGTCCATTTGTATTCAATCCAAGGAACCTCTTTGAAAAGTGATGATAAGACTTTGGAAGCTAAAGGTCCTGTTACTGACCTGGCATATTCTCACGATGGTGCCTTTCTTGCAGTCTGTGATGCAAACAAAGTTGTCACTGTCTTTAGTGTTGCTGATGGCTATGCGGTAAGAATTGTTTTAGTGGGAGTTGTCTTTGTTTAAAAACAAATTGGCTGACAGCTCATGTCTAAGTCTGCTGTAGTGAAGTACATTGTAGCTGCTGAGGCTTAATTGTAAATTTGATGTTTCTGTCAATGTGTTTACCTGCTGTTTGGTCTAGTACTGGTGTTTACAGCAGCCTATGTGAACCCTCCAGATGGTAAAGAAGTTGAAGAAGTGTGCAGTGTGGGTAGGCTGCAGGGAAAACACTGAAACCCACCTAATAACAAATCCATAGTTAAAAATGGGAAGGAGCTGGATTTCCACAGACCAGCAGTAGTTAAGTACGAAGAGTTCCTTTGGGTCTGCTGAACTATTAGTTTGTTAGTTTGGAGGTTTTTTTAAGGAAATAATAAAATACATGCCATATCTGTTAGAGAATTTGTGTGCATTTTTGTAAAGTGGTCAAGAATGCAGGCTCATAAGTTTGATAAGAATCATGCAGTACAATAAAATTCAATGAAGTATATCAAGCAGACTTGGCCATAAAACTCTACTGACTCTGGCACACAGTTCCATGGTAAGGACTGAGCAAGAAAGGAATATGCTAGGACAGGGAATCTTGTTTTATCTGCCAATCTACTGTCTTTTAACCAAAAGACGGTGCAATTTCCACTTTTCAGCCCAAGCACTCACTATGTATCAGCCTGTAAACTCCTTAAACTTTGACTAAAACAGTACTGAAGTAAAAACATAGGATGGCATTCCAGAAAAAAAAATCATTTTCCAAGTAAAAATTGAAAGAATTTTGCCTTGGGAAACATCTGTGGGATTGTTTTAGAAGCCTCTAAATTGCATATGCACTTAACAGATCAAGCTTTTATAGAAAAATGTCTTAGTGTTTTTACAAAAGGGGTTTGCATTTTATTAGCCTGCGAAGTATTTAAATAAATTGCATAAAATGAAGCCACCACTTCCTAGTGCATCCATCTGCACCTGAGATGTACATTGTCTGGAGTCTTGCAGTTGCTTGTTCTGATGCTTCACATTGAAAGCGAGTAATTTCCTGAAGTAGCTTTAACTACTGGAATAACCCTTGTCTCTCTAAATAACCCTTGTCTCTCTGATTTTCAAATAGGAGCATAATGTCTTTTATGGACACCATGCAAAAGTTGTTTGTATTGCATGGTCACCAGACAATGAACACTTTGCTTCTGGAGGCATGGACATGATGGTGTATATTTGGACTGTGAGTGATCCAGAGACCAGAGTCAAGATACCAGGTATGTGTTCTTTGACATACTACTTTTGAAAGTTGCTAGTTCTGGAAATCCATCACTGTTCCTGTTTTCTAGACTAGTGGTAAGCAGGCTTTGAATGTTACCACGTTTAGCCTTTATGTTAATCTCTATCTAGCCACACTAGCTGGAATTCTTCTGTTATTTTTGTAGTTACTTTTAAAATCCAGTATTAATATTGGATGCAGCTAAAAATTGTATTTGGAATGTGCTGAAGTTACCTTGTCAACCCAGCCTTCCTAATTCTTTTCTGTTACTTTACACTGTGATACAGATGCTCACAGACTACATCATGTCAGCGGCTTGGCATGGCTGGATGAACATACTCTGGTAACAACATCCCATGATGCTTCTGTTAAAGAGTGGTCTATCTCCTACAATTGAAATAAGCCCCCTCTTTGGAAGGACCTAATCAGGGACTAGAACTACTGCAGTGGAACATAGCATTTCTCTTAAAAAATCTGTATTGGCCTCTGGGTCTGCTGTCATATCCTCATATCTTTACAGGGTGTTCATATCTGTAATTAAATGTACTTTGAAAGCTTTAGCGAGTAACAGTTTGCACATGAAAAGCACTTAAATTATGTCTGGAGCTTAACCTTTGTGCTGAACATTCCAGAGGCAACAGACAAACAAGTTGGTGTGCAAGGTTCAGGCGCAAAAGATTCAAACCCAAATCAGTTGTTCTTTTCTAACCAAGAAACAGAAGACTGTACAGCATGAGAGTAATACTTCTCATTTTTTCTAATTACAGAACATTTCTGTACTAACAGTCATAGTAAGAGTATTTTAGTTGGGTCTGAAACCAATCAAGCTGTGTGCAGCTACTGTATATTGCTTTGCTTCTCTATACTGCACCAAACTGTTGCCTCAGATTTTCTCCTCCAGATAAGAAGATGGGGTACATGCATAATAAACTTTTTATGTATTTCATGTCAAATCTTTGTGGTTTATTTTAAGGTGGAAGTGTGGGGTTTTAATGTACTTACTGTTGTGGGTATAATGTTTACAAATAATCGTTGTGGCAACTTGTTGCTTCAGAAACACAATTGTTACTTTCATCAATTAAGACTGTCTGGTCATTTCAGTGTCAGAGAAGAGAAATCATTCTGTTTCAAAGATTAAAGATATTTTCTGTTTGAAGGAGGAGAAGCATGTTATTGTTCAAAAAATGCAGTACTTCTACCACCTTTTGGAAAAAACAGGAATTAAACAAAGTGAAGTGTTGTAATGACTTGAAGTGATTTTTGAGAAGATGGTGTTTGCTCAGTAAGTTTTATGCCTTTGCATGTGCAGAACAGTTGCATGGAAGCATTACCTCATGCGAAGAGATCCTGATGTTGTGTTTAGTTCCCTTCTCACACTCCGTAACACGTTTAAGTGATTTGAAGCTAGCAGTCCAACAAGGGTGGAGGAGGACACTCTGATGCAAAATAGTAGGAAGACTTGTTACCATCTCTGATGGCCAAAAGAGTTGTTGCTGTCTAGAACCTTGGAAGACTTGAAAAAAAATCTCTCTGCTAAGTCTCTAACACCACCACCACCTTTCCAGTTGTCTTTGGGTTTTATTAAGCTTTCCTTTCTGTGTGGACTCGCGTGTTTTTTTTACCAATCATATTTCTAATGACACTAATTATACAGCAAATAAAATGCTTTTGCTGCTTCTCATACTGTGGCCTATTGCTCAATTGCTGAAAAAAATTGCCTTGCAAAAATGAAATGTTGGTTAAACATCCTTTGAAAAGGAAAAATGTTGATTTCTCTTTAGGCGTGGTGATCAGAATGTCTCCTAGCCTGCAAACCCACATCTACAGTGGAACAGTTAACAATTTTTTTTTTCTTCTAAGAAGTGGGATATTTTGCACTGTGGTTTATGTCTGTGTTTTAGCAGTTTTGCATGTTATTCTTACTAACAATGCAAATGCAAGGACAAGAGAAGTTTTGGAAAAGGGTGTGTTTGACATTTGCCTTATGATGCAAATGAACAAGGTTTTCTCAGTGTCTAGCCCCTAAAACTTGTTCTGCTGTTGCACACGGACTGGCACAGCAAGCAATTCATCCATTGTTCCTGGGTCTGACCTGTAAGAGTTCCTGTTGAATCTGATCAGTGGGTTCCTGTGGTATTTAAATCCCTGTCATTTAAGTAATAAGGGGGAGGGGAGGAGGATTAAGCAGTTATCAGAGCTTGTGCACTGTGCCTGAAAGGTGGTGTATAGGATGAGCTATCTTTTGATTCCTCGAAGACCTTGCAGTACTGCTCCTGTGGAATGCCTCTTAGCCAGAAACCCTGCATTGAGATGTGGGTTTGGATAGCAGTGAGGGTGACTGCTCGTGCTTCAGCTTCCACTGGATTTGTTTATTGGCATGTGGCCTGAGCTTCTAATTCCTTAAGAACTAATATGGTCTTTGTAGTTGGCTAGCAAATCCCGACTTAAAAAACTGAAAATACATTCTGCTGTTGGACCAAATGTGATTCAAACAGGTTCATTGTTGATCCAGTGTACACACACCACAAACTGGTGTAAGGAGTCTGGTTGTACTGCTCTGAATCTGTGTTTGCCCCAGCTGTCCTGTGTTAAACTCAAACCCCTTGGCCTGCCTTCAGAGAAACAGGCAAAAGACAGGATGGTCTGTACAGATTGTGGTGACTTCAAAAGGAAATAGTGATACTTGACATAATTATGAAATCAGGCTCAGAGGATGCAATATCTTAAGTGTTGTATTTTAATGTTAGTTCAAGCCCTGTTCAAACATAGCTCCTCAAGCCCTCTTATTCTTGAAGGTTTCTGTTTTAAACATGAACATGCTTTTGAGCTCCTCCTGGCAGTTACTGGAAAGCTGGTTTCACTTCACCATGGCTGGCAGTTTGCCTGCTTTACAGTGAAAATACAGCTTAATTAGGCCAGGGGTAGATTTGGAGAACTAATGTCACCAGTAATTCCTCACAAGGCTGTAATGCAGGCATTCCTCTCCCCTCCCCCTTTAACTGTGATTTAATCCTGGCTGCCTGTTCCATTTCTGCCACGCTTGTACAGCACATTGGCTCTCCAAGAAGCTGGTCTGTACAGGCGGCCAGAGATTTACCAGCAGCTGTTGTGTGGAATATCAGCAAGTCCTAAATGCAATTCATTAATTGGCAATTGCTGGAGTGGAAAAATAAAGGGCATCACTGATCTATTTGGAGATGGAAGTTTTTTGTTTTGTTGGACACAATAGAATTATAGATAGATGTTCTGACACCTCTGTTCCTCTGCCAAATGCTTTTGCTCTTAATTAGAGTTCCTCAGACTAAGGGTAGCAGCCTTAAAATCTTAATTACGTGAATGTTTTTCTGAACCACAGTACCAAAGATGGAGAATCCTTCAACCTGAAACTGATAATTCTTTGGAGGTACGTTTCTAAGCAGAGAACCCAGTATGTCACTGCAGATACTGTTTCATGGTTGTGGCACAAGGAAGGATTTGGTGATAAAAACTCTTCCCTACAGTAAATTAGCTGTGTCTGTCTCTGTGACGAAAGTATACAGAGGACAAAAAGGTCACTTCAGTGGGCCTGAGAGCAGAATTATGCAGTTAACTGGGCTGAGAACAAGTCCCAAGTTCACATAAATACAGCAGATACTTGTTCTGGAAGTGCAAAGCTTCCCAGAGAGACTTGGGCATGAAGCTAAGCAGGGAAAGAATCAGAAAATATTTTAGTTTGGAAGGGACCCATAACAATCATCAGACTTCAATGAATAAATGTGTGTGTTTTGCATACTGAAGGCAGTTTGTTTGAAATGCCACTATTTTTACTGACAGGAGTGCAGTCTGTCACACCAATTCATAGATATGTTGGTAGAAGGACCCTAACAGCCTCGCCTCAAGTATGATGTAAGGCTATGGGCAATACTAGACCAGGTCAGCTATGTTCTGTTTTAATTAAGTCTTAAAAACCTGAAAAGGATGGAGATCATGCAGCCTCTTTGACTAATCTGTTCCACTTTTAAGTTCTTCCTAATATCCAACCTGAGACTGCAAGCTGTATTGCATGACCACTCATTTATATTGTCTGTTACTAGCAGGAGAAGGTTGAACACTGTGTGCTTGGTATTGTCCCCTTGGAATATTTTCTCTGTTACCTGCTGGCCCCCAGTTGGATGTTAAGATATTGATTTCTTCCAGCCCACACACCTCAGCTTCTAAGGAAAGGAGGCATTGTCTGAGGCCTGACTGTGCTGCATCACCTCTCTCATGTCATCAGTATTGCTGTCAGCAGTGACATCCAGAATTATCAAGTAGTCAAGTCTAATTTGCCTGTGACAAATCCACATTGGTTATTCCTGTGTCCTGCAAGTATTTAGGATTAAATTCCAAGGGGAAGTGTACTTTCATCCCTCTGGGAACTGCAGTGGAAGCAAACTAGCCCCTGATCCTTGGGTCTTCTTTTTATCCAGAGTTGAGATGTTTTTCCAGTGGTCAGAACCCTCTCATGATAAACATGGTTTGTTTCATGTATGGTACTTTAACTATCTCATAATCATGTGGGCCAGCCACTTCTACAGCTCTGTGCTCATCCCATCACCACACTATGGACTTGAATACATGTAGTTTTTAGGTAGACCCTGACACTGTTTCCTCCTGATGGTTGTGCCTGTCCAGAGCATGCTGGCTGGCACATGCAGAGGTGTAGGTTCAGGCTTCAGGCCTGTCTGTGAAAACCAAACCCAGAAACTGGTGAATACTTGAGCTTTTTCTATTACTTTATGCCAGTTTATTTCCCTCATTTAAGAACAAACCTCCATTTATCCTTGAAAAATTCATGCAAAAATTGTGTTGTGCATGTTCTAAATATCTACAGTACTACTGTCTTTCTCTGTTAAAATGGACAGAGCAGAATAAACTTTATGGTTTTTTGCCTTGTCACTTGAGACCTGCAGAAAGCACATCAGGTCTGAGGAATAAGCCTCAGTTTAAAATCATTCTGAACTTTATTTCTGAAGTGTTCAGTCCTGGAGATGTAATAACAGTTACATCCTGACGAGAAGAGCTCTATAGCTGGATGTATCTTCATGAAGTTCTACAAATCATGGTTCATTAGCTCTCTGTGAGCCGGCCTGAGAGAAACTCAGTATACAAGCTGAGTTTAGCTGTTCCCTTTTCCCCCTCTGGAGGTCAGCTGGCAGATGTATTCTGCCTATGGAACTGAGAGCAGTGGGGCTGTTGGCCCAGACCAGCCAGCTTGTTCTGTGAACAGTCAGCCTGTGCCCACCTTTGAGTTAGATCAGTCAGTTCTGATTTCCTGCAGAGAAAGATAAAACATTGAAGTGCAATTTACCCCTGACACCAAAAGAGGATTCTTCTATGATACCCGGAATTGCTTGGCATTCTCCATTGCCTGGCCTGTGTGATTGCCAGCAAGTCTGTCCCACACAAACAAAGGAGTCACCTGTATTTAGCAGCCCCTGAAAACATGGCTTATCAACATCATTCAGGCTGCATTGTCAGATGATCTGACTACCTGAGGGTTGCTTAACATGTCAGTCAGGCCTCTGTTTCCCTGTTGATTTGCTTTACTCTATAAAGCCTGCAGTCATTAAAATGACAGGGAAGGGGGGATCTTCTCAGGGTAGACAGGTGGGAATATTATGGCCAAATAACTATTGATAAATGTCTATGTGAGGATTCTCATGCTCTGCAGGCAGGCCAGATTCCAGGGTTGGCACATTTAACCTTTGTTTCCTGGACCCTGTTGTCTATATGCAGCCTGCAACCTGTGCATGACTTGTACAGAACACAGGGGCTTGCTCCATTTTAGGCCCTTCATATGCCCACTGACCTGCAGGGAAGCAGCACTGGCTTGCTGCTGGTCTGCTCAAGGTTCTCATTATCTTTATTAGTGCAGAGACTCTAGAAGTTCCCATTGCATCCAGGTGCAGCCCCACAGGGCAGGAGTACTGGTTCCAGGATTAGGAAACTGTGGGGAAGAAGCTGCAGCCAAGTAAGTGAAAGCATAAGGTATTTAGACACAGTCTTTCTACAGATTCCCCAACAGCATTTATTTGGAGGTGGAAAACAGTCCCTTCTGCTCAGTATTTTTGATAATCTTGGACAATGGACAGTCCATTGGACAAGCAGTTAAAACCCAAATCTTTAATGCATGCTGCAGACTAAGCCACAGAAATACAGAAATACCTGCACCATATTAAAACGTAAAAGGGAAATGTTAGGTAAGGAAGGGGTTAAGAACACACCTAATCAGATAACAAAGGTACATATTTGGTACTTCTAGACTTAGACTTTAAAAATGAAAATAGAATCGGGGAATATAGTTGGAATTTCTGACTTCGAAGGGACCCACAAGGATCATCAAAGTCCAGCTCCTGGCCCTGCACAGGACAACCCAAAGTATCACACCACGTGCCTGTACATTAGGGGTAAGTCGGATTTACATCTTTGCAACCAGTAGTTATCACATTCTGGGACACAATTTAGTCACCTGGCCTGCCCTGTGGAAAGCGGAATGATATTTATTAGTGGTACAAACCAAGCAGGGTCAAAGAACGATTTTATAGTTGCGAGGTGAGGGCATGTCCCGGGGAGGCGCTCGGGGCAGGTCCTGCCCGGGCTGGGTGACATCCAGGACCGAGGGATGCTGGAGTGCAGCCGCGGCCACCAGCCGGGACGCTGCTCCAGCACCAGGTGGCAGAACAGCACTGCTGACTGCATCTCCCACTCCGTTTCCAGCTTTTGTCCCTCCCAGACCGACACTTTCAAGCTGTTTCTGTTTCGGGAATGATTTACCTGTCCCTGCGTGGGACGGCAGCCCGGCCAGCCCTGCTCACAGATCGGTGCGGTCCCCAAGTGCCACCCGGCTCTGCGCTCCTCCGCTGCTCCCTGACCCCGAGCTGCCAGCGAGGGAGCTCGTCCCGCAGCAGAATGCAAGGGTCTCAAGGGGAACAAGGCTGTTTGGCAAGGGTTTCACAGCCAAAACATCGTCTCAGATCTGCGTAGCACCACAGTGATGAACACTGCTCTTTATTATTTACTGTATAGAAAAGTGCCACTGAGAGGGCTAGAACTTAAGCAGGCAGAAAGAATGAAAAAAGTCCTAGAATGGTTTGGGTTGGAAGGGACTTCAAAAATCACCAACCCCATCTCACTCTGGACAGGGACACCTTCTGTTAGAACACGTTGAAATAAAGAGATGAAAAGGTAGGCAGTGTCAACTACGCATTGATAAATATTTATTATATTTATATGCCTATATTTAAGGGCAGTTTTGTGACAATATTTCCTTACAAGAGCAAAGAAAGTGATGTCTGGTCTAACTTGAATCAAAGACAAGGTGATGAGTCCTCAATCTGCAAGGCAGGACACAGGGCCTGGTGGAAAAAAAATGCTTGGTGCTTGTTCAGTCAGGAAAACCTCACGGCTGAAAACAGTGGAGGTTTGTATAATGGTTTTGATACTGTAACGAAATATGAACAAATGAGCCTTTATCAGGTGACCAGATCATCTATGACTTACCAACAAAACAAGTTAAATCAATTCCCCTTAATTGTGGTCAGCACAACTCGATTTATTAATGTCTAGATTAACATAGTCATTGACAGCAGTTTATAACAAGGCAGCAAAACCAATTGTATGAAGATTTAGAACTGGAGCTTTGCTGACCCTATTCTGACAACCATGAATGCACAGAAAATGTCACAGCTGGACTGTGTGAGAGCCAGCTGAGCCAACAGAGGACTGATATGAAGGGAAGGTCTTTCAAGGTGGGTAGATTACACTCCTTGGCAGGGGAGTGCTGTTGGGTTTTGCAGCAGCCTAGTGCAGCTGTCAGGTTTGGGCAAGCAGCAGAGCCAGTCCTGCACTGGCAGTGTGGGCAGGGTCTCAAGGGCTATGAGGGATGTGCCATCAGCAGATTGCTGGAGGGGCACAGGGATGCCCAAAAGACAATGCCTGACATGACTAAAGTCTCCCAGAAGTGTAGATGCTCCAGGCTTCTTGGTGTTGCAGCTATGCCTGAGGGTTCATATACAGCAGCCTTCCTTGATAATAATGTTGTTTCATCTTCTCACACGAGCATTTCTGGCAGGGCAGTGGAGAGAGGCTCATTACCATTGATGATTCCAGTCACCATCTCTCCACCTGAGGAGGAATCTAGATAGGCTGGACCAATGGGCTAAGACCAGTGGTAAGAAATTCAACAAGACCAAATGCTGGGTCCTGCCCTTGGGTCACAACAATCCCAGGCAGTGCTACAGGCCGAGGGCAGAATGGCTGGAATGCAGCTTGGTGGAAAAGGTCCTAGGGGTGCTGTTTGAGAGCAGCTGACCATGAGCCAGGGTGTGCCCAGGTGGTCTAGAAGGCCAATGGCCCCTGGCTTGGATCAGGAATATTGCAGGCAGCAGGAGCAGGGCAGTGACTGTCCCCCTGTGTTCAGCACTGGTGAGGCCACACCTTGGGTTCTGTGACCAGTTCTGGTTCAGGAAAGTTGAGATGCTGGAGAGAGTCCAGAGAAGGGCAACAAAGCTGATGAAGGGTCTGGAGCACAAGTCTGATGAGGAGAACCTGAGGGAGCTGGGGGTGTTTAGCCTGGAAAAGAGGAGGCTCAAGGGTGACCTTATCACTCTGGACCTGGTTATGGAATATTAAAAAGGAAATGAGGCCAAGGCCCACAGTGGGTATGAAGTAATTCAGCTGATTTGGGTTGTCTTGCCAGGCCCAAGGCAGCACAGCTGGACACGGTGCCGTGCTGGGCCATGTGGGTGTCTGTGTTGTGTGCCTGGCGTGAACAGGGCTCAGTGTCACAGCAAGGACAAAGGCTGCCAGCTGGCCTCTGACACCCTGGTCCCTGGAGAACACTGGTGGGTGGGAAACTGTGCCTGCCCTCACCAGAGCTGGGCAGACTCAGTGAGGCACTGAGAGCTGGCGGTGGGCACATGGCCTGGGAGCCTCACAGGGAGGGTAGCAGCGTCTGCAGGGAGTTTGCCTGGGGACAGAGGCAGACAGTTTTCCCCTGCATACAGAGGAGACTGCATAGAGATGGCTGGATTTGTTCAGAAATCTTTTTCATTCCAGCTTTTCCAGAAGATGAACATTTCTTTATTTGAAAGTCTATAGCTCAAATTGTGTGTGATAATCTAGAGTCAAAGCTCTTTCCGTGAGCCAGAAATGCGCATTTTGAGGAAGAGGCCCAGGCAGTTGAATTTTTGAATTAGATTCCTGTCACAGTGACTGGGATTTGGTACAGGTTTTGTATGATCTGTTCTTTGTATCTTACCTGGCATTTCTGTTTTTCCAGAAAAAATCATTGGGAGCTTGGGGGACACCTGTATCATCAACTGCTATCGGCTTCTACTCTTTCAGCTGTTAAGAAGTTAAAGAAGTAAAAGAGGTTAACCTCATCTCAACTGTGGCCCACCTGTGGAGAACATGTGTTGTGGCACACTCATACGGACAAGTGACTAAAAAAGCACTCTTTAATAACATGTAGGAGAAAACATCTAGCTCAGCCAGGCGGATAGCTCTGTCCTCTCTGAGAAGTGGCTGAATTTCATTTAATAAGGCTTCTAATGCTTACAAGTATAAAAATCTGCTGCTTTTTGCCAGACTCTAGCCCAATCTGGCTTTTGAAAATCTTTTGTTTCATATCTTTGAAGAGGACCTCCCTAAGATCAGCCTTCCAGACCAAAAGAAAATCAAGCCTGTTTCTAAAGCATTGCTGCTAGACCCATGTTTTAACCCTTGTTGGAATGAGGTGTGTGGGTGGGTGTCCATTTGTCTGCTCTCCCATCCCATGTGCTCCACTGAGAGAAGATCTCACCAGTCACCACCCAGTAGCTCCAATGTGATGGTTCTGGTTCCCAGAGGGTCTCAGAGTGTCGTCACCAAGTCCTGCTAGACTTTTGGTAATTCTGCTCTGAGACAGAAGCATTAACTAATTTAAATGCTTTAGGTCATTCCATCTCTTCCTGTTCCCTTGGAGTGGATTCTGAATGACCTGACCAATGCACTCTCTTCCAAAGGTAACAGATGGTCAGCAGAGACCATCCCACTTCTGCTCTGAAGTTGTCTGGCTTATGAAAGGAAAGCTTGAGATAGAGTACATCATGTGCTCTTGCTGCTGGTTTTTCCCAGATCCACTGAGAGTCTACTGGAATGCAGCATCCACCCAGCACTGTCAGCTGGATATCCCATTTATGGGCCAATCCTTTTTTTGACATCTCTTCCTTGGACCTGGTTTTGCATAGAAATGTGAGACTGGCTTTGAGTGATTATTTACAGAAAGGTGATTCACTTTTCTAGGTATTGTTGCTTTCAAGCTTCTCTATCACCTTAGCATTAAGCTGTTATAAGTATTAACCTCTGGAACACCTTCATTACAATTTAAGCAGCAATGGTGCAACACTGGGGTTTAGGAAGGAAGGGTGCCAATGGCTTACTGAAATTGATTCAAGTTCTGCTAAGTATTATTTAACTTTCTGGATATTTTTAAGGAAGAGGAAAGCAGTTTGGATAAAGAAAACCTGAGTGTCAAAGGTAACATCTTCTAGGAGGTGTTTTTTAAATGGTGCCAGGTTCTGATAAATGTAATAAATACTATTTTTGAATATTAATATGTCTGTCTGTTTTGGCATTGTGTTGTGAAGTTCACTTAAAATCATTAAGCTTTACATTATTAAATTATGATGGCACCATAAAAATGCCATACTTTGAAGAGAGATTACTATGTGAATCATAATGGTCCTGATTAAATTCACAGTGGTTTGATTTCTCCATAGAACCTACAATCTTAAAGAGACAGGCTGTTAAAGAGACCAACTTATTTATATTTTGGCTGCTCTTTTAGGTCCAAGTCAATTAGCTTAAAACTCTTCAACCATAAAATCCTTCTTCTTTACCATCTAAACAAGCCCTGTAATAATCACACTGCACTTACTGGTATGTAGATTTGAACCGGATTATTTTAGAACTGGAATTCTATACCTTAAAATCTTCCTCCTTTATTTTTTGATGAGTTTGTCCATTATTAGCCAATGCATGGCATATCAAATACTTACATGATGCATTTTCATGACCAGCAGTATGCTAATGCAGTGCAGTGGGTGTTGTTGAAGGTATGTAGAACTGATTTGCACTGTTTATTTGTCCATTCAACTCCTCCTTTTGTTCAATTATTTGTCTTGTTTATTATTAGTACTTGCCCTTTCAAAGGAGAAAGAGAGCTCAGATGACCACCAGCAACCGCATCATGAGTATTTTGGGAAGATTGCCCTTTAGACATGTGCAGACAGTGTGCCCACCTCCCACTGAGAGCACAAAAGGTCCCACTTGAAATGGTTTTGGTAGAAAGGAGCCTGCAGTCTCTCAGCAGCGATGGATGTCTCCACTGAGTCACACGTGCACTCTGCCAGCACAGCTCTGTGCCAGAATTGTGTCCTGCGTGGTGTAAGTGCCCATTCATCAAGTGCAACTGAAGACATCTTGACGATTATGTCAGGCTTACTTGATTATAGAAGAGATGTTTTTATTTGCATACTGTAAGTGGAACAATGTCCTGTTTGCTATGATCACAATTTCCCTGTTTCTTTTGCAACACATACCAATATGATACACCTAAGGTAACACCTACATTACAATCATGCCAGTAGATTTTTACAGGAATAGTTGACTGATCCTATGTTCCTGTTACCTTATTTAACACTTATTTAAGTGCTCTCTTAGCACTTTTTTTTCTTGTAAATTGTGTCATTTCTTTTCTTAGGCAAGAAAAGGCTTTCCCTGTCACTTATTACCTGAGAAGATGGTAGTGTGTCATGCAAAAAAAATTGCTAAAGGAAACAATTCAGGCCACTCATCTGTGGGCTGTAATTGGCTACCCAGTGCCCCCTGGTGAGACATCTCCCTACGCAGCGTAACTCACCCAAATTAAGGTCAAAAGGAACTATTAGATCATCAAGTTTGGCCTGATACATATCAAAGGCATTTCAGTTTCACCCAGGAATGTCTTGCTTGTTACATATTAAGTTTTCAGGTGATAAAACTACACCATTGTCTAGTGCTTAGGAGCAGCTGAGATCACTTATTTTGTTCAGCCTGGAGAAGAGGGGACTGAGGGGGAACCTCATTGCAGTTCAAACTTCCTCGTGAGGGGAAGAAGCCGGCAGACACTGATCTCTTCTCTGTAGTGACTGGTGACAGGATCCAAAGGAACAGCTTGAAATTGTGTCAGGGAAGGTTTAGGCTGGATAATAGGAAAAGGTTCTTCACCCAGAAGGTGGTTGGGCACTGGAACAGGCTCCCCGGGGAAGTGGTCACAGCACCAAGCCTGACAGAGTTCAAGAACAATGCTCTCAGGCACATGGTGTGACTTTTGGGGTGATTCTGTGCAGGGTCAGGAGTTGGACTTGATGGTCCTTCCAGGTCCCTTCCAATTCAGAATATGCTATAATTCTGTGGTTTAACAAGATTGATCCCTCCCTCTGCCCCAGCAGAAATATTTCTTGTTCCCACCAGGATCAAGAAGCCTGGAGGCCAAAGACTCTATGGCTGCATACAGACTGCAAAATCAAGCAGAGCCAGCTACACACTGCAAGATAAAGCAGGGTTAAAGTGGAACAGTTTGCGCATGTCCACACCACACAGTGCTTGGATTTGTACCTTTCCTGAGCATTACACTTTCTGATGAGTTCAACAAATCTGAAATTATACAAGTGTTGTGTTGCAACCCATCAGGGGCATAGTTTGATGACATGACATGACCTGGGTGTGTTGCATGCCTTGAGAAATTGCCTGAGGGTACAAAGTCTGCTGGGATTACATTGGAGGATTGTGGAGGGTGGAGGAGCCAAACCTGACACAGTTTTGTCCATAATGCCTATTTTGAGTGCTCCTTACAATCTGCTGTCTTCCAGAGCAGGCCATTATCATCTGATAGTGGGGTAACTGGGACAGGTCAATGACATGTCACACAGTGACAGTCACTACTGCGTTGTTTGACCTAAGGGTTTTACCCAAGACCTGAAGGCTACTGGATCTCTCTATTATTTAGCAGAATTCCTGTACCTTATAACTGTGTCATGTAGCCTTTCTGACTGATACAGGGAGAAGGTGATTCCAGCTTAGAATACATACCAGTGCAGAAATGGGACCTAGAGTCACAGACAGTTAGAAGATCTGGTAGGTTTTTTCACCCAGAACTCACTAACCCATGTAGAAGTCACATGCCTTCCTGGCAGACATATATGCAAGTTTTTGCTGACTAAAGATGGATTTTCTTTGAATAGTAACTTTTTTGAATAATGAAAAATGGTTGGTGATAGAATAATTCTATCTTTTCCTCTTGAAATCATCAGCATAATAAATCATCATCATCATAATGAAGGACGAACCTACTTTTACATCACAGGAGATTCCTTGATTTTGTACCAAACTGCCAGACAAGGAAATGGCCAGATGTAGAATCCCCCAGGTGCCAGAAAAAGCTGATTTCAGTAGGGTTATGGTGACATAAATACTGATGCAACACAGTCATTGATCAAGCAAAAACAGAAAGGCAATATTTTACTTGTTTAGATTACTGCTCTTTTCACTGTAACTTCATTACAGCCATTAAAATTATTTGAATTTTAAAATTTAGAATTTATAAATTGAATTTTAAAATTTATCTTTTAACATGTATAATAATTTTAGAGAATCAGAGATGGTTGAAGTTCGAAGGGACCTTTGGAATCATCTTGTCTACACCCCAGACTCAAGCATGCCCTCCTACAGCCAATTGTCCAGGACTCTGTCTAGATCATGTCTAGACATAATAACAGTAACACAGATATTTCCTTCTAATGCTCATGTATGCACTGTTATTATATTTTTGTCATTGGCTCTTTGAAAATCAAACTTGTGCTTTTTATCATCCCCAGACAAACTCTTTGAATGTCTATGAGGAAGTCTAATAACTTCAGCAGCACTGATCCTGGGAGTCTGTGTGCTCCAAGATTACATGTTAGAGATCCCAGAGAGATTATTTATCCATTTGTGGACTATTATTTGCTTTTTAAAGTTATGTTCATGAAAAGATTTTCAATTCCTTTCTTTGGGAAAACAATTTTGGAAATATGGACTAAGACTGCCATGGTCTAGATTGGTCTTCCTGAATCTACCAGTTTTTTTAAAAAGCTATTCACTGTCTATGGACTGCCTTTTGAGATTCTTAGCAGTACAGCCTACCATACTGTTTATTCTTTCTTTTCTGATAATTTTTAAAGATTACTACTTTTCCAAGGAGTCCAAAATTCCCTAATTCTTACTTAGTTCCAGTTTGGTTCATGACAGCACAGGTTCATAAAACATCTGTGACCAAATCAAAACCACGAACAAGCAGCAAGGCAGTAGAATTTGGGCTTTGAGTAAGTAACTGGGGTACTGCCTGAGAACATGTTATTCATTAAAAAGGGAAGGAGTCTTCCCTCTAAAAACCTTGCTGCTGCATACAACACCTTCTCCTAACCTCACCGTACTCCAGGGTTCTGCTGCTGATTTCAATCCAGTTTGCCATGTCTTAGATTCTCAAATATTTCTCACAATTCACCTTGAATATTGAACTTGAGAAAGGACTTAAATATTAGAATCTTTTCCCAACAGAATCAGAGCATGATCTTCCTTCTGCAGTCTGGTGACCCAGCTAGACAGGACAGCTCTCTGGTCCCTGATGTTCCACTCACTGCACAAGGGATCAGCCTGTCTTCCTTACAAGTCCAGCTACCTTGTAGTTTAACACAGTTTTAAAAGGCTGTTTGGAGTCCTGCTGTCACTGCTGTGAACACACCTTAATAAAAACTATTATCTAGATATAACAAGAAATAACACCAAAAAGTGTTTCTCTAGAGCAAACCAGGTTCCTTGTCCAAGTGTGCACTTTGTTTTTCAACTATTTCAAAGACATAACAGCAGAGCCCAGCTTCGAGGTCTTACCTGTGAACAAGCAGCAACAGAAATGTGATATGAGGGAAAGCTGCATCATGTTTGTGCAACCATGGCAGAGCAAGGTTAAGACGAGTATTGAGGTGAATTATGTGTTGGCAATGCCAAGGCAGGTTATAGGTTAAAAAGGGTCATTCATTTTGCAACAGAAGTATTCTTTGTGTGTGGGTCACACGTTAGCCTCAGCCCATCCCAATTCAGCATTGTGGCTTTCCTCATAACAGTAATGAACCCTTAAACTGAAAATGTGAGAGGTACACTTCTGAAAACTTGGACTTTCTATCATTAAGCAAGAATTAAAACTCTTGTACATATTTTAGTAAATTAACATGTTATAACATTTTTCCTTATTGCCGAGTTCCACCCAAGATTGTCCCTAGTAAGGTACATGACAAGATGCAAATGTTTGGAACAGGCCACTTCACTATGAAAATGAATCACACCCACTGCAGAGATGTCCTTCAACAACTCAGCTGTTGCTAGATACTGCTGACCATATCCTAGGTATGACTAAAGGATACCTGCTCCATTTTCTGTTTTCCTTTTTAAACAAAATTAGCACAAATCATCACAAATGCTAAGCCTTTTAAGACAGTATGACAAACACCAAGGATTTTGAAGTTTTGTTCCTAATCCTAAACAGGAAACCTCACTGGTAAAGTTTTCATCATTGTTTATGCCATCCTGAATTTTATCAGTTCCACTTAACTGGCTTTAACAAAGAACCAAATAAAGAAAGCTCTAAATTGGCAATTTAATTGGGTTCTTTCCATCACTTCTTAAATTGAGCTAAAAGATTGCATTTTGTTTGAAATGTGAGAAAAGATGCAGAAGTCATGATGTAACTGATCCCAGTACCAAAACACCCATTGGTTTCAATAGGCCCAGGATTCATATGTGGTCTGATTTTCGTTCATAGATATTTCATTATTCATCACAAATCATGGGCTCACAAACCCGAGGCCCTGTTGGTTTTGATGTTGTACAAATGCAAAAGATCTGTTTTCTGTCTCTCCCAGAACTGCACTGTATAATTATATGTAAGATACAAATCTACTTAAAAGAGAACTCCAGGTTGTGTGACTCAGTTGTAAGAGACAGATGGGGCCACATTTACAGCCAGGTAAATTCTTTGTTGTTAGGAAACTTACAGTATAATTTAACAAGTTTCATAAATGCATTCAAGGTAAATAAAGGGCTCCACTGTTTTGGAGCCTGTGTGTAACAAATAAAATGCTGTACCTTTTGTGCTTTGATGCAGATCTGCCCAGAGCATTTCAGTGCCAAACACGGGCAGCTGAGCTGCCTCAAGTGCCAAAAGGAGAAAAGCCACGATGGCTCAGTGCTGCCCTAAGGTGAAGAAGCAGGCTGAAAGTAAATCTCTTGTATGCTTTGTGTGCCAGGAGTACCCAGGGAGACATCAGTGCCACACAGCACATGCAAACATTTTGTCCATATTCTCTCTTGTAAAAAAAAAGGAAGTTGAATCAAGCTTCAGGGTTGTCCTCTGCAGGGCCAGGAGCTGGATTTGGTGATATTTGTGGGTTGTTTCCAAATCAGGAAAATGTATGATTCTGTGATGTTCCACAGAAAGCCTGTTCTAAAGGGTAAATTTGAAACTTAAAATATTTCGAAACCCTTCATTTTATAGAAAATTGTTAAAATTAATTAACAAGAGATATAAAATCAAACTCAGCCTTTGAGCTGCCAAATGCTGTGCCAGGGGCTCCTTGCAGAGTCTTGGGGCTCTTGGAAAACAGTCAGGAAAACCCATCAGAGAGTATTTGATTTAATGTTTACTAATGAATTGACATGGGTTTCTCTTGAAGACTGTATTTGGAATCATTTTATTCCCAGCTTCACTATGCATGCTTTCTGTCCAGCAACACTCACCTTTTGAGGTCTTGTGATTAAATCTGACCTGCCAATTCTGTGGAAATTTCCTACTCCTGTTACTGCTCAGCCTCTTCGATGCCTTGTCTGTCACAACAGCCACTTGGTGCACTTAGAGAGAATATTCCTCATTTTGACAGAGTATATGGACAGCCCTGCTCCAACGTGCTACTATGTTGAAATTTGTCCTTTTTTAACCTTACTGTTGCTATTTAAAGAGCAATTTTCATTTATACAAATTAGACCTAGTGAAGCATGCAAACATCAACTAAATGTGAACTCATGGAAATTTCTCCTTGCTGAACAGCAGCATTTGAGCAATTCAGAAGATTTGTATTTCCTGTTCATAAATAAAAAAATCTAATTTTATATTTTTTTGTGGTCTCTTTATTTTAATTCTGTGTTCTTCACTTTCATTCAAAATGTTTATCCTTATAAGACAGCTTGAAGTGGACATTAACTACAATATATACCAAATACCTGGTAAGAAAAGACAGTCTTAGTCCAGATTAATACAATGTCAGTAACTTTATTTGCTTCCAGTGTTTTCTGGCATTTTTGAAATATTCTAATGGTAAAAAAGGGTAAAATAATTTAGACAGGAACTCGTTGCCTCTGCCCCTTGGCTGTCACAGACATTTTGGCGTCAGCAGATTTCTCTTTAACAAGAGAAGAGAATGAAATTAGATCTGTTTGCTGGTAGGGTTGGAATTCATAGATCAAAGCCACTCAGGGGATCTTGATGTCATGCTATACAGCCACAAGAGGTTCAGAGCTGTGTAAGGTAGAAAAAAGGGTCTTCCCCAGGCACTCGTTTTCTGAAGCTAATATGTAGTCTTTGTATTACTCCTTGGAAAAAGGAGTAGGTTCTTTTTGTTTCCTTGATATTGGTATCTGCTATGTGAGTCATTTACTCTGCTCAAGAGGAGGGAAATTCAAGGCAGGTAATGTGGTGGAAAGGACTTTCCTTTTCCCTAAGGAAAGTAGCAGACATGGATATAGACCTGCCTGAGTCACAGAATCACAGAATATGTAAGGTTGAAAGGGACCACTAGTCCAACCTCCCTGCTCAAGAAAGGGGCATGTTGCTCAGGATTGTGTCCAGACAGCTTTTTAACATCTCCAGGGAGAAGACTCCACAATCACTCTGGGCAGCCTGTTCCTGTGCTCAGCTGCCCTCACAGTAAAGAAGTTCTTCCTCATTTTCTGATGTTCAGACATGCATGCTACTTGTTCACCACAGGTGTTAGTCCTCTACTAACCACAAAAAACTACTGTCATACTTCTCTTAAAATATGGCTTATTTTAATTTTCTGGATTACTTCATTTGTTTGGTAGTATTCGGCAGGAACACTCTGATAGATTTTCTTTAAATTGAAAATTTCTGAAAATATGTTCATTTGGATGGAACTTTTATTGAGAACCAGGAGAAAATTAGGAAGGTAACTCTCTCTGCCTTGCTTGCAGAGGACAGACCACAACACAGTCACTGGAGTGCTCTTTAGGATATCAGAAAACACTGAAGTGGTTTCTTGCTAGTGTAAGAAGGGCAGGAGATAAGAAGATGTATTAATGAAGAGAATTTCATTTCAGGGAGAAATTGTGTGGTCAATGCTTGTACAAAGCTCTAATCTCTTAACTTAGGCTTTCTTCTAAAAACATTGCAGTAAAGCATCCTTGACATTATCATTCCAGCTAATACACCCAGCAGCTGAAACAGAGGATGAAGAATTTTGTTATTAATGCAGGTAAACTTTTACACCTTGATCCCATTTTTTCAGTGTCAGGCCGACACCTATGAGGCTTTTGCTGACTGCAGCGTCTCTGAAAGTGTATTTTCAATGCAGATACACAGAGTGAAGGCAGTGTTCTTCTTTTTCCTAAATAATTTATTTGGTAGTTTATTGCTACAAATCCTTGAACATTGAAACCTATTAAAAGCTGAACAATGTGAGCAAAGTGAGTGGTTTCCCTCCTATTTACAGTGTAGTTTCTGCCCTAGAAACTCTATAAGGAATTACTTTACAACTAAGCAGCTTTTAATTTTACATATATTCTTTTAAGGTGGGCTGTGAGAATTCACACCAGATTATTTTTTTCAGACAGTGTTAAATTATCACATTTCTGAATCTGCTTTTAAAAGACTGTGATCTGAGTTGGTGACATCTCAACCAAGAATCCATGGATTTGCATGCAGTAAAAAGTGACAGAAATGGCTACTCCATTCTCCAATGCCAGTTTTTTATATGTGCTGTGGCCTGTTCCATTAGCTGGGAACTGACTACATGAGAAAAACTTTATTGCATTCCTTTGCCTAGCAGGTGGATTTGGGGAAAAAGAACAGCTCATAGGAAGGAAACTCCTATCCTGAACTTGAATATAGACCCAGGCAAGGCATCTCACAGATTGCTGCTGTCTTGGTCCCTAGAGCAGTCTACTGATGCCACCTGATTTGCAGTAATATCTGTTTACCTTTGTACTTTCCCCTGATCCCAGAGTTCTGCTTTAGTTCAAAGCCCCATTACAGACCCATTCAGTGCTACTGCCTTAGTCACTGTGAAACAGTACTCCTACTACAGGGAAAAAAATATTAACAATTGCATCATGACAAATTACCTGAATTGTCAGGAGTTGGCATAAATCAGAAAAAAAATATGTTTTTGCCCTCAGAAGAGGCCTTACAGCAATAGGACATTATCAAGATATGGACAAAGAAAGTAGATGTTAACAAAGAAAGGAGTATATCTTGCAGAGGAAGAATTTGCTGAGAGAGAATAAAAATAATAAAGAGGGCTTGGTTCTCAGCCAGACAAAAGTTCAGCAGAGAATTAAGCTGTGCTTACAGCAACCCGATAAAGGAGTGGGAGCTGGCTTTTCTGGACTTCTAAAAAGGAATTAGATGTGAAGGGTGAACAGAAAGATCATTGCATTTTGGAAAGAGGACCATTTCCAAATGATCTTTATTTTCTTGTTCCTATCATAGAAAAAGAAATAGAATATTAAAAACTCCATCCAAAGACTGTTTGTTCATCTGCTTGTTTATACCAGTCACCTCTAAACCCAAGAACACCAGTAAATGACGAGAAGAATTCAAATTTTAAAGAGGACTGTGTCAGTTTGAGTGGTTATTACTAGACCTCAGGATGGGTAATTGGCTCAAGGACTCCTGTGCCTCAGATGGAAACAGGACACCAAATAACAGGATATATATTATAATATATAATTATATATATAATATTTAAATATTATAATATTTACCAAATAACAGGATTGTTATTTGGTAAAAGAAGTGCTTGCAGCCTGGGGGGCCTGAAGCTTCCTGAGGAGTTGGTGACAGTATCTTCTTAAGGAATATTCAGCTGGGAAGTTAATCCGAATATTGAAATAAAGAGCTGACATAACAGTAATCTCCTTGCATTATTGTCTCTAACTTGGAGAAATGTTTCAATGTCCCACAAGGATGAAAAGTTAAGTTAATCTTGTACCTAAATCCCTTTCATTTCTATCTTGATATTTTTAGAGTCAAATGAAGTTAAAATAATTGGCAGGCATCTGTAGGTGTCAGACAATAAATTGAGTTCTAAAGATGAAAACTGAAGTTCTATTTCCTAGAATGAATTGTAACATTTATGTAATGCAATATATAAAATGCATTCTATAATGTAATATATAATTTAATTATATATTTTAATATTGATTGGCCTTGCAACACATGGTTGCAATTATAGATTCAAATATAAAATTTATTGTCATATACAAAACATAACAATGCACTAAGCCATAGAAAACTATAAATCTAGATAATCCGACCTGCTAAAATGCTATACCAAACTTTCACAATTTGCAGGCTATTCCACAAGTGATCTTTTCAGACCTTAATTGATAAAAGCTCAGTGAGAATGAATTAGATAATTTATTAATCAGTAATTTGCAAAATCTAGAGGGAAAGTCTATTATTCGCTATCTAATATGACCTTGATGATAACTGTGGCCCTCATGAAGTTCCAGTTCCAAAACATTCTCAAACAAAGTCCTGATATCTTCCACCAAAGCTGAAGGATTGTGATTAATTTTAATCTGTAAATAAGAGTTGAAGTTCAGCTGCAATCTGCATTTGTTATGTCATGGAAAAGTACAAATGAGGAATCCCCTTTTACAAAGATAGAAGCTCAAGTGTAATTTGAGTGTATGGTTATTGATGTCAAAGGGAAGAATTGCATATAAAAGGAAGTCATGACACTGCAAGCAAAATTTATAGTTTTATTATCTATAAAATGGGGCTGAAATATTTATGTAAAAACAAAGCAGTAACTCCTTTTGTATGTATTTCAATGTATAAATGTTGTCATTTCCTACTTTTCTCTCACTGAGCTCTATTACATGACTATTTTATGGGGCAAGTTATAATACTAATTATATTTTATGTTCTGGTAAAATCTGTTGGTCCACAACAAGCAACAATCAGTCATACACCTTGTATCTTAACCTGTAATCTAGAATATCTCATCTACTAATAGCTGTGTTTGCAAAACTGTTACCAGAAGGACAATGGGTGATGTAGGAGTCCATCTTTATACAAAAAAGGCATATGTTATTCTTGTTATGCAACAACAAGCAAGCAAGACTTGGCTCAGAATGGTTGTGTTTTGCTTGCATGGTGACTATAATTCTGAAGTGATACATTTGATGATCAAAGAGCTGGAAAATCTGCCCTGGGAAGAAAGACTGCAGGAGTTAGGTCTTTTCTCCCTGGAAAGGAAAAGATTCAGGAAAGAGCTTCACCACAGAATATCAGGTTTTGAAACACAGCTACAAAGAGGGCAGAGGGTCTCCCTTCTCAAGGAGCCACAGAGAGAAGGGGCAAGGGATACCAGTTGCTCCAGGGGAGGTTTCTGTATAAGAAAGAAATGTTTCGTAGTGAGTAAAATCAATTATGGGAACAATCTCCCCATGTGATAGAGTTCCCATCACTGGAAGTTTTCAAGGTGCAAAGGAACAGGCTGCTAGACAATCTCACCTGGGCTCAATTTCTCATGAAAGGCTGTATCAGACAGTCTCCTGATGTCCCTTCCAAGCTGGGCTGTTCTATGATTCACAAAAAAAAAAAAAAAAAAAAAAAGCCCCTCCTGGTGTTTAAGAATTTAATTTTGGAGGTGTTTGAAAGTTCCTGAGCAATATGGGTAAATATCTACAGGTACTTTTATTTCCAAAATTGTTGTTTACAAAAATGAACAGGCTAAACGATCAGGGATTCATAAAGCCAACAGGCCCTATGAATAAAGACATATTAAGGCCACTAATACAAGGTTAAGACTGGTGGGAGACTGAATATCTCCACTATAGAATTGAATCAGTATATGATTTTACAGTTAAAGACTAAAGCATAGTATGTATATAAAAAGATCTCCTAGGAATGTAAGTGGTACATTCCACATTAATTTCTGACTCTGAGTAATTGAGTATTTTACCGTGCAATCTTACAGTGTAGGGGAGGTGAGGGAGAGCATGGACAGTCCTTGTTCTTCTACATCGATGCCCCTTCTGTATGGGCAATTTCTTCCAAATCCCTGCTTTTATGGTCCAGTAAAGGGAAGAAGGACAGAGTGGTTCCCTTGGGCCCTTGTCCCCATGTGCATTTGGGACATTAAAGTGAGTGAATGCACCCCTGACACTGCCAGCTCTGAGTTCACCAGGCGAGCAGCCCAGCCAGCCCACAGTCACAGCACCTGGCTTTTAGGGAACTGCCAGTGTCTCCAGCCTGATAATCACTTTAACTTGTGCCTATATTTTCTTAGACATGTCTAAGACTTAAGAACAGCATAAGAACAGTTACATTTTTCCAGTAAACATGTTTTCTTATGTCTTTACAAATGCTGAGTCTGACTAACCAGTCTGAGTTCTAGAAGGAAGCTAATACCATGAGGGATGTGCTTACAAAGTGCTCTTATATCTAGTGAGTCACATCTACAGATAATCAAGGGATATTATCACCTCTCAATTGTGGCTGTTAAACACAAAAATAGGCCACTTGGTCTGTATGGGTGAGAAGTGAATTAAGCAAGACACTGAAGTAAGTTGAAGGATGACTGTAATTGACTCATAGATGGAAGCAGCCTGCACAGACTGAAAACAGAGATGTGTGAAGCTTAGACATCATTCCCTGGCATAATCTTCCACAGTTTTCCTACTCTGCCTCTATCCTTGAGGGAAAAATCAGACATGTTACTCTTCATGCAGTGTGAGAAGGGACAGTACCCTGGGAGATTGCTCCCTGGAGCAAAAAACATCTTCATGAAATACAGACACCCCTTTCTGAGAGGAAAACAAATGAAAAATTAGCATATGGGCACTGACAACACCAAAGAAAATCAATGTGTGTTCACAAGTGACTGAGGAGGGATGCCAAGGAGTTGTCCAGAAGCCCTGGTTTGTGCAGATACCAATAATCTGAGCCTTCTAGCTATTCTCTGACAAACCAGGAGAAGTCCAACATACACAAACCAGAGGAGCAGGATTTGAAAGGAGCCCAAATGGGGACTCAGAATCTGTTTATTTTTTCATATTTTAAGAGTTCATGGCATGCTGTTATAGTTCCGCGTGACACTCTTCTCAAGAAAGAGGTGTTGGGGTGGTCTTTAATGAATAGAAGGGATTTATTCTGGCTTATATTTCAAATTTGAACAAAAGCCTGTTTCTTAATCTGAGGGTCATATTTCCACATTTCCACCTTTGGCTTTCACTTTGCTGCTTTTTTTTTTTTTTTTTTTTTTTTTTTTTTTTTTTTTTTTTTTTTTGAGAGAGAGAGAGAGAGAGAGAGAGAAACTCTGGTTTTGAGATTGAACCTAAATGTCTTTTTTTATGTACCCAAAAGAGACACTTTGAGCTAGAAAGGCAGGAGAGGACAGTTAAGTGCTCATAGCCTTTGAACCTCTGTCCAGTTAGTCTTTGTGCAGTATGGCATGATAGTGAATATCAGAATTGTGGACTTTACAATTGCCATGCCTCAGTTTCCTCATCTCTAAACAAAGTTTGTTGATAAGGGTAAAATTATCCATGTACTTTAACTATATGTAAAACAAGCATTTAATATATGTATAATCTGTCAGCCTGAAGACTTCTTGGATTTAAAAGGTACTTGAAGGTCCTCTATGAGTTTGTTTCTATCAGAGGGAGAAGTCTCCCCTCAATTCTACATCATTATACAGAAAATCAAAATATTGCTGCTGGCAAGCTGCTGGCTGAACAGCACAGTGCTGGATGTTAGCTGAGATACCAGGGACCTTGGCTGCTGTGCAGTGTGAGTAGAAATGAGCATTTGCAAATTCCGGAGCAGTTTGGGAATGGCAACAGAAGGAACTGAACCTCTGAAGGCAAGAAAGCTGCCTGTGGGCAGAGAGGGAAGGAGAGGGGAGGTGGGTAATTAAGAACCAAGTGAGAAAGAATTAAGAGCCATGAAGGTCCTCATGAGGAGAGGGCATTGGGCAGCCAAGAGGACCCTCATCCCAGCTTGTTGCTTATCACAGAATCAGGTAGGTTGGAAAATACCCTTAAGACCACAAGGGGCAAGGACAGCTGGCTCATACTGTGTTAGAAAGGTCGGGAATTCAGTGGATAGGGGACTTCCTAAGCATTGGTGCCCAGCTCCACACAAGGATAGAGATGAGGATATGAAAGCAGTATTAAATGTAGCTGGACTAGACAGAGTGAAGACTAAAAACACAAATAGCAGGAAAGAAAAGATAATGATAAATGACTCTTCAATTGAATAAGCTAGATAATCACAGGAGAGTAAACCATACATGGGCTAATATAAGGGTGGAAAAGATCTTTACATTCTTTCTGTGAGCTGCTCCAGCTCACCTTACTTTTAATATGAAAAGTGTTAATAATTGTTATCTAACTCCAACATTCAGACTATTTCTAAACTTTTATCGTGGGCTGCATTTACAGACTGTACCAATAACTGGCTTTATCTGCAGTGCAGCAAAGCTACAAAATGGAGCAGAAACAAAACATTACTTAAGGTCATGTAATATAGGGTGAGTTTAAAATTGAGCAAAGACATGTCAAACACAGTACAGGAACTGGTAACTCTAATCTTCAGTCCCCTTTTGCCCAAACCGAATTGAGCTGAAGTTTGTTGACAGAGAATTATATTTTTGTGGTCTGTCTAGTAAATAAATGAACAGATAGTCCTGTCTTTTAGATTACTAAATTATATGGAAAGTAATTAAAGTATCAGCTTGGAATATACATCCTGATCTTTTATCTTCTACATTTTAAAGAGCTTTGTCGTTTAAACATATGATTGAATCAATTACTTCTAGAATGATTTTGTGAGTTGCCTAGAACTATCTCCTCACACTATGGACTTGATGATGGCTATGGTGGCTAAAAAAGAGTTCTAAAATTTTCACTTTGCCTTGGCAAAGTTCAAGATTAAAAGAAAATACCACTGGAAGACTATTTGTTTTAGGCTTATCATGTATGACAGAAAAGAACCACAACAAAGTATGATAGGCAGAATGTGTTTGGAAGAATGAAATCTAGGATATACAACAAATTAATCATTTCTTGCAAATGTGGGAAGTTCCTATGACAGTGAGCTTTACATTTGTATTGGCCAGCAATCCAAGAGTTCAGCGTCCAGTGGGGAATGACAAATAGCCTGAAATATTCCATGGCTGTTAACGTTTTCCTCAATACTGGATTTGATTTCTACACTTATTCAGAAATATTTAAGGTTTGCACATGTGCTATCCTCATGCTGACCACTGACTAGAGATTTGGACTGGAATTGTAGGAGGCAGTTGTCAGTATGACAATGTTGTCATTGTTTTTATTACTCTGACAGCTTTTTTGGTCTTTATATACAGGAAAAGACCTAAAATAAAGTGAAGTGTGCCAGTTAGAGAGCACTTTTGGTAGTATTATTTTGGTAATTTATTTCCTTAAGGGAATTTGTATAATTTATGTTGTCAAAGGCTATGTCTATTAAAATTGTTTTGTCATACAATCACAAAATAATTTGTATTGGAAGGGACTTCTTGGCTGCACCTAGGCCAGATTTCTGGAGTAGCAGTGTGGAAGTAATTTCAATGCTAAAACAGTTTTCTTGGAAGCTTCCCTGGATACCTCTTTAAATCATCCACTGTGAACATTATCTTTTCTTGTATACAACCAGAATTTCCCTTTCTGCTTCAAAGAAGAGTTTATGTGCTTTCTTGCCTCCCCCCAGCCTCATGAAGTGGAAGACAGTAATTAAATTCACTCCTGAGCCTCCGCTTCTCCAGACTGAATTCCTTCAGACTCTGCTCTCTGTTGGATGTTCCAACACCCCGAGCAGCTTCTGAGCTTCCATCCCTCTGCACATCTCTCTCATCCCAGGGGACCCAGGGCTTGACAGGGTACTGCAGAGGCAGCACTGCAAATGCCAAATCATCCATTAGCATGTCCCTTTCACTTACTGCCGAGGCTGCCATTAGTCTTTCTCCTGTAATCACTTTTTAAGACCAACACTTGCTCGTATAGAAATGTCTTTGAATATTAAAGAATTAAACTAACAAATTATTGAAAAGATCTCAGACATAATTTTTCACTGAGAATCTAGTTTGGGAATTACTCTAGATTGTGTGAGTTTAAAGATCTGTATTTATATCTCAGAGTTGCTAAATCTCTACCCTAGACTAATACTGAAATATAAGAGGTATTAAGAAGAAAACCAGGATAACTTATCCTGTTTTTAAAGAAATCACAAACCATTTCTTACAGGACCTTTTTGCATAATTTTGCTTTGTTTGGAATCAGAGAACTTTTGAAAATACTGAATGAAAGGTAGAATCTTATATTGTTTTTTACTTGTGAATATGAATATAGTTCATATGATATTTTAAATGTTTTTAAAGAGCAATAGTCATAGGAAAATGCTCAAGGAAATTATTCCATTTTTCCCAACAGCCACAAAAGTGTGAGTTTCTCTCAGAGAGGGGTTGAGTTCTTCCCCTTCCAGGAACAACTGAGCAGAGGAATGCAGCAGAACAGCTTTGCTTAATTAATCAGTTTGTTTGAATTAAGGATGGACTAACACTCTCAGAACAAACAGTATAAGAGAGGGTTGGCAATGATGAAGACGACAAACTGAAGACTGTTGAAAGAATGAGTAAGATAATAAATTTCAGCCTGAATTAAGACCTTAGTAAGTAGAATAATATATCTAAAAAACCTCTTGCTTTTTACCCATACATTTTGTATTTTACAAGCTGGGATGTTGAATTGGGGCATTCTGAATTAGTTAAGAGCGTGCCAGGGGGATGTGGGTGGTTTGTACTGTCTTTATTTTTTGCTTTCTTCACCTGTATATAAATACAGTATACTTATATATATACATATCTATATCTATGTTGTATAGATTGTGATCTTTTTAAAGCTTCTATGACCAGACTCCTTATGAGCTGACTAATACTGTCTTCTTTTACTCACTTGGATATTTTTACCTTTAATTTTGTTGGGTTGGTTTATTGGATTTTCATTTTTTTAACATATCCACTACAATTATCTTGGCACACACCAGATTCCAGGTCTTTCTCCCATTTTTATGTCCATCTTCACATCCGTTAATTCATTATTCTGTTCAAATAACTCAGGTTATAGCTTCTAGGTCAAAAAAAGAAACATTGTTAAGCAATAGTTATTTTATTTTATTTTATTTTATTTATAAAATACCTTAAAACTGTGAAAAGTTTATGTTCCTTGACCTGCCTGCAGAACTTGGATAACTTTCAGGGAGGATCTTTTCCTTTGGATATCTTTCTAATTACTATCACTGCTGAATAACTGATATTACAGTTGCTTGAATTAGCCATAAGAACCCCAGAACTGCCATCCTTTGGGACAGATAATTAACCACAATTTATTCTTGAATAAAACTTAGCATTTGCCGTAAAATCCCAGAGGCATAGTTGTATTTCACAAAATCTTAGTTCATGCACAATAGAGCATATTTATTAGCATAGTCTAGTCTAGTACTACTACCTCTCACATTAACATGTATTTAGTAGGATCAGAGAGGACTGTTAGAAAGAAATTTCTCATGCAGGATTAAACTCTGCTTTGCAGGTAGATATGATTCCTCAGAAGAAAAAACAACAAACAATGCAAATACTAATAGGAACAGAAATATCTGTTACACTGATGTTGCATTATGAAATAATGGATGTAGCTTGTCCTTTTTATATTTTCAAGTAAGTATTTATGCATAGTTAATGGTTATGGTTCTTGAAACAGAAACCAAAGTAATTTTAGAGGCCAGGTCTTCAATTGTTCAAAGTATAAATATTACACACTGAAATTAAGTTTGGGCTTTTACTTATCTTCCAGGGTTTCTAGTTATCTCTTTCTCCTTGTTCTGTGCTCCAGGATTAAGTATGACTTGTTCTGGTTCAGTCTAAAGTTCAGATATATACAGAAAAAATTCCCTGTGGAAGATGAGAACATGTGGCTGGACTACAAATACATTTGAGTGAATATCAAAGAACATGAAATTTCTTCATTTCATCAAAGTTTTTTTCTCTGGATCAAGATTCTGTGCATTTCCACAGAGAAATTCTGGTACAGAATTCTGGTACAGGAGTCATCAAGAACATGAACCCACTGCCTCTCAAGATCAGGGATTAATCTCTCAGTAAAATACCTGATATTTTTTTCAGCTGTGGCTTTTGTCCTTCCAGGATATATCTAAACTCAGTTTAACTTGACTGCTGTGGGTTTAGCAGCCCTGGATCCTCACCCTAGCTCAACATTTTCACCATATTGTCTTGTCAATAGGAAAACTCCTTAAGACTTATTTCAGTGCTGTCTGTCCACAGCCTATTTCTTCCAATCTGGAGCTACCCCTGCAGTGACTGTAGGAGCACAGTGAGGTGCTACAAACCCCAGCCCGGTGTGACCCAGCAGTGAGGTCTCAGGTCTGGCTCTGTGCTGTGCCCTGCCCCAGTGCAGCTCTGCAGACACAGGGCTGCTGTGTCTAATACTGCTTTTTGTCTCTGAGCCAGCTTGGAGGCTCTCCACTCTAATCTCCTGTAAATCCGGCTCCAGGGTGGAATGATGGTCACTTGGTGGCTGCAGATTAACAAGATTATGTGGGGCCTTATTTGGCATATTAGGTTAAATTCAACACAGGACTTGGATGGAACTGGAAGATTCAAAACTGGCTTTATAAAGTCAAACCAAATTTTATTTTAAACTCAGTTGTGTGAACTGGATAGCCCTAAACACATAGTATGAGACTGAAGCAACTCCTTAGTTGCCTGCTGTTTCTGCAGTAGTCATAGTGCTCAGTGTGGGATGAGGTGATAGAAATATTATCAAGTAGGAATCTGCTCTGAGCAAACTGAAAAGCTCTCTAACCAGGTGCAATTACAGCATGCCTCAACGCAGCAGCTAGGAGCACACCTGACAAAAAGAGGCAGCCATGCACATGAGCTGGAGGAGCAGCTTCAGTGACATCTTCACTCCAGTGACTTTCAAAGGCTTGCTCACCTCAAGACACAGGCTGTCAGCTGCTCTTGAGTGCCTCAAGAGATTAGGGCTGTATCACTCTGCAAAAGTCTTAGCAAAAGCACTCTAACTCTGTGTGGCCAGATTGACTCCAAGGCTCTGTACTGGAGTGCCATGAAAAGTTATGCCATGGCCTCAAGCTGTCCTGTGGCTGTATGTTTTCCCTAGTGAACCTCCTCTCCTCTTCACTGCTGCACACTCAGTACCATTTTTTCCAGGATGGGTTGCAGCAGCGCCTCTTGGAGTCTCCACTAGTCCAAGCCTGATCTGTAGGAACTGGAGGAATGGGACTGAACCTCCTTATGCTGAGTATGAGACTGAAACAAAGTTTCCCACTTCCTGATGCTGTTAGAGGGGATTATAGTGGCATTGTTAGAAAAGTTAACACCCTAATTTTTTAGGGGAAAAACAAACAGGCGGTGGGTGTTAGTCTGCTCCCACAAAGAATGACTGCTGGTGTTGTCCTCACAGCAGGTTTCCGAGCTGTAAATCCCTGAAGCTGTACATATGTTGAGGCTGCAAGAGACAAACTCAGCAGCACACTCTGAGACTCACTGTCCATGGTATATATTTGTCCTTGTAAAGTTTGCATAGTCCTGAGATGAAAGCTCTTCATCAAACTCTTCATGGTTCAGCCACAGTGTTGAAAATTAGTACAATTGTTCAGTACTTTCTGAAATACCTCACTGATGTCTTAGAATGATCTTGTACTGTGCTGGTCAGAAAGTTCCAGCAGAATAAGATGAACGTGGCTAACTGGGACTTGCCCTTTCTTCTTTTGTTTGTTTTTCTTATATTATTTTCTTCACCCCAAGTGCAGTGAACTCACTACAAAAAAAAGCTCTTTATCTGCTAGATAGTGAAGCAGAACGCCAAACTGGGGTTTGTATTCACTATGTAAATATTTAATATCAATGATAATGGGTCTTTGGGAATAAAGGGTGTATCACCCATAATTGTTACTGGCATTGCTATTACTGTCTTGTGGATCCAAGCCAGGAGGTCTGTCAGATGCTAGAGGAAACACACTCAGACCATTAAGTGAGGCTCTAATGTAAATACAACAGTGTGTCCTCTGTCAGTGCCTATTCAAGCGCTGTGTTGTCCCTTTGACTGGACAGTGCTGAGTCCGAGGAAGTCGCTGTTATAATTGTGAACCCAAGATGGAATTCCAGTAAAGTTCAGGCAGAGAAAAATATTGGTTCGAAAAGAGTTCTAAGAAGAACAACTAGATTCTGAAGTCAGCTTTAAAGTTACCAAATTTATTATCATCCGTATGACTAAAGCTGAAAAATGCAGAATTTCTTAGATGTGTCAGTTCTTTAAATATTCAGCTTGTGTGTTCTTCAGAATGCTCTGTAAGGTAAGATTGAATGAAAAACAGCACGTATAGAACTGGGTATTTCAATGAATAATAATTCTATATCAATGTATTAACGCCTAACTTAAAATGTCTGTTCTTTTTTTTTCCTAGCTCAAAGGCCTCCTAAGATAAGTATTATGGTCTTTTTAAGGTTTTTGTTGCAGTGAAACAGACTGTCTGACATGAAAACCAGTGAAATGAAACAAAAAAAAATGCTTGTTTTCACTGAGGAATTACCTCACTGATTTTTCTTTTTACAACTTTATTCTACTACAATTAATGGCTTAATACTAAGGCATCAGTTTATGTTATCTGCTGTGTATTTCTTCCCCCATCAGCTGACTTTGTTCCTTACATACTATTCAGTTTCTTCCCTCCTGAGGAACTTAAGGCTAAGTACTTATCATCCCGATGCAAGGAGGGATGTGCAGGACACAGTAAGAGCTTTCCTGGGGAATAGAGAGGTGTGTCTTGTGGTGCATTTGGTTTCTGTACACAAGGGGGGCAGAGCGAGCCCTGAGCAGTCTCTACCCCTTTGGGAGGGCAGTCTCTACCCCTTTGGGAGGGCAGTCTCTATCCCTTTGGGAGGGCAGTCTCTATCCCTTTGGGAGGGCAGTCTCTATCCCTTTGGGAGGGCAGTCTCTACTCCTTTGGGAGGGCAGTCTCTGCCCCTTTGGGAGGGCAGTCTCTGTCCCTTTGGGAGGGCAGTCTCTACTCCTTTGGGAGGGCAGTCTCTACTCCTTTGGGAGGGCAGTCTCTGTCCCTTTGGGAGAGCAGTCTCTACCTCTTTGGGAGGGCAGTCTCTGCCCCTTTGGGAGGGCAGTCTCTGCCCCTTTGGGAGGGCAGTCTCTACCTCTTTGGGAGGGCAGTCTCTGTCCCTTTGGGAGGGCAGTCTCTGTCCCTTTGGGAGGGCAGTCTCTGCCCCTTTGGGAGGGCAGTCTCTACCTCTTTGGGAGGACAGTGACGCCTCTCCTGCCCCCACCAGTCAGGCACTGACTGAAATCCGACTTGTGGACAGAGGGCTTGGCTGTGCAGAGCCCTTTCTGCTCACTGTGAGGGAAGGAAGAGGTTCTTCACTTTGTCATCCTTTCTCTTGAGTGCCAGCACAGCAGAGGATGCCCAGCAGCCCCCCATCTCTTTACTGATTCGCAAAAGGTTTGTTTTTGTGGGGAATCTTCTGACTTAGAGGAGGCTGTGCATGTAATGTCATAGCTGTTATCTTCTGGAGGAACTGTTCTGTAACTATGGCATTCCTTGGAGGCAAAATAATTATTTAGTGCTTTCTTTAATTGATGTAGGTATAGATTAATCATATGCTAACTTGGCAAGTGGCTTTATTAAAAATCATTTCTGTCCTCAAGCAGTAGAGCTCATTCTAAAAAAATAATTTAAAAAAAGCTCATTATAAAAAGGAAACAAAAATTCATGGGGAGTTTCAGCTCCACGGCACAAATTCTGAGTTGTAAACTTGGGGTCTGACATAAATATACAACAGAACAATCTTGCAACAATAAAAATCAAAGAAAAGGTATGGTGGTTTCTTAGAGTGTGTAGTAATTTATGTGGAAACTCATAACAGATAGATGGGGACTCTTGTATCCTTGTTTGTTTGTATTTAACAAGGATGATCAAATATTTATGTTAATGGGAATTTTTTCACTCAATCTTATGGGATCTACTCTGAGTTTAGATACATTTTGAGAACTGTGAAGGATGTTTTGCTTGTACCATGTCCTTCTTTGCAAAGTAAATTAAGACGTTCCTTACTCAGCCAAGGGTCCTAATTCTGTTTTACATATGTTATTTATGGTGAGGCAATTCAGAGGGCAAAGATTTACACTGACCTCCAGAAAACACTGAAAAGTAATGTAGGCTTAAGTTGAGGTTGTGATCTTGTATCTTTTTTTAGCCATTACCTTTTTGAGTCCAAAGGTAGAAGAAAGTAATTCACAGGAAACACCCTTTGGTTAGGCACACAGTGTGAAAGACAAGCAAAGTTCATACACTGTCTCTGTCAAGCCTACCAGAAGAACAAAGCCATCTCTTTTTAATAACCTTCAGTATTAACTGATTTGGAGTAAATTTTCACTTCAAGATTTTTGAGAAGAACAATACCTAACACCTGTAAAATACTTTCCCCCTGCAAGCACGTTTTGGATCATCCATCCTCAGAGGTAGGAGACAATTGGCAATACCAGAGACTTTCTTACCTGCTTGCTTTGAATTTTGTTTCTGTTCTAGTGATTCTAGTGTTCTACAATCTAATTGGTTGTCGTCAGTCTTTTGGAGTGCAACATCATGGCTAAATCATCAAAATTCTTTACTTGGAAATTCCACTTCCACTAAGTCATAGAGTTCAAAACTTTAAGGCTGAAAAACTGGAAGTTAGGGAGGTCAAGGACCTGATTTGACAGTGGGTACTTCCCTCTTGTATTGGTAGACTCTCCTAGGGAATATATTTAATCTTAATCATAAGAAGATGAATCAAAATGAATACAAAATGTTTATAAAATCCAAATCCTTTAGTCTCAAATACCTGTGGTGGTTGTTCTGACTTACTCAGTCCCACTGTCAGGGAACTGGAGAGCCGGCTGATGCCAGGGTCTGCATGCTACCCTGTTTGCTCCTGAAGCAACCTGATACCTCCCAGGTTCCTAGTCAGACAGGGCTGATTCTCTCCCTATAAGCCCCTGTTCTAGTCTCACTAACCTCATATTTCTCATTCTTCCTTTCCTCTGCTCCTCATGTGTGGAAGGGTTTTGTTCCGCTGTCTGAAGGTGAGATTTGTTCTTTGTTGCTCAGTCACAGTGCTGAGAGGGCAGGGGTAGAAGAGGAGGAAACTTATGGCTGTATGGAGAAAACAAAAAAATAGGAAAAAAAATCTGCTTCTAGGTTCTCATAATCTGGAGTATGTGTTGTGTTGGTGTGTAGTGGGTTTGTTTTGTTTTGTTTTCCAAATGAAAGCTTTCCAAATAGCACTATGCTGAAACATGGAGCAGCTGTCCCTATCCATTGCCACATCCTAAACACCTGGTTATCTCTCTGTGCTTCAGGGATGTCATGTTACAGAAACAAAAAGTCAAATTACAGGTTCTATAATTTTAACATATGTATAGGTACAGCAAATCACTGAAGATTAATCTTCAGTCCTTCTTCATAGTAAAACAAGAGGCTGATAGAAATAGAAATCAACTACTTATTTCTGCCACTAGTCTGTAACCCAAACTGCTTAAAGACGGTTATTTCTGGATTTTCAGTCAGACAAAACTGCTCCATGAATGAGGAGGAAGAAAATGGACAAGTAATGGAACGAGAGGTTTTCCTTCTTTTCCGCACCGCACTGAAACAGAGGAATCCTACCAAGGGATTCAGCTCTCTCATGGCTTTGTTTTAGCAGACACAAGTTGTTCCTCATTCCTAAACTGGGTGTTACAGTGGAGGGGGTAATGAAGCTTTTGGCTCTTACGAGAATTTTACTAAGAAGAAATTTTATGAACAAACATCATAGACAATGGGTAGAAGGAAACCTAGTAGAGATTTGTTTAGAAAGGGAGTTGTCAAATCAGCTTTCTCTAATTGCAAAAGGATTTTGAGGTGTGCCACAAAGTTTGGAGAAGATATTTGCTGTTCCATTACTTTATTGCTGCCTCTTTGATTACAAATCGGCAAGATCCTTTTGCAGTCATACAATGATACATTTTGATTGAAGTTCAAAAGGAAGAACAAATAAATAATATTGGAAGCTGCCAGGATTTCCAGCTGAAAAAAACCCCTTTCAGATTCTGCAATAGGAAGCTATTCCAGAACAAATCTTTTTGATGGTAAACTGTTTATAAAGGGATTAAAAATAAAACCCTATTTGAGTTCTTGAGCAAGTGAAGCAGATAGAATGAGATCATAACACAGAGCCAGGAAAATTTGAAGGGAGTAGTATCAAATCTTAGACTTGGACAAAGGGCTTGGAATCATTCTCCACTGCTACAGAAACCAAGTCATTTAGTGTCATGCAAAAACACCTAACTGTAACCTTGAAGAGGAGAAATTGTAGTTAAAAATGTTTTGTCTGCCAATCCATCAATATTTCAAGGCAGTACCTGCAAACATGAAAGAGCATGTTGTAGAGAGGAGGGTAACTTGAAAGAAAGTCACAGCCAGATTCCTCCCTCCTTGGATTTTCGAAAAAAAGTTAAGCCACATGTGACCTAAAGCTGTGAGGTCCTCTCAGTCTCCACAGTTGCTCTTGCAGTTGTCACGTTATCCCTTTGATTGCTTTCTTGTCTACAAGATCCCTCACTTTGAACTCCAAGTATTTCCTTGGGAATTTGGGTAGAAGAATTTGTATCAGTAGCTCAGATCACTTCAGCTTCGAGGCAACAGTGAATTAAGATAGGTTTGGATGGTCAGTGTCCAAATGCAGTAGGAATCTTCTCCATGTTTGGTTTCACGTAAAGCTTATCACAACAGAAGTGTAGATCCAAGGAGTAAAATCTGAGATGTAACATCACATGTAACTGCTGTCTCTAAAATGTGTGGTCAGTCAGACACTGACAAAGAAGACAAAAACAAGCCTTGATTTGGCCAGAGAGGGCTGTGGCTTCCATGTAACTATGCGTACAGGCATGAGTCAGAGCAAAGATGTGCATGTAAATGTGGTGCAATCCAACTTCTGATCTGAGAGATTATCTTGTCCTTGATGTATCCTACCCACAAAGGATACTAGACCTCAAACAGCTGTTGTAGGTCAGGACAGAGGTCAAAATGAGGCCTGAAGGCCATAGGGCCTGGTATGGTACACAGCCTTTGGCTGTTGTATCTGATGCGGATTTTCGGGTAAAGAATCAGCATACAGTAATGTCCTCATAAAGAGATGAGGAACAACATAGTATGTATTAATTCCAGCAGGAATTAAATTACTCACACACAGAAAAAGGAGTCAAAGAGTTAAAGCTAGGGTTTCAAACAAAATTGAGGTTTGGATAATTGCAGGCAGAAGGATATTGGGGCAGTGCTTTGCATCTGGAGGGAAAAAAACATTCATCAAAATGGTCAAGAGACAAATCAAACCAAAAGGATGGAGGGGCCATAAGGCAGAGCAGAGTCTCAGATAACACCATGTTATGGTCTTGCAGAAATAGTAGTAAAGGCAAGATGGGGAGAGCAGCTTAAGGAGTTTCAGGAATGAATTTCATGCTTTAACTAAATCATTTGAGAGGTAGACAGGAAATTATAGTAACAGAAGGACACGTGAATGAATGGAAGAGATCACAAAAATTTTCCAAATTTCTGTTTCAAGAGAAATGCAAAATCTCTGATATCTGAAGAATACAGCATTTACCATACCTGGCTGCCTTGAAGATTATTGAGAGCATATCAAACTACAGCTGACACCAGCATTTAACCACTTTAAGCAGTTCAATATATTCAGGGTGTTCCATGAAAATATGTATATGTTTGTAGTGTCCACCCAATGCAGCTTTGATGGCAGGTCCTGTAGAGAGAAAAGTTACTGTGGCACATCATCATTTTCCTTCCTTTAGGACAGTAAGAATTCATACAGGAGTAAGAGAGACTACATTAAATATTTGTCTACCTTATTCTGGCACACCAGCTCTTTCTCACAGGCTGGATAGAACCTGCAAGCCTCTTTTGCAATAGTAATTACACAAGTCAGTTTTTTAATGTTCCTGCTTCCCTGGGTTATATTTTTGCAGTTTAATGAAACAATCAAGCAAGTTTCCAGCTGTTAATTAACTGCATGTGAAGTGATTTTTTTTTAAGAAGGGGAAATATCAAACAGAATCTGTATTAACTAGGGAAACAACATCATGAGTTTCAGCTTAGACAAATTCATGGTGTTTTCCTCTTCTGTGGCGATTCTTCTCTCAACGTCTGTTAAAATCTTGAGTACAAAGTTGGAAAAACTGAATGCAGTAGCACTATCATGTTTGCCTGCAGTTTATTAGCTTGTTCTCCTGCAGCTGATAAAACAGTAAAGGTTCCATTTCAATGCCATATCATTTGTTGATAATCAGTTATTAAACCACAGGGTGGATATTTGCTCTCACTACTGCAGAGCGCCATATTATGCCTATTAAACTGTTTAGTCTGAAGCTTAAATGCCACACAGAAGATTCTTTCAGGGACAGGATTAATTATGTTGTCTTCATCTCAGTAATTGATACATGATGTATTATAGAACATCAACAAACTCTTTTAGAATTAACCATCTATGGAACAGACCTCACGGTTGCATTTCAGAGATCTTTATATTCACAGTTTAGCTGTCAGGAGGGTGGGGAGAAGAAGAAAAAATGCACAAAAGATCAGAGAAGGATTTTACTATACTTTGAGCTATTGCTAAAAGCTCTCAACAGTTCCTATAAGACACATCTGTTTCTGCTGCTACAGTTACCTGCCTGGCTGACTTCTTGTTTTTGACCAGACCAAGTTTCACTAGTCGAGAAGCCACTCTATTTCATAAAATAAATTAAAGGAAAAGGGTTAATGAGTTTGCCTATTCCCCTTGTGCCCCTCCGTAGTGAGATTTGTGAGTCATGGTATTGCAGCAGTTTGAGGGGCTCCAGAGCACACTCAACACTCACAAACCTTTGCTGTGCAGTGCCAGTGAACAAAAACCACTCTGAAAGCCTGATGTGCACACTCTCCTCTTGGAGAGGGACTGGGCAGGGGGCAAAAGGGAGCAGGCATGCCAGACACAGGTATGTAACACCCTGATGGGTTGTATTCCTCAGCCACAAAACCAGACAAGTACAAGAATCTCTATATTTTTGCTTAATTACAATATTTCTTTTTCAAACACTTTAGGAATAGATGGTCAGAAACCTGTGCCCCTCTCCTCCAAAGACACTACAAACTTGTTGTATCACAACTGAAGTAGAAAGAGCATAAGGAGTCACCAAATAAGATGGGAGTGAAGGGGAGAGAACTTTTATTAAATCTTTCCTAAAAAAGAAATAAATAACTGAGCAAGAATTTTTTTCAGGAATCTTGAGAGGATGAAATATATGCAGATAAAAGAAATTAATTAAAGATTGTCCCAAAGGCAAGCTAGTAACTCAGAGCAGCCTGATAGAAGTCCAGTCTTCAACATGTGATTGACTGCCTCTGCTTTTCACTTCTTATTCTCCAAAAGAGTATTTACACTGAGGGCTCTACCAATAAAAGACTGCCTCTGTAGACTGTAGTGCTCCATTTCGTTGATAATTCTCCTCTGCTATTTCTGATCCCTGCTTTTCCTTCTCCTGGAGCATCTGGCTCCAGCTCAGCTTTGCCTCTGCTCTGAGTGATCTCTTGCACCTGTTCCAGGCAATACAGCAGCAGCTCAGAAAAGAAAAAAAAAAAAAAAAAAAAGAAAAAAAAAAGTGAAGAATTTTACCAAAACAAACATTTCCTATCCACAGCAATTCCTTTTGAAAATAAACACACCACAGCACTCCTGGCAGTGGAGAAACCTAAGGCTGATGTTGTCTGTTACAGCATTAGATGTAGGGAGATTCCTTGGGTACATGGGGGGAGAGTATGGTGCTACTACAGGTGTTTTTGTTTGAATTTTAGTAAACCAAGATGTGTTCTGACTTGTAAGGCAGAGTAGTCTTGGGGCATGTGAACTGGATGTCTTGTAAAGTTTAGGAAAATGAGAACTATTTTAGGGACTAATAGGGATACAAACTGTGAGATGTAATTGTTTAAGGTAGCACAATAGGAGTGTGCCCAGGGCACCAAGCCGATAATGTAGGAATGTGCAGGTAAACCTGCACAGCTTTACTTAGGAAGGGTATGGCTGATCAGTCTCACAATACAAGAATTGGGGAAATTCCCAATGAGTAATCAGAAAATAAATTAAAATTGACAACCTGATGCATGAGCCCAGTCAAACTCACTGTCACAGGAAGCTGGAAAAACAATATAAGTAAATTGGGCTAGTGATACAGAAGAATGGAAAGAGGATCCAAATACATACATACTCTAATTTAGGAAGTAGTTAAGAAACTTATTACCAGAATCTGGAGACATAAATTTTCTTTGTTTCTCATTGCTTGAATACCCAGTCCTAGTCATTATAAGATGTGACTGCAGGGCTGGACCAAAGGCAGCGTTGGCAAGTTTTATGGAAATGAAATTCTTTGTGTAATTGTCTATACCTGGAAAAGATTCTGCAAGGAAAGGACAACTCATAGAAAAGGACACATCTCCCTTCCAAGTTAGCATACTTAATCCAACATCCATAATTTCTGCTCTTCTCTGTACCTGCTGTGAGAGTAAAGGCCCATTACAGGATCTACTGCTGGCCACAGTCTGAAACAGTATCAGCCTAAGGACTCTTTTATTAAGATTCATTTTATTGTTTTTCTTGGGTTTTCTGCCTCAGAGAACTCAATTGTCAGCTTTCTAAAACAATTCATAATGGTTTCAGGCTCTTTAAAAAATTGTTTATGTGAGTCCATTTCTATGCATTTATTAAGGGGTTTTCTACATTAATATGCATGTAAAGCTATTTCATTTTCATAATCTGCCACTTAATGCACAAAGTGACTTTCTACATCTCTTTGTAATCAGCCTTAGATTTGAGTGTACCTAGGACTCTTTTATGCAAACTTTCTTCTCACAATCGCCCTCCTTTTCAAAATAACTCAGTGATGGATTGAGCAATACAGTTCTCAGGTAGCCATATTATTGTGTGTTGTTCTCTCCTGTAATGGAATTAATTTGACACAGAATTAGCTCAATTCAGCAGTATGACCAAGGTCCAGTTTAGCACGGTGCTTCAGCACTTGCATAACTTGTTTGTGTGCTTAGATAGCGTTTACTTGCATCCTATACTGGTCTGGAACAGTGAATGACCCTTCAAGTAACAAAGCCTCAGGAGGTACTTAAAACCCTGATTTTCATTACAAACATAATTTGGAGGTAGGGGGATCTATAAACACAACTCTGCTGTGCAGCTACCAGTAATTTCAACAATGGCTTGTGGAAGAAGATAAGTAGTTCGACTATTCTTCTCAATGGCTTAGTGTGTGCTATCTATAGATTTCTGTTTCTATTCTAAGGTTAGTGTTTTATTAACTGACAACATAAGTCTTAACATAAAAGTAATGCCCCTTGAACCAACAGCAAAGTGGAGTGCAATAACATAATGTAGTTACAGGATTTTTTTGCCATACATGGCATGAGTCATGCACTTGGACATAATTCAGTCACTATCACAGCCTGTTCATATAATTGGCAATAAAACTAGGAACAATCTCACTGCTAGTTACTTGCCTTATGTCCATGTTCTTGCTTTCACAGACTAGTTTACACCTTGAAATTGCAGTAGCTTGTTCAATTTTCAAGCCTTTAATAGCAAGAGTGGGCAAAGGTCAGCTCCGACTGAACTTTAAAGCCAGTACTTAAGACTAAAGAGACCAAAAGGTTGCTACAATGGGAGATGTTTGAGTACAAGGAAGGAGAAAAACTGGAATACAGTAGCTGTCAGTAGCAATGCAAACAGAGGATATTTGGCTATATAGGATATTATACAAATTTATAACTCGGTGATTTTGTGTTGCCTAAGAAGCTGTGCATACATCTGTCTGGGTGCTTGTGCAGTTCCAGAGTAGGCTATCACAGAATCATAGAATCATTTTGTTTGGAAAAGACCCAAGAGGGAGAAGGTCCCTACTGAGCCTCCTTTTTTGCAGGCTAACCAACCCCTGTTCCCTCAGCTGCTCCTCATAAGAAGAGCTCCTGCCCCTTCATCAGCTCCTTTACCCTTCTCTGAACTTGCTCCAGCACCTCAATATCCTTCCTCAGCTGAGGGGCCTGGAACTGAACATAGAATTCCATGTGAGGCCTCACCAGTGCTGAGTACAGGGGGATGATCCCTGCTGTAGCCCTGTTCCTTCTCTCCATAGGAAAGTCTGGACCCAAAATGATGGTTTTCTGTCAATGTCCTTTTATTTCATAAAATGAGAAAAAGGATGTATTATTCACTCGAAATTACAGTGGCATTAATTTCATTTCTAACATCTACCTAGGATATGATGCTCTGCTCACATAATTATTTCTATTAATTATTAGACCACCTAAATAATTAAGTGGTTAAAAAGTATTGCTTACCATCCTAAGTAAAAATTGACACTGAAGTTTATTGCAGAAAAATTGTTTTACAATTTGACTACAACTGAAGCAAAGATGATCTTCTTTTATGAAGATTTCTTTTTGCTGTCACTAGTGCTCACCAGATGAGAGTCCTGCTTTTGATAAATAAAGATACTGTACTAAATTTTGCAGTATCTTTTACCTCCCTGTCTGGACATCACTGTTCAAATAGCTGGCCTTCAAAGCAGAAAAACTTGGAGCAGAAACACTACTCAAAGCATTGTTTATTGCCAAAGAGGAAACACACCTTAGGTCTATTACGAATTTACTGTTAACTGTGAGCCTGTTTCAATAATTGAGATTTTAAGAGTCTTGCTATTAGTCCAGATCTACTTATTGTGGAGAAAAGAGAACAACAATGTATCAGCAATGTTACCCCACACAGCTCAAATCCTGTTCCTCTCTCTAGTGTTACACTCATCCATCCTCTGCTCCTCCCAAGGTTGATGGTTTCACCCTTTGGAGGGTGGTTATGACAACTCACCTGCACCTCCAAGTCTTTTGGGTTTTGTTTTTTTTTTTTTTGCTTGCAACTCCACAGCTTCTGAATTTCTGATATAATTGTGTCTTTTATGCATGTTCTATACTATTTCTTTGACAATTTCTTTGTCTGACTTCCAGTCCCCTGGCAGCAGTGATCAGGCTCAGCCAGCAGCCCGACCTGCCCTGGTGATGAGGCAGGTCTGGGGTTCAGGTGTGAACTGAAGTCACCAAGTCAGGGACAGATACAGCCCTGCCACCAACAGGCAAGTCCACAGTGACAAGGCAGCTCTGAGTTAGTCAGGGTAAAGGTCTGGATCAGTTTTACCTGGACTGAGGACCATGGCTGAGAATATCCCTTCGTGTGCTCTCCTGAGGGAAGTGGAGTCCTCACTGTTCAGGGAGGTTCTCCTCAGGGCTGGCTGCCATGACCTGCTGAAAATGGCAATCACTAACAGACTTTGATCCCAATATCTTTTGAAATGCAAAACAGGCACTCCAGCCACCAGCCTTTCCAGTGTTTCATAAGCCTTGGCAATGTAAGGGAGTTTCGTATCTTTATGTTCATGTAATTGAAACTTACTGAGTGTGATGAAGCATTTTTTGGTACCATTTTTTAATTACAACAAAAGACATTTAAATGACTCTGTAAATCACAACTAAAGCTCGAGAGTGGAGAGAAGACCTAATTTACTAGCTTTTTCTTTTATTCTCCAGTTCCTCAAAGTGGGAGAAAAACACATATGTCCAAAACATGTAGAATTTTACCACATTTACATATCAAGATTTTACACTTCCTTATTACACAAATTAAGGTAGTGATACTTGAAGCTTATTTTTGTATTACATTACCTACCCCTACCTTTAGAGGGGACTATTTTGATAATATCTCTTAACGTTCAAGAGAATAAATGGTGAACCACTGCCTGCCAGGTTTCATGAATCTGAGAATGGGACAATAATTTGTTACACAAATATGCCTGATTATTTTTAGTCCCTAGATGAAGAAAAATGAAACTTCAAACCTAAAACTACAGCTAGACAAACTAAAAGGGTTTTGTAACTTGAAGCAAAGCTGGTATTAGAGTTATTTAAAATAGCTGGACAGGTTAGATAGGGCAAAGTTTGACAAAGTTTATTTTCCTAGCTTGATTTCCAGGACTGACTTTCACAAGAAAGTAACATAAGTGTATATTTCTACCCTGGGCTTGCTCTGCATCCTTTTTAGGCACATTCAGCCTTGTGAGGAATGTGTGTACTCCAGGCTCAAGCAGTGCTTGCTGCTCTCAGGGGACTGGAGCCTTGCAACTCAAGATTTGAGCAAGCCAGTGACTGGCTGAGGTCGCAATGCTTGCAAAGGCATTTTGATTCTTCCCTCTTTGTAGAGATCAAGAGTGATATCTAAGGCTACAAGAAGTCATTATATCAGTGAGGATGATCCTTGAGTCAGGACACAGAGCTTGATCTGTAGGGTTAGCAGTTCAATGAACTTTCAAAAAGATCACCAGTTCTCTGAAGATTTCAAGAGAAGCAGTAAACAATTCCTGAGTGAAATAACACTGCTTAAATGTATTGGTCTCGGAAATTTTGAAATATTCTTTGATGTTCAACCAAAAGGAACTTAGATGCTGGGTACTCTGCCTTCAGAACTGAGTCCACCACATGAGGGATTCATTTTGTGGCATCATCCTTTTTTGTAACACAAATTACCTTAAAAGTGTTTCCTTTCCACCTGGAGTGAACCTGTACAAAGCAGCAGCTCTGGTCCTACTTCAGGGCATGACCTCACAACATAAAAGCCTTCACTTGTCAATATTTAATTTAACATTTACTAAATGGTACATAGATGTTAGGCTGATTTCACTGGAAATAACTTTTCAAAGATTCAACTAGCTTTGCTCTACGTGGAGGGTAATGTTGGAAATAACCCTAACATAATAAAAACATTAAACTCATGGCTCATAAGATTTTTCCTAAATGATGACATACCAGACTTGCATGTGTATATAAGAAAAAATGGTTAAAACAACACTAATGGCCAACACAGCAAAGGGTAATTATTAACCACTTTTTCTTGCAAAATAGCTGGGAAATACTTTGCTGTGGCTAATCCAATGAACTGTCATATAAGATCAGCAGAAACTATTTTAAAATATTTAATATTCTTGTTCTGTTCCCCCCAGATCTGTTTGATCTCCTTGTACAGAAGCATAAGTATTTGAAACTTTGAGGGTTTTAAGACGAAAGGACTACTAAATAAAAATGGCCAGTGTCCTGGCTTTTCTCTCAAAACCATGGTTTTAGCAGTGCAGGAAGCAGTGCATTTTCATCAAGGACATGCAACCATAAAAAGACACCAAATTCCAGTTTTGGCAGCTTGACTAAGAGAGAAGCTAGATATCCCCTCTTTCGCTAGCAAAGTATTTGGGTATATGGTTAATTTTCCTATGGAATTAGCTTAAAACTAAATTGTGTGGTACTCCTTTGCTAGATGAGAACATTTTTGTAGACTCAAAATCTTAACATCAGTTTGAGCCTGCATTTCCAAAAGGACTTATCCTTATTCAAACAGACTACACACTTATGTGTGAATGAACACTCACACATATAATTTCAGACACTTTACATTCTCTGGTTGTCACATTTTCTCCAGCATTTGTGTTTCTAACTTCCTAATAATGAAAAAAAAATCAGAAACATTAAAATTTCTCAGCCTCTTGTTTGAATAGTCACTTTGTAAGCCTTTACCACAGGCTTGCTTGTAATATTCTAATTTTTCTGTTTTGTTTATGATTTCTTTCTTGTGTGATATCTAACAAAAAAATTCATGTTTTGGTTGTGCTGTTTCTTGGTCAAGTCTGTGTAAGTTGCCCTTGAGATGGTTTCTTTGTATTCTTGCTCAAGGTGAAACAGGGCAAACTAATAAACCTGAATCTATAGCTTGGGAAAGCCTGGATCAAAGAGGTAGTTTGTTTAGTCTGAAAGGATTAGTCTTATCATAGAATGAGCTGCTTTTCAATGATCATTGAATTAATGTTCTTTGAATATGCGTGTCCAAAGCACACATAACTACCTAAAACTTGTTTTATAATGTAGCAGTGCTAGCTATATAGCCCTTCTTGCTTATTTTCCTGTCCTTATGCTAATCATAGGACATGCTGAGCAGTAAGTCCTTTCCAGTAGTGACAGATGCTGCTAGGAACTAGAGCATCTTGGGTTTAGTTTTCATAAGCTAATCACCTTGGATTAATTTTAAAGTTGTGAAAGTTTTGGTCAAGATGTAGCTTATTTGAAATGAAAATGAAATGTATACAAGTGTGGAAGGTATCATGTCTCACTTGTAGCTGAGATGTAAGATTTGTTTGAAACCTGTCTGCTCCCTCATTCTCACTCCAGAGAATGAATCTTCTATTTCCTTTTAGCCACCATGTTGCACAGAGCCAAAGTACAAGACTGCATTTCCTGTTAATTGTAAGATATTGGATCCCAAGTCTAAAGACACTTTTACATAAAATATGGTAAGAGTTCTTAAGGAGAACTTCTTTCTTGTTGCTCAAAACTGGTGTTTTATTGATTAGCATCTTGTAACTGGACAAGGATTCCTATGTTAAGCTAAAGTAAATCTGATGCTAATATCTTTTGAGAACCTCAGCAAGGTTTATGTAACAGGGTCAGAAGTGATCCGTAGGAGCTGCCAGAACAATCACAGCTTGAAATACTAACCAAGTACCACATGCTCAATAATGCCACTTCCCCCAAAAGAACAAGCTTGCTTCAAATCCCAGCCAGAGTTTACAGTTTCAGGCAACTCATCTCTGTACGGCTGCTTCTCTACCTAACATATCTTGGATGCCTTAACATCTGCAAATTTAGGAATAATCCAACTAAATTACCTATCAAGGTCCTTAGAAAAATGCTGATGAGACTGATTTAACATACCCTGAATTTTCCAAGAGACCAATACGTGTACGAGAGGGGAAAAATCAAAGCAGATAGCACCTTTTCACAATGGAGTGTTCTTATCTCTCTTAGCTTTGGGATGTAAGGAATTTATAACAAAGTCAGAACTGCTACACCCTTGTCCTGATCCATATTTTGTTCAATTTTTAAACTAACACTGATATGGAGCTCGTCTCTCTGGCACAAAGCCCTAAGAGCAGAGAAGGTAAATCTTTTTTGTTAATTACTGTACACTATGTTCTGTACAGCACTGTCCCAGCCTTCTATAGTCTTGTAAAGGGGGGTGACTCCTCACAAGTACCACACACCATCTCACATGCTCAGGTACTGGCCACTGTTAAAAGCTATTTACAGCTCAAGTGTTGGCCCAAGACATCGCTGGTAAAAGCTAATTATAGCACATGGAATGCTGTGGGTGTTCCTCAGTATAGTCACTTGTAATCAGGTAAAAGTATAAGAATGCAAGTCCTAGCCTTAGGCATTTGCGTTTCAAATATCTAATGGTTCAAATTCGGGAAGCAAAGCTTTTTCATGGTTTATGGTACCTGAAACAAAGACCTCTTGTAGGGTACCACAGCCATACAAGGCAATTTGTTTTCTATTGGGCAAAAAAAGAGACATTGCATGAATTCCAGCTGAAGCGTCATACTATTCTTTGTTTTCACTGTTAATTATTTATTACTTCTGAAATGGTATAAAAGAGTTAAATCTGGCTTTACATTTAATTCAATGACTTGGTTGTCCCTATTTTAGAGAAGAAGGCAGCAGCAGCAATTCTGAAGGGGGCTGCTTCTGGACTGCTCTGAGCTTCACTGGAGGTGAAGAATACCAGATAAGTGGTGAGTAGCAGCTAGAAGTTGGACTTGACACTTTGCAGCAAATTTGACAATGTTCTCAAGGGGTTGGAGAGGGAAGAATAGATTTATCTTCGTATAAACTAATGTTTTGAAATTTATAAACAAATAATTTCCTGTGTTAGCCAAGTACTCAGCTTCTATGTAACTAGTCATTAACTCTGAAATCTGTCTTCTTCTCCTAGTGTAATGCATTTCTATGGAAAATAGCTTAAATTTTCACCAGAATTTTTTAGCAGAAAATCCACCAAAATCCAACAACAACCCACAACAGAAGGCTTCACTTTGAGATGGAAACTCAGTTTTTCCACTTCTCAGTATAAGAGTTCAGATGATGAATTGTATGAAATATTGAAATGTAAATATTTCATCACTTTGCAAAGGCATTTTAGCATGGATATTACAGGTACAGGCAAAAAAGACATGTTTTTTACCACTATGTTAACTAATTACTTACAATTCAGGGGTTTCTGGGAGCTGGGGTGTCTACAGTACTTGAGAATAACTTTTTCTAAATAGTTCAGTACCATAGGAATGCTCTGTGTCTAATTAAAGTCACACCCCATCTGATTCCATCAATGGTATTTTCATACTGGGACTGCTAGATACTTTTCATAAACATATAGAAAATATTGACTCGTACAGTCTCACTAGAATCAGAATAGATCTAGGTTAACAAAACTGCTTGGGAAGAAAATAATCCCTTCAGATCTTAATGGAGTTCCATTGTACCTATTTTAACCAAGTAATTATGTCACTTACCAGGATCTAATACATAAACTGTTACTGCTTTGGGGACATAGAAACTCAAAATATGTTCTACACATTGGATGCTCTAATTAATCCAACTTCTAATTAACAGATGGTGGATTTCTTCTATGTGAAAGCTTTATAGTACCAGGGAGAGGAGCACATTCATTGCAGTACACAGCATAACCTAGGGGCAGAGGCATCTGCCTTGAAGCACAAGTCCTCAGCTTGTATCTCACACTGCAAGAACAGCTCCATTTTTGAAAGGCACAAGTACTCAGCCATAGAAAACTTCTGCTATAGCTGAGTAGACAAAAGATAGCAGCACACAAGCTATGGAATAAGAGTGAGATGCAAAACTTTTCTCCTCTGTGCTCTTTTGTCAGAGTTTTAGTGCCAAAAAAAAAAAAAAAAAAAAAAAAAAAGCTTTTTGAAACATGGACTTATTTCCAGTACAAAGCACATAGCAAAGTAATTTTGCTGCCCAAAGGCAAAAATTATTGGATGTTAATCTATCACGGACAGTAAGACTTACTGAGTCAGTCTGGGTTATTTTTACACCAGTGTGTTTTCTAAAGCTTTGCCATTCACACTTTACTGTAGTGATGTCTCTCTTCTTTTTCCTGCTTTTAAAAGAAAGCAAACTATTCTGTGCTACAGTTGAGAGTGATGTGTCCTGAGGGGTAAAAAGCCCTTTCTATCCCTGAGAGGTCATACTAGTGTATAATTACAAGTCAATTTTATCAGCTGGAGGCTGCTCTTCCACATTTCTCCTGTCCATAGCAGTGTAATGTTGACATAGACATTATTTTTCTATGGAGAGTGTATAATTTTGTACTTGGGTGACATAGGGAAGCTGTGCATGCCTATCATGAGGAATTCATGACAGGAGAATCTTTTATATCACAGTTAAACTGCCTGAAGCTTGTTTGTGTTCTGCTTTGGGTGGAGTGACCAGGGCCTTGCTGTTAGTCCATGCTCATCTGATGAAGACGGCAAATGGGCCCTCACTGGCCACTGAACCCTGTGCTCAGACTGGACAACAATCATTTATCTAGTCAAGGTTTATACACTTCTTAGTCTGGCTTGGTCTTGTTGGCTTTTTTAACAGCTGTGTCCTTTAACTCAGCTTTTCTGAGGTGGTCATCTCCTTGGTGATTTCATCATCTAACTTAGCAGGTATGGCTGTTTAGAATCTTAGCTCACCTGAACTGCTCCTTTTGCATATTTGCTTTTTCTGAACGTGACAACTTTCCAACAGCTTTTCTTTTTCCTGACTTGCAGTCAGCAAATGAAAGTTGAATATTCAATAGAAGTTCAAAATTAAACCTGGATTTTGGTAGGTTTATTCATACCTCTGCCAAGCCAGTCAATGTTCCCTTTTTGTGAGCTGCTGAGCCTTCCTTGCCAAGGCTAACAATTCGTAAGAGTCAGTGTGATTCCATGTCCTACCGGTGAACTCAACCCATACATTGCTAAATAAACTCTTGGATAAATAGATAAGCAAACTGTATCTGAAATGGAAGATACCCCCTGGCCTGACATAAATGAGCTTTTCCTGATTTGTGAGCCGCCTCCTGACTAACTGTACAAGCTATGGAGCAGAAAAATCTAATTTGCTGTGACAAAGAAAAAATAATGAATGAATATGAGCAACTTTACCTGATACTAGCAATATGAACTTCAGAGGGAAGGAATACTTTTCCACACTATTAAAATTTTTCAGTGACTGGTAAACAACAGCATCAGAGCAAATATGAGCTTTTCATTCTCCTAAGTGGATCATCACTTCCTTAGATTTCATTGAACTCTTCAATCTGAAGATCAGATTTCTGCTTGCTGTAATCATGTCTCTCTTCCCTGCACACAAGTCAATAAGATGCAAGAATAACATTAACAAACCCATGAGGGATTTCAGCTACTTTTACTCTGTCCCTAGTCCAGGTTTCTTATTTTTTGCATCAACTAGAATGTCTGTTCTGGATATGGTAATGTTCCTTTTGCCACAGTCAAGTTGATATTTTAAAATAATAAAAGAGGGTTACCTGAAATGTAAGAACAATAGTTCATCCTAACACTTATGCTGATGATGCATTGTTAGCAATTAAACTTTCCAGACACAACAGACATATCTTAAAATGTTTAAAGATGTTCTGAAAAAAAATCAGCCACATAAAAATAAGTTCAGTGAGGGAAGGCAGCCACAAGTTATCCCTGCTAGTGGTTAGCTGTGAGGTTATGTCTCCTTAGATGCTCAGCAGATTGCCTCTGACTTTGTTGTTTCTGTTTCAGTGCTATGACCCATATACTCTTTATCTTGTCAGCTCTTAAATTCCAGTTTGATGATGCTTTGTTTGTGCTCTGTCAGAGCCTTCATTAATTTAATTATCTGCATTATCCTTATATGAAATCTATATGGGATGTGGGAGCTTCAGTGAACAGGTCATGATATTTTTCACATACTTTTTAAATGTGGCGTGGGACAGGAGAACTCTTTGATGAGACTAAGCCTCTCTCCTATAAAGTGAAATACATTTACATGAAAGTCCTTTTTGAAGAACAATTTAGCAGGAATTGACTAAGGCCCCATGAAGCAGAGGAAAAGGAGGTTGTTTGCAGGTTGTTAGTATTAACTGCACTGGTAAGTAGAGAGGGAAGAAGGTAACTTTTCTGGCTTTAGTGCTTCTAGGATGTTGTTACATCTCTGGTTTCTCTTAGAAGCTCAGACTGATTGCTTGAAACCATCTGATATAATGGTCTCAGTGCTGCCAATGTCTCATAGAACTGAATTTATCCTAAAAACAACTTCTAAGTGTGATTGCCTCAACAATCAAGTGTGCTGCTTTACCTAGCTGCCTGTTACTCCCCAGGTCTCCTTGCTCACTGTCTTGTAGACTCCTGTCTGGAAGAAACTTGTATTCAGGACTGGATCTATCATTATCATAATGGCCTCATAAGTAAAAATCTTAAAATGTGCTATCATCTCAAGATGTTGAAGCAGAATAACACAGTAATCCATGTTCCAAATTAACTGAACAAACTGGCAGACCGCCCAAGATCATACAAGGAAGCACCATGTAAATATCAGATCCTCTCTGAAACACGAGAAACCAGTTTAGTTTCTTAATAAATTGAGATTAAAATGCCCTTTACCATTTTTAAGTACATATGACATTGTACAGGCAAGAATTTGCTTGACTAAACAGCAAATAAATAGACTCCTCCTTTGCAAATGTGCAATGACCTGGCTAGTATAAGGTCTAATAATAATTAGAATCACACCAACAATTAATCCAAATGCCCTGGCTGGAACTCAGCCATAGTAATGCAGTTCCACCTGACTGACTAAACTTTTGTAGTTGCAGTGGGTCTGATGTTCCTCCTCTAATAGTGACAGCATGTCTACTAAACAGCCTGTATCTTTTTACCCTCCTGAACAGTAGCACAACTTTCCCTCTTTTCTTCCTCAGGTATTATTTAACAAGGTAACAGAATGGAGAACAAACAGCAAAGCAACGGCGTGATGAAAGAAAATAATACAGTAAAGAAAAAAGTGGTGAGTGAATTTATCAAGTCTTCTCTCAAGGCATTTGTTTGCTATTTGGAGACTCGAGGCAGAAAATAATTATTTAGAACCTATGTGAATACTTACCTTTCTTTTGGGGGGGGGCAGTGTATGTTTAGTTTCTGTAACTAACCAACAGTGATTGGAATGGGTCAAAAAATTGTGTGTTAAGGTGATAAATTATGTACATATTAATCACATGTAGCCACGGTATTTGTATTTGAGTATGAACTGAACTACTTGCACTGCTATTTAACAGGAAACAAAACAAAACACAGGTGTCTGATTCATCTCAAATACACTTTATATATCCCAGGGGCTTGATTCTCCTAACCTGACTCTTTTACTGCTTACGACAATTCGAAGAGATTATAAATGTTGTCCAGATCTTCTATCAATATGTACAATAATTGTACACATTGATATGATTGTAATGAGTAGTAGCATCTGGCTTTCTATTCAAACACTGGTCATCTTGATCTGAGCCAAGGACCCTTCAAAGCTGCTGCATCATAAACTGCTTTCCAGCCTGCACTGCTCAATGGCATTACTTACTATGTCTTTGAGAGTTCTGAGGTATGTAACATATCAGAAGCAAAAACAGCTCAGATTTACACCAATATCAGCTACAGTCCCTTGGGGACAATTCCCAGATGCACTTAATACTCATCATTGCCAGCTAGAAGGTGTCATTTAATTCTTAGCAGTTCAAGATTCCATGTGTGCTAGTAGGTACTTTCAAATATAATAGCTGGAAGCTTTTATCTTCCCCAGGTGGCATGTCTAATCCCCATCCTTAGCACAGCAGTAGCGTGGCGCGTCAGATCTAAACCTCCTAAGGTTGTGGAAACATCTTAACATCTTAATTGGCTACAAGTCTTGTGGAACCTTCACTTTCCAGCCTCGGCAACACGGGAAAAGTCTTCCCCACCTTGGTCTAGAGTTTTGCACACAGAAAGGCTGCCCAGGCCTCCAGCCGGGACGGCGGCAGGGGCCCCTGCAGGCTGGTCCCCTGGTCTCCCAGCCCCGGTGGCACTCGGCCGCGATGGACACCGAGCGGTGACATTGCCCTGCCCTGCCTGCGCTGCTGGGCGCATCCCCGCGGGGGGACGTGGCCTGCCGGGCAGCCCCGGGCAGGGCAGGGCGGGCACGTTCTCCTAAGTTATGTGCGAGCACGCACAGCAGTGAGCTCGTGTTCCCCATCGCTCAGTCCTGCCCACAGCCCCGGGCACCGGCCCTGACCCCTCCCGGGAGCCGGCCCTGACCCCTCCCGGGAGCCGCGTCCGCCGGCGGGCGGCGCAGGGCAGGGACAGGGGCAGGGACAGGGGTAGGGACGGGCAGGGACAGGGGCAGGGACAGGGACAGGGGCAGGGACAGGGGTAGGGACGGGCAGGGACAGGGGCAGGGACAGGGGGAGGGACAGGAGCAGGAACAGGGGTAGGGGCAGGGACAGGGGTAAGGACAGGGGCAGGGACAGGGGCAGGGGGAGGGACAGGAGCAGGAACAGGGGTAGGGGCAGGGACAGGGGTAAGGACATGTGCAGGGGCAGGGGTAGGGACATGTGCAGGAGCAGGAACAGGGGTAGGGGCAGGGACAGGGGTAAGGACATGTGCAGGGGCAGGGACAGGGACAGGGGTAAGGACATGTGCAGGGGCAGGGACAGGGGCCGGGGCAGGGGCCGGGCCGCCGCGCCCCCGGACACCCCCGCGCCGCCGCCCCCCGGGCGCGCCCCCGATGCCCCGGAGATGCGCGACCGTTGCGCGCGAGCGGCGGCGGCATGGACGGAGCGGCGGAGCCCGAGGGGCGCTCGCTGGTGCAGCGCGGAGCGGGCGGCGGCCGCAGCGGCGTGAGTAGCGCGGGGCGGCTTTCCGTGCTGCGGGAATGCCCGCAGCCCTTACCGCGGGGCGGCTTTCCGTGCTGCGGGAATGCCCGCAGCCCTTACGCGGGGCGGGAGCCAGCCCGGCGGCGCGGGCGGGGAAGCTCGGCCTGCGCTGCCCACGCCTCGGGGAGGATTAACGGGAGAGGGGGTGACTCCGATCCTCTCTGGCGAGGTGGGGAGGGTGGTGCACGGAGGCTGCGGCACCTGGAGCAACAGCTGGGAGCTTCCCCAGGGCCAGGCGGAGCTCAGGTTGCACAGCCCTTCCCCGCTCGGAAAGTTGTTGGTGCGGGCGCAGGGGAGGCCGGCGGTGGGCAGAGCGGAGAGCACCGCAGCCGCCGAGCCGGGCCCCGGAGGATGGGCTCGGTCAGCCGGGGCCGGGGAGCGCAGCCGCCGCCGCGGGTGAAGCGCGGCCGGCGAGAGCAGAGCAAGGCGAGGGAGCTGCTGGCTCCTCGCTCTCCGCAGGACCACCCGTATTGGCAAGCTGTCAGGGCAAGGGCAGAGCCAGGGAGAGAGGGACGGAGGTCTCCATTCACAGCCCGCAGCCCCGAGGGCAGAGCTGCCCGGGCCGCCGGGCCCACGGGCACCTGCCGGGAGCGCCTGGCCCGAGCGGCACCTGGGTCTCAGTGAGGGTATCCCCAGTATGGTGTTCCAGAGTCCAGCTTTCCTGTGTCAATTAGAAGTATCTATTTAAAAAGATTAAACTTCCGCATGCATGCAGGCAATTTTACCACTAACAATTTTGTTTCATTTTAGTCTGAGGAGAGGGCTGTAACTAACAAAAGTACAATACTCTAAACTGCGTTTCGAAGGCTGAAGTGCAAACTGAAATGCAAATTGTCATGCCGTAAATGAAAAAAAAAAAAAAAAAAAGGCAATTTGAGACTCATGTTAGCCAGCACAAGTATTTTATGGCATACTGAACAAAGACTGGAGTTGAGAAAAGCATCTGCAGACCCAGCGCCCTGGGATCTGTGATTAGACCAAAAACGTGGGCTTTCACAAGTAAGCAATCCTCAGGTGTCTGCAGGTCTTTGCTGTGAGCTGACACGCAGCTCTCCTGGCTGAACCCCTCTTGCTGTGGTGACGGTCACATGCTCCTGCCCTCGGGTGACAGCAGCGGTGCGTGAGGCCAGGGAACACCTGTGAAGGAGGCGTGGCTGCCTTCGTGTTTCCTGGACATTTTAAAAGACACCGTGGGTTGTGTTTATCTTTCCTTTCCTTTTACTGATGTTGCCACAGGGTAAATAGTTTTTTGAGCAACAGTTTGATTTTTTTTACTTGAATCTTGCTTCATTGTCCTTTTGTCTTTATCTGGTGTTGCTGAAGCCTGAGCAAATATTTAAAATAATGAATGAGGAGACAGGTCATGGAGAAGTTGAGGTTCACGTTCCAAGCTCCACAACCTCCGAGCTGAGTAAGCCTGAGATTTTCTGTAGCAGCCTGTATACTTAAAAACTTCATGGTATTGAATGAGTTTCTAAACCTAGTTATTACAATGTGAGGTTTTCTAAGCACTTCTGTGACTTGCCCTGCATTATCTTCCACTTAGCCTCATGTGCATATAATTTGCCTGTACAGAAAGTTTTGTGCATTCATTGACATTTTTAATAACCGTTAGGCTATATGTTCCAAATAATTTTGCTTGCAGGATTTTTCTGACGTGTCCAGTATTGTTGGAGTAGAGTCCTTTACAAATATTGCATCAAGATTACTGCATAACACTTGGGACCTCATGCTTATTGTTTGTGAACCCTTTGGGAACAGCCTGGTAGACCACCAGAAATATTTCCCCCAGCATCTTTCATTCAGAGTAATAGCAATTTCTTCTACTTGCAGGAATGCATGTGCATTGCAGAGAAATAATAAGCACCCAATATGAGGTGTTATCACCAGAAGTTAAAAAAAGCCTTATATCAAGTTTCTACATTTTGTTGACAAAGCAATGGTGCAAACTCTGTGTATGTGTGGCAGGCTCATTTTAAGAAGCTGGCTAATAATAATAAATTGTGTTTGGCTTATGTAATGATCTCAACGGGATATATTTCTTACACAAGTCTTTTTGCCCCCCGCACACTTCCTTCTGACCTGACCAAAAGCAGGCTGGTTAATGAACTGTGTAATCTCTTAAAAGGTTCCCACATCATGTGGAAGAAGTTAAAAACACTCAGCCATCCTACGGGGTGCATTTTGAACGCTCAGAGTTGGCAGCTACGGGCATGGCAGACCCCATGTGTGCTGGGTTGTGCACTGTGCTCCCCATCCTGGCACACCCTACCTCATCCCTTCTCCACAGGTCACAGAGTCCATGCCAGCAGTGTGGCACAGGAGCTCTGGCACATGCCAATAGCCACGGCGTGTTCCCCTGCCCTGCTGTGCCTGCAAGGCTGGTGGGGCTCGTTCCAGTCCCCTGTCAGTGCAGCTATGCCATGTGCCAGCTACACAAACCCCCTTCCTGCTCAGCACCTGCATTTTCCAGAGCGAACACACAACTTTGTGCAGCTGACAGAATGTATTCACTCATTAGCCAGTTGTGATGTGGTGCTATAACTGAAGCTGAGTTTCTTTGGCCTGTTTAAGCGGGTCTTCCTCCTTTTGAAAGGATTGAGGCTTCAGTGAGTGAGGAGGCTGGGCATAAATAGCAGTGAACTGTGCTTGAAATTCTATATTCTTACCATACCTGGTTTTTAAATTGAAAATAAATTCAAAATACATCCATTTTAACACATTCAGAGTTATCTTTCATTATCTACACAATGACATCTGCAATTGACCGGCCACCAAAACACTAACTTCAATGTCTCTTGGGAATGGTCTCTTCTGCCACATTCTGTAATTCAGCAGGAGAAGTGAATGGCAGAAATATTGGGGAAGTTGGAAAGGAATGCAAAAGCAAAATCTCTCAAATCAAAGCTGTTCTACCTTTTATTCAGCTGATGTGGAAGCAGAAATTGCAGAGCTGGGCTAAAAAGAGTATGAGGAGGATGAGGGGAGGAGACCTGAGGAGGGAGAAGTACAGGTGTGCAGCTGGGAAAAAGGGCACTGGAGAGTGTGTGGCAACAAGTTACTGTTGGGAACTTGCATTCGGATTACAAAACCTAGTTTTTAGACATCATTTTAAATTTTTTGGTCACAATTTCATTAATCCTTATGGCAGGGGTGGAGTGGGGCACAATATCATGAGTTTTCATCACAGCCAGATCTAGCCACAGACCTGTTGTACCACACATACGCTATGCCTTACTTCACTGTGTTAGTGATACACTGTCAACATTTCCTTTGCTGAGATTTATGCTTCCCCAGCATTTTGTTCTTGTGGGAGCTGGCAGAATGCTTGCAGCAGAATTCTGTGAGGTTGAAAGAAGTTCAAGTGTTGACTTGTGCCTCCATAGATGTTAAGTGACAGGCTGTCACTTCAAATGTAATGTTTCTCAGATTGAGCAAGGGGAAGTGTTTCAGGCTGTTATTCTTCAGCAAGGACATCTGCCTGCAGGAGCTGTGCAAGATAGCTAAGGAGTGTTTAAAATCTGAGGTACATTAATTTTGAGTGTATTAACAATAGCTGCATCTTTTCCTTGTTTTTCAGAATTGGTCTGGGAGTCTTATTTTAGCCTCCTTAATTGGTGCTTTTGGGTCATCTTTTCTCTATGGTTACAATCTGTCCGTGGTGAACGCTCCCTCAGTGGTAAGTGACTGACTAAAGAGGAATTTAATATCAGTAGAGGGCAGCCTTGTCCAACTATTGTGCTCCTCAGCATCCTGCCTTTATATTTCTCCTGATTAGAAGGGAATTAAATCTTGTATATACCCCAAACCTTCTTTCTGCTTCCTGTGAACACATTAATTCAGTAACTGACAGAGAGCTAAATGCTGCTGCTGAGGTGAATGGGTGCACATGGTTTGGTTCTCATTCTCCCAGGTCCAGGCTAGTTCTGGATCTTCTTGCACACTTTTATGTGATAAAGTATTTTTAATATCTGACTGGTGAGTATTCTGTAGCTGCGTGCACATGTTCAGCCACTTCTGTTCACATCATTCAGTTCTAGAGGGTTGCACAACATTTCATTTCCACAGTACTGATATTATAAATAATGCTCCTGGTTTCCTCTTAGACAATGGGCCTCCTCTTCTGTGTTTTGTTGTCATGCCTTCTTTGGTTCTGAATTTTAAACTTCTGGGTTGACCATCTATTGGCTATTGGGATAGATTTGAGGAATAGAGCACTCAGAAATCAGTATACAAAATTTGTGGGGATTTTGTTAAAATATCAGTTATTACAAATGGAAATCCTAACATTTTGTTTATACTCTGGCTGTCTAGACACCCTCAATTCAGTCAAGCACAGCAGGAAGCAATTCGGTGGAGTTGCAAGCAACACTATTTTGAAAAGTAGCTAGTAAATACTGGGAATTAACTGTGAAAATTCCATCTCAAAATAATTCCTTCCCAAAGCTAAGCTCCTTCTTTATGGACATCTACTAAAATACGTGGCTAGATTTCTACCTAAACAGGTTTTTTCCTGTTAAAGCTGGATGCAATATTTATGCAAATAATGAAAGAAGAATTTTTTAAGTTTATGTTTCATATGTGGATTTTATTTGTAAACTGTTGACCCAAAGGAGTAGAAAGAGGGTCAGCCTATAGAAATTTTCAGTTGTTTGCTTTATAACTTCTGAGAGTTTTCTTCAAATTCCTGGTATTTTATATACTGGTAGTTCAAGACTGGATAAATTGGATGTTAGCATGACATGTCCAGGCATCACTTCATCTTGTAGTCATCAGAGGATAAACATGGCTTAGAAAAAATCAGCACGATGCTGTAATTCTGTGAGCAATAGCATTGATTGTCCTGATGGAGAAATCCTTCTTGCGCTGCCTTGGGGCTGTCAACAGAGCAGTGAGAATGAGCTGATTCTGAACTTCTAAGTGCCATTTAAAAAATGCACTGTCCTGGTAGTCAAAGCTTTCCTGTCACTTTCTGCAGCAGTAAGGGAAAGAAAGGATGATGGGATGTGCTCCTTGGCAGCACTCAGAAAGTTCTCTTTGGACCCTGTGATAGATTGCAGTGGTGTGGGTAGGGAGGTTAAAGATGCAACCCCGTGACAAATGCTAAATTCCAGAGTTTGTACTTGATAACATTTCCAGGATTGTCTGGTTTTGCTTGAAATTTTTAGCGTGGCTTAATGACATATCATTACAGGTACATGTGAAGTCTCCCTTGGTGTTTCAGCATTTGATTGAGAACTTTGTATCTCTCTTATTCATGTTAAGCCATACATTAGCTAGGGCTAAGGAGTAGTCCTACAATAAGGAAGTTATATAGTTCAAGAATAAAATACCACTCTGTCCTCTGGCCCTCTCTCTAGCTCCAGGATTAATGTGTGTCATCCATTTTCCCACAGCAGACCACCTTTCTGTCCCTGTCCCTGGGGCTGCAGTGACCAGGTTGAAGGGAGGAGCACAGGCTGAGGTCATGGCCATGGTGGGGAACAGTGAGCCATATCAAAGCTGTGCTTCTTGCAGCACAGGAAAAGGAACCTTTGCCCCATCTGTTTTCTCCTCTATGTTCCTAAATCAGTCTGCTGCAAGGTGACACTTTGGGAATACTGATATGTGATGACTGAGAAACACCAAAGCAGAGCATCTTGTAGCTGTAGATAAAGGCAGCCTTGTCAGAGGTTATACTGGGAGTGCAGTAATTCCTACGGGTTATAAAAACACGGTAGGACAAGTAATTTCTTGTGGTGACACACAGCTTACAGCTGACATTGTCAGACTGTTCTTCTCCGTAGGATCCTGGGTATCTTCTGCCCTTGTTTACTTGAGTACAATTCCTTTTGATGCTGAAGTCCTCTAGCCTTAGAGAAGGACTGAATAATCCTTTGAGAAGTAGTGAAAAAAGGCCTGATAATGACAGTTGACACACAGAAAGTTTCCAGGATCCTCGAACTGAGCACGTCAGCAGGATGTCAGCAGGAGCTGATGGAGCGAAGGAAGTTAATTTAAGAGTGAAGTGTTGAAGAACTGTTTGTAAAATCTTGTGTCCATTTTCTTCCCCTCAACCACAGGGTAATTCTCCTGTAGTTCTCACTGGTGAGCTTTACTTTGGGTCATCTCATGAGGCAGAGTTAGTCTAACTTCCTGATTGTTGCAAGGGGGAAATAAGCTTCACATACTCTGTTCAGAGCTGAGATTGCTTCCCACTCAGTTCCCTGTAGTTCTGTGGGAAAGAGCATGGCCCATCACAGGTATGATTCCCTGAGAAACCCAGAATAACAAGTTTCCATGGGCTTGATCAAAGAGTTACCAGAATTTATTAAAAACATATGAAAGCATTTGGCAGTAGGAAGACAAAAGATTTAATTGAATACAAGATGAAGCTGTCTTTTTCTGAGCTGAATTTCTAGAGTTCCTGTCATGGACTGATTGTGGGCAATGCCTGTGAAACAGTGTTGTGCTTTGTGCTCTGTGGCAAGTGAAATTCCTGCTACTTTCTGCTTTGTAGCCCCTGCCCTCTTCCTGCAGGAGGCTGCAGCTCTGAGCTCCCATGGCACAAACATTCAGCCTGCTGTGACAGCTGGTTCAGTGGTTGTCACTGTGTGTGAATAATCTCTGTAACTGTGGGTAAGACGAGGAAAATATTTCTCTTGTTTTTAAAATACAGCTATTAGATTCATATATATAAAGCTTTACATATTTCATATATTCCTCTTCTCTTTCTCATCCCAACACTGCTGTCATAATGAACTGAGGCATTTGAGAAAATAAGATACTGATATCAGTCAGCCACCATTTTTTGCAGGCTTTGTGTAGGGGCTAAAATTTTGTATACAGGTTTATGCCTTTAGTGTTTTTGAGACACCTAACCAAAATCCCAAAGGAGCTTTTACACAGAATTCAATGGATTCAAATCTGGTGGATTTGTTCTACCAGGTTTGTTTTGTTTCATGTACATATCCTTAAAACCTCTGTGTTTTATTAGCTTCCTATTTCTTGACAATGGGAGTCCAGAGAGAGGTGCCAGTACATGTCAGAACATCCATCTATCTGTTGCTAGTGAGTGTTTTAGTTTGTTTTTTATTTTCTTGAGTATTTCCAGTTATTTGACGTCTCCTTGTACATAACTAAGCTATGCTGAGAAAATTAGCCATAACACAGGGGAAGAGTAATTTACATACTATTTTTAGCCATTATCATTAACAAGAAATGCTAATAGTGTTCTAAAACTGTTTTCTCTTAGTATTCATTACTATCAGAAATTAATTTCAAATAGAAAAGAAGATGTCTGAATCTAAATATAATCTTAGTATCGGTATTAAAGAACTAAGATTTTACTACTTGATTTAATGGCAAATTCATTTGGAATCTTACTGTGAGACTTCTAAATTCTTCAAGCATCAAATTGACTTTTTATTTTTTATTTTAAAATTATTTTAACATTTTCCCTTTCTGTTTAGAAACATTTAAGATCAGACGAGAGAAATAACCCTGTTCTCCTTTTAATTCAGGGCACAAGCAGTTTACTAGAAATTTGATAGATGGAAAACAGGAAATTGTATATCCTACCTTTACTTTTCTTAGGTATTCTATAGATGGAGAGGTGATGATTCATACTAAAAGCCCTCAAACAGAATATTTCATGTGTCTAAGGCCAGGCTTTAGGTAAAGTTTGAAGTTCCTAGTTTGAACAGGGAAAATGAGGTGGCTTATTATGGTGAGTCTTATCCCAGGATAAATTAGGAGCTGTTACATTCTGAAGAAAATCACAGAAGAAACTGGGAAGAAGTTCCAAGATTAAACTTTTGATACTGTAGAGCTTTACCCAAGTGCCCTTCTGCTGTAGTGACTGCAACTTCCTGGTACTGCATCCTCACCAGAGCATCAGGCATCATGGTGACATTTCCTTGGTTTTGAAGTGGGACCAGCATAAAAACAAGGAAGCATGACTAAATAGAAAGTAAATAGGTGATGTCTCTGCAGGCAATACAGAGAATAAGTTAAAATACTGCCCTGGGGCTATGATGTCTTTACCTTTTAAAAAGACGAAGAACTTAGTCTGATTAAACATCAGGGAGGGGAAGTCGTTAGAAGGCATCCTTCAAAAACCCATAATTGTGGTTATGTGAGGAAAGCAGAGAAAGAGTGTACTTTGGCACATTTAAGGCTAAACAGTGATCTCATCCTGGACATTGTTGTCTACCTGTGGGGTTTTTCCCCGTGTGGTATGGTACCACCTTGTAGTTATGTGTGTATATGCTTGGACTGATTCAGTTAGTTTTATTGCAGTTGTATCTATAAATGAGGCTATAAATTTTTTGGAGAAAGCAGAAGAGCAAGGGTGATTCCTGCAAGAAGCCTACTGGGAGTTTTCTGTGTTCTTAAGTCATTTTCTCTCAGTTGTATTCCAGAGGTGTGATAGGATTTTTTTTGCACATATTTTTATTATGTCTTTTCTTTCAGTACATCAAGAAGTTTTACAATGAAACCTGGGAGAGGAGATACGGCTTCTCAGTGGATGAAGGCACCCTGAAGCTCCTCTGGTCCATAACCGTTTCTATTTTCGCCATCGGTGGCCTTGTGGGTGCCATTATTGTTACCCCAATTGTGAAGTTCTTTGGAAGGTAAGTGTTGTGGAAAACTCACATTTTCTGAAGTGGTTTCTCACTTAGTCTCTGTAGAAGGTTTTACTTTTACTAAAAAAAACCAAAAAAATCTTTAAATTCTGAAAACTTACTGTGCATCATTTGAGTCACAGAAGCCAGTTGCTCTGATTGGGCACTAGGCTGAGATGTCAAGGACTGTGACTTGTCAAGTGTGCCCGAGGAAAATACCATAAAACAGAAACGATTTCACAAAGGACTGGCAGAATCTTGTTTCATAAGTCTACTGAGTATCTTACTGTAAACAAACAAAGCTGTCAACATGTATCATTTGCTTCTTAACATCATTTGTTGTCATATGGTAATAGAAATTTACTCTTTTTTCAATCCTTGTGTCAACTTAAAATATGGTTTGAAGAACTGGACTAGGATGAAGTTCATGTATGGCCTTCCCCAAGAACAGGGAATGCCATCCATTTTGTACAATGCAGTATTGGACCAAGCCTTGACCATAGAGAATATGAGTATTTTAGGAATGTTTGTGTTGGTATGTGTTTGCATTTTTGCAGGTATCAACTAGGTATTTCTGTCAAATTTTTGTGTTATACAGTCTTTCAAACAGAATTTTAAAGGTAATTTATAGTTTATCTATATTTAAAAGGGCATGGAAAACCACCCACCATTGTAGCATTCATCATAACTGCTAATTTGGATTTTTCTTTATTGTAAATTCAATATAATTTAATAACTTTTAGTCAGTTAAATCACAGGAGAACATCATCATGAAGTCTTAAATATAAGTGTAAACCTCCAGTGTTCTTACTTTCCTGTTTTACATTTTGACAATTTCCATTAAATTGTACTTTCCTAGGTCTAGTTTTCATTCTCCCAATTTGTCCATGTGCCATTTTTCATCTCAAAGAGTGTATTTTCAGGTTCTTCCATTTCATGCTTACAGCAAGTCAGTCTCCTTAGCTGTTACCCATTTTTTGTAAATTTATTTTGTTGCTTCAGCACATGATTTTCAATTTTAAAATATTTTCCATAGTTACCTTATCTAATTTTTTTTTGGTTTTCAATTTCTTCTGCCAAATCATACATTTGGCTTTAACATATTTGTTAGAAATATGAAACTGTGCGTGATTTAGACTGATTAACTCTCAGAATATTGTTGAGTCTTTATTAAAATTAAGTGAAGTAAAAATGTGTTCACAAAAGGCTAGAGTTTTCAGTGAAGAATACAACAGCTGTGTGTGCAGGTTTGTTAGAATGGTGGGTGATCTCTGTTGTAGATACACCACTGCCATTGAAGCTGCTCAGGTTTCCAGGGCAGACTTTTACACTTGCAGACTCTGCCCCTGTTTATTATGTTTGTCTCCATTAAGCCATGGAAACAGCTCTGTTACAGATACAGGGGATGAGTGCTGGGGCAGAGATGGGCAGGGTCTGTGTGAATAAAGGCTGCTCACCAAAGAGTGTTTCTTGAGCTTGCTGCTCACACTGCAGGGTGTTTGTCTGGTCTAGGAACCCGGACTGACACGTCATTATGGTAACTGAGGAGCACACAGTGAAATGTTGACAGAACAATAAAATACTGCGCTGTTAAATTGCTCAAGTGTAGGTTGGAGGGTTGTATGTATGATGAAGCTGAGCTCCACTTACACTGACACAGAATAATGAGCTAAGGGGGATTAAAAGCACTAGTCAGAAATAATGTATGACTTTAAAAGAACAATTTTGAATCATATTGCTGTAAGGCTAAAAACATAAATTCCAAATTACTGGATTCCTACCCCCTATTTACTTCAAGAGACATGTAGAGTAATTTTTTGAAATGGAACCTTCATCCACGTAAACATAATTCCCAAGTTCAGATTTGGCTTTGACACTTTGCTATTTAAATTCTCTTCTAATGAAGAGGGTCTGCTGATATTTATTCTGAGCACCCAGACCAATATGCTCAAGGGGTTGTTTAGATCACATCTAGGGAGACACCTTAGGCTGAGCATCACAACAGGCTCCTCTCCTTCTTCTTGGTACCACAGCCAGTGCTCACACTCAGTGCCTTCAGTGAGAGAAAGGACAGTGCAAGGGGTCAGGGTCAGTGTGCAATGACTTCTCTGTGCCATTCCTTGCTCCTCACTCCTCCTGTGCTCCAGCGTGGGTCCCCATGGAGCACAGTTCCTCTGGGGATGTCCCTGCTCAGGTCTGGATCACGCTGTCCTCCACTGACCTTGTTACACCCTAGCTCCATCTCCCCACAGAAGCCATCCCTGCAGCCCAACACCTCCAAAACCTTGCCACAGACACTACTTTCCATAGTAACACCCTAAACAGAGTGTTCTCTTGTTTTCATTTCCCTTTCAGCCTGCCAAAGTCTGCTTAGTTAGGCTGTGCTCTTCTCAGCTGCAGAGTATAAGGATTTGCTGGCCAATGTTTTCTCAAAAGATATATGGTTTAGAGTTTTTATTTAAATTCAAGGAGAAAAAGCAATACTTTCAAATGGATGTATAAGACCTGTTTGATCTGAATGAACATTTTCTTTCCATTTTTGTCATTATTTGTACCACTTCATTCATCTCAGAGTGTATATCCATCATATAGTCACACTCAGTAGTCACTCTTCCAGTTGTGTTGTATAGACTTTAAATGAACTCTATCTCATTTTTCAATCTTCAAGCCATGATATTCATTCAATGTTCAAAACTCACTATAAAGCAGGAAAAGTAATTAAAAATACAAGTGTTAAAAATATTTCCTTTCAAAAATGTATGCATCTGTTGTGAGAAGTTGGGTGACGTTTTCAATGGGTGCGAATTTTCCAGTTGATACTTACACGTTGAAAAAAATTAGAACTGATGGGACAGTTTGTCACCTGCTCTAGAAAAGAAAGGGGTAGACAACATTCCTGGTCACTCCTCTTCTTTTTAATTAATCCCTCAAACTTGAGCAAAAACTTTTGAAAAATAAAACTAAAAATGTCGGCAAATGAAAAATGTAGATGTTTTGAAAATTTTAAAATATATTTTTGTGATTTTTGTTATACTTTTCAACAAAATAATAATTTGCCATAAAGAGTATTTCTTTTATTTGAAGAAAAAAAAATCCTAATGTTTTGTTTAACTGTTATAGAATGAAATAATTTTAAAAGTGGGGAAGAAATTTGGAAACCTGTATTTTGGTTAATTCCAACAATTTTTAGGAAAGGGTTCATTTTTATTACTTGAATAAACTCAAATGTTTTTCCTAACTCTAAAACTAGGAAGTAATTTTCCTCAATGTATGGTTTTAATATCTAGAATTTAAGGACGAATTATAATGACATAGATGATGTCACAGTTGGGAAGTTCTTAAAGTGTCAAAAACTGTATGTAGCATTGAAGTGCCTGTAGTTACATCAGCTTATAGCTTATTGCTATTTGAAGTATATTCTTTGGGTTCTCCATACAGACATCTATCCAGAGTATGCTTATTTATATTCATGTACAGAGCCTCAGGTCTGGCACTTGGGTTTTTAGGATGCATAAGCTGACTCCTTGCTGTGCTTTTTAAGTACAGCTCTTTAGTTATCTCTGTTATGTTTCCTTTTAAACTGTGGTATAAGTTTGAAACTGTATCTATGTGGGTATCCTGCTGTTTTTCGGAACTCTACACATCTAAGAGGCAATGTTTGTTAGGAACTTTTTTATTTATAAATATTTAAGAATAATATCTTAGTGCTTCTAATATAACTAGATGTAACTGCCATGATGCTGGTTTCTTCCTAAGCCATCTTTGCCTTTCAGGAAATGCACGTTGGTGCTCAATAATGTGTTTGCAGTGGCAGCTGCATTGTTGATGTCCCTGTCCTTGCTGGCAGGGTCGTTTGAAATGCTCATCCTGGGCCGCATCATCATGGGTGTGGATGCAGGTAAGCTTTGGTCACACTCTATATGCCTGAAGTGCTTGTGCCACGCACACACTTTCTCCTCTTCCCCACTTAGAATTTGTTTTACATCGAATAGGTATTCCAGGGACTAGCTGTAGCCACCCTGATTTCACTGGGATGAAATGGCATGCTAAGGGCTGGAGGATCTGATGTTTGGAGGGGACACTGGAATGGATGCTCACCACTGCTAGCAACACTGGTTGTTTCCCCACCTTTCCTCTCCCAGCCGTGGTAGAGTGCATATGTTTCCATGCCATGAAAATCCCTTGACTAGGAGAGTGTATTCTGTTTATTAACACTGCTTTTTTCTGTGTTTGTCGTTGGATCCCATGCTAATACTTGCAGGACTAGGGAAGGCTTGGTACCTCAGCAATTGTCCCTAGCAATATGGTCTTCCCAGTTTGAAAGTAAATCATGGAGGGATTGCAGCACCAGAATAATCTTGCAGCTAGAAGGAAGGTTTTCTGCTAATTTTTATGTCAGACTACCTTCAAGCAACCAATTTCTGGAGCTGTGCAAACATTGCCATTGTATTGACCAGGGTCATGCATTTGTTTGTTGTGTTCCTGGCTTTAAGCAGCATTCCAACTCTTATTTTATGCCTATTGTGAAGAGTTCATTGCAGCCATAAGCCTGTGTTGAGAGGAACATCTGCTAATGCTGTTTACAGTAAAAATACTTCATCTGACAATGCCTGCTCTGTCTGACTGGTGCACTGAGCTTTTTTTCCCTTACCCGCACCAGTGTTAACATGATTTTGCTTGCTTTGGGATGAGCAAATTTAAAACACAAAATCTGTTCTCCTGGAGATTCTCATCTCTGAGTAAGTTTTGGTACTCCACATCAAAGAGCAGCCTACACACATTGCTGCAGATCTGTAACAGATAATCGATCCCATAGTTATTAAATGGTGTGAGAATAATTAGACATACAGGGAAAATAATTCATGTTGTATATGGATAGATATAATTCTCTTCCTTGCATGTTTTTATGCCACCCTTGTGAGCAGATTGTCATTCAGACTCCTTTCAATAGAAATTTTTTGCATACCTGGCCTAATAAAAATGTTTTTACTTAATATATGGGTTTTGTTCTTCCTTTTTAGGCATTTCCTTAAGTGCCCTCCCCATGTATTTGAGTGAAATAGCTCCTAAGGAAATCCGTGGTTCATTGGGTCAGGTCACAGCGATTTTCATTTGTATTGGTGTTTTCACTGGTCAAGTTTTGGGGCTGCCAGAAATATTTGGGCAAGTAAGTATTTAACAGACCTTTTCTATCAATTAACAAAAGCATGCTCTAAGTGTCATATTTTCATATTTTGACTGGATTCTTCACAAAAGCAGAAAACAGAAATATTTCTTTTTTGTTTTGAAGCACTTTGAAAAGCAATTTCCTTCATGTCTTCTAAAAGCTCCTGCTAGAAGCATGACCAGGTTTGGTAGATGTGGCCAGCAGTTTCAACAGCTTGAGTGGTTTGTGTGTGTCCATATGCAGATCTCCCTCTCCTCTTTTTTGATGTACATCTATTTTTGCTGGTTTTCAGTTTCTTTGGACACCATGGAAATGCTTAAGAGTTTTTATATTTTTGATCTCTAATTTTTCAATGTGAGATAGAGGTGAAAAAGGCTTGGTTAGAGTTATTATGAGAACCTGAATAGGAAGACTCTTGCTTGGTAATTATACTGTCCCTTTTAGTGGAATCCTTACTTGTCCTACTTTTAGACTAAGTGATAGAAGAGCAGAGTTAACACACACCTTTATGGAAAGATTACCTATTCAGATAAGATGTTGTCTTGCTGTCATAGGCTGAGATTAACTTGGTGGCCACTGGATGTCATCATTACTCTGAATAGATGAACTCAAGTTTTGTTCAGGCTGGCAATTGGAAATACAGAATCACACAATGGGTAAGGTTGGAAGGGCCAAAGTGATCATCTGATCCAGCCAGGAGCTTTCCATTCAGAGATGAATCCTCAAGGCAGTGTGGAGGAAAGGTCTGCAGCAATTCTCTCACAGTGAAACTTGAGCACAGAATCCTCTCTGACAGCCAGAAAAAGTAGTAAGGAGTTGGAAAGTGAGAGGAGCTTGTCCTTCTCTGTCCATCCAAAGGCAACTCCCTTGCAAATACATGATACCATCCTCCCTGACACTTTTATTTGTGCCTGACCAGCTTTCTTATTCTGTCCCTTTATTCTGTTCAGCTCTCCTGAAGGCAAATTATTTGATTAAATTTACCCTTTATTGAAGGATAGATTTCTCTCCTGCCTGTGCAAAGCAACAGATTTAAGGAAAAAAACTTAAAATGGCTTTTATTGTATGGCTTCTACAGATGTCCCTTCTCTTGCCCTGGAAGCAAGTCTATTACAAATGAGTGTATGAAATTTCAAGAGGCTAATTCCATTGCTTAGAATGTAGCAGCCCTTATGTAGCAGGAATTTTTTTGAATTTGGGTTTTTGAAACATACATACACTTTTAAAACTGAAGTGTCATGCAAATTTTTATCCTTTGGTTTCAGCTCATTTTTGCTGGTTTTATTTCTTTTCTTATTTTCCTTCTATCACCACTGTTGCTTCTACCAAATTATGGAGGTAGTGTTTCTGCTTCTACAACCTGCTTTAGTGTGAAGTTAATTAATATCACACCATGAAAGACAGACATTGATTTATGTAAGAAGAAATAGGCTTTATCTGTAGACTTAGTTTTTTCAAAATGGGTAACATCAGCATGTAAAAGAAGCAAAGTTTTGGCTGATGTGAATTACAATATTTCCAGCCAATTTATTGGAGGCAGCTTGAATATTCTTGCTGGATATGTGGGTGGATTTTTTTCCTTTTAATTGCTCTTGGTTTCAGTCAAGTCAGGATTTTTTTCCCTAGATTTGTGAGGTTCCCATTGAAACTCCTTCAGTGGGAGGTAGTTTGTATTCTGTTGCTCTGTAGTTGTTTGTTTCTTATCAGAATTTATTGTAAATAATACTAGTTACAAATACTTCCGTCATACTTTCGTAAGTTTTCTGCTGAGATCTGTTGTGTGTCTATTACTTGTAAATTGAGCAAATATCTAAGAGGTTATTAACCATAGTATCTAACCATACTAAGCATTGATGGTTTTGAGGAAAGGAGGGACAAAAACAGATGAGTGTCTTGCTGGAAGAGACTCTTTGGAAAGGGGATGGACATGAGGAGGCTGCCAGCGTGGCTGAGGTCCTTCTTATAAGAGGAGGCAACAGCAACATTGCTTGTGTGGTCAAGTAAACAGAGGGAAGGGAGAGGAGCTGAATGCACCTTGTTAACATGAGGAAGAAGGAATAGAGTGACTTAATCTCAAAGACAATATGGCTACAAGAATGATTTTTTATAAATATTGCATGAATAATTAATTGCATGCTGAAATTCATCAGAGTGATGTTTGGAACAGACTCCTGGCTGAAGTAGTTTGAACAGAAAATTTAAATTTTAAATTGGAATTTGATGCATTTATGTGGATTATATGAGGTTGTTGCCTTCAGCAGTTCTGTAGAAGTTTCTCCTCAAAAATCAAAGTGTTTATGTTGGCTGTGGGGCATAGTGTTAACAAGCATTTATTAACAACCTAAGTGATGATTTCCTCTGTTATGAAATGCAAAAGTGTCTCTTTAAATATGAAATTGTGATAAAAATAGCTCTAAAGCAATGAGTATTACTTGAGGTAATCCAGAAGTCCTTACTGCTTTTTGTATCAAGTAGGTTAAGGAGCCCTAAGCTGATTTTTTAGCAATCTTTCATTTGTCAAGATTGGTTGAGGTGCAGCAGGAGGTGTGTGGGCAGCCCCAGGTGCAGTGCTGAGGGGCAGTGCTCAGGCCTGGCAGGGTTATTACTGGCTTAAGGCTGCTTGGCTGTTTTCTATTTCTTCAGTTTTCCCAAGCTTTCTACTGAAAGTGCTGAGGATTGACAGGCAGTCCTCTCATTTCCTTCTAATACCTTTTCATGCCAGTTCTGTCAACTTATTCTCATTACTCTTTTGATCAACTAGGATTTATTCCTCAATCTCTTTCTGTTGTTTTTTTGTTTGTTTGTTTGTTTTTTGCACCACTTACTGCAGTGTGCTTCCTTTCTCCTCTCCCCATCACTTGGGATCTTTGTGTTTCAGGTTAAACTTCACCTCCTGTAGTAACACAAGCTCTTCAATCTCTTTCTCACCCTGTAAGCCATTCTCTCGAATAATACTTGGTTTAAATTTGAACCTAGGAGAACAAGATTATACAGCTAACTCAGAGGAAATTATACTTTAAAAAATAGAATTATATTAAATATTTCCTCTTTTTCCTGTAAATGTTTTGTCTGAAGTATTGCAGAAACACATTTAATTCTTTTCTGTGTCCTGCCATATTGACATGAACTAGACAAATATGACTACATCCAATTTTTAGACTACAGTATAAAAGCTCAAATGCAACTAAAAATTTACACTCTAATAAAGACTGTAACACCTAAATACAAGCAAATTTTTGATTCTGGATACAGAGAATTTTATCATATTTCTCTCCAAAGGTACTATTTTTAGAATGTTTCTTCAGTATGCAGTGCTTACCAAGTGTGATTATTGGAAGTAGAAAAGCTGCAGCTGTGACAGCAGTCCTCTGCTGTGGTGACTTGATAATCGTTCTTGCTTTCCACAGTCCTAATTGTCTCCCATCCTGATAGTGGAGAGTTGAAATAATAATTTCTGTTTCAGCTAACTGCAGGTAGTTGGGGGAAGGTAGAAGATCCACAATCTGAACTTGACTTTGGAACAAACTTCAGCTTCTGCAACTAGCTTCATACTATTGTTTTAATTGAATCAAGTGTGACTTCAGTCCAGGAGATAACTGAGAAGCATTGTTTTAACCAAATCAAGTAGAACCCAGGGTAAAGCGTAGGTATGATTTAAGATAGTAACTAAGAAATAGGATAACCAGTATCTAGGGGTGGAGGTTAGTTAACATATGTATAATTTCAAACTATAAAAATCACAAATCGACTCTGTGTTCTTGGGCACAAGATTTGGGCACTGTATGCCCCTGTGTCTCGCGCGCTCAAATAAAGAACCGCATATGATCACCTTCGTGTGGTTATATGTTTTCCTACGCTAACAATCCAACAAATTTCAGCAATGCTTTTTATTCAATATTCTGATTCTTAGAGCTCACAACCTATGAGAAAACCTATCTGCAACGTTTCCACCGAGGTTCAGAAAACTCCACCATGGTGAAGTGGACTAGTGATCAGAGTACCAAGCACGATGACTTCATGTGCTGGTGACCTGCTTCTCCCCACCACCCCAACTGCTGAGGGCTGTGTGCTTATTTTCACATGCTGGTATCTTGTGTTCTGTAAGCCAGAGCCCTTAATTCCTCAGGAAGCCATGGCATCTGTAGATGACAACTTGGTGCAGGCCCACAGAGGTGTAATGATGTTATCTGCTGTAATGTGGGTGCTGAATTATTGCTGCTGGCTACATGATTATTTAATTCAGGCCAGTTTTGGTTGTACAGCATGTGCAGCTTTCCATATATCTGACTGAAAGGAAAAAAACAGATAATAAGATAAGGACAAACTTATCTTAGACCTGTCACTCCTTCCAACACTGCCCTTCAGGTATTTCCGTTCTCTCTGTTTCTGTGATTCTGCAACTGAATCACCCAGCCTATTTTTCCTGACAGATTGCTCCTGCAAAGCAAAGGCCAGTGACTGTCAACTTTAGTTTTGAAAGTTCAAATTTACACTTACTGTCTTGGGGGAATATTGTCTGGCCTGATTCTGGCATATTCCGTGTAACTTTAGGCACCTCTCTAGCTAACTCATCTAGTTCCTCCTGCATGGAATTTCCTGCTCCACAGGTTTTCCTTAGCATGCTAACATCTTCTAAACATCGTAAACCATCAGACTGTCTATTCTACAGCTTCATTTTGTTTGATGAACAAAATGAACAAAATTTGCAGTGGTCATAAAGTTCTTACATTCGATATACATTGAGCTTCAGTATCTGTGTTCATCTGTGTATCAATAGGAGAGTGAAAAAAGTGTTTCACAGGGTGTACATTTGTTTTACTTTGGCAACCCTATTTTATAAACTCCAAGTGTTTCTAGGTCATGCACCCAGGAGTTTGTCTAACTGCATGGTTACATTTTTTCCTGGTGGATAGTATGTTACCCTAAAAACTTTGCTTTGCTTGCATCCTAAGTCTCACCAGGGGCACAGTTTCCAAATGAATCCTTTTACTGTGTTAGTGTTTCAAGGGAAAAAATTAGACTAAACAGAAAAAATGTAAAATTCCTGATGTGTCCATTGCTTGCATGTTGCACGTAGAGTAGGTTTGGTCATTCTGGTTTAAAAATAATATAATTCAAGGAGTACAAGGTACAGGAGTGAGCAGCAATGGGAAGATTTGGGAATGGAAGTAGATTTGGGAAGTGGCTTCTTGAAGAGAAAATCAGGGTAAAGAGCTCCTATAGGTTCCCCCATGATGGGGAAACACTCAAAGTATGAGTGCACCAGAGAAGGTTTAGAATTTATCTTGAAGTGACCTGCTGTTTTTTCTAGACTCTTCTCAATCTTTTTTTTAAAAGCATTTGGAACTTATTGCAAAACTCTCGTGTACATGGTTAGAGTTACAAACTTTATTAATTGGATGTTGTCTTTGTCATCGAAGACACATGAATTAGTCCAACTACACTTTTTTGAGGATTTTTAGCAGCTTTAATGCATGCTTGGCTAGAGAATACCTATTTTAAAAAGGTATTTAGCTGGAAATAGGTTTGTGACACATGATGACACAAGCCAAACTGTCCTCCCCACAACTCATTATTTTAGCAAAGAAATTATGCTACTGATATAAATATCAATATCAATTTCTGCAGCAAATTGAGCTAAATCTGGAAAAGGACCAATGAACTCCACAGACACTGTACTACATGTCTAGTAAGGAAAATCACTGTGGTGAGTCCCTTTCAAGCTAGTTTTTTACACAAGTGAACCTGAGGAATAATTGTGATAAAACTTCCATAGATGCTGTGTTAAACTCTAATTTTCTTTACCAGGTCATCTAAAAATGATGTATTTGATGTGATAGATAACTGTGTATTTAGGAAAGTTTATATGGGATTTTTTCATTTTGCTCTACCAAGGTCTTTTAAAAGTACTCCTTCACTTGCACAAAAATAGACAGTGATGGAATAGGTTGTACAGCCTGTGCAGTTGAAGGCTGTTCTGAAAATAAGCTTTGATTTTACTTGTCAAAGCTTCATTTTCATCTTGATTTTTCCTTTGTTTTTCTTTTTTTTAACTGATCCTTCTTCCTAAGTCTCTTGACTCAGATTCAAGGATTCCTTAAAAACTGTTGGTAAATTATAGATGAGTAGAGAAAGCAATTCCAAATCACTCTAGGGACCTGAAGTGTGCAGGTGGACACCACCAACAGCAAAATAGTCTGTTGGAGATGCTCTTGAAATGAATCTGACACATCAGCATGTTAACACAAAGTATAAATTGACCAGTTTCTTAATATTTTTCTGTGAGCTCTTTTGTTCTGTATGTTTATCTTCTCCTTGAGCCATGATAGTGACTATAGTTAAAGATATTATTCTTTAAAATACAAATGAGAATTTCAGAGTATAGAACAGAGAGCTCTCATGGTAATAAGAGACAGGTGAACTCTTGTAGCTTCAGGCAGAGTGTTGGAAATTAAACCAGCTTATGCTCTATGCTGTCTACAGCATATAAGAAGGTGTTTTTACTTTCCATTAGAGTAGAACAAATGCCTCCACCAGTTTTGCATTTTCCAGGATCACTTGAAACCTTAAGTGTCCCATTTGTAATAATTCCAAACATCTGGCTGCATAGAATAAAAAATCCCATAATATCTTCACTCTGCCTAGTTATATTCTAAAAATACAGTGAACTGAAGCAGAGTTTGGTTTGGAAGCCAGTAATTGGTGGTGTAGTTCAGAGTTCCAGTGCTGTTCAGTATCTTCATTCATGACCTGAATGATGGTGGAGCTGTTTGTATCTGTAGAAGCATGCTGCTCTGTGGAGTCTATTTCAGTATACACATTGCTAGTTCTAAATGAGTTCTTAAGCACAAAGGTTAGTGCGGGACTTGGGAAAAATAGCATAGGAATTTTTCTCATCAGCTCTGGTTCCCAGTTGTGGGGATTTTGGTCAGGATTTGTCTAAGTTTAGAGCAAGACTTTGAGGAGGTGGTCTCACAGTATTCCTGGAAACCATTCTGCTATTGAACCAGGCTTGCCAAAGGTGACTCCAAGTTACCCTGGTCCCTACCAATTCACTGGACTGCTGACTGTGTGCAGTATTTCTTAAAAACACAGGATCAAAACTACTTTATAGTCATCTAGTAGAATGCAAAACTCTACATGAAAAGTTAAAGCCTTCCCTGAAGAGTGTTTTAAGACTTCTTCTAAGGAGACAGAAGACACGCTGGTGTTTATAAGTGGCTGCTCAAATCCTTAAGGGGATGATATTGCTAAGAACAACTCAGAGAAACACCTTTACAAAGAAAGGAAGTTCTGGAAGGAAGGAAGTTCTGGAAGGAAGGGAGAAATTTCAGGAAGGAAAAGAAAGAAAGGAATTTCAGGAAGGAAGGAAGGAAGGAAGGCCAAAAATGTCTCAGTGCTCATTCAGATAGTCTTATTTCAGCAGGTGTTTGATATCTGTCTGCACTTCCTGCAAACCACTGCCAGACACCAATTAAGAATTGCTCGAGGCAGTGGTTTTGAAGATGGCAATCCTTTTTCAAATGTTCTCAGTTCTTTTCTTCTCTAGGAATGGCACGTTTCCATCCTCTTTTCACAGTAGCACATAAGGCACAAAGTTTATCACTGCTGAAACAAATTCCAGGTCTTTTATCAAGACACAAGCACTTCAATACAAGCTGTGAGTTGCTGATCAGGGACATGAAGGTCAACTCCCCAAGAGCTGGTTGATCCAGTCAAGGGAAGATGCTGTGCAGGCACCAGGCACAGCCTTGGTGGTGTTGATAAAAGTACAGAAATGCTGCCAGGACCCTCTGGGTTGTTGCATATTCATTGTTCAATAGGACCCATGGGAAGAGGTCTGCTCTGTTATACCTGCCCTGCTGGGGGAATGTGGTGTGTGTTGATGCATTTCTAATGGAGATATTAAGTGAGGTACTTTGTTTATATCTATTGTGGTTCAGCTGAGATTATGTATTTACTGGAGATTATAAATCAATTTATTATTGGTTCCCCGAGACAGACACAACGGTATTTATTCATCCCTTTTCTGTACAGAACTCATTAAGTAATGCATGGGAAAACAGCTGTGTGTTTTCATATTTGCAAATGAGTTTCAGTCCATTAAGGTCGTGCTGTGAGGCTTCAATTCCCAAAGTTTTAACAACACATGGCTGATGGGCCATATACAATACTGAAATGTTGCAGTTTTGTGTTTGGGAAGGAGAACATTTAACAGGAGAGGAGTTGTCTGAAAGTGGAAGTGTGGTGGTGGAAATAAGAGCACTATGGAGATAGATATATAATTTAGACTCAAGAATGAACAAAGGACTTAATGGCAGAGCATCTGATGTTGGGATGAAAGTTTATCCTCAGTGAGGACTGCTACCCATAGACAGTGAAACAGTGCTCATCTGACTCTTGAGAAGATTTCTGTGTAGCCATTCTCTGCTTAATTAGGTCAGTTGGGAAAGCAGTAGACAAGCTTTCCTGGAAAGATATCCTTCAACAGGAAGGATATGTGAAGGAAAGAAAGACATCAAAACACCGTGGAGGCTGATAGCAGTTGCTTATAATTATCTCCTTATCCACTGAAACATAGTTAACATATGTAACTAAACTTAGAGCATTTCTTTTTACTCATATTTAAAATATGACTTTCTGCTACTTTATCAGACTTAAACAGATGAATTTTTCACTTATTGTAGCTGACCTAATAACAACTAGTATCTAGTTGTTATTAGGTCAACAACTAGTCTGTAAAACTCATCTTACCCTGTGTGAGTTGGACTCTGCTTCAGATGTTTAGGAACAAGTGAACATTTCAGATGTGCCTGTTTCCTTAGTGCTTGACTATTTGATAGTATTTACAAATCTGTTTGAAGCAATAACTCTAAAACAATTTGACCTGTGACTTCTTTCCAAGTGTGTTTCACACACTGGGGAGATAATCACCACTTACACATTTTTAAAGGTTCTTATCTTTCAAGATTAACATTTCAGTTTTATTTTCTATTATACATTGTAAAACTACCCATTATTGCAAATTCATGTCCTAATATGTAAATTTGTCCTTTACAAATTAGGTATTAATTCCATGGTAAGTTGGTTAAGCACTGTAAGATAGCATGCAGTCATCATATTGAGTAGGAGGGTGTGTTTTCTACTCTTGAGTGTCTGCTTTTGAAACTGATGGCAAAAGGGAAAAAATGGGAGGTATAGTCTTGATTAGTATTTTGAGGGATTTTTTTTTAAACTTGAAGTAAATGTCAAAGTAAAATGAATTGGTTTTTGTTTCTTTAAAATACAAGCCATATTTGTTTTCATAAAAAATGTTAAGATTAAATATTCAACCATTGCAGTTGTTTTTAAAACAGCAAATGTGGTTTGGGTATTTTTATGTTTATTTTTATCTTAACCTTGATATACCTTAGTCTAACTTTCATAACTTGGCAAAATATAATTACATAAAAAATATTTGCACCTAATGCAATTTCTAGATGCCCTGGAGCATTTTTCTTCATCTACTACTGCAGTCTCAAAATGATGCAGGTCTCTGGAGTTCTATGTGATGCATCTGCCAGTCCCACAGGGACATCTAAGGTACCCAAGGGCATCAGAATGATAGTATGTTCTTATGTTTGAAAAATTGAGTCTTATCCTCCTTAATTATTTTAATTTACTATTTTTATATTTTGTTATTTATGCATGCTAACCTCAGTCTAAATCCATCACAGCAAGGAAGTTCTGTCAGAAGTTTTGCCTATCTCCAGCATACCTCTAATATTTCTTCCTAAATAAGCTCGAGTGTATATGCTGGCTGCTGATAATAATCCCATGTAAAAGATTTCCATTTCCCATTGCTTTTCCCTGAAATTTTACTTCTCTTGGAGATGAATAAGAAATGAAGACAAATTATGCCATATAAGTGTGCAGCAAAAAGTTAGTTGTTACTCCAATAAAAAGTTGGGCAAAAAACCATCTGGGGAACTTGTAGCAGATACTTTAATTCTCCCTCTCAGTATGTACATGATCTAACATGCCATTTAGTGAAGAGAAAATCATGGGACTCAGACACCAGACACTTTCAAAGCTGTTTTAAATTCTCATCCAAGGGACATTTACTCAGTAACAAAAATCTCCTGCTGATTTCTGTGAATTTTACATCAGACTTGTACAGCCTTAAGTCTGGTGACTTTCTGTACTGATTATTACCTGGGAAGGTACTGATACTTGAGTAATCTTCTTGTCAGAGCTATAGCTGTAGTAGTGGCCTGTAAAAATACACATCTGGATGCAGAACAGAGGTGAAATACACACATTATCTGAGCTGCCTCTGTTTTAAACAGGAAGGGAAGCAATTTGTAACTCTGACAAATTGTGTTACAGAAATGGTCATGCAAGGAGAAAATTGTGTCCAGCAGGGATTTAACTGTGAGATTAGCATCCTCTGCAGCCAGGGGAGGTTGTAGAGCAGTGCTTGGAGTGGTACAAGGAAGGTAAGAGGAAGGCAGTTGTTCTGCAGCTTACCTGAGTAGCTGCTCTGAAGCCTGAGATGTAGAAGTTCTCTTTTCTCAGCTGCCTCATGGTCATCACCAGTGTGCCATACCCTTGACTAAAGGAAGAAAAGACAGTTCTAATGCCAAGAAATTAGTTCCATCTCAGTGCTTTTTCAGTCCTTGGCCCCAGGCCAGAGTGGTTGTCCTTTACTTTTAGGAGTGTTTTATTTGGTATGGTAGCAGATTAATAAAGAAATAGAGAAATGCTGAACTTGTGCAGTATTAGCATCCTCTGCAGCCAGTATTCTGGGCTTTCTATGCCTAATAAACTTAACCCAGTCTATTCTGAGCAGGGGTACAATTTTTTTGTGGGGCAAATGGAGTATTTCTAATATGCATTTTTTGTGCCAAGTCTTTACAAGAAAGGACAAAATTCAATTGCTTGAATATAAGCACAGAGAATCATCTTGATGCCCTATGGTACTTTAGATGTCCCTGGGGGACTGGCAGATGTGACACAGAATATCACAGAGACCTGCATCCTTCTGTAGCTGCAGCAGGAGGCTGAAGCAAGATGCTTCAGGGCATCTGAAATTTAGACTAGATATAATTCTTTCTGTCTGTGTGTGTGATTATATTTTGCCAAACTAAAACTTTAAAAGTGTTCCTGCTTCTTATAGAACATGAAAAAGAAGAGACCACCAAATCACTCTTTCCTGGATATTTTTGATACCTTGCATTGGATGCCAGAGGCTTTTGTCTCTGTTCCCCACATATAAAATGGGTAAAATATGTAATTTTACACAAGAAAGTTATACTAAATGGTCATTTCTGTTTATAAGTTGTTCAGCACTGTAGTAAACTCATCACAATCCCATTCCCAATGAATTAATTCCAGAATTAATACTTAAATGGTGACTATTTAATAGTGACTGATAAAACAGACTTGCTCACTGGGAGATCACTGTTCATCCTGGGCACTGAATGCTATAAAGGGGGAAAGAGTATTTATTTTGATACCATCTCCTGCGTGTTTCAAGCAGTACAGGTAGCCAAGCCCTTGACAGTTCTGTGAGGCAGCAGGGAAGTTGCACAGGGATGCAGAGCAGGTCTGGGGAGTGCCCTGTGCTATCCTAAGTCCAGCCTGAGCCTAGGAGAAGGTGTTTGGGGTATGGGCATTTCCCTGTGGCTCTAGAATGGGCAGGAGATAGGATGTGAGAAGCTTGCCCGAGGTCAGGATGCTCAGTGGGACATGGGGATCTCCACAGCACAGAAATCCAAACTCTGTGCAGAGAGCAAACAAGGAGCCTGACTGTGCAGTAGTGGTTGATACTCAATGGTGAATGAGGAGTGAGAGCTATGTCCAGATTATGCTTTTAAAATAAATACATTAATAAATAAGATCTATTTATTAAACTGAAAGAGGAGAGGTTTAGCATAGATGTTAGGAAGAAATCCTTCACTATGAGAGTGGTGAGACACTGGAGCAGACTGCCCAGAGATACTGTGGATGCCCTAGCCCTGGAAGTGTTCAAGGCCAGGCTGGATGGGACTCTGAGCAACCTGGGATAGTGGAAGGTGTCCCTGTCCATGGCAAAGATTAGAACAAAATGATCTTTGAGGTCCCTTCCAGACCATTCCGTGTTTCTCTGTTTCTGTGAAATTATTTAGAGAGAAGCAGAGACAGTGAAGCCTGTCACAGCTGCTGTTTTCCTTACTCAGTCTTTTTGATCCTGTTATCCATCTCATACTGGGATATTTAACTGGCCAGATCTTTCAAAAAAGGGGTGCCCATGTCCAGGGCACTACAGCACTTCTTTCCAAAATAATGTTGCATGACCCTGTTAACAATTCTGTTCTCCCTTTAAAATTTATCTCTGTGTATATTGTTAACTTGGTCTGTGTTAAGAATGTCTTCACATTTTATCAAAATCTTTCTAATTGTTGAGAATATTAAATGTAACTTAATATAGTGCTTAAACAGATTATTGAGTTTGATATGGATAGTTCAGCTGTCAGCAGTGCCTGTTGACATTTCCCCACGTCACTTTCTTTTCCACCTTTTGATGGTTACAATAAACTCCATTTTCTGCATTTTAGCTGATGATTTTCTGACCTGGAAACACTTTCTTTACTGTATTCCAGTGCACCATAATCTTGTCTCATTCACAGCTAAATCCATGCCATGTTTTTCTCCCTCCCTTCCACCCAATCTTGTGTCTCTGCAGCTTTGCACTTTATTACATAAACCTTTGAATGAGTCTGTGGTTGTCAAACTTGCTCTACTGTTTAACTGTCTTTTGTAAATACATCAAAGCCAGGTTTTTCATGCTCCAGCCTAAGCAAATATCCATAATGTGACAGTTTAAAATGAAAATTTTACCATCTTGACATGTTATTTGTACTAGTTCTGAGTGGGTGATGAAATCAGGTCTCCTGTAATTAAAACATTTAATGCTCTTTTAAGTTTTTCCTGAAATAAAATGGGATGTAGTTTTCATTTCTCCCAGCAGTGCCTGTGTGCTTCTCCTTACTGCTGACAATTGAAGTGTTTAAGTGTCTTCTAAGTCACCTATACTGTCTATTGCCTTTAACTTCCTTCTGAGCACTGTCCCAATGTATGTCCTGCTCTATTCCTGCTCAAAGAGGTTATGAAACCCTCCTTTTCCCTGCTTCTCTCTCTTTATAGGGTCTAGTTCAGCCTGATTTCCAGCAATTTTAATTAATCCTTTAAACTTATATTGGTCTTACTCTTTCTTTCCTGTAGTGGTAGGAGAGAGTTAAGATTGTACAATGTAAATTAAGAGAAAAGCAAGTAGAACACACACTCCATGACATTGAATAGACATGAAATCATCTGAAATGGATGGAGAAGCTTCCATTGGCTTCTGTGACTTACTGATCTATTCATGCCAAAATGGCAAGTGGGAGCATGTTTATGAGTATTTATGAGTATTTATGAGTTTAGCTTAAGGTTTTAGAAGTTAGCATGATAAAAAGTAAAACAAATCTTTAATAAAGGATATAAAGGAAATTTGATGTCTTACATAGCAAAAATAAAGGGCTTTTCATGATGGTAGCAGGATTTGCTATTTATTGTGAAGGGTAAGTTCAGAGTCTTGTTCATAACTTTTTCAAAATACTGTTTTCAAGAAGAGTTATTTGAGATAAATGTGACCAGCTTATAAGCCATACTCTATAGGCAACTTCAAAAGGAGTGTAAGCTTATTCCACAGGTGTGGAATAAGCTTACACTCCATAGGTGTGCAGAATGCTGATAATAACAGTATACAAAGAATATATTTTTTTTTCTCCTTAAAGAAGTGTCTTTGACATTGTAGAGAAAAACCTACAAAAATATGATGTGCTGATCAAGAGTAAGATATTTTTCTGGAAGTATTGTGAAAAATTCTAACACCCTATAAATTTTTCCGAAGTTATTCTTTACAAAACAGTACCCACTTTGATTATGTGATTATTGACTTATTTAAGTGTTAACTTTAGTTTTCTGGTTTTTAAAATAAAATCCAGAACAATATTAACTACTTTTGATTCACCTATATTACATTAAGTTTTCCACTCAAGTTGAAAAAAAAAAAGAAAAAAGGAATGAAGAAATAGGGTCTTGAAGCCTTCATGATAATGCAGGCTCTTAGGGTGACAGATTACCTCAGTTTTAAATTGCTTGAAAAAACACTTTGTCAGGTTGTTTTTCCCATCCCAGGAGAATTTTTTAAAAACACCTCTCTAACTTACAAGGGCAAGTGAAAAGTTTGATTAGGAGATACCCTGCTCATTATTTCTGGGAGTTATTTGGTTATCCTGGGCCCCATTTCAGGTTTGAGGAGTGCATTACATCCCATACAATGCAGAACGTGGTGCTGTAAGCCTTGCTGAAGTGAAAGAATAAAATAAAAACTATCAGTGGAAAGTAGTCTGGGGACTTGGCCCTTGAGTAAGGTGATCTGAGAGGGAAGTGTTCAAAACACTTACTAAGCTTAGGAGGAACTCATCACTTTGGTGGTGGACAATACTTTGAATGATAAAAAATTACAGTGTTTCCTATCAAAGGTATTTTTCTTCCAAGTGTCACTATGGGAGAGTATTACTGACTCCTGTTTGCATCCGTTTGCAGGAATCTCGGTGGCCTTTCTTGTTTGGAGTAATCATTGTTCCATCATTGATACAAGCTGTGATTCTGCCTTTTCTTCCCGAAAGTCCTCGGTACCTCCTACTCGAAAAGCATAACAGGAGCAAGGCAGAAAAAGGTATGACATGTTACTTTTTTGCAATAAAGTGTGTTTATTGTAGGGATTCAGGCTGGAGATACCTCATTGTCTTGGTTTGGCAAGACAGGTATCCGTCAGGGAAAGTTGGAGCTCTCCTTGGAATGGAGAGTGTAAACCCCCTCCATCCAAATTATTATAATTTTGAAATTAGGGGCTTTCAAGCTAAAATATGGGAATAGGAACAACAGTTCTTTACTAGGAATATTAAAAATACAAATGCAGTAGTACAAAAAAAAACCCAAACAAGCAAAGAGACAAAAGTCCTAGAAAACCCTGAGAGAGTCGGAAATATTACCTGACACCCTGTTTGTCAGGGTGTTGAAAGCAGTTCACATAAGTTCTCCTGGAGTAACAAATGTGGTTTTGTTGGAGTAGAGATGATCCTGTAGAAAAAGGGTCCAGTGCTGGCAAAATGGGTCTGGTCTTCCTCCAGGAATCCAGTGCAGACAGGCTGCTTGGTGTTCCTACAGCTCAGTTTTTATCTGGGTAGGAATGGCTGGCTCCCCCCTCTCTGGGTGGAGCATCTCACAATGGGATGATGTGATGTGTCATGTAACTGGTGAGCCTTAATGGCCCATTAACAGAAGATATCCCCTGGAGGGTGGACAGTTGTGAAAGATATGAGAAACACTGCCCCACCTGGTTTTAACAGCTGAAATAAAAAACACCTTTTTTTTTTTTTTTTTTTTTTTTTTTTTTTTTTTTGTTACATTACCCATGACACTGATTCTGATACCACTCTAGAAGCAGAATATTCTCATAGGAGACAATCTCTTGGCAATAATTTTTCTCACCTTTTTTATTTGTCTCTGTATGCGTAAATATAGCTGTACCTTTGAAGTTTTTATAAATCAAATTCTCCAGCAAGGTAACTCATATAACATTACACATGGTGATCCAGAACTAACCAAATCAGCCTGCTGTGGTGTGCCAGCCACTCTGTGCAGGGCTCATTTGGAAGTGAAAGGTGCTTTCAGTCATTGTGACTCTCCCTTATCAACAGTCTTTTCACACTGACTAATAAAAACACAGATTCCGTTGCTGCTTTTTTCCCCAGTAGTCGCTGTGTTTGACCCTGTGTTTTGTAACTCAATAACCTTTGTAGATCTAATAAAAACCCCACACATCTGTTTAACTGAAACACTCCAGTGCTTCCATATTGCCTCAGCTTCACAGATACAGAATATTTTGTCCTTACTTTAGGTTCCATGTATAAAACTATTTGCTTGCGTGATCACAGCTGCTGCATTCTCCACACCAGTAAATTTACCATGGTCCCAGTACAGCTGAGAGAATGTTAAAAATTTGGTTTAGCTCTATTGTAATGACATATGAAAAACAGGAGGTTACAAAAAAGGAGACTGATTATAATACCAAAATACCAAACATAAGTGCTTTACAAATTATTCTTAAAAACTTCATTTGAATATTATCCTTAACATTTTCAGTCACGAACTAGATGCTTGCAAAATTACTTTTGAAGTGTGTATCAACACTTGAAATATAAAATTAATAATATTTTAGCATTAAATTAATGCAACTCTATCCAGTTTCTTCTATTTTGAAACTGAAAATTGGCCTTTTTTGTTCTGAAGAGCCCTCTGAAAAAGAAATAGCACACAAGTGAAGAGACTCCCATGTTATCTCAGTTTGGTGTTGAATGAAGAATGCTATAAATGTTGGAGCCTCAGACACTTAGAGATACAGTTCAATGCTTAAAAAAAGAAAGAACACAAAAGCAACAAGGTTTTGGGAAGAGTTCTTTAGCTTCACAGAGCCAGCAGAGTTTTGAGGAGGCAGAGAACCACTTTTCCAAGGACCATGAAGGAAGGGGCTGCCCTGCCAGCTGTGCTCAGAGCACCCAGCAGGATGCAGGACCCAGCTAGGGTTGGGTGGAAACTTCTGTGTCACCATGGCTGGGCAGGGAAGAAATGCCTTTGGGTGCCAAGTTTGAACGGGCTCTTTTCTGCCTGATAAAACTGTAGATATATTTCCAGAGCTATGGCTGGCAAAGAGTCTGCATCTGCAGTGCTGTTGCATAATGTCACACTTGCTATGAGGAACTATTGAAAATCCTGCTACAGTACCTGGAGACCTCAGCACCGGCAGTGAAACTGGACCTCTCATAGACTGGTTTTAAAAATTATAAAACATGCCAGTAAAATAACACCACCTGCCTTGAAATACACATCATTTACTATTGCTGGTAATGTGCCAACTGCACTCTGGGATGTTTTCAGCATACATGTTCTGAAAATGATTTGAAATCTAATCCAGTGGTGTTGGAGGTAGGTTTTGGAGCAGAAGGCATCAGGAGAGGAGTTGTCTGGGGAAATGAGCTTTAGCCACTGGCTTGCTGATTACAGGAAGATGGCTTTCATGAGCCACCCTAAGGACTATAAATTTAGATACTCCGATAAAAAAGAGACAACTGATATAAAAAGCTTTTCAAAATAACTGCATATGTTCATGTGCTTTTGGATTTTATTAATTCTAAAAGAATAAAACTAAATTCTGAGATATGTTGTAGCACACAGTGTAACTCATTTTGAGTGTAGTCTACAGTGGAATTCAAAAAATAGGAGAGTGAATCAACAATCAAGACAAATCATCTGGATATTCACATTATCAGCAGAAATGGGGGAGGAAAAGTCTAGGTATTAAGGAGACTGGAGGAGTTGCGATTTATTAAAATGCCCTTCTGCTTGTAAGTGATATAATGACAAAGCAGAATTCTTCATTTTAATGATGACTACAGTAATGCTTTTAAATCATTTACCTCTTAGCTTAAATCTGCATATTAATATTGGAAATTTGCAACTCTTTCTACTGACTACATCCCTTTTCTTTCTCTTAATGGATCCAGGTTATTCATGCAAATATATATTTCACTGTGGATTATAACTTGTCAGAGAAATATAAAACTATTATTTTCAAAAGGTCTGCTGTATTTAAAGCAGATGACTACATTCTTTATGAAATAATCTAAAGTATGCATGTATATCAAAGCTCCTAAAATGGAGCTGACAATATTAATCTTAGTAATTGTTTTAGAGCAATGATATCAAGTGAGATAATTTAAGTAATTGAGTTTCCACAAAGTTTTGCCCCTGCATTCATCCCTTCCTTTTCTTCTTCATCTCAGGAGATAACCAGTAACTACCAAAATACAACCTCTTTTCTGGCAGATGTCTTTAAGGGGCAAATAAGAGACTGAGAAAAGGGGAAGGACCAAAACGTGTTGTGTAAGCAATGAGAAAATGAAAGAATGAGGGTCGAGAGTAGAGCAGAGGGGTATCATGTGCAAGCCTAAACCACACCACCACAAGAGAAGCTATTCTTTGGGTCACAGGGGCAGCAGTGCCTCAGATGAGTGAGGTCTGCTGATCCCCATTAGCAGGGTTTTTCCCTGCTTTCCCCTTTGCAGCAGTGCAGGTGGTGCACACTGAGGGCAGCTGATCGGACATACGGACACCGTGTCTGACGTGCTGCTGTCTGCTGCCAAAAGCAGGTCATCAACCTGTGCCTTACTCCCTGGGACCCAAAGGAACTGAACCATCATATTCCCGTCTCACTGCTGAATGGGGGATCCATGTGTTTTGGGGAGAGAGCAGTCCACTGGAACAACAGAGTAATCTGTAAACCTGCTTTGCCCAAGAAACTAAGTCTGAATGAAACAAGGGCAGAACTATCCCAGCTCCTCTCCCAGGTCCCATAACTAATACTCTTCTCATTTGATAAGAATAGAAGAGAAGAAATTGCCAAGAATTTAACTGATGTGATCCTTCTTAATCAAGGCCAGACAGCACACGAGAAATGGGTACTGAAGTGGTTGAAGAGAAGGACTTTGGAAGGAGATTGTGGAAAGGAAGAATGACAGGGGTAGAAACAGGAAAAAAACAGAAAAACCTGCTGCTATAATTACATCAGTTTACCATCCAGGTTCTAGGACAGTAAGACAGGGATTTCACATTAGCTGTCTATTAGTTGCATGCCAAGTTCACCCCTGATCTGTGAGTATCACAATGATGATAAAGTAAAATCAGTAGTAGTAATAAAATGGAACATTTGTTATGATTAACAGCATTGGTTATAAACACTTGCAGTTGGTAGGAACACCAAGCAGCCAACACTTGCAGTTGGAGAGTTGAGGTGTCTTTTTTGAAGTGCTCTGTTACAGGGAGGAACCTTGCATTTCCTATGCAGCTACAATAGCAGGTCATGTAAATCAATAATGGAATTCAACTGGTACCCCAGCTTGCCAGAGAACAAGAATTTTGTTATGTCTTAAGGGTCAAACAACTTGGATAAAATGTCACAGCAACATCTGTTGGTGACATACAAAATCTGTTCTTCAAGTATGTTCAGTCACACATTAAAAGTCCCATGGTTATGAAAGAAGCATTACAACAGGTATAATGAGAAGCATAGATTTAAAATTTTAGAAAGATGAATTAGGGTTGATGCCTTTTCATGTGACAAAAGAGCATCACTCCTGTTTAAAAAAGTAGGTAGCAAATTTTTTACAAAGCCCTTCAGGGGGACCACATAGACTGAAGAGGTCTTAAACCCAAAGTTACAGGAGGAACAAGTTACTGCAAATCCAGTGGTTAAAATAAGTTGTTGTGACTGACAAAAAAATATGATTTATTCTTATTTCTCTGTGGGTTTTGTATGTCTATAAGGATTATAAACTATTCTTACTGGAAAGAAAGAGACAACCATGACTACTACACTTGCTGGCTTTTGGCAAAGGCTTCATCTCAGATGTTTGCCTGCCAAAAGCTGGAGTGCTTGTTGTGTGTCTGATTTGTTTTTAAACTTTTCTTAAAGCTCCTGTCTTTTAGAAAGGATATTAGGTCTTTGGACCTTTAATACTACTCTGTTTACCAATTCTTGTGTTATTTTAAGGTGACATGTATATGTTTTGTTTTACCTGTACATCTTGGCTAGTTTCAGGTAAAACTGAGCAGGCTTATTGATGTGTGTAAAACCACACATACAAACAGGTAAAGATGTAATCCTTAACTGGATAATAACTCTAACAAGATCTGTGTGTCCTTTACTTAGATGAAGAGGGAGGTGTCATGTGGGAAAAGCCTAAAATCATTTGCCTGCAGTTATATTTCCTGATATTTTTTCTTAAATTTTGCTATGCTGCATGCTAGTAGATAATCAATATTTTTCTAGATTTAAATAGCATTTTTATACTTATAGCTCTTCTAGGAAGATACACCTGAATTATTCTGCTGGATACTCAGTACTCTAACAAAAATAGTTTATTTGAAAGTAACTATTAGTTCATTTTGTAAATTATTTCTGTGTTGACATGGAGTTACTACAGGGAAATTTCTACTGTCTTCAACAGTGGCCAAAGAAGGTGTTGTTTAAGCACAACTTAGACAAAGATGTGTGAGACAGTGTGACACTGGATTTAATGTAATTAATCATCAAGGAAGTGAATGTATCCATGGGAAACAGGTGACGATAATACTCCTGCAGCTTATTTTAATTTTTTGTCTGTTACTTTTCAAAGGATAAGCTCAAAAAACTTTGACCACTTCTTTCTTTTTCTACCCCTCTGGCCTGGTGCTGGGTTTATGCTGTAAACCACTCAATAGCACCTTGATCTTTTAAAATTTCTTCTCAAAGTTTGCATGTTAATTCTTTTGATAACAACTGCTTTCTTTGCAGTCCTGGAAGCATTATAGTGGAAAAAGAACTAGTAATTCCCCATGTAGCTGAGATGTTGGGTGTCTGTTTTCAGTTAAAGGTCTGATTGGTTTTAGACTTGGTACCAACTGATTTTTTTCCATTTCTTTAAACCTCTTTCAGGTGCTTCACCTTCCCTTAGGCAAGATGAATAAAAACTGGGGGTGTAAATGGAAGGGTTTCTTGACTTCTTTCCCTTTGACTGGAACCATCCAGTTATTTTCCTATTTATGAAGGCAGTATTCCAATTTTTGAGGGCTGAGCTTCTATATCCTTTTGATCCACGGGAATTAAATAATAATCTGGAAAGTTTTAAAAGTTTCTAGAACTGCAGCTCCTTAGAGGGATTAAAGTGTTGCATGAAAATAAGGCTTCCCCACAGAGAGAAGCAGCCAGTCACAGAGGGAAATGAGTCACTGCAGCGAGGAGAGGAACGACTGCTGTGCCTCTCAGTGCCAGTAATGCCAGGCTGTAGAATGTAAAACTAATAAATTGATCGTCACACATTGAAAGACTTTTGAGTTTCTCTATCTCCCTGCTAATGCAGAATTTATTTCCACATTATTTACATCTAAAGTTGTGATTCTTATGGTACTGAAAAACTGGTAGTGGAAGAAATTAAAGTTGAGTTGTTGAGTAGCAGGAAAATGTTTTTCCAAGAAGTGCAAAACCTTCCAAGAAGGTTGGGTGATGTCTATTAAAAATTATGCATGTATAGCATAGCAATTTCTTAGCATTTCTTGACTTGTTAATTTTAAGTATCCATCAAAGTTGCCTAGTGGCATTTACATCTCTTTACTTAACACCAAGAAGGAAAGAAAAAAAATTGAGTGTCTGTGTTTTTCCAGCCTTGTCCTTGACAATTTTGCTAATTGCAGTTTTTTAGTTCCTGGTGCCTCTAGAGACACAGCAAGCTCCCTTGTGCAGAAAAGACAGATTGCTATCTTTTTACTTGACTGCATCTATATTTTTGACTTGTGTGTTCTAAAGTAATGCTGAGGATTCTAAGGACAGTAAAAATAAAGAAAATGATGTACTGACCTAATTACACTGATAAACCAGATGCTTAAAAATCTGAGAGAATTCTTTCACGGAAAACTATGGTGATATATGTCTGGTTGTTCTCATCTTTCCCTGAATTTTTTTCTCAGTTGACAGGCTAATAGTACTGAGGAAAGTGTAATTTCAGTATGAGACAGTGACTTAAATACATTGTAGGCACACATTGTTCTAATTTTACATTTCTTATCACTGTTTTAAATACATTTGACTCATTAAAATGAGTGTTTAACATGCTATTTATTAAAAAATAGGCAACAACAAAAGACAAAATTGAGCAGCTTAAAGTTTTAGTTCTGAGGTCTCATTTTGTTAATTCATTTCTGATTGTACAGCTTGTGTGAAAAGACAGAGCTCATGCTTTGACTGAGAGATTTAAAAATTCTGACCTCTCCTCTCACAAGAGAGAAACTGGTTATCGGAATATATGAATGTGATGAATTGACTCAACACCCAGAGGTGGTTCATCCCTTAAAAAAGTCATTTTTCTTTTTAAGCAGAATCATGTGAGGTCCATTAAAGTGCATTAGAAATGTTAAATGTCTCAGTAAAACTTGGCCCACATCTCAAGTTAGTTCCCTGCACCACCAGATTGGGAGCCAAGTAGGATGTGCAGCCTTGTGCACTCACCAAAGTGTCAGAGAGGGATGTTCTGGGGAGGCCACCAGATCATTTGTGTGATCTATCCTTCAAAATAATGAAATGACACTATTTGGCCTTTTTACTTACTGGGTAAAGATAAAAATTTGTGACTTCAAAATCAAAATAGAGTCTGGATGTATAACCATGACTAGTCAGTATCTCTAGTTTTTGTGACAGTCAAAGTGCTTTTTATGATCCAAAGGTGTGTAAACATACTGAAATATGTGATCATTTGTTTATAGGCAGTCATGCAAAATTGTGGATAAGAAAAATTCATTTCTCTCTTAGGTGAACTAAATAAACTTATTCATTTAATAAAAATAACAATTTTAAGTGACCTGCTGTGTAAAGGATTTTTTTGGAGTGTTAGCGTCCTACTGGGTTGCAAGCCTTGTTTCAAAAGTGTGCGTAATGTCATTGTTTCTCTGCAGTCACTCTGAGATGATGAGCATTTTAAACATCTCTTAAAATGCCAACCCCTGGGGTTTATTCATTAGACTGAGACAAAAGTATCACCTGCATAGACAGTATCTGTCAAACAAGGCTGGTGGAGACACATCACATCCAGCAGAGGTATTTCTGTCTTGGAGGAGGTGTGAGGTGGAAAGCCTCACGGTGGAAGGATATTTCAGTGAGTTATCAGTGTGCAATACTAAATGATGTCTGGGGGAGATGAGATTGGTTGGTTGTTTGCTTACATTGGGCACGTAAATTTGTTCCCATGACTCCAGCACTGAAAAATTTAAAGTCTTGAACTGTTCTGGGTAATTATGTCTAATATTTAAAACAAGAATATGAAATAATATGAATAACAGTAACTATTCCTTTCCAATGTCTGCCCTTTCTTGGTTTACCAGACTTATATGCATTTTAATATCTTACTACTTCTCTAATCAGTCTTTCTCCAGCAATGAAGCTAGTTATACTGTTAGGCTGCAAAAGTAGCCAAGTCAAATAATGTTCAGAGGTGCTTTGGTATAAATATTTTCAAGTCACACAGGGTTTTAGCTCTTCTAAGGTCCACACTGGATCTTAGGCTATATTATATATGAAATAAGATAAGAGAGATCTTGTAGGGAGACAAATAATTTATGGTTTTGTTTCAGTTTCTGAGCCTAATAGCAGAGATGAACCAGATCTCATCCAGAGCAGAATTATATTGTTGGCAGAAGAATAATTAAGTTGTCATGTATACCTCCCGTTTGTGCCAAACATTTCCATTTTAAAGAGTCAGGACAGTTATAAATGCACACAGGGCCAAGTGTCCAGTCTAAAGTACGTGTCCTCTCTTTGCAGCATTCCAGAGATTCCTTGGGAAAGATGACGTGTCTCGGGAAATAGAAGAGGTCTTGGCAGAGTCTCGGGTCCAGAGGAACACCAAGCTGGTGTCGATCGTCCAGCTGCTGCGAACACGCGCCGTGCGCTGGCAGATCGTCACCGTGGTCGTCACCATGGGCTGCTACCAGCTCTGTGGGCTGAACGCTGTAAGTGTCCTTCCTCAGGCCACGGCAGCTCCTGGGGAGCTCCTTCCCTTTGGAACAAGGTTTGGGCTCTACCATTTACCAGCTTAGTTCTGTGGGTTCCCTTTTTTGGCTGTTTCTTACTAGTAATGACTCAGTGGGAGCAGCGTGTGGGAAGATCCACAGACGTCTGTATTGTTTGGGGGCTTTTGAAACAAAGAGAGTTTGAGGAAAGCCAAGGTGTGTTAACTTTGAAAGAATACTTGTAAAGGGAGAAGAGGTCAGCAAAGAAAGAGCATACAACTTTCATTTCTGATACTCAGATTCTCCATTTCTAGATATGCCCCATGCTTATTCAGAGTTTTTCCAGTAGACATTTCAGCTTCGATTTGTGCAGTCCAACACTTATAGAAGTCAGCAAAACTTCCTGTAAGTGATTTTAAAAGGTCACACTCCATATTTGATTTTTTTTTTTTTTTTTTTTTTCTTTTTTTTTTCTTTTTTTTTTCTTCAATATTCCTGTCTTGGAAAGTGAAGCAAAAGATGAAAAAGACATAAACCAGCAAACCCTATTGGCCATTAATATTTCTGAGGCTAGTGGATGTCAGAAGTCTCCTTTGCCATCTGTCTGAGCCTATATGAGAAGGTCACAGGACAGTTTAGGTTGGAAGATTCCTCCACCTGGTCCAAGCCCCTGCTTAGAGCAGGAATGACTTCAGAGTTATCTCAGGCTACTGAGGGCCTTGTGCAGTTGAGTTTTAAACATATTTGAGGGTGAAGAGTCCATAACCCTTCTGGGCAACCTCTGCCAGGTGTTTACACCACTTACACTGCAAAAAGTGTTTTCTTTATATCCAGTCAGAACTATCCTTGCTGCAGCCTGTGGCATCTGGCTTGGATGATTTATGCTGCACAAAACAAATATTCTCATGAAGCACCTCAAATGGAAAGGGGTTTTTGTCATAGTTCAAAGGCATTACTTGTTTATATATATAAAAAGCAATATTCTTGCTACTGCAAGGAACTCTCACTGTGCTCAACAGCAGTCTCCAGCTAGATTTTCCCACCAGGGCTACTAAGTCTTTGTGCTTTTGTATCTATGAACACTAGCTCAGACTTATCTCAGGTATCTCTATAGCTTTAAGATTCCAAATAAAAGTAATTTGTCCAAGACCATTTAAAAGATTAATGCAATTGGAACTCTGATATCTAAAAGCTTTTTACAAATCACTCGGAGGGAATTAGAAGAGTTTTTTCATCCTGTGGGGTAAACTATAATAATTTTTGTATAGGTAGTGTTTTCTTCTAATGGTAGGATTTCAGAGCTAATGGCAGGTTATTTTATTCCTCATTGTGGATACACTTTTGAGAAAAAAAAATCCCAGAATTATCTTGTCATCCAGTCTTTTTAAGATTTATCAACACATAAGGAAAAAAAATGACACAGTAATAAACAGGCTGTTCAAATAATGGAGCACATTACCTAAAAAAAAAGTCACAGCTAAATTTTGAGGGGAAATGGAATAGTTTTGTGACTTTGAGGATACTTAAGTTTATAGAAATTGTCCAGTATTCTGTGGCAGAACAAAGCCACAAAGCCACACTCTCTTGGCTTAAGTGAGGGTGTAGTTGGATAGTCAGACATGTCCAGTCCAGAATGAATGCCTGCGTTATTTAAAAGTGTTTCAAAGGCCACTTTCTGAAAATATGCCTCATAAAAACTGGAAACTTTTGTCAGGAAACTTGTGTGTTAAGTTGGCTATTTCATGCCTTCCTTTTTCATTATTACTTTGTTTCTCCTCTCATGCAATGTCACCAAACATGAAAAAAAGTATTCACATAAAAATTGTGTTCTGAAATGGATTATTTAAACTGTTGTTAGGAACAGTTAATAGTAAAACCAAGAAAATTAAAAGAGAGGTCAAGAGAAATAGCTGAACCAACTTGATTAAGAGACCAGGCTTCAAAAACTTGTCTCTTTTGCCTGGCTTTCCTGCCTGATGCTGCTCAAGTCACCCGAAGCTCTGAGATGAGAGGACAGGTCCAGGTGTGACAGATACTGGTGAACCTTGGTTTGCCTGAGTGCATCTGAACCAACCTGCTGGGTGTGAGCCAGCATCAGCCAGGTTTTGCTGGCAGGGAAGGTTCCTTCTAACTCATTTGCTTTGTCTGTAGTGCCCTGTTAGACAGTCTGGTCTTTTCCACAAGTTCCATCTGGACAGGGCATATGGGAAAGTTGGGATTCCTTCAGGCGAGAATCTCAGGTCATTCTCCAGGGAAATTGCCAGCTGGCAGATTTCTGTAATCATCCTGCTGGTACCTGAGAATGCTTGCTTCTTTTTAAGGATTTCACTTCAAATAAAAAATTGTTTTGCTTAAAACAGTACATTTGTTTATTTCCACATGGAACAGAAATCATGGTGAAGCTCTGATCATGTTAATGTTTGCAATTATAACAAAATACCAGACAGCCTGACCTAAACAAATTATTTCCTTTTAGTGTCTTTTACTCTGTTAACATTTATTTAGCCATAATAAATTTATTTATCCTCCACCACTTTATCTCAGTTCTAAAGAAATCACAAAGCTACAGTGAAGTTTTCACTTGTGAAGGATATACTTTTGCATATTAAGGAATATACTGTATGACATATTGCTCTAAGGGAGTCATTCCCAAAGTGGGATCCCTAGGCTTCTATAAGGTCGGTTCTTACAGCTGTATTTTGGGTGCAAAGAAATTATTCTGGGATGGATCTGTGGAACAATGCATGTTTTCAGTATGCAAAAGATCTGTCATGGTGTGTGCTTCACAGCTGGTGTGGAGAACACCAGGCAGTGGAGGAAGGGGTGGGCATGCAGTGTCTCTGTCTATGCAAGCCTGTGTCTCTGCTGTTGCCCATTTAGGTTTTGAGCCTTCTGCACCATTTTCCACAGCTCTTTCATTCAAAAATGTTTAGCCTAATCATTAGCTAATTTTCTTAGCTAATGAAATCACTAGCTAACAAAAACCATGTTAGAAAAATAACTTAAGTGAAATTATAAAAGTGATCATTAGCCTTGTAAGTATGCTTAGCAAATTTGCCAATGTTTTTTTCTCTCCTTAATGGTACACAGGCTGAAAAACATTCAATTTTTGACTTGAAAACTGTACACTTTGTTAATTTTTATCCTAATTTGTTTTTGTAATGCTCTGGAGAGTAATAAGTCTGTGAATCTCATCCTGGTTTTGCTCTGCCAGTTTTTTAGTCTTACTGTCAGTGGTCAGTAATACTCTTCTATGAAGCCACTTGCAAATATATGGTTTTCAAAAATAGTTGATGTGAATGGGACTCTGATGTTTGCCAGACCTGTTATTTTAAAATGTTGCCACTAAATATTCCCTGCCTGGATAGTGTCACTGCTGGATATGGTTTTACTGACTAAACACGATTGACTCCTTCTAAGTCATACAACCTGTATTTCTGTCCCTTAGTGACAGATGCTTCAAGCCTATGATTAATTTCATCCTAAAAACAGAATTTTACTTTTCCCCAAGCAACTCTAGTCTTAAAGGTATCTTTTCTTTATGTGGATAATAAAGAACGATTGGAGGGATGGCTTGACTGTAGATGTCCACACTCCAGTGAGGTTAAAGCAGAAATAACACCTTACACTAAAAATGAGCAGCTTCTTCAGTGCCTCACAACCTCTCTTTCCTGTTTTATTCTCTGTTGTAACATGCTGTTGGAGTATTCCATAAAGCTACACAAACCTGCTTGGTAAGCCACACAAAACCTATTTGTATCCTGTTTTTCAAGCTTAAAGTGAATTTCTTTGATTTACTCCTAAAGTGAATTAAGCAAGATTGAGTTGAAGCTGTTTGTAATTCTGCCTGGGTCTGCAAGTGGACCTACAGCAGTGTTGTACCTCATCCACCTGGAATTTGCCCTTTCCCTACATCTGTTGTCCTGTTTGGCCCTCGGTGATTTGGGAGTGCTCAGAGGTTTAACAAGTCTGGCCTTGAGCAGGTTAGATGGTTGAACTGAATACCAATATATTGTAGTTCAACCTATAATGATTGATAACTCATTTTATTCTCTCTGATACAGATCTGGTTCTACACAAACAACATCTTTAGTGAATCTGGGATCCGTCATGAAATAATCCCTTATGTTACACTAAGTACTGGTGCTGTTGAGACTCTGGCTGCTGTTTTTTCTGTAAGTATGCTTATAAAAATCCATTAGCATGCTTGATATTTAAATATTATTGGATTTTATTTTCTTATACAGCTTAAAATATAAAAAGAATAGTATGTTGATTAAGTGTAAGGGTTGATAATGCAATTCAAAATGTTATTTCTAATTTTAATCCTAAACCAATTTTTTTTCTTGGAACATTTTTTAATATGTTCTTTAACTTTAGACTCATAAAAGGAACAGACAAAGTTGGTATGTCCTGCAGTGCTTTGTATGTATGAAGAGGAAGAAGGCAGAAACCACAAGTGGTAACTCATAAATTATTTCACCTGGTAAAGCAACCTTATCTGGTGGCAGTTTATTCACATCTCAGAGTTTTCTCGTGTGCATGCTGGGCAGCAGCAGTGTTGTTCAGAGAAGGCTCAGGCTCAGCACAGCTGCAGGTGTTCAGTGTGGCAGAAGCAGCCACCCAGGGAGGTGGAACAGTAAAGCCATCCTGCTAGAGCAAGGGAGACCCACGTGGTGTTCAGTTCTGCTGCCTCACTCAGGACAAACAGGCATCCCTTCCCAACACATGAGCTCCAGGCCCTTTGCTCTGCTCTCAATGTAGAGGAAGATGCTAATAGAAAATCTCATCCATGCACATTATTTTCCTTCCTATTTCAAAATGGAACAGTTGACTAGGGAAAAAAATGCACTAAATGAGCCAACTAAAACTCCAAGTTTTAGTAGGTGATTGCACAATTAATTGCTAAAGGAAACACATTTAAGTTCGCACTGCAATAAATAAGAAGCAATGGGAAAAGTCTTTGGAATGGAAAGTTGCAAACAAGCGAGTAGTCCTTTCTTTGTTAGAATTTTTTCTTCTTATATTCTATACCAATCGTCTTGGAACAATACTGAACACATAGCAAGCATTTTTAAATGTCAGAAGAATGGTTTTGGAAAAAGAGTCCTTTTCAGTGGCAGAGTAACTGCTTGTGACCTACAAAATGTTAACCTAAATCCAGCTATCATGTATGTTTTCTTACAGTCTAGGACATAAGGACTCTACATGATCACAAATAGTGAATTTCCACAAATCTGGTTTTGACTAAATTTTTTTAAATTAAAGAGACTGATTTTATTATTCATTTTAATAGGTAGAAATAGAGAAATATGCAAGTGCCTACCTCTTATAGTTTCCTCTTCGTGATACTGCGCACATGCTTCTTTGTTTAAGATATATAGAAAAATAATAATGATAATTCTACCACTGATTTAAGTGAAGAATACACCTCTTTTATGTGAAAACAGATGATAATTACATGGAATGATTCCATTATATTAAAGCCATTCTATAAATAGGGTCTGTAATCTTTTCAATTCCTTCTGTGCTGTCAGTTTGTGGGGCTTATTCAGAGCACACTCTTCATACAGTGAGCTGGATGGGTGTGCTTTGGCTCCTGGCATGTGTGGTAACTTTTTGTACTCAAGAGGAGGTTTTTATAATAATTTTTCTGTTAATGCTGCCTGCTGTGCCTCTGGAAATGCTGACGTACCAGTGTCTCTGTTCCCTTCCAATTTCTCACTTCAAGATACACTGCTTTTTAGTCTTAATTTTATTTCCTTAATCTTCATGCATGTCTCATTGTTATTGTTAAAAGGAACAATAACATGGATTTAGTTTTTCAGTTTAGGGTTTTGTAGTTTATTTATTGGAGTAATTTCCCATCAAGTTTTCATGCCTAGTACTGAGGACAGTGGGATTCCTCCTACTCCCAGCCTCTCCCAGTTTTTTAAATATTTTTTTAAATATCTCTTTCACAACCTTAAATGTTAAACCAGGTGCATGGTTTTTGTACCACTCATGGAAGAAGCAGAAGAAAGCAAGAAGAAAACTTAATTTTCCTTGTATTGTTAATATGTTGTGTTTGCTAGCAGAAACCAGATTTTACTCACAATAAACTCCAAGATATCAGTAGAAATAAACAGTTATAGAAGTATAGTTTCTGCCATCTTAAATGAAATAGAAATTGGAAATGTCCTCTAGAAGTCATGTACCATCTGTGATCATTATACATAAATTAGGTGCTCATGAGATTCAGCCTCAGTAAGAATACTTGGGTATTGATGACCTCCATTGATGAGATCCTTATGAATGCCAAAGGAAAATTGTGAAATAGAAATGTATTTCACAGAGAAGCAAAGTAATATTTAGGAGATAAAATACTGAAACTGAAAAATTTTGGAAGTCTTCACTTAATGCACCTCTTGGGAGCAGCAGGACAATAATAGTAATATTGATGTGGTCCATGAGGAAAGACAATTAATATTCCATCCTTTTCACAGCTCTGTACAGCCTCAGATCCCTTGATATGCCCACTTGTAGCATGCTTTGCCTACAGCTCCATCCCTCTTCTTCTCCAGCAAAAGCCATATTAACAAGACACTGAAAGATGAAACATGCATCATAATTTTCCTTTCATTCACATAATTTGGCTGCAACTTCCACTTAAACCAGCACTTCCTAATTTACTTCATGTAATACTTGTGTTGTAGCATTGCATACCTGATGCCCTGGCTTCTCTCTAGGGAGACAATATAAACTTTCTCTATAGTTTTTGGTTAATGAGAGATAATTCCACCCGTTATGCTTAACACAGGTTTGATTTAGAGGGCTGGATAGACAATTACTTTTTAGTGGGGTGCCCATTAATTTCAGTTTCTTTCTGGAGTTTTATGTCCTCTGGAATGAAATACTGAATAGATTTACTACTCATAGACATGTTACAGCAGCAAGTTACTTAACCTGATACAATTCTTTGAAGCAGGATGGAATATACCTAAATAATTCCCTGTGTTTATTAGAAGTCTGTTCCATAACTTCTAAAGTAAGGGCACACGGCAAACTTAGTTACTCTTCAGTAAGATTGATTACTGTTGCTATTTTCTAATTTTTAGTATTTCAGGTTAATTTTATTTGTTGTCTTCCTCTTAGTGGGCAAAGCAAGCATTTTTCCAGTGCCTTTCTTTAGCACAGCAGCAGGGGGAATGGAAAGGGAGACAGAAGTAAATGTCTGAAAAGATTCCTTCCCTCCTCCATGAAGCCAGCATAGAATAAAAGGGAATGTTATTCAAATTAAGCATCCCACATCCAATTTTTGCCATCTGTGGCACCACACTTGGTTTGCTTATAATGTTCACAGAAAGGCTCTAGATGTGGCTATATTGAGAAGACTGTGCCCCAAGTATTTCCCATAGGAGGATGCATGAAGGTGTTACTAAAAGCCTGTGACAGAGACAAGCTGTGTGAAGACTGGGATGAGTTAAAATACATTGCAGTGCTAGACCAAAAAAGAATGTAGAAAAACCTTTGCAGTTACCACACAGAAGTCAGGGAAGCCAGCCTTCTTCAGCAAGCTGATTTTAATCTGCTTTAGGATGTCATGAGAAAGGGCTCTTAGACTAGTTCTTTGTTTCTTTTACTGTTAATAGTTCCGAATATAGAAGGAAATATTCCCTGATCAGGGCATGACACATCTTAAATAAAGGGCATTCCAGACACTTCCATAGGTGTTCTCATCTCCAACATATTCCCTCCATGGTTTCCACAGGATGATGCAAGATATCGCCACTGAAACTCTGGGTCCACTGTGCTCAGAAGAGAAAGAAATACATTCCAGTAGCAGCTGGTCTTAGCAAGTTAAAAAAAAATGGGGTGAAAATGCTAAAATCTTAAGGGTTCCTAGGAAGTTATGTTAAAATCTGATTTTTAGTAAGACTTTTAATGCAGTCCCATGTGACATTGTTCACAGTAAGTCAGAATGGGCCTTCACATACCCACAAATCCCGGTAGGATGCAAGTTGAGAGGGCAAGAATGGGGCAAACGTGGCATTTCCCCCTCTTTCTCCCTCACCCTGACGAGCTGTTGGTCAAGGATTACCAGGATTTGAAGGTAATATCTTGTTCAGTAGTAGGCCAGATGGAGACAGCAGTAGAAAAGAGACTGGGCAAGCACTGTCTCAGGTCACTGTGTTTGTCAAAGGCCAGAGGCATTTGGGCATATTCATCTCTGCAGGGTGGACTGCAGAGAGACTGTGCTCATGCACACTGCCTTAGCTCACAAGTGATCAACAGGATTGCTTTTAGGTAAAGACATTATTCCTTTTTAATTGTTGTAATACACATGGACTTTTGAACAGATGAGGACTGCATGTGTCGAAGTAACCATGTAGTGGCTTCCAGAAAAAAAAGCCTCATCATGATTTTCTGCCTTACAACACCACTTCTAAGACCCAAGGTGTACATGGTTAAAGGCTGCATTTATGTGGTACAAATTCTTTTGTAGTTTATGTTCAGAAATTGGAAGTTTTAAAGATGTATCTTCTGCTGCTGAGGATTAAAAGCATCGGGTTTGAGTAATTATTTTATCAATCTATTCAGCATGATCTGCATTGGGACATTCAAATATCATCCTTAGAAAATAAACCATCAGCCAAAAAAAGCTGTCACAGATCAAGGCTGAGATCTAGTCTGGCTTTTATAGCATAAACATGATAGCTTAATGCTTTTTACTACTAAATCATCACTAGGAGGATCTTTGCTTCAAAAATTTCTACAGTTTAATGAAGGGACAGAATAGGAATAAGGAAATTAGTGGTTTTGTGCTGCCCTAGGGGCTGTTGCCAAGCACTGAGACAAAAGTGGCTGGCTAAGATAAGTCCTTGCATGGGCTGAGTCTTGGCTATGCTGGTCTTGTCAGGTATGGATTATTGAGAGCATCTTCAGTGAATACAAAATTTCACTGCCAAGTGAAGCTGACTAAAGATACATTACTGCAAAATACTTCAGACTTAGCTTAGAAATGTAGTAATCAATCCCATGCTTTGCTGAGAGTAATCTAGACAGGTGCCTGCAGAAGTTGTATAAGATCTTATCCTGTCATGGCTTTAATACAGATACAGGCAAATTGATGTGAGAGCCTTGCAGACAGATTTATTAGAGGCTTGTGCTTATGTGGTCAAAATTGATGCTAAGCCTCTAAATTCCAGGTTAGGTACTTAAATACCATAGCCCCTTTTTGTTTAAAAATTAATAATTCATACCGTAGACTAATGGATATACATCAAAATATTAATAAAAACCTCCAGTTTATAATTCTCATTCTGCTGTTCCTCTCCTTTTCCTGGGTACAAGATACTACACATTGTGTCATAAACTGATATAAATGAGGTTATCCATCTTAATCCTGATATTTAAAATGGAAATAACACAGTATTAGCTTGCCATGTTAAGTCTGAATCTAGTCACAGAGTCTTACTCAAACCTTTGTCCAAAATACATGAGAAAGGAAGCATGGCTATTCTTGACATTAACTTAGAGAGCAAACTTCTTCACAGAGCTGAGACATCAAGAAAACCTGAGAGGGTTTGCTTAGTTATAATTTAGGGCCAGGGTATAAGTAGGGAATAGTATGCAGCAATCTCCTGTTTGGACTGCAGGACTTGCTTGCACATTTATTTTATTCAAGGAAGCTTGTCTGATCTATTTTAATGCACACTGCTTTCATTATGTCAGCCCTGGTATTTGCAGCTGACTCAAGTGAAAAGGTTGACATTTGCTTCTTTAACTTTATTCACAAGTGTTTCCTGACAGACAGAAGTAAGTTGTGTGAACTGTTAATGTAGTTTGTATATCAGTTGCCTTTTTATCACGAAACATTTGTGTTGAGAGAATCTTGGTTGCAATATTTTTTACACATTTTCAGTAACTTCAGCTGTGTTAATCATCATGACTGGGTATAGGTTTCTACAAATGCATGTTGATGATCACACAGAAACAAGTATCAGCCTACACAGCCTGGCACATAACTCAGGTGTTATCACAGGAAGCAGTTGTCATGTTCTGTTGTCTGTATTTGAGCATACACTGGATTTCTTGTTATTTCATTTATTCCACTGTACAGTATATTTTGACTTGACTATAGATCTTCAATAGGTAACAGTTACCAGTGCATAGCTGTGGAGCATTCAGAACCATAAATACTTGGAAACTGGTGAATCATCTTCCACTTCTTATGAGTCATAAGCATCTTAGTGGGTTTTGCGAGTGAACAAGTTTTGGATTTGTATAATCATAACTAAAAAATTTAGTTGTTTTCTGTTTATAACCTCAAAAGCAGCATTGCTTTCACCAGGGAGACTTCTGTTATGGAACACCAAGTCCAAACTGTCTTCCCTTACTGGAATTTGTTTTACTTTGAGTTTTATAAGTGAAAACTATATATCTTATTTGTCCCATGTTTTGTATGAGAGTCATCTATGAATTTTTTCCATCTAAGAGAAACGTAGTCCCTGACCCTGTTTTAATAGTTGTCCATCTTAATTTTTCCTCAAAGGATGTGCAGAAGATGGCATTCAGTCTCCAGTAAATGATATGAAAAATAGTTGCGTGATTCTGACTTTAACTTATTTGAAGTGGTGCATTTTAATATTAATAATTTTTTTTTTCTCATAAGAAAGCCAAGTGTAATTAGTAATTTTAGTAGTTACCAACATGAAAAGTACATCAGCTGTTATAACAAAATGTGTATTAGCCTATTTTAATGAGTCAGACTAGCAGAGCTTCAAGTCACAGCTTTTTAAGAAATTCTTCATTGTGTTTTTCTCTAGTAGATAAGTATTTAGATTTTGTGATTTACATTCAGATGTTAAATATAAATTCAAAATGGGTGTAACTGCACAAGTATCACTATTAAAATGACTTGTCTGAGCAAAGTTTTCTGCTGCGTGGATTTCTTTTGTTTGGATATTCTAATTACATTAATTATCCAAAATAATGACCAAAAGCTTATTCTATACTCAAGAAAAAAAGAAATTTAAAATAAATTTTGGTTTAATTAAGATGTAATTTGTGCTAAAAATATTTAAATCTCAAATTTTAAATGTTTTAAACTTGAATTCAGAGAGATGTTGAAATTAGGAAACAGTCAAAATGCAAAAGCAAGAGACTATAATTAATACTTCAATGTACTGACATTTAAAAATTATGTATAGTAAGAACATTGTCATAGAAATTTGATGCATATTTGTAAGCCATTCAAACAATGAACAATTTTTTCAGTGGTCTTAGATAAGGGTACCATGCTGACTTGTTTTTTCGAACATGTTAAATTTTGTAAACATATTTATGAGCACAATTATGAATGTCACAGCTTATGAATAGTGTAAAATCAACCCTCATGTGTTTAATTTGGATCTTCATGTTTACTGTGAGAACATATTTCATGGTCCAAGTTCTTCAGTGCTTTCTCAACAAAGTCAAATGTCCCTTTTGTTTTCCAGGGCTTAGTTATTGAGCGGCTTGGACGCAGGCCCCTCCTCATGGGAGGTTTTGGGCTGTTGACCATCTTCTTTGCAGTTCTCACTGTCTCCCTGACTTTACAGGTAACACTAGGGTCACTATATATTTTCACCCTCTCTTTTACCTATTTTAAACATGTTTGATGCTGTTTTTTCTCTACATTCCTACATAAGTCAATTCTTTCGATCAGTTTGGCATAAAGAGTGAAAGGTCTCACATACTAATTTCTGAATAAGTTTGATTCAAAGCTTTTGCATTAAAAGCTATAGGGACTTTCTCACATTCTCACAATCAGATTCCTTAATTCAAAACTTTATGTATATCAGGAACTATTATGAAGACATTTTTATCCATAACTGAGTAAACAGTTTGCCCATATTCTGTGGGCGTATCTTTGTTTGTAATTCACTCACTCTGAGATTTCTTTTGTGCTTTATATGTCACTCCTGTTTTAGGTTTGGAATTTTTCTTAGTGAAAAATTTCCACATTTGGTGTTTCTTTCAAGTTGGTTTTCTGGTATTTGTATAGGCAATATAAAGACTTATCCTTTGGAGAACACTTGGCCTTAGAATAAAGATGGGAATAGACCTTTAAGCAAGGCCTGTTGTCATAGGACCAGGAATAATAATTTTAAACGAAGCCAGGGTCAATTAAGATTAGATATAAAGAAGAAGTGTTTTGCAATGAGGGTGGTGAAGTGTTGGAACAGGTTGTCCAGAGAAATGGTTGATGCCCCATCTCTGGAAACATTCAGGACTAGGTTGGGCAAGGCCCCGAACAAACTGGTTTAGTTGAAGATGTCTCTGCTCATTGCAGGGGGATTGGAGCTAGATGAGCTTTAAAGGTGTCCTTCAGTCAATATGTTTCTGTGTTTATAAGATTATATGGTTCTAAGTTATCAGATATTACTAGTACTCAATTCCCCAGGTGTTTCAAATTATCAGAGGAGGATTTATTAAACCAGTTTAAACTCTGGCCCTGAGTAATCTTCCTTGTTTGACTTCCATCTGTGTAATAATGTAGTTTGTTTATGTTCCTAAGGACTTTAGAGAGGTAAAACTGACATTTGCAATGGCATGGGTTTGGCTGTTCTTGTTTCATCAAGGTGTTTTCCTCCTGGTTTGGATTCCTGTGTGGTACCATTAATCTGACTTCCAAATATCATTTCTTGTTTGAAAGGAGTCAGTAAGTCAGGCTGACTGGCAGGTCTGTGCCACACCATGGCAGTTTTATTTGATTTACCCCTATACACATGACAATAAAGCTTTATTTCACTTACCTGCCAGGACAGCTGTAAGACAGCTCTCTTCCTCAAGAGAGATGTTATTCCATATTTTGTATGCCGAGTGAAAAATTCCCTTCCAGATCTTTTAAAGCCAAGTTGGGTGCATGAGGACCTTCAGCTGTTTTAAATCCCTGAAGTCTGAATGCCTTTCAGTTTTACTTCCTTTGAAAAGGGTCTCAATGTTTAAATTATTAGAGATTTGCTTTGAACAAAGGGCCACAGTGCAAATAGGCTTAATCTCAGAGAAATTTATATCTACTCCATATTTGCACCTTCTCTTTCTCAGAAATCTTGGATTTGCTTCCAGACAAGAGCCCTAGAATGTGTAATTTAGAAAGATCTACAACCCTTTTGGTTAATGTTAATGTCCAGGAGACCATGTTCCACAGGAGTCCAGTTTCCGCATAACTGGACTAGAAAAAAATAACCCAGACTAGAAGAGAAAAAGCATCAGAAAATGGGGGCCTTTCCTTAACACTGTAAACAATAATTACTTTCTTTAGCAAGAATATTTTTACAGTGCCACTAAAGGTGATGAAAGCACACTTACATGTATCTTAACAAACTTTTCAAAAATAGCAAAATTCTAATAAAAACTTCATTCACACTTTGCTGCAGTAAAACTCTGTTGGACAGAGAAAGAAATGGGCATCCATGGTTTTTTCTCAACTATTAGAATTAGAATGAAGTGTTCACATACATGATTAAGAAATAATTGCAGTTGCTGCAAACTCCACAGTAATTGCTGTTCATATTTCAAATTCCTGACATTTAGATGTCCCAGTAGAGAAAACACTGCTTAGAAGTAGAGGCAAGCTAGCATATATGGCCTTCCTTGTCCATGAAATCAGATTATGGCTGAAAACCCCTGGACTGTGGCTTTGCCAAAGTTCAGATAGCTGGTTCTCTATCAAATGTCAGCCTGTCCTGTATAGTCTTCAGCCAAACTGGTGAACCTTGAAGCTCTATGGGCCATCCTAGATGCTCTTTTTAAACATGACTGGAACACCTGAGGCAGACAGAGGTGTGCTCAGTGTTCCAGGTTGGCTTCAACTTCAGCACAGGAAGTTGTGATTTTTTAGAGTTCTGACTCTGTGGCTCATAGCTTTTCTAGTGTTCCTCTACAGGGATTTCACAGACACCAAGGCCTTTAAACTCAAACAAGGTCCTACAGAAATGTGTGACTTTCTAAAATAACCCCAGATTAAATTCTGAAATAGATCAAGGCATTATCTATTATCTGCGAGTTTTTAAATTATTTGTGATATGTACAATATGTTTAAAATTAATGTCTTTTATCCACCCAGAACACTGTGCATTGGCTTCCTTACCTCAGTATATTTTGTATCCTTGCAATCATCGCATCTTTCTGCATTGGACCAGGTATGTCTATATTATTTCTTCATGTTTCTTTTTACATCTAAGGACAGGTATTTTTGCACTGGCATTATTATGTTAGCAAATCACTTGTACAGAACATTGCTTTGTCAGTAAATCAAAAGGAAAGACTTTTGTTCCCTTGAGCTTTTGGAGGGTTTTTTATGCACTATTTATTGCCTCTTTTTCTTTGTAAGGAGTTTGACATTAAACATTAATCAGTTGTTTATACATCTTCACAACTGAAGTGGTCTAATTGATTGATTGGTTTATTTGGGGAAGAGAGGCTGATGTTTGATGTGACTCTAATGAAATACTGCTGTAATTCTGTGGATCCTCTTTTGAAAAGCTGAGAAAAAATATGCTGCTTTAGAGAAAAATGGGGAGAATACCAAGACATTTCTTTTACCCTTGTTTATGGGAAAAGGGTTTGTCACTAATTTCTGCACAAAATACTGTGAAAATACTGAAAAAACATAGCAATCCCTTTGTCCTTCTGCAAGGACAAATCTCAGGTTCAGCTAAGTCCACTGTACTGCTGACATATGTTTCTTAGACTGAGGTGGGGGCTGCAGAAAATTTAAAATTTTCCTGAATTTTAAATACCTTAGGAATGTCAAATATTGACTTGAAACTTCTTTAAAACTTCCCTTCTGGTGTTTTGTGTGGCTCAGAGGGTTTAAGTGCAGCTACTTGCAACATCTACCATTGGGGGTTTTAAAATATTTGTTGAAACAAACTGAATTTTTTTCCCTATTACAGATATGTTCCCTCAAATTTTAGAACTTGTAAATCAATATGTTCTTACATGGTTTATTTCCAGCATATGAAGATTAACCCTCTGTTTTTCTTCTTCACCTCACCATTCTTCAAAATGAATTCTAGTGTTCTTCATTTAGATAGTTTCTCTTTACTGAGGTTATTTAGGCTTTGTGTTGTACTTCACAAACTCATTGAAGTATAGTGTCTGCAGCTACATCACAAACAGCTGTTGTTAGAAATTACTTGCTTACTTTCTACAGAAATACATTAAAATTAAAGCTTCTGTTGTGTTTTTCACTGTGCTCAGTGCTGTTAAAGCCAAAGAACATTAATAGTGTACCAGCAGCTACCTAGGTGGCCTCTCTGCCTTTCCTCTGTGTGTTCAATCATAGCTGACAAAAGTGGGAATATCTGGGCAGCACTTAACATTGAATTGTTTTAATGAAAATCCCAGTAACTGACTCTTCAGCTGTTGAGAAGAAGCTATAAAGAATCATATTCTGATACCTCTGCAAATCAATAGCAATATTTTAGGTGACTTTGATGGGGGCCATTTTATCTTAAATGAAACTTCTCTGTTCTCTTTAGAGGAGCTTAGCAGATCTGAACTACTTTACTCCTTTTTAGGTGGACAAATTCCATTATTAGCAGAGTTTTAAGATGATTGAATAAGAAGAGAGCATGTATATATTTTTCTGAACAAAGAAATTATTACAAGAAGTCCACATTGCATCCATTGCTTTTTGTATCACAAGGAACAACTCAATAATTGAGTGCAATTACTGTGTCAAGGTTTTGTCCCCCTTTGCTTGTACAGGAAAGACATCAATAGCCTGTGGCAAGTCCATTGGGGAGTCACCATGTCAGTCAGGAGACCTGTGAGAAGGGACTGGTGAGCTGGACGTGTCCAGCCTGAGAGAGGAGACAGCTTTGGACACCTGGAGCAGTGCCACAGGCTATGAGAGGGGTGTTGCCATGGTAGAGCCAGTCCCCTGTTGCTGCATGGTGAGGTGCTGGAGAGACCAAATGCAGGTGTTTAAACATGAAGGATCCAGAGAGGCTGTAAGGAAAAGCTTTTTGCCTCTAGGTAGTTGAGCAGGCTACCAAAGATGTGGAGTCCTTAATTCCAACACAAAGATCAAAACTGAATAATTTGAACTTCTGTTATTCTCCATTGCAGTGGTTGAAGAGTCCAGAGCAAAATATGAACAGGGCAAGTCAGTGAGACATTTTTAGAGAACCAGTGCACATTTTTTTCCAGCTTAGGGTCTTTTTGAGTCATAGCTTCTAACACTTTCATAGTCTCCCACGGATTTGTTAAATCTCTGTCTGAAACAGCAGAATTTTAGTATTTTTTGGCAAAGAAAAGTACATGTCTACCAACTTTCATGCACACATCCTTTGTTAACCTTAGTGTGATATCCTCTAGGTCTTGCAGAAATAGAGCAACTGATCCTCTTCCTCCTTTTCAACTTCCTTGTGATTTTGTAAGCTTTTACCTTATCAACACAGACTTTTCTCGAATGAACAGATATTTCTTATTGCCACCTTCTCAGTGATATTTTATGACGCTTCTTTAGCAGGAAAATTTCACACTTTGGTGTTCTTTTGTAGCACTCTGATGGTTTAATGAGACAAGGCTGAAGTTCAAGAATTACCTTCCCACCTTTCTGGTGATACAAGGGGTTTCCTCGAAGAAAACTAACATATAATCTTTATTATAAAGCTGCATATTTTTTACACTTATAGTCTTTTGTAGAAGATTTGCCATTCATTTGTACTGGTTAAACAGGGGCTATTGTCAACTAATCCTCAGTATCTTAGTTCCTCCTGTAGTTATTCTACAAAAACAGTTTGTAATGATTCCTTAGTACAAATCCTAAGCTAGGATGAATTTAGTTTGTGTTCATTGAGCTATTGGTACTTGCAAAAATTGTCCCATCTAAACATAACAAATAACATGAGGAACTGAGTTTATAAAAATACTGCTTTAACTTTCTAGAGCATAAAATTGCCTTCAAAAGTACAATATTTTCTCTCTTGTTAGAACATTTCATACCTTCTCAATAGCTTAGATGTTGTGTAAACCATTTTCTGAGAGCATATGCATGAGTCCCATCTGCTTCTTTACAGTGAGGATCAGCTGTTACTATAAACTGGAGGGTGTTTATTTGTTTCATTTTTCTGAACTCGGCTTTTCAGCTTGCAGATATTTTTGAGGACTGAAACAGTAATGTTAGCAACAGGTATGTTTGGCATGTGTGTGGTTTGGTACTTCATGATTTTTGTCAAAAGACAAACACCAGAAAGCTTTCACTTCCTAAAAATTAAAGAGGCCCTCATGCTCGATGCAGTCAGTCTGTGATCTGAAAGAAAATAATTTATTGTTCTATAAACCAAAGAGCTACGCTGGTCCAGACAGTGGTTTCAGAGTGCCTTTTTGGTTAATTTTATGCAATTTAAGATATTTTCTGGTCCTGAAATAAATATAGAATACATTTTAAATGAAGAAATGTCATCCAGCAAAGAGGAATCAGGAAAAACTGAGGGGATTGGTTCTGACTCCTAAGGAGACAAAAAGCAAAAAGCTGAAAATCAGCTGAGAAAACAAATCAAAAAATAAAAGTATAAGAATATTTTCAGGATCTGCAGAGAGCATTTGTGCTCTTCAGGTTATGCATCATGAGCAAATGCATTGATTTGTGATGCCTTTACAGAATGGGTGAATAATGTGCAGCTTCTTGGAAATTTGGATAGTGATAGACAGGTTTAGGTACATGTGAAATGTCTTCCTTCTTTAACTTTGCCTTAATTATTTTTTAAGAAAAAAGGAAAACTAAGATTTATTCCCACTTTCTCAGTTAAATGTGTGGCTGCCTCTTCATGGACTGAGCACTCACGTTCAGCTGTGCCTGCAGAATCAATCTCTTTAAGGAAAGATGGTCTAAAATCTGACTTAAACAGAAAAAAAATAGAAGGTTCTGCTTATTTTTGGCTATTTTCTTGAATTCCCCCTTCACCCATTGTACTTTTACAACACTTGCTGTGTCAGCAAGTGATTTTTGTTTTTTCTGGGAGAATTGAAAAATGTGCATCATAGTTTTAGAAAACCTGCTGCATATTGTCCCCTTTTACCCACCAGCCAAATATTTTAAATAACAACTGAACACTCAAAAACTGACACAGAATGCGTTCCATTCAGTTTCCTGATTTTTCTGCTGGGATGTTGACTCCACTTGCCAATGAGTCTGTCATGAATTTTTGGATGAGGGGCTTGCAGGTTTTGGTTCTGAAGTTTTTCCAACTCACATAACACAATTATATGTTGTCTTGGTTTGGAAAGACAGGGAAAAACTGGAGTTTCCCTTAAAATGAAGAATGTAAACCCCTGTCCATCCAAATTATTATAATTTTGAAATTAAAGGCCTTCAGGCAAAGATTTAGGTATAGGAATAACAGTTCTTTACTAGGAATATTAAAAATACAAATGTAGTAGTACAAAAAAAATGAACAAACAAACAAACAAAAATCCCAGAAACCCTGACAGTCAGCAATAGGACCTGACACCCTGTTGGTCATAGTGTTGGAAGCAGTCCAAATAAATCCTTCTGGAGAAACAGATGTGGTTCTGTTGGAGTAGAGATGATCCTGTAGAAGAGTCCAGTGGTGGTGAGATGGGTCTGGTCTTTCCTCTGGGAATCCAGTGGAAAACAGGCTGCTTGGTGTTTCTGATTCTCAGTTTTTATCTGGGTAGGAATGGTTGGCTCTCCCTCACTGGGTGGATCATCTCACACTGGGATAGTGTACTGTGTCCTGCCATTGGTGAGCCTTAATGGCCCATTAACAGAAGATATCCCCTGGAGGGTGGGCAGTGGAGCAGGAGATAAAAAACACTGCCCCACCTGGTTTTAACAGCTGGCCTATTATCAGAAGGCATCTGCCCCCTCCCCCCTGGAGTTATGAGGAATGGGTTACACAAGAGATAAAGAAAACACTTCCCCAACCGGTTTCAGCAGATGGAAAAATAGAAAAAACTTTTTTCTTTGGTTGCATAACCCATGACACAGGTTCATCCCCTGAACCAGAGAATGCCTTTTCTGACACCTGCCAAGGTGTGTTAGATAGTGCAACATGGGGAGAAAAAAACTGATCAACTGATTAGTTGGGGATTACAGAAACATTGGCATGAACGTCCTAGTGAACTTTCCTAGTGATAATAAGGATAACATTCCTAATAGGATAATTTTCACTTCCTAGTGAAAATAAGTGTAACAAAAAGGCAGTTAAGACCTTGAGAACTTGGAAACATGGCACAAAGCATTTCTATACATTATCTTTCTATGAAGTGATTTATTGATATTTCTTCCTTAGAAGCATATTCTGTTTAAGTGTAACACCTTCTATCCAGTTTTGATAAGTAGAGAAGGCACTGCTGCAGGAAACCATGGTGGCTGAGGTGAGGAATGATGCCTGTTTTTAACTAAATGGAAGGATGGGAGGAGGTGGGAGGAGGTGGACTGTTTTGATAAAATACCTAGCTTTGAAACAATCTTCTTTTACCACCTTCTTTCAGAAACTGAATAAGTATTCTTGCTTTCAAATATCTGCAAATTTGCTGGCTCTGTAAATATGGTGCACTAAAGAAATGCACTTATTTTACCACTGGAAATAAGGGAAAATAACCCCAGACCCTAATTTTGTCAGTAAGATCTGTAAAAAGTGTTTGTGTAGCACAAGTGTGTTGCCCATCCTTTGACCACTGCATCTGGAAGGGAGATTAACCACATATGTGCACCACAAGGCATGTGGTAATGTACCTACTTCCAAAGAGTTCCTGGAGTCCTTCAGAAAGAAAAGAAAAATTAGCTTTTATACAACTAACAGTAATACTCATGGAAGGTCCAAAAATCTGAGGAGTTGATTTTATATCCATTGCCTGATCATGATAACTCAAGCCATCTTTGTGCTGAACATTTGTGTTGTTTTGGTGGCTCTTCAAGTCTGAGATTAGTGAATTTGTTGAAATCATTTGCATTTTGCCCATTCCTAAAAATGGGGCATATATGCCTGCATGACCTGGAGAGAAAAAGAGGCTTAGAAACTCAGAACAGGGTGAAGATTTAAGAATGTCTGAAAAATGCCAGTTAGCTAAGGAAAAATATAAGGATAATATCTCTCAGTACCACATGAAAGACTTACACATAGCTGATTACATTTTATCTAAGTAATTTGAAAGATTGTTTTATGTGAACACTCTCTATGCACATTCTTTTACATGTTCCCTTAAAGGCCTAATACATCATAATGTCATGCATTGTCTCACTGAATTGGAATGTGAAAAATGCTCATTGTGTTGTCAGGCATCGTGTCATCATGTTTGAGATGACAGAGCTGAATACTGGAGCACAAAACTGCTCAGGCAGCAGTTTGCACAGAGGGGCTGCAAAAAGGGCTGCCAAGAAGGTGAAGAAAATAGATTTATATATGAAAAAATACAGAATAACTTCAGAATGTCTCACAGAACAGGCTGACAATTGAATACTGTCTGAAACAACTGAGGATTGTATTTGAACCAGATTATCTAATATGATCTTTATCTTCAAAGATTCCTTTATCTTCAAATCTTGTAGTCTTTGTTTATCTCTAAGTGAGATGCTTGATCCCCTTGTTTCTACCTGTCTAAAAGCCCACAGTGTCTGCAAAGATGCACATGTGGCCAGAGGGATTTTCTAGCTGGTCACTGCAATAAAACACAAGCCCTGATTTAATTTCTGTCAATAGCTGCTATTTTTAAATTAGTGGCACTAGAGAGAAGAAAGCAGGAGTCTCTGGCTAAGTCATACACAGTGGCTTCAGGTATTTTGGCTTTACAATCTTATGCCACATAATGTCTTAGCAGTAGCTATTCTGGTCTTGAATTCTGTAAGTATTTCTGTGGACAAGTAGCATTTCCCCACAGAAGTCCTGCTGAGTTCAGGGTAGCTCAGTAAAGGCTGAATTTAGTATGATCAAACACAAGTCTGTGTGATTTCAGTTAAATCCCTACTTTTAAAATAACTTTCTGTTTGAGTAAGCATGACAAAATCAGATCAGTGGTATATTTCCAGTCACACTCTGATTACAGGAAAGAGAAATCAGTAAAATTCAAACTCAGATGAATTTGAAAAAATTGTAATATTATGGTAGCAAGGTCTTAATTTTTCAATTGTTACTTTTCATAGCAATTGTATTTTCAGATGCAGCTGAGAAATATCAACAAACCAGGCCATCCCAGAAAAATGTTTCACTTATGCTTGAGTCTTTTTTGAGAGTTTTGTAGTATCTGTCATGGCTTATGGAATGTGAGTCAAGTCTTCCCTAGCACAGCTGAATACAGTGAATACAATCAAATACAATTTTAAATTGACATTATAAGGTAAACAAAAGAAAACTCAGAGGAAATCATTGCTGTGCCCTGAGGTGTATCAAAGATACTTTGGTATTTAAAGTTAAAATCAGTCCGTGCTCTTACTCTGAATGTCAGTGTGCAGCTGTATTGCCAGCAAAGCTGTTGCCATGAAAGGGTCACTTAGAAAGTCACGAGGTTTGTTCAGCCTGAAATGTCACGAGTGAAGAAAGCAAAAATCAGCTCTTGGATGTGAAACAACCAAAGGTGTGATAGCACACATGTAGACATAAAAGTACTGCAGTGAAAGGCAGCATCAATATTGTTGCCTGAAATAGGCATTTACAGAAGCTTTGTGTGATGTTTTAGCTTCTCCACTTAGTGTGGGATATAAAAACTTCTAACACTTATGGCCTCCCACAGAGGCATTATGCCAAGAGTTTGAGCTTGCTTGAGTGCAAAAAAATCCCCACTCTTTGTATTAGAAAACTGTATAAGATTAAAAAGAAACAAATAAACCCATGTTGTTCTATATTTAGTTTAAAAGATAGTTTAGTTAGTAGATTTGAAAGGTTAGGTTAATTTTCAAAATTTTTTTTAATTCTATAAACTAGAAGTCTTTATAGCAGATAGGCATTCTTTGATAATACCAGGTAGTTCCTGCATTGGATATGGAGAGTAATTGTGCAGAAATAGCCTTTAGTTTTCCCAGGTATTTAGGAAAAGGTTTGGTTTATTGATAGTTGTAAGGCTTTTGTGGGCACAACAGCAGAATTAAGGCATGCTGCCTAAATATCAATGAAATACTCCAAATGTGAGTTACGGTTCAGTTCAGAAACTTGTAATAACCTGGATACATTCTCAGCTGAAGATTTTGTGAGACCCCCATCCCTTGTTGTGACATTCCCTTGCTGTGGGCTGCCATCCATCCCAAAGCAAGAATCCTTGGGACTGGGGTTTTGCCCTCCCAGCTGGATGTCAATGCCTTTGCTTCAGCTGGTGAGGGCTGTGCAGCACAGCCGTGGGAGCCTCATTTACCTCTCCTTTCCTGCTTTTCTTAGCAATGGAAAAAGCTCCTACCTACCCCTGGGGGCAGGAGTATCTTCAACTGCTTCTACCAAGTCAGCTACTTGAGAATTTATCTTTTGATTACCTTTGAGTGAACAAACTGATTTTTTTGGCTGTTAAGAAATAAGACTAGAATTCCTTTCAATATTCATTGATTTTTTTGGGGGGAGGGAGGATAACAAGCCCCTTGAATATATTAAATACAATGTCATTCAACATATATTTTGGGATTAATGCCTGTTTTACGTTTTGTTTTAATTCTTCTCTCTTAAAGAGCAGCATAGAGAAAATGTGTAGCTTTTAACCGTTCTGTAGCAAAAGTGATTTCAATTCTTTATAATAAGTGGCAGTTCTAAAGAAAAATGAACCCCTAGTATTTGAAAGGTAATTGTATCTGTTGAATAAAGGAATTGCTGGAGGTGACACCTGGAGTTCTCAGCAGCAGGAAAACTTATGAACTTTATCCTGCTAACAATAGATTTTTACAAATTATCTTAATTGAAGCTTTCAAAATGTGAATGCTTTGACACTTGACAGCACTCCTCCTACCTGAACTAGCTGCTTTTCCTGAATGATCATTAATTACTTGCTGATGGCTCACAACTCTACCCTGAAGAAATTTACTGCTTCAAAAATGCACCCATGTGTTTTACAGGTTCATGTAACCATGAAGAAAACCCCCATTTATTCAAAAGCTCTGTATGTGACCTAGGTACATAATTCAAATTAATAGGGATTGGATATGGAAAGCCTAGTAAAAAAAAATACTGGTTTTTCTGTGAACTTGTATAAAGTAGATATACTTGCAAAAGTGCAAACTAATAAATATATAGAACAGTAGATATAGAATTAATGAATATAAGGCAATAAAAATATTTTATTTCCCTTACGCTCAGGCACAATGCACAGCAAAGAAAAGTTTTCTGTTCATCTCATCTATTTCTAACTAATCTCCACGGCTAAGATCTAAATGCAAAAGTTTATTGTTTTGATGTTGCAAAGAACACTGCTCTAGAATCCAGCCAGTGTTTCTTGGTAGCCAAGGTACTGCACAGAAAGATGAATAAACACCAGTAAGAGACTTCCAGAGAAAAAAACAATGGTCAGGAGAACTGCATGAACAAGGGTGGTCAGTGTCATTTTAACCAAGCCAACAGTCAAAGCAGTTGTTTCTTTTAAATGTAAGCAGATGTTATTTGTCCTATTCCAGAAACTTCACTTTTATTAGAAACACTGAGTTATGGCTTTGATTACCTCTTTCTGAGTTTCATCCAAAAGAAGGCTTATATTGTCCATCACAGCAAGACTGTTACTGTCTTTAACTGCTACTTCTAGTCAAAGTGCATCTTCTGAGTCTCTCTTCCTTTTCCTTTCTGTGTATTAGCAAGCAGATACTGCTATTTGTTATATTTGTTTTGGTTATTGGACACAGTAAGGACATTTTTTTGTTGCTATTGTCATTAGTTACATTCATTAGTTCTACAACTACTGCTCCTCATACCTTGTCCACCATCCTGTAGCAGCAACCAATTTCTTTATCTACAGGCATTGATGGTCATGTGCCCTAAAAACTTCAACAGTTTCCAGAAATCATGAACAGTGAAGCCAAGGTCTGTTACCTGTCTTAAACAGGAGAAGGACAGGGAGAACTCTTCATTCCCAGCTTCTCTGAAAATTTGGCCCACTATTTTTACTCTTGGGGTCCTTCAGGATGAATGCAGATCTACAACCACATAATTGCACACTGCTAGCATGAATAATTTGCTTGTTAAAATATACTGACTTTTCAAGTTTGCTTTAGCTTGCAGGTTCACAACCAGCAGCATTTTGTGCTAATGGTCTGTCCACTTGAATTCCTGACGAGAAATCAGGCCTGGTGACTTTATATTTCCTTCAGAAGATTATTGTAGAAGTAACAAGCCTAGAATAGATAGAGATTGGGTTTTTCTTCTGTTCAATCCTCATACAGTGCTGTGACTTTATGGATATTCCTCTTACCTAGGACTGAACACAGTTGTGAGTTGTTAATTTGGCTATTTCCACGATTCTTCCATCTGTATGGTGGTGATCATACTAGGGACTGTGCTTTTATTAAAGTAAAAACTCTCTCATCATTGTTCTCATCACTGAGATAATTGGTTTTAACAATTTAATGTGAACAGAAGTGCCTAATCTTCGTTATTACTGAAAATAATTATAAATTTAATTCTATTATATAGAGTCATAGCTCAGTGAAAAAAAAAAATCTACAGATTCAAACAGAACAGAAAGCTAGGTTATAATTAGGGTTGTGATGTTATAAAGTATATCTGAACATATGGCAGAAATGTTTAAAAGACTATTAACTATTTATATAGTTATAAGTTCAGTGGATTTTTTTTAGATTGCATTTTATTCTTTGGTAGCTATGCAGCATTATAACTGTGAGGCAAAAAGAAATGTTGTCAAGAACCAGAGGAGAAATTTGATGTTCAGTTTTTACAAACAAAAGCCAAGATTTAAAAAAAAAAATCAAACAACAATCATAACATAAAATTTAAAACTCACCAAATATCCCGATAAACCAATATTGTTACCAAAACCCACAAAACCTGTGTGCTCATTTTGTTCAGAATTTTTCAGAATGGCCTACACACTGTTGGTTTGTCTTACAACAAAAAAAGGCAAAAAAAAATTAATAGATTAAAATAAATTCAAAATTAAATATATTCCTCACATTTACAGCCAACAGTTGTATTTCAAAGGGAATTTTTATAACTCATCTAAGGAAAAATATCTTAAAAATATGAAACTTATTTGGATTTATCAGTTATATGATAAGTATTTTGTTGAAGAAGTTTCCAGTGGAAAAATTATTCAGTCAGTAAAGGATTGCTCATAAAATTCTTCTTGAGTGCACTGACATATAGAAGTAAAAATGATAGGAAAATACACTAATTAATATTCAAGAGGGGGAGAATTTCACTGAGCAAGAAATTACCAGATGGTTCAGATAAAGGAATTGTGTCCTTTTTTGCATGGAATATCTGCTGTAGAAGTAGTTACCTAAATTGACCTAGAAAGAATTTTGTGTGATTTGTTATTGTTGTTGTTAGCCTTGTTGTTGTATGTCAATCATTTTAGTGTAAATTACCTGAGCATCAAGAAATATCATTTAACTACTGAGGTTAGAACAGAGTGAATCAATGTTTTTCTTCTGCACCATTGCTTAGTTTGTTTATTTTGATTACCCTGAGTGCTATGGGTTGCCTTGCACCAAGAAAGTTCAGAATACCTCCAGAACTGGCTTTCCAAATGCTGTTGGAATAACAGGTTTTATATAGGTGCTAAACCGAGGGCAAATTAATCCATGCCAAAAGTCTTTCATACAGTACTGCATTAAAAACTAGTCCTTTAATAACTATAAATACTATTTATTATAATATCAGAGTTTACAAGGTTTTGTATTATTTGTGTGTTTTAGATTGGTCTTATAGTTTGCAGTTTTTGTTTGCCATAGACTGACTGCTGTAAAAGTTTTTTTTACTCAAGAGGCCTTTAATCTAAGGCAGAAAAGATTCAAATGGTACAAATTAATGTGGTTAATGAACTATACCATTTTCTACGAACAAAGTGCTTGTTTTACTTAATTATCCTGTGGAGAAGAGCTGCAGACAGCTAGAAAAGTCTGTAGCATGAAGCTGTGACTCAGTACACCCTTGTCACACCTTCTGTTCCCAGTTCTCTCAGCAGGATTAGCTGGGAATACAGCTGTCATATCTGACTGTAATGTCATATTTGGTGGGGTATTATTCAATCAAATACAAAGTGCAAGTTAAAATAATCTAACATATGACAGAACACCTCTATAAAGATTGAGCTATCTGTTTTGCAAAATTCTCATTCTATCTGTAGACTACAGAAATGGAAAAAAAATGGTAGCTGCATTGCATCTCTCCCTATTAGTATTCATGAAATGTATTTTCCCATGTGTTTTGTTGCACATTTTTTGAGATTTTGTTCATTGGTTATGTTTGGGTTTGTTTGTTTGTTTGTTTGGGTTTTTTAATAACTAAAGTCTGGGTAGCAACTAACAGTCTTTTGTTCTCTCACTGAAGAACATTGGGTGGTTTTTCCTGCAGTTATCTTCAAGGACTTTTGTCTCACTTCCACTTCTTCTCTCCCACAGTGGCTCTGTAGGGGACCCTTGAATTGCAAACAGCAAAACCTTTTGTTAAGACAGCACTTTGTCCCCCAACCCTATCAGGATATATCAGCCTTCCCTACATGCCTTGCCTTGCAGACTAAAGACATTTTGCTTGATTATGTGTAAGGCTGTACAGGTTTTTTTTCCCCCAAAACCAGAACATTGTTGCAAGCCCGTTGTCTGTTTTCTCAAAACACCTCCCTTTGAAGACTCCATGTCTCAGACCATGGATTTAGAATGTCTGGGAGCTCTTGCCCTAATCAGCTTTTTGGGATTCCCAGACTCCCCCCTGGACGGGCAGAATTTGGAGATCTGCAGGAGGTCACTAGGCTGGGTGGTCCTTCTGGTGGGACTGGAAACCTTTGGCTGTCGTGGGATTGCTGCCTGAACACACCAGGGTTTGGCTTGGGTGGGTGTTGAAAGATGAGCTGCTAGCTCAGGGAGAGCTCCTTTCTCTTTAGTGGTTCTTAGGGCACAAAATTTCTGTCACCTTTAGAGATGATTTACTCCTGTAATATATCTCCCTGATTTGTATTAGGCATTTCTCCTTGTAACAGTCTCATTTCATAAATCACATATATATAGCCATAACATAAATTCCCAGTTAGGTACTGGATAAGAACAGAATGAGGAGTTCAGCATTTTCCTTCCTTTCTCATATTTTCTGTGTTCAGGTTTTTGCACTGACTTATGTGACTTCTTCTAAGCAATATTTATTCATAACTGCTCACTGAACAAAACAGTAAATATGTGCACCTAATTTTTCCTGAGAAAACATGATGATACTTGTGTAAATTTAAATATAGATTTGAAAATGTATAGCATGGATATCAAGAATATTTTTTCTGTTCTAACATTCCGATTTAATGCATAAAAGAGTACTGGATTGAGTGTGTGGATTTTTACCAGTACATGACATTAATTCTATGCGTAATTGGACTAATTATAGAGATAAATTAATAAAGAACATAGAAACAGAATTATTTATGTATATCTAATTGTGTCATGTCAGTTTAATCTAGTTTTATTAAACAGCTTATTGATATACAAGTCCTGCAGTGAGACATTTGTGGTTCCCAATAGATGTAGAATCCTAACAGGTAGAACAATCATTCTTTATTAGCACTGCAGTATATTAAGAGTTTTTCTATTATGTTCACTGCAATGCTGAAAAGAACAAAGTATTAGAAATTAATTACTGTAATTATATGGTCAATGCCCTACCTATTTAAATTCATGTTTGGGAGCTACCTTGTTGAGAAACTCCTATGGGAAGTCCTAATGTAATTTTTTTGTTTTATGATCAGAGCTAAAATAAAGCTGTTTCATTTAAAATTGTATGGACAGCCTTCCAGGTGAAAGAACAATGGCAGGTTCATCCTCCAAGAGAAAGATCAGCAGGTAGCTTTTTGGTAAATTATTTCGCCCACATTCAAATACGTGTTAAAGTTGCAAAACTCATGACAAAGAGTTTGAAGACTATCCCAAAAATACAGTGCTTTGGTTGGATTGCTTTTGACAGTGGTTTCCAAGCTTCCATGTTGGAACACAGGCTAGTACAGACCCATCTGGCCTAGTCTCAGAGACTGACCCTGAGAAGTGGTTAGCAAGATGCCACGATATTGTGATCTCTGCTCAGATCCAACTTAGTAAGTTAAAGCATAATACTGCTTCCTTCAGCCAGCCACTCAGATTAGTACCTCAAAGAACAGTCAGTTCCAGGAGAAAGGGAGTCCTTGAGCACATCTCTGACACCTTGAAATGACTGAGGATGGAACCCTGTGACTATAGGTTCAGCTGATCTCAGGTGCCTTCACTGACTGTGACTTTAAGGCTTTGCAGTTTTCCTTCAGCTCTCCCAATTTCTTTTTCAGTTCACTCAGTTACAGAGTGTGTTCTTCGCAGTGTGTGACCCTTGGAAGACATTCACATGACCTCCTTTTCATCCTCATAAGGTCAAGTCTGTGCTCTTCCAGGCATACAGCAATAGCCAGCAGTGACCTGGCTTCATTCCCTTGCTTGTGCTCCCAGACTCATGTACCACTTTCCAGGTACCAGGTTCCTTCATTCATCCTTTTGACTCTTTTAAGTCATCCCTCTACAGAAGCTGACTTTCTGTGTTTTGTGATGCTGTGGATATACTTCTCTAGATCATGAGAAAGCTGGGAGGCCTGTCTGTTCCACCCTTCCCATTCCTCCACAGAATTTCTCCTAGTTAGTGATAATTGATATGTTCTTACAAATTAAACTGGAATTTCAAGGAACCCGTTCCAAGATATTGCCAATGCATTTTTATTTCCATTACTCTTATGATTTCTGATAGGTTTCTGTCCTTTTGTACTTTTTTCCCCCTTCTGGCTTTTTTCTCTCTTGTGCATATGTATTTTTCGAAATGCTGCTCTTCCAAATGCTGTTTCCAACAGCATATTTTATTATACTGACAAGAACAGCAACACCTCTGTAGCTTGTCCTACAGCAAAGGCATGACAGAATAAATGATCATAAACAAGTCATCTTACACAATTTCTCTATTTCCTGTCCTTCAGTTCCTCTCTCCAAGGGACAACTGTCCTGGCAAACTGCTGCCTCATGTGGTATTTAAGACCCAAACCAAATGCTGACAGAACAGATGTGACTGCTGCCACTTGAACCCAAATACTAAGGGTATGACAGAATGGCCACTGGAAGCCATCAAGCATTGCTAGACCCCATGTTGCTTGAATTTTGTTAAGTTATGGGGGTTCAGACACTTATTCTACCTGTTCAAACTGCTGCTGGGAGAGGTTACTTTTTTTATTCACAGAATTCTGATACTACATAAGTCTTGTGCAAAGATACAAAGCTTCAGTTTGGATGGCTTAAACTTTCCATATCTCAGTTTCCTATGTATAAATAGGAGAAAATAAATTTATTTATTCTCCACTTTTTTGGTGTAATTTATACTGACACTCTTTGGCACAGAAAGCTGAAGGCTTTGCTACCACTTTGGATATATTCTCATGAAAAGTCACACTAGCTCACGATGGAGAGTAGCTGTTTGCTGCACCACATTGCCTTTCTTTCATGCACATATTCATGGCTTCTGCATCTGGAAGGATGTCTGACAACACGTGTCATCTGCACGTGATGCTGCATGTTTGTAAGTCCCTCTCTCACACTGCTCACAGGAGCTTCTGGTGCATGTATTTAGCTCAGGGCATTGAGCACAAGGGGCTGCATGAGGATGCATCCCTATAATTCACTTAGAGATGTATTCACAAATGTCCAAGTGTAAAGATTGTGCAAAAGATTAGCACATAGACCAAGGAAAGATGTGCAAAGAGAAGACTCAGTGGATGGATAAATCTGTAGTGGTTATTATTTTGTATATTAATTTGTAAATCCTTTGGACATCAGTATTGCTGTAGAGGTTTTTGAAAGTAAATGTATTTATAAATATGGTTTTGGTTGTTTCCACTCTCTTGTTAAAATGCTTAAAACAGAGGAAGGACTTACATAGTCTTACACAGTGTATAGGGGTCTTGCCTACAAAGCTGAATAGTGAGACAGGTAATACCAGCACGCTTGAGGACCCAGAGACAGAAACTGGTAGCAGCAGAATACTGATGTTACTAGTTGTACAGTTGTACAGTTCTTCAAACTGTAATGAAATAATTCTGCAAGTAGATATATGTCTAATATGTAATATTAACTGAATTATGTAGCCGATCAGCAAATAAAATACAGGTTTTATTCTCTAAAAATAGAAATATTTCTATTGAAATATTCAGTGGGAAGGAAGGAAGCCAAAGATCATAAACTGAGACTTTCAGCTACTAAACAGCTACTCCCTGGGGGTTACTGTCAGGCCAGCAATATGCCAGTGCTGTACAGAATAGTCCACTGCCTAAGTGGAAGGAAACATGAGTCACAAATGTGGTATTCAACTGCAATTGTTATTATGGAGGTCAGAGCCCTTGGCTGAAGGGAGAAATAGACCTCGCCAGAAGTGCTGGCACTATCTGGTAAGGGAGTGCATTAAACAAGCATCAATGACAAGTATACTTATAGGAAAGCAAAAGTTTTGTCATTTTATTGCTGAAATAAAGTGGGTAATAATTATAAAAAATAGGAGTTGCTCTCTTTGGAGACATCTTTCCAACTGTTAAGATTTAGAAGTATTTTGAAGTATCTCTGAATTTTCAGAATTTCAAGCATTTTAGTAGAAACAGTATTTCTTATTTTTAATAAACAGCTCATCACATGATACTCTGGAAGCAGTTGTGTGGATTGGCTGCTCTGTTACCTGCTTGTCACCCCTGAAAAGAATGCAAAACAGGAGATGTGATGGTGTGAAAGAAAGAAGTGTCCCTTCTCTAAAATATGATTTTGACAAATTTGTTTCAGTGCTGGTCAAGGAGGTGTGCGTCACGAGGCTTGTTCATCTCTGCTGATGGGTGGGAGACTTTACTAAAAGCACTGTCTTGTTGGACCCTGTTTCAGGTGGGATTCCCTTTGTCCTCACTGGAGAGTTTTTCCAGCAGTCACAGAGGCCAGCTGCATTCATGATAGCTGGGACAGTCAACTGGCTCTCCAACTTCGCAGTGGGACTGCTCTTCCCGTACATCCAGGTACTCAGCACCCTTGATAACTGATATGCTGGGATATTGCTGGTATAGAGGGACGTATGACATGTGAAAAGAAATTTCAGGTAATAGTAAATGTCGTGCTACTGAAGTGGATGACATTCCCACCATGTCTGTGATACAGATCAGTTGTGATATCCACGTCTCCATGCTGGAATGTGTTGGAAAAAGGTTGTTCTGCAGTAGAAAAATATTGCAACCATGGACAACTCTGTATGGCAAGTTCCCCACAGGAATGTTTAAACTATCCAGTCTGATGATTTTGTCTGGGTTCACAGTCAGTGATGGTGATTGTCTCTGCCTTTTTCTTCAGCCTTTAGATCCCCATCATCTGGTTTACCCTATGCTTTGAGAATCCATATTAGTCTCATGGGATAATAGATGCTCTCTGCACTTCCCTCCACAAGCTTGGCTTCATGGCTCTTTTTTTTCAACTTCTGTCAGGCTTTTATCTTTTTTTGCTGGTTCTTTCTTGCTGCAGCTTAATTGCTGCATGGATTAATCTGTTCCTGTCCCTGCTTCCCCAAGCTCCCATAAGCTTTGTTTTTAGTGGATTGCTTGGCTGCATTAGTCACATGGAGGACACTTCCATCAAAAGCTGCCTGAGAATTGGGGTTGTACTTTAACAAGATAAATTTATTTTCAAAAAGAAAAATTGCAAAAGAAAATTAGAAGTTCAACACAGAACAACATTCTCCTGCTCTTATTCCTAAGAACACTTCAACATTAGTGATGCATCATTGTATTGCAAAAGACTTCATGCAGCTTCTAATTAGAAAACAAGCTGAGGTTCTTTTCCTGCTCATGAACCTCTCCCAAGGATTGTCTACACTCTCTGGAGCTCACACTGAAGCTGGTGCTTTATCTCAGGAGTTGAAATATAGCTGATCCTTGCCTGACTGGCCATATCCAAACTCTTGGAAGAGGCATCCTGCTCCACTGATAAGAGTTTAAGAGTGAAGCTCACCACTACAGATCAAAATAAAGAAGTTCTAGGTTTGGGGTTTTTACACACACAGAGGAAAATAACATGGGCAGAGGAAAGGTGCAGGGAGAGCAAACCCTCTGGGATACTTGCACCTCACACCCAGGAGGGAAATTCTGGAATGGTCTTCAAATCATCACCAAGGAAGAGATTTGAGTAATGAGAGCTGCTGCTGTGTGTGCCTTCTTCCAGCTGAAAATTATTTGAGTCTGTGATACCACATGCCTAACTATTTGCAGATATAGTAAAATGATCATACTCTAAAACTTTATACATTTCTTTTTCATTTGACAAGTAGAACAGTTTTTACTATGTAGTACTGTTTTAAATTATCTGTATGAGGTACTTTATGGGAGAACTTGAAAACCTTATAAAATCTGACCTATGATCTAAGTTTGACACCTAATTTAAAATTTCTTCTAACAAAGGGACAAATCTCTCTTAGTTTTGATTACTTGGATCACCTTCAAAATTCAACATGATTATAAAGCCTGTGATCTTTCCAAACTCTGTACATTTACTAACATTAACTGCAGTTACACTGCTTTAAGAGTTTCTCTTCATGAGTGTTTTCCAGCTTAGACACTCTCAGGTGAGATTTCCAAAAGGAGGTAGAGACATAATTCCTTTTCCACTGAGGTCATTGGAACATTTACCAAATGATAGAAAGAACTAGACAGTTTCCTTGGGGTTTTGAAAACCTGATCTAGCCCTTAGGGCAGCCCCAACTCATCCAGCAAATGGAAGTTTCTGTGTGGTTTAACAGCTTTTTCTTCCAGAAGATGAGTTTTAGTAGCATTGAACCTCCCTTCCAGCCCAGCTGGCCAGGCATTTCTGGTTCCACCACCTGCCTCCATGGCAGCTGAGCAGGGACAGAGAAAAAGATCTCAAATCTAATTTGAGATTAATTTAATATGTTTTAATTTACACATTTAATCAGAATACTTTTATTTGGTTCGGGTTGTGGGTTTTTTTTGGAGGGGGGTGTACTTCTTTTGGTTTGGGTTTTTTTTTTAATTATCCAGAGACATTTAGAGAATAATCACATTTTTCCAAAATTGCAGTTTCTGCTTCCTGCAGAAAACTGGGGATTACCCTGAGCTCTGCTTAGCTGTCAGATTTGAATTCATACAACTCAGGACACTCCCTACTTGTTCTGCTAATGCTACCTGACAGATCACCCGATGAAAACTTTTAAAAAGGTCCTCAGTAAATCTAAATTAAAAGGCAAACTACATTCTCTAATTGTCCACATGCATATTAAAGCTTTTTGAGTAATTTAGTGTGCATCCATGTGAAGTTTGCTGTAACTTCGGGGAATTTACCATTATATGTCATAAAAATATCCAGTTGTGTGATTACAAAATTATCCAGTTTAGTTTTAATGAAGATAAATTGTATTTCCAGCTTGAAGGGGTTTTTGGGATTTTTTTTCTTCATTTAAAAAGAAGAGAAATAAAAAAGAAAAAAAGCTTAGAATTTGCACCTAAAGATGAAAGCAGTGTTACTCAGACTTTGATTTTTAAAGCTTTTTCACAAGATCAAACTAGAACATCTCCTCTTCCCCAAGCTTTAACTTTTTCCTATTTCAGTCAACCTTATTCTCAAAATTCAGTTGTGAGTCATCACTTTCTTCACATAAAGGCAATGTCTTCTTCTCAGCTTATTTTATAAACCTAAACCAGGAAAAAAAATGTTTGAGATACCTTCACAGGATGAATGCATAATCCTGTTTGTGTATTTAAATACTAACCTGATTACTAACTGAGAAACAGCAGTCACTGTTTTTGATCCTTGGTGTACTTCTACAAAATTATCCCAAACATTTGGGAAACAAATCTGGTACGTTTGGAGTTACTAAAAAAAAATCAACCAGTAGTTAGTTTTCCAAATGTCACCAATTAACTAATTTGAATGACTAGATTTTTGCCCTTCAACCATCTGTAGATAAATATAATCAAAGAGGGGCTTGAGTCATACATTAAAATATATGGATGAGATTGAAAAGCCAGTACACAAATCAATGTTTGACAAATTTAAAAAAATTTTGAATGATTGAATGTAGCTTCTCTTCCAGGCCTCACCACTACCTTTTTGAGGTGTTGAAATGTGAACAGGGACACAGTAAATCAGAAATTACAATGTACATATATATATAGAAATGGGTGCAATGAGTTGAAGCAGACACAGGGAACAACAAACCAGCAGAAAAGTATAATTTAAAAGGCTGGAAAACTTCTGGTGCTGTAGAATAGGCTTCTTGCATTAAAGTAATACTCTTCATTAGCAGTCAGTTTGCAGGGACAGACTTCAGTAATCCAATGGTGTAGTAGGATCCTAAATTGCATGTTATCTAGAAAAAGTTTCTGTTTACTGTTTGTGATGTGTTGCGTAAAAACAAAGAATTACTAAACATCAATAATTACCAAATAATTTCCCAACTTGCTATTCTTATTACATGTTGATGCATTTTTATTCATATTTCTAGTTGTGCTATTAGACTGTTATGAGGCACTTAAAGACTACATGGTGAATTAGTAATATACTGCAGGAAAACAACAGATTTCTCCAGAAGTTTCCTGTCATAATAATTTCTCTTTCTAGAAGACTGTGCAGTGTCTTTTTTTGATGTTAAAGTCAATTGTATATTCAGTACCTATTCAAGAAATATTTCCATTGCTGTGTATTTTATATTTTTAATTTTCAAAACCAGCTCATTTTCAGACTTTCCTCCTAATACGAAAGTTTTCAATAACTGAGAAATGTGGAAGAATATCCAGTTATGATTAGAGAACTGCTATATGGAAAACTGATTTCACTTTTAACTGGGGTTGACCAAAATAATCTGCTTGGATCTGTGATCCAGAAGGAGCTCAATATCACGTGGGATAAAGGTGCTACAAGCCTTGAAGCCTTAGTTCAGGTTGCTTACTAGTACAATGCCAAGACTTGTATGTGTGTTTATTTTCCTCCTTTTAAAAACTGATTTATTTGTGCCTGTGAAGTAGTACTTCTGAGATATTACACTAATTTCTGGAGGTTCTCTTTTACTTCTATTTTATTTCTTCCTTAATTTTACACTAGAGATTTTCATCCCCATGTCTCAAGATTCATTTACTCAGCACGATTGGTTTTTGGTTGTCCTTATTATTTCCTGACAGTGTAATAGTATTCCTTGACTTTTCCTATTACTCAGCACAAGGATTTCAATAACAGGTGTGCACAGAAAGTTATGCATAGTTTCCCCCAGCCAAGCTATTTCCAGCTTCCTCAAATACATTGGATGTTCCATGTAATGACAGTGTCCCTATATCAAGGGAAATGGTTAAAGTTCCCCTCAAAGATGAGAAAATGAAATGTGGGTTCTCATTAAGATAAGCACATCTAACCCTCTGATAAGTTAGATGTGCTGATTAAGATAAGCACATCTGACCTATCAGAGGGTTAGATGTGCTTATCTTAATTACAATCAACCCACTTCAGGAATACAATATAAGCATCTGTTATATTTTTATAAGGAGACAGTGAGCATTTGAGGGTCATGGTTGAAATTGCTGTTCATGTCTAAAAATGTCTCTACTTTTTACTTAGGAATTATGTTTCATACATTATACTTTAATGCTCTTTCCTTCTTCATTGTCCTGCACTTTCAGCAGAACCTTAATTTATATCTGGAACAGAAGAAGGACAAAGGGTAAAGGACACAAGCCCTTATCCATTTGTTTCACTGCATTATGTCAATTTGAGGCAAAGTGAAGTGAAATGTCCACATGAATAACAGTTTTTCTGCTGATCAAATTTGTAAGACATCGAACCATTATCATTTGACCTCACCACTTCAAAAGCCAGTTTGACCCACGTCTCATGACACTAATCTTCATGGAAACTTCCAAATGCAAGGTCCCATTGCTACTGTCAAAGGCTGTGGCTTTGCAAATTGAGAATTTAGGGTAACATTTGGCATTTGCTGGAAAGAACGAGTTTTGTTTTAATAATATTAATGTGTTACACTGGTTAAATTGATTCAGAATTTGTTCATTTGCTCATTTATTTTGCTGTATCTGCCCTAGAATATACATTCTCCTGTTTCCAGTATCACAGTCCTTAGAATTTAACCTTTGCTACTGAGTGTGTTAAGTCAGTAAGCAACTATTGTTAAATAGCATATAATGATCCTTTCAACTACTTTTAGATTCCTCCAGAATATGGTGTTCACGGCATGCAAGCTATTAACAGGAAGACTGTTCTCAGCTAGATTGCTTCAAGAATAGCAAATTGTGCAGGGTTTTTAATTAAAACCACAATTCTGATCATTTCAGTGTTAGGTTTTTTTATTTGTTTCAGTTTAATTTTTAACTTTAAAAATGAGCTCTTTTGCTCAATCGTTTTGAGCACAAAAAGTCAGTTCATAATGCTAAAAATGAAGTATTCTTTACTATTGTGTTTTAAAGGATGTGGGGGAAATCCCTGTACATTCTCTCTAATGTATAGCAGCCCTCACAACCTGGGAGTATGTTTGTTCACCTCTCTGCTTAAGAAAATGTGGCAAAGCTGCACCTATTTATTCATACACTTCCCTTATGCAACTCTATCTCATCCTCAAAGTCAGACTGATTGTTTGCCATGCTTGGGAGCTGATCTGGGGGAATTGCCTGAGTACTTCAACTTTGATTCTTTTTTCTGGTAATTGCATGCGTATCTTAGGTAAATCACTCCTTAGTTATATTTTTTTTTTATTTCCACAAATACAAAGCCTTGATCATCTGCAGAAAAGAGAAGACAAAAATGAATAATTCAGGATTCAGCTGGCTAGAATTTGCAGAGATGCTGTTTTTCAAATGGCCTCCTCAGAAAACTGGTATTAAAATAGAAGGTGACACATTTAAAATTTTATGTTAACTATTAAATATCCTGTACAGCAATAGCCCTCACCAGCCTCAAAAAATCCAATGTAAATCCTGCTTTGAAGAGGTTTTATTAGTCTGCTGACTTAGCAGGTGCTTCCCTCAGGAGATTGCATCAATAAGTGTGACTGCTGCTCTTTTGCCCTGCCCCATACACCTGTAGGGCAGGTGACCTCAGAAGCCTGGCCCTTCCAGGATCCCCCCTGTGTATCTGCCCTTGGCTCTCAATGGATCCCTATCAGGAGACAGCCCTGCTGCTGTTTAGGAAACCACCTGAAACTCAGCTCACCTTTAACCTTGGGTGTTCCTGCAGGAGGCTGTGCTAAGGGAAAACAGCTGTAAAACAGGGGCTCTTGTAGAGCTTTGTTCTGACATCTTCTGACCTTTGTCTAACTGTGCACGTAAGAGCCTGGCTTCAGGTACTGCTGAGGAAATGCTCCTAGCTCTGGCAGGGCTGCCTGGCTTTGGGGGAGGAGAAGCAGCTTTGTGGAGGTGGCAGCATGTCCTGAACCTGAGCAGTAGGAGCAGGCAGTGTGAAGGGACCTGCATGAGTGGATGTGTCAGGGGGATGTGGATGGGGCTGCCTTGGTGCTCCTGCATGACCAGGACTGCTGCTGCTGCTGTTTCTGCTGCTGTTTCTGCTGCTGCTGCTGCTGCTGCTTGGAGCAGAGGGTGAGGCAGTAACCTGTCCTGACCTGAGGCAATGCAGAACTGCAGAAACCACACACTTTCCTTGAAATTTTTCCTATTTGCTCAGAATTTCATTCAGAATTAAACTCTGCATGAGTTATAAAAAGTTTATGAACGAGTGGTTTTCTTAACTGTGAGTGTAAAATAATATCCAGCTTTAAGGAAATATTATAACCTAAGAATACCTTGTGACAAAAGGGCTTTTTGTAGTCACCCTGCAGTGTTCCTGTCTGGGAATTATGAGCCTGTTGGACAAATCATGCAGGAAGCAAGTGCATAAATTTATAAGTGTATAAGTATATAAATGTATAAACTCTACAAAATCCACTTGTAGGATTTATAACAAAATTTCTTTTTTTTTCGTTTATTCTCTGTGAAACTTCAGTTGGATGTCCTTGAGGGCTACTTCTTAAGGAATTAAGGGATTAAGAAGAGTATGATAATTACAAATAAATTTAAATACATTAGGTAAAATAATTGTAAATAAAACATGCACTCATGAGTGTTAAAGTCAATTAGAAGAGGTTTACAGAGATATGAATCAAGGACAATAAACACTGCTTTATTTAGCTCATGGACAGCCAAGAAATAAAGAGGAATTAGAAAGTTGGGACAAAATTGTGGCTGCACTACCAAGAGACACAGGTAACTTATTACATTTAGTTGCCATGTTTATTCATATGAGGTATTAATGGTTCGTTTCCATCATGGAGAGTATTTAATTCAGTGAAATTTTAAAAAGTGAAAAATTTGATTCTGGGTTGAAACTCTGCCATTCAGAGTTGTAACAACACTTGTAAAAACAATTACAAATGCAGAAGATTCAGATGTAAAATTTAAATTCTTAGCATGACAGGATGATTTATGAGGCACTGCAAAATTATTTTCTCCTGTCTTCTATATCCTTTTGCTTCTGCCTCTGTATAAGCTTGAAAGTCCTATTTGTTACATGCTGACATATTTCCCCCCACGTTACCCATGCTGTTTGGCTTGTGATTGTCAGCTTGCTCAGGACTTCATGCTTCTAGAATTTAATGAAAAAGCATTGATGATCTCTACAGTCCATAGACAGTATCAGAGGATACACTTGCTAGCTTTTCCTGTTACAGGCAGCGTTTGAGGCACTGAATTAGGTAATGAATTATCCACAGAAACAGAGAACGTTGTGACTAGGCAGGCTGGAAATCAGCCATGGTACTAAAAAACGGCTGCAGGAAAGGTTTTTATCTATTTTTTTCTTTCTTATTCCAAGCAGGAATTAATGTTCTTCTTGGACACCACATATGATGTATAATGAGCAAGTGAAACATAAACATAGTGCTAAGAATTGCATACACCTTTAGCACCCAGAGCAGGGAGTTAAACCAGCCTGCAGTGTAGGACTGGTGTGACTAGTGATGATGAGAGTCTGTTACAAAAATGTGCAAAATGAAGGTTGCCTGGCTCTTACTTATTCCAGTTACATGCTTTTAATGACATCTATAAATATGTTAGTTTAGGAAGACAGGTCTGCTTCCTCTGTCCTGAGTAGTTTTCCCTGAGGTAACCCCAGCCTTGCAGCACCTCAGGTGATGTGCGAGGAGTCCAGCTCTCCTTGGGTTTGCTGTTCATGACCTCACACAAGGCACCACAGAAAGGTGGAGATTTTTGAAGTTGGAGATTCACTTTCTAGTTTGGTTCAGCCTTGTTAATAAAAGCAATTAGAAAAATATGGAGACGTAATATCAAACCTCTTCCAAGTTCAACAAAGCTCAGATGGGAATGTGGTATTTATCAAATGGTTTTTCACAACTGTGCTGTTGAAAGGTAACTAATAGCTGCTAAATGATCTTATAATCACCAAGCAAGAAATATTTACGTTTCAGTGAAGTACAGCTCCTACTGGCTGGTTGAAGCCTTTATAATCAATTTATAAATTAACTTCTTTACACTTCTTTACATCTACTCTCTTTGCTTTTGCAGTGAAATAAAATCCATAACATTCAAATATGGTCTGTACTTTGCATTCCCTTAACTAGCTCTTACACTTTCTAGCATGAAGAGAAATTCATTTTATGGATTTTTTTTTTCCTGCTGTGAACTCCCGTAACCATAAGAGTTGTAACAAATTTGGGATTTATCTTCATTTATTTTGCAAATCTCAGAGCCTGCAACTGCTGTGATGGAGATGTCCTTGGCCATGGCAGTTTCTCCACGGGTTTTGTAGAGGTGCACAGCACTGCTAAAGCGTGCCTCAGTGTCTGTACCTAGGAGCTGGGAGGCTGAGTGCAGAACAATCCAGTGAAAAATCTGCCTCACTCCCAGAGACCCCGGGGCAGTGCCGGGCTCAGCTGAGCACAGTGCAGGATTCCTGCCCTGCCCTGCCCTGCGGTGCTGCCTCAGCTCAGTCTGGTGTCTCCCCGTGCTGCCCAGATCGCAGCTCTGCGCGCCGGTGCCAGGAACCTGCTTGGCTGTCAACAGGACACAGGCAGTGTTGGAAGAACCAAAATTCCATGCATTTTTATGAACTTCTCAGCACTCCAACTAGCAATGACTACCAGCTTGTACTGTACTTGGCTAAAAATTGCTCCATACACCCCACTTTTACTTTCGTTCAACCATTCCTGCCTTTCTTCTGAATTTTTTCTCTTTTGTAATGACCATCTCCTCTGTTTTTTTATTCACAGAGTGGTTTACAGACCTACTGTTTCCTGGTGTTTGCTGGCATCTGCTTTGCAGGAGCGGCCTACCTGTTTTTTGTCCTGCCTGAAACAAAAAATAAGACATTTAATGAGATCAGCCAAGCATTTGCCAAAAGGAATAAAGTAACTTTAGAAATGCAAGAGATGAACCACTACCCAGGGGAGAGGAAATCCAGCGAATTACAAGAATCAAACTTCACATCTCCAGTGGACAACGGGGAAACCAAAAAAGGGATTGTGTAAACCCGGTATGCTCTTTCAAGGGATGGGAGAAGGCGTGCTCTTTTCATTTATAGCAATGCACAACTTGTATATTTTATGACATCATGAACTGCTTCCCCCTTGAAAATGTCCCAAGTGAGTATGGGTGAACTCATTAGCAGCTGGGGTAATGGTTGAGACAATGGGGAGGACGAGGAGTGGCAACTGCTAAAATAAATGAGATGGAGTTTCCTTGGCACCTGTGAAGCAAGTGCTGTGCTGAGTGGGATGGGGAATACAGACTTGGAGATGTGAAGTGGCAGTGGGGAGCCAGGGTTTTGAGGAGCAGCTGGCTGAGCGCCCCTCTGCCTGCTCTCTGCAAGTGGAGGAGGTGGCAGGGACAAGGGAAGAGATCCCAGTGGAGTCTGCTGAGAAGCAAACCTGAAATGGTACCAGAATGGATTTCTCCACATTTCCCAAGATGTCATTCAAGCTGCCCATGAGAACTGACGTGACACTTCCCTGTACTCCCATTCTTTTTCTCAATATTTTGACTTTCAGTTGCATTGTCTGAACATCTCCCATGTTCCCACAAATGGGCAGCTCTGGGTTCTGATGAGTTTCCTTGTCTCACTTGTAAATCCTGATTCACTAGTAATAGTGTTGTCTATAGTTTCTGTGTTTGCCAGCACAGCACTTCTCTGAAGATGTATATTTACATAATTTTATTTTTTAGGAATAAAACTTAGAAGCTTTAATAGGAAAAAACACTAAACCCCATGGTGAAGTGAAAGAACTCTGATGGTATGTGTAGGGCATAGTGTTGAAACAAAAATTCAAACATGAAGTGTTCCAAGGGTTGGGGTGTTTTTAATTGGTTTGCTTGTTTATTGTTTTTCTTTTCAAATTCCTTTTAAAACAAGCCTTTGGAGCCCAAATTTCCCTGAGACCTGGTAACTTAGTTCTTAACACTCAGATCTCTGCATAGGCATTTGGACACCTATTTCTTGCTTAAACACTGATTTGTATTTGGGCATTAGATTCTGAAGCACCAGGCCTAGTTCACATTAATAAGTTTCTAAGTTGTCTAAAGCTTTGTAAAACTGTTTGATCTCATGAGAGAAAGACTCAGCAGGCTCTCGGTGGTTTGGAGAACAATTTATGGGATTTTTTTCTGAATGAACACCATCTTTACAGTTTTTAATTTTGATAACAGTTTTTCTTGATCCCTCTAGGCACCTGGATGTTGAGGGGTAATAAGAAATTTAAAACTAAATTATATGAAAAGTCAATAAGTCTTTGAGCTGCTCTCAGTTAGGAGGAAGACACAAGAAAAAAGTGCAGCATGTAGGTAGAGTGAAATGCTTCCACAAGTTATATTTACTAATTTAGAAATTAATGCATTTGGAGCATTACTGTGAGAAAATTTGCATATATATATATTCATAAATGTATGCATATATGAATATATATATCTTCCAAGTATAAATGTATATTAATATTCAATGGCTTAATATTAGTGGCTTTGAGGTGAAAGAGGGTAGATAGAGACTGGATATTAGGAAGAAATTATTTGCTGTGAAGGTGATGAGACACTGGAAGAGGTTGCCCAGAGAAGCTGGGGCTGCCCCATCCCTGGAATTTTTCAAGTCCAGATTGGATGGGGCTTTGAGCAACCTGGCCTAGTGGAAGGTGTCCTTGCCCATGGTGGGGGAATGGAACAAGATGATCTTCAAGGTGCCTTCCAACCCAGGCTATTCTATGATTCTGTGATTTATAGTCATATATATGCACACACAATGGGTAATTTTTTTCTGGTATCTGGGGGGGAGTTGTTTCTATATCTCTAAGTGATAAGCTGTTTTTTGTTTTGTTCTACACTGTAAATTACACTGTAAATTAAAATCAGACATCTTAATGTTCAGCTGTTACTACTAATTTATGTATATAGTTTTATACTGTGATTTCTTTGTATGTAATGTATTTACCACAGACATTGTAAGCTGACCTAATAGGGTAATTTCATTACTAGGTAATTGACAGAAAATTGATGGGTGCTTTTATGCCAGACTTTATGCGGTTTTTTTACTGGGATAGAGGTACAGCAGTATGAAAATGAAATATATATGAGAAAGAGAATTAAGAATGAAAAAAATGTATGGGTTTGGTGCTACTATTAAGAAAGAGAGCAAAGCAGGATTATACCAACTGACAGTCATAAATGGAAGCTAACCAAATACTATGGAGAAAACTGAAGAAAAATATTCTTTTAATAACCACTTGTAAAGTTACATATACAGTAAATGAAAATATTACCTTTCAGTGCCTTTAGTTCCCTGTTCCAAGGTTTACATGAGGCTTGCTAAGTGAATGGTTATGTAAATATTGAGTGTGAATGCCAGCCCTCCAGAAAATTTTATGAAAAATTTATTCCTTTTTTTGCCTGCAGGGTAAGACTGGCAAATTCAGACCTTCTCCTTCAGACTGGGAATCAGCTTACTTTGTAGTTAAGGCTACTAACATGGTATGATGAGATCTGCTTTGAGCCAAGCGGGCAAGATTGGAAACCAATATTGTTAGAATGAGAAGAATTTAATACTTAGTGCTGTTCATTAATGTACATTATAGACACTGTTGAAAATGTTACCATTAGATAACTTTAATTAAATATCATGCTGGCAGCAGTTGTATCAGAAATCAGGACTTCTGCAACAAAATCAAATCATCTTCTACTTGCCTACAGTTGCATTTGGAGCCCAGCTCTGAATGCACAGGTAGAGATGTCTTAGTAAAATTTCCTATCACAGCTCGGGGGCCTTGTACAGCATTAACAAGAAGGGGTCATGTTTTAATTTCTGTAATCCCATTTGCCCTCCTCTTGTCCTAGATGGGCACACACTTTCTGTGTGGCAGCAAGAGCTGCTACAGACTGGGTACGGTGTGGGACAGGGGTTCCACGTCTCACCAGATTTTTGTTACCATCCATATTCAAAACAATTCCAGGCCAAACTAGTGCTTTGCTCACTGCCCAGGGAGGTGTCCTCTGCCTTGGGCTGTGGAAGTTTCAGATGTGCCAGTACTTCATTAACTTTCTCGTCTCTGACGCAATGAGAGTTTTTGTTGTTCTTGAAGTTGTTCTATATCTAGTTGTTCTAAAGTTTTTTTCATTGCTATGCTGCTATAGTTTCTCCAGCAATGAGAGGATAACATGGAAAATATCTGCAATTTACCATTTATTTTTTCTTGTTGAATGTATCAAATTGTCTAGAGCCTGTGTGTTTGTCAGCAAGTGTTGTATGGTGCCACATTCCCTTTTCCTGTCTGATATGGGGCTGAAGTGCTGTGAGGTTGTGTTTCTATGGATAGCACAAGTCTGTGTGATCAACTATGTCCATGCACAGTGATTGCAAAATAAACCTTTGGAATAAAATTAAAATGATGTGGATTTTGTTCTGGGTAAATCTGAGCCTCCACACATGCACATGTTTCAATTCCCTAGGGTTTTGTATGTCCCAGTACAAGGCTGTCCAGGCCTATGTCTGGATGACCCCTGTCACTGTGAACTCCACAGCTGGGTGGTTGGGAGTTAGGGGAAGAGAATGGTCCCTGAAACTTTTTATACTTTGTATACTTTTTGAACATTATTCATATTTTCATTCTCAAGTCAGATTCCACACTTGATTCTTTCATATGGTTATACTCGGCCTTAGAAATAAAAATGCAGACAACAGTGTAAGGAAAATTATTAAAACAGGCTAGTGGTAGTAATAACTCTTTATAAGAACTGTTGAAACTGGTGAGGCTTTTTGCAGAAAGTCTTCATTTGCAATGGATGAGTTTGACTTGCTACAAGTCTACTTTCTGATGAGAAATTCAGTCAAGTGACTATTTCTGCTACAAGGATATGCAAAAAACTGAAATCTGAAATAGCTATAAAATTGAATTTCATACTTCAGGTTTTGAAGCCAATTTTCACTCCACAAGGATCAGCTTTTGGTGGGGGAAGATGTGAGTAATAATCCATATGGGAAAATTTTCATCTTCAGAGTAAAATTTAAAAAAAAAAGGTAAAAAAAAAAGGCACACACTCCAAAACCAACTCTTTGAAATTTGCTTTCTTTCATTTGACTATTTTTGTGTACTTTTCCTTACAGCCATCACCATATAAACTATTGGAGCACACATCACCTCACACAGTAGGAAGAACAAATCCAAGTAAAGCATCCTTAGGAAGTGCCTGTGGACTTTTCCTTTCAGTCTAACTCTAGTAAACAGAGTTCAGATAAAATCTAAAAACCTGAAATACATAGACCCTAACTGAAGCAGGTTTGTTAAGGTAAACCTCGGTGCAGTTAAAACATTTAGGTTTGAGTCCATACTTAATTCTCTCTACAAGTGATTTTGTTTGAAAGTGAGCTCTGTGGAAAGGTAAATTTCATGGCAAGTGCTTGGTACTTGGACTCCTAATCAAGTTATCACAGCTCAGTAAGCAATCATGCACAACCTGAGTCACCAGTGCCTCTTCCTTGCAGGCTAAGCTGCATTAACCTTGCTTTTGCCATGATCTAAGAGAAACACGGGCAGTGGATAATCAAGCTGGTTTTTGAGATGTTCCTGCTAAAGCTTCACAACAGTTAAACTCATTTAAACTTGGATTTTGAGGGTTTTTTTTAAAAAGTACGTAAGAAAAGCTTTCATGAGACATTTACACAGTGAGTAGTGAAGTCAACAGGAATCTCCTCCAGTGGTTTCAACTACACAAGTGTGCAAGAAACACATGGCATACATACAGGAATTCTAAGTTTGGGAAACCAAGCACATTTTATCTACTTACATAGTAAACCAGAGGCTTCTTTTCTCAGTCTAGGAAAATAATGGTATAATTCAGAGGCTGCAAAAGCACAGATCTGAGGCATTTCTTCTGAATTTGGGAGAATAGGGATGGTTGGTTGGTTGAAGATTTGTTGGGGATTTTTTTGAAGAGAACACTTTTAGTCTGGGTTATATACAAAAGCAGAGTACCAAGAATGAGATTGCTGGAGTCATTGGTTGTTTTGAGATTGTTCCCAAAAGGTATGAAGCCAAATATAACTCTGCCAGACCTTTGAAACACAATCCATTAAGAGCATGACCTTGGAAAGGTAGCAGCTAAGTTGTCTGCTGCTGTGTGAGGTGCCATGCAGAGACATTGATTTCTGTTTCATTTTCTCTTGGTCCTCTCAGTTTAAAAAGTCAGTCAAGCTAAATGCAATGCTCACCTCTACATTTGTTCCACCTTCTGTTTCTGGCTTGTTCCACCCAATTATATAAAAATTTTTACAGTTCACACTTCAAAATCAGAAAGCAATAGTTGCTTAGGAAAAGCAAATATGCCAAAGATTACAGAAGTGAAAAATACAGTTTTCTCTACAGGCTGAAATTTTCAAAGATGAATTCAAGAGTTAATCCCTTAAATCCAAATTGCACATATAATTTCATCTCTTTGAATTAAACTCTACTGTCTGTGTATATGCGTAGACATATATATAGAGAGACTTTTATGTTATCCATGGAAAAAGTTCAGTAGCTTTAATTCTTATACATACAATAAATTGGAGCATTTGGATACTATATCAGTTTGGGAACTGGACAGGTCAGACACACTGGGACTCAAACACTTGCACTAACACATTTAGCTAAAGTTTTCATGATCTTATGTTTGAAAAGTTGTCTAGCAAGGTTGTCTCCTCTTGGCCAGCCACAAATCTTTCATTTTCCACTTTTCTAAACTGCTAGGGAGAGATCACAATGCTAATTTGCTTGAAATTATTTTGAGGCATCAAAGGAAAACATCAAAACTCTTTTCATCCAACTAGAGAACAATTTGTGTTGAAGATCTTCAAGATGTATTAGAATAGTGCTTAGGCTGGACTAAGCTAAATATACTCTTCCAGAATCTAGTGGTGCTTTTTGTACACCAGAATCTCTCAGCCTTTCATTGCCACCCCTCCCTTCTTTTCCCTCCTCTATCCCCATCTTCCCCTAACATGGGCTGTGCTTTCACTCTAGGTGTGCCAGCATATCTTTAGAAACAGAATTTTCACCCACTGAGAAGTGAAAGGGTCTAAGTGGAATAAAAAGGTGGGACCATGCAACCATGGCTCTTTCAGACAGGTACAGCTGCACTTTTGAACTTTTATGGACTTTAGAGAGGCCGTGAGCAATGCAACCACAGGGAAGGTGGAAGAAACTCGGGCATTTGTGACTGGGCAGCTGCTGAGAGATGAAATCTGTGTCTGAGAAATCATCCAAGTGGTTTAGACATTGCTGCTGTTGATTTAATTAGTATTAAACACATAGGTAGGCATCTGAGGTATCACTCTGAGATAACAGTAAAAGTACTGCTCACTTTGCAATAGTAATCAAAGAAAACAAAAGGCCGAAAGGATAACAGTGGCCATCACAAGCAAAATCTAATATTACAAAATAAGTTTTCTAATGGAATATCAGTTAACAGGAAACATGGCCAAGAAAGACAGATGGCTTATTTTTCAGTACATGACACCTATTCCATGAGCAATTAAATATTCATTTAAAGGTAATAGAAAAGTTAAGAAATACATAACCAAAGCTGTAGAATTCATTAGCACAAATTAGAATTAACAAATTTTTATAATAGATATTTACATTTATGATAGTTTTAATATTTAGGTTAAGCACCAGAAATAAAGAAAAGCTATAGCTAATAAGAGCTAAGAAATTTCTCTAAGGAGCTGAATTGCCTGTAATTGGCCATTAGATCATACTTTCACCTTTTTTTGAGATGTACAGATAAATCAGGGACACAAGCTGATGTTTTTCTGGAATATTCCTCAGATATGTTGTCACAATTCTTACAGGTTGCAGTGAGCACTATTTCCTGACCACAGAAATACACAGAATACCTGACCACAGAATACAACAGAAGTGGGGAAACCCCAGCTTTACCTGAAAAATAAATAAGACTTGAGAAAGGTGGGGATAGAGGAGGGAAAAGAAGTGGGGGCTGAAATGAGACCTCCCCACTGAAAGGCTTAGAGATTTTAGTGTACAAAATCACTAGATCCTGGAAGAGTATAACTAACTTAGCCCAGCCTGAACACTGTTCTAATACATGCTGCTTCTTGGGGGTCTTCAATGCAAATTGTTCTCTAGTTGGATGAGAGTTTTGATGTTTTCCTTTTGATGCCTCAAAATAAATTAAGCAAATTAGCATATAAGTCTCACATTGTTTCAAAAAAAAAAACCCAAGCCCCAAGTTGTTGGGAGCTTTCATATTAAAAAAGGGAGCTTTCATATTAAATTTGAAATGTTATGCCTAATGATAACCATTGGGAGATTGTGTTCTGAACATTTTTAGCTCTTTTAAAAGCTTTGCTACATTTTATTAACTCAGATTTTGCACAGTTGTTACTTGGTAGAAGTTTCAACCTCTTCTCATTGTTCACAGCCTTGATTAATAAGCATGAGAATTGAATGTTAGCAAGACAGAAAAAAGTTCTAACAATTCAGCAACAGTAGGAGGAGAATCAGCATGTCTGGCAAGCTTGTGTGTTCACTCTGAACCAGGACAGCTGGCTCTGATTATTTAAAATTGTAAAAACTTAGTAAGTAACTAGGTTTTCTAAATATTCTCAAGCTATTTACTCAATGGGGTCAGCTTTGTACTCCAAAGTACCAACTTCCAAATGCAGTAGGTGACACTCAGGATGTGGGTGGTGCTGAAGAGATGATCACTCTGGAATTCAAAATTGTTCTCAGCTCTAAGACAATTTTTGGTTTAAATTTAGAAGTGACAGAAATTTGTAACACATCATGCATGCTTTCACTGTCATTAAGTTACTCAATACTACTTAAAAATCAGATTTTGAAGGCAAAGACATTTCTTTTATATTTCAAATGAAAGACATTGACAATGCTCTCTTCTGTTCACAATATTAGATCACGGGCACTTATTTGATGGCCACTTTTGATCAGTTATACCATGAACAGCTTCGCTGGGTGAACAGCAGAAAGTTCTTTCCAGCTCCACTTGATAATGCGATGTCTTTTAGGTTGCTCATATTTCAGAATCAAAAGAAAAATGCCAAAATAGTCAAACATTAAAGCCATTTGTTCTGCAGCTCCACACCATAGTTTTTGAAGAGATTTTACCATTAAATATTGCAGGTGGGATCCGAGATAGGTAATGCTTGGCATTTTACCCTTCCCTCATCACAGGCCAGGATTTCACTCAAAAATATTTACACAGCACTGAATATTCACAAAAAGGTTTTTGGTGAAAATGATTGATAAGCAACACAAATGAGAGGTAGGCATAAGGTTAAAAATTAGCAGGGCTGGGTCCTTGTTCAGTAAACAGCAGATATTACCAATCTCCTCAGACTGTGGTCCTATGGATTTATCATGGAGCTAACCAGGATACTACAGCTGCCACCTGAGAAGAGTGAAGTTAAAACCATCTCTACAAGTTGCTTTCTGCTTTGAGCATATACTCAGCAGGAATTATTACAGTGAGCAGATTTGCCCTGGGCATTTATCTGTAATATTTTATCTGACCTACATGCACAGCTTGACCAGCCTGTGGTCTGCCCTCCTTAGAGCTGACTGGCTTTGACACAGTGTCCTACACAGTGTCACTGCTGACAGAGGGTCACAATCCACTCCCTCTCCCTCAGCCTGGCACAAGTGCTTGGTTTAGTCCTTTCACAGCTGCTTAAAGGACAAAAATCTTAAAGTTTATTGAGATGATACAAGATAAATGCCTCATCTGCTCTATGGCATCTTGTGCTTCATATTTAAGACAATCAATGGTTGCTTTATTATGTAATTTTTGGTGTTCTCTTTATTTGTATATGTGGGGTTTTTTCATAGCAAAAGATCCCACCCTTGCCTCTTTCCCAAGCTTTAGAAACCTGGGAAATCAGATTCTTTCAGATAACAACAACAACCAAAAAATCTTGCATAGTATTTATTTAATAAATCATCAAATAACATTTTCACAACCCCCTTCAAAGTCTCTGTTTTTGTCAGCTGGGCAATAGCTAAAGGAAGAAGCAGCACAAGAGCAAATGTCACAGGAGTTCACAAAGGAAGGAGCCAGCTCACCTGCAGGACACCTCTGGGGGCTGTGAGGCTCCTGCCACATCAGGAGAAGGAGCAGCACCACTCCCCCTCACTGCATTCTGCTAACAAAAGACAAAAAGCAGTCTGTGAAGGGGTTGTGAGAAGCAGAAATAGCAGCCAAATGCCATGCTCTGCCAGCTGACCTTCCAGCCTAAGGTGCATCCTTACCACATTAGATTTAACACACAGAGAAAATGCCTACAAACATTTCTAGCCCAAGGAAAAATCGCTGCTTGGAAAAAAAATTATGTGTAATGCTCAAAAACTGGGTTTTCTTCAGGTGTGATATCCCAGTGACAATGACACTGCAATCATAAGCCAGTTTGGTTAGACCTCACTGTTATTTGGTGGAGCAAATAGAGTTCTGTCACTGTGGTGACTAATGACTCTGCATCAGATGTATCCTAGTGCAAAACAGAAGGAAAAATATATGGTAGACAGCCTGATATTAGTCAATTGTTCCTTCTATACATTCAGCAGAGTATGAACAATGCTCACAGACTAAATATCTTCTTCTGTTATGATGGTAGTTGATTTTTTAAAGCAATGATTTTCAGATAATTGCTCTTTCCAAATGTTTCTTCTGCAATAAATTTAAATAATAGTTATGCACAGAGACACAAGCACTCAGACCCAAGGGGAGTCATGCTTATGGGTCAATAGTGCAGCTGTATGATTCATTCCCAAAATTACATGTGCAGAGATCTTTTTATTCAAAGCAGGGAATGTATACCAAAATATCCTTTCATTTTAATAATTGTATTCAGTTACTAAATCCATCCCCAGAATAATGGAAATCATATGCAGCATAGGAGAATAATTATATATGCATTTTCATGCAGAGTTCTTTATATTTAGATGATTTTATACATATATATACACAAATACATATAAAATACTTTATCTGCTGTACAACATTAAACTTTTTTTTCTGTTTCTAGTGGCAGTAATTCAGTAAGCTGTATCTCCTTGTACAAGTGGATCAGGTCTGTCTTTATTAAATTGCATAAGCTGAAGCCCTTCTCCACACCAGTTCACAGATTTATAAATTATTTATGTATCTGTCAAGAGTTTAGTGATTTGCTTTCTTTAGTTTGAAAGGAGAAGTTCTAGAAATCATCACTGCAACAGTTCTAGTCCTTCAAATAGAAATGCAACTGTGTACAATTAGTGAAGAGGGATTCCAGGTCCCTGTTGCTTTGGCTTTTTCTACTCCCAGTTATTGCTGCAAAGTTTGTAATATCTGTGTACTTCTGTGAGAGCTGTTTGTGCAAATCCAGGGCAAAATACCAATGACAAATAACAACAGGCAAATCATAGTTCTTGCAGAACTTAAAGCAGCTTAAAAAGCCACTGAAACTAAGTTTTTGTGAGTTATTTTCAGTCAAGCCCTACACAGAACATATTCAGAAATTCTCACACAGCTTAACTAGCAGCTTTGAATGCCTCATGAATTTTTATGATCTTGTTAATGCTGAAATAGTGGAGTCCTTTCTATATTGCTTCGTTTATATTGGCAGTAGAATGGGGAGTTATATTAATCTATTGATGCCTGCCATATTTTTATGTTCTCTAACAAAATGTGTATAGAAAATAACATGTGTGATAACACAGATTCAGAGTTTTGGGGACTTGACAGCTAAAGCCTGGGTTTATACATGACAAGATAGCTCAGGGACAGTAAAACATTTTTTAATTTAGTCTCCCAAACAAAATCCACTGTTTTTGCACAAACAGGAACTGTATTCCTTGTTTGAATTTGCCAAACAACTTTAGAGCTGCTCAGGGGGTGCTCTCAGTCTGCCGGACCAGGTCAAAATCCTGGCTTCTGAGGAGAGTTTTCAGGGCACTGCTAAAGATACAGAGGAGGAAAATCACATTATTCAGCCTACTGAATAATGTTGACTCCAAAATGACACCAAGGCATTGAGAACATCCTTTTTTCTTAGTCTCAGCTGCTTCTTTTAAGCACAATTCTCACGTCACCTTCTCTCCCCACATAGTTTCAGCCCACTCCTCACACTATCCATCAATTCCATTGTTTTCTGCTTTCCATCAGCTTATACACCAGTGGTGCAAACAGCATTTTTCAGGTCTGATCCTGCAGGCTTTCGATGAGGATGGTGTTTTACACATTTTCACTGCCACTTCAAGCCCACCACCTCTGTGTTTGAGCCAGGGTTCACGAGGAGGTGCAGTTCAGTGCTGCAGGTCACAAACCAGAGCTGCACTGATGAGAAATGAAACAAATCCACAGAATCCAACAGTTGTGGAATCATTTAGGTTGGAAAACACCTCTAAGATCACCAAATCCCACTCTTAACCCAGCACTGTCAGGTTCAATACTAAACCTGGCACATCCATGAGTCTTTTAAACACCTCAGGGGTGATGACCCTACTGCTTCTCTAACAACCCTTTGGAACAGGCTGCCAAGGGAAGTGGCTGAGTCTCCTCTCAGAGATTTTGAGGAAGAGTGTTCTGTGGTGCTGACAGACATCAGCCTCTGAAGAAAGATTGAAAGAACCAGGGCTCAGCATAAAGAAATCCACCACACAGAGAAAAGCCAGGTATATAAGAGGTTGCTGCAGACATGGAAGATAAACTGTGCTCTTGCTGGATTCAACAAGAGCTAGTGGGGTTCAATTGCAATTTCATTTTTTTTTATACCAGCAAGGTCAGCATGACAGTAGAGTAGATGTCTGTGGGAGCTGGGGAAGGTTTTTGTCTGATTGTGCTAAGAAATAAATTGTAGAAAGGTGACAGCTGCAATTAATCCCTCTCTAACAAGGCACTAGGCTCCTTTCATGGTTCTCCCATGGCCTTTTGCTACAGTTTTCTGGTGTTCACAGGTTCAAACTTCTGGACTAAATCATTGGCAACCTGATAAAAAGCAGGAGAAAACCTTTATCACAACAGGACTATGAGCAGCCAGAATGCACAGAGTGAGCAGTAATGTAATGACAACTTCTCTTACTCTATAAGTGCCCTGAATCCTCCAACCCTGGCTGGGAGTGAGAAATATGCAGACACAGGTGTTTTTAACTCCAGATAGAATAATCTGTGCTTCAGATCCCTTCATCCTTTTCTCTGTTTCCATAAATAAAATCCTTTTCTCTTTTATAATCAAAGTCTTTCAATGAAATTTTCTTCACTGCCAGAACACAAGAGATAATTGTTGAATCTTTGAGTGACTTCACCAAGAAAAGCCTCTGTCCTGTTAATCCATATGTTTCTGTCTCCAGCAGAAGCATGCTGTACAGCTGAGGGAGTTTTTGTTTGCTCAGAACTTATTATATCCTAATTTTTTTTTTATAGTGCAGCAGAGAAAAAGCCATAGTCATACTGAGTGTATCACTTCTAGAAAATAGCTCTGCAAAATGGGGCTACTTCCTCTCATCTATACAATATCCACAGAGCTGGGGTTTAACTGTGCTCCCCCTGGCTCATGGAAAAAATCCAAAAAGGAAATCAATAGGAATCAGGAAAAGTTTTCATTAGCATCTAAAATTCAAAATGCTACACATATCAGTCTGGAAAGTCTCTAGTGATTACACCTGAGCACCACAATATTGAAATGCCACAACACTCAGTTACACTGTGTTTTAAAGCCACATGGCAAAAAATTAAAGTTGCTGCTGAATAATTTTTTTCTCTTGCCTCAACTTCAGTGGAAGCAGTGATTTGTGTTGATAGTCTAGAGCAAGAGATTCCAGTTTGTGTCATCTGGATGGAACCAGTGGGTGGTGTAAGTGTTCCTCATTAAGAACATGTTTAAATGAAAGAACAAGCTCCACCAAAACCCACTGAGAACTTCCCAGGTGCCTTGCTGGCCACTGGAACTTGGGAGGCACAAGTTAATCTTCCCAAATGACTCACAAGACTATACACTCACACAATACCATAAAATAAACAGAGAATGGAGTCTCTTCAATGTATACTCCAATCCCCAACATCTGCTCCACAATAAACACACACCGCACAGTTGCTGAATATTGGTCCTTCCATCAGCAGAGATAATCAACTTTGAATAGCTGACTGTCTACTTCCAGTAGTTACATAATGCTTTACCTTAAATAGCTCTCTCAGAGGAGAGACGCCCTGCAAGGTACATTTTAAAGATCACTTTCAGCAGCATCAATGAACACCACCATGGCCGTGGTTGTGGTGTCTGCCTGGGGTGAACACCACCAGCTCTCCCAGCTCCTCAGGTGTCACTGTGGCAGTGGCTAGCACCACACAACAAGCAATGAAGTTGTACTGCTGCAAGAGCTGCTGCAACAGTACAGGGTGAAATGTGCCTGCAGGGAAAGCTCAGGAGCTCCTCTGCAGATGCTGCTGTCCTCCTCTGAGAGCAGAGCCACGGGACTCCCTGGGAGCTGCTGCATCCCCACTCGTCTGCTCAAGGTCGCTTTGCCCTGTCAGAGAGGGCGTTTGGAGGCATGGGGAGATCTGATGGGTCTTCCCCTGATAAAGACTGTCAGATGAGGCTAAAGGAGGCAGGGAAGCTGGCCAAGCTTATCACAGCCAGAGTGCTTGTGAGCAGTAGAACAAAAGAGGTTGCAGCACACACTGCAGTGGCAGCAGCGGCGTGGGGCAGAGAGGAGCCTGCATGGCTCTGGCCCCACTCTGAACTGGGGCACAGCACCCCATCAGCACACACAAGCAGGGCAGAGGAGTCCTCTGACATTCCCAGCTTGCTTTCTGGAATATAAATTTCACCATAATCATCTCTCAGGCTTCTAGAGATAAATAATATATTATTTATTACATGTTCAGTTGTAAATGGCATTAAAAGCCAGAACCCCCTTCTGTGCCAGTGACCCTTGGAGTGGAAGGGACCTTCTCTCTCTGTCGTGTTTTTCCACTATTACTGCTATAAAAGGCATTTTGCAGTGCAACAGTAGCAAATTCACGTTTTATGGCATATGCATGTCTCATCCTCAGCAGGTTGAACTTATCTAAAACATCAGAATGACTGAAGAACTACAGAAAAAAAAACTTTGTACAAAGAAAACAGAGGACACCTAAAATCAGGTCAGTGGCCTGAGTTTTACTGCTCATAAAGTCTAAAAGCATTCTTCTATCAGTATAAGAAAAATAAGGGCTAGTTTTAAAATTGTTCCCTCCCACCCAGAGCCCAAATCCCACTCCGGGACTCACGTTTCTTGTGCTCAGTTCATCCAATGCTCACAGAGCAGCAGTAGTGATTGGCAATATTTAATTAGTTGGATTTTTTTCTTTTATAAAATACTGGTGATAAAGGACAGGCTTTTCAAAAGACCTTGAAAATCATATGAGCAATAACAGAAGTGGCTAGATTTTGACATGAAATGAGTATGGCAAGTTGGGCCATGAGCATCTTTAAATAGGGCTACTCTGTCAGCACCTGAGCAGTGGGAAAAGGTCTGCAAGCAGAGTAGGTTTGAAATCTGTCTCTTCTAAATTATTCAAAATAGGTTTCAAATGTTATGGTTTCAGGTGGTCTCTAAGGAAGTGAACTCAAGTGCCAGCTTTTCGTAGCAAAGTTCCTGCAGTTATCAAATCTGCCTCATTCAAATTTCTGCCCAACTGCTCAGTAACCTAATAATCACCTTCCAATTTTACAGGTTACACAAATTACTTTTAAATGGAAAGATATGACAGACAGGGAGAGAAATGAGCCTGAGAATTATCTAAATTATTCTTTCTCTATCTTGACATTGCCTAGCTTTTCAAAGATACCAGGGTTGCTGGAGTCACACCTTTAATCACTTTCTGCGAGGAATATCAGGCTGGAGAGCTGATAAATGTGTGCAGTTTGCAGAAAGATTCAGAAAAATAAGTACTACTTGGATGCCTTGGTGATAAGTGAATGACAGCCTTACATTGCTTCCCACCAAAAGTATTGTCAAGCTGTAACCAGGGCTGGATGGAGGGCTTTGTTTCCACAGTCACATAATTGAATTTTAGATCAATAATTTAAAAAACAAAAAGAAAAAAATTAAAAATACTATTTTCCTGAAGTAAAAACAATCCTCTAAATTCTGGTGAAACTCTAACTGCTATTGAGTGTATGTATGTTTGCATATATTTGCCCTGGGTGTATATCACTATAATGATGATAAAGTCCTGGTCTTTTACACCTTCAAGAAGAAATGAAAATTTTGTGCTAAGGCGAGATGTGAAAAACTGAAACTTTCCTGATGACAAATGATTTTCATAAGGAAAAGACTTGCAGGCTTTCCAAGACACTGAGAGACTTCCACAAAGGCTGCCCTTAGTCCTGGGACTGCCTGCCTCCTGCCTGCTGCTCAAATCGAGTCCTAGGGAGTCCTTCCCTCCCTTGGGCAGCCAAGAAAATGAGCCCCACCAGGTGAAAGTGAGCCTTTTCCTCTAAAACTGCCTCACAAAGGGATACACATTGTGTATTAAGGGTAGGTCACCACAAAGCCAAAGAGGTGCAACCCTTCTTTAGTGATCCGTACTGAAACCAGTGAGAAAAGATCAAACTTAGACAGACACTGACTAATGAGACCTGGTCTTGCATGGGTTACAGCCATGTAACCTATCCTAAAGCTTGAAGAGAGCTGTAGGAATCCCCATCCCATCCCAACTGGGGCAGGAGCTTTATCCATGGCCTGACAGTTCAGCCCAGCCCCAGTGAGATGAGCTGGGAGAGAGAAGCCCAACTCCAGCCTCTGCTCCAGTGCAACCAGGTCTACTGGAAGGTATTCCTGCCCATGGGAGTGGGGTTGGAACTAGATGATTTTTAAAGTTCCTTCCAATCAAAACCATTTTATGATTCTATGTTTGGGTTTTTTTCCATGTACTGTTTTCTTCAAATAAGTATAAATTTATCCAGATGTCATTTTTTTCCTCCTGGATCTTTTTGTTGATTCTTAATCAAGCTCTGCTGATTCTGTTGAAAGCAGATACTAAAGTGTAATTGTAAGTGTAATTACTGCCATTGCAAGCACAGATGATCAGACTATTCAGTGCACAAGATTTCTGGTTTTAAGGAAAATCATCCCCATCGACTTCTGGCATTTATCTAAATGTGCTTTTAAAACAATTTGGCAATGGAATAATTAGCATTGCTTTCACAACTATCAAAATCTCTTTTATACTACCACGTGATTTTCATTGAGGACCAATAAATCAACAAGAATGAAATAAGTAAATGTTTGAGTGATGTAGGTTTGAATATGTAGACATGTCTTTATTAATAGAATTGAAATTTTTGAGATCAGGCCTCGTGAACTTGTGTTTGTTTGGTCCCTTTTCCTTTCCTCTTCTAGCATCATAGAATGTCTTGTAAGTTTTTTCTCATAATCTCTCCAAAGTTGAAAAAAATCACAGAATGGTGTGTGTTGGAAAGTGTCTTCAAGATCATCTAATTCCAACCCCCTGCCATGTGCAGAACACCTTTCACTAGTCCAGGTTTCTCAAAGCCCCATCCAACCTGGCCTTGAATGCTTCCAGAGATGGAGCATCCACAGCTTTTCTGGGCAGCCTGTTCCAGTGCCTCAGCACCCTCATGTAAATTTCTTCCTAATATCCAATGTAAACATGACTTCCTTCAGTTTAAAATCATCCCCCTTTGTCCTATCACTGTATCTGTAATCTATTTTAAGGAGCTTCTGGGGATAAGTGAATCCAAGTCCTGACATCCACAAGAGCACTACTCCAAACTCTGAGTCTCTGGTTCTACATGCTGTTCCTGGAAAGCCATCAATCAAATATTTCAGAGCTAGAGACTTTTTAAAAATTAAGGTATACATTGGATTAAATGTACACACAGGCTTTGATCCACTTTAAGCTGGCATTTCCAAGCTACTTCAGGCATAACAGACAGGTATCTACATTACATCTTCCAGGAAAAAAACCATATTTTTCTATCATTTTATACAATATCTTATGGAATGTAATCAATGTGCACTATGGTCCACAATTTATTACCTACAAAGGCTTGAATTTAACCCCCAGAGCACACTCTGTTACTAGACAATATAACACAAGTAATTTCTGGATTCATTCTCCTGTCCTTTAGGATTAAATTCAGTGTTAGTAAATTTCCCACATGCTTCAAAACAAAAACTGTGTAAAAGATGGTAAATGCTGTGGTTTGGTCCAAATCCATTACTAAAAAAATAAACAATGACAAAATTTATTGTGTATTGGAAACAAGTTTTCAGATCACTTCAGAGAGGACATGAATCTGTTGTGCCAGAAAAGGAGAGAAATGTCTCTCTTAATGTATATCTCTCTTTTCACTCCAACAGAGTAGCAGGTTATATTTAAACTCTAGAGGACACCATCACCTTGCCCCTCTTGTTGGTAAAGATATTAGCCACTAAATTTGTTCCTAAACAAGTCAGTATTTATTAGGCTCTTGTCCAAAGCCTGGCATTCATGAAGGTCTGCACACAAGTCCCATATAACTCTCTAACTTGCACCTTTCTTGCAGAGCCAGGATTAGTGTTCCAATCAAAATTCTAATAGGTGATGTTCCTACCAGCTGCCTGTAGTGGAAACCTCTTGCCAGACCTCACTGCACCCTGACTGCTCCTCCACACATCTGACACAAAAGCTGCTGGTGGGACCCTCTACCACTGCTGCCTCTGCTCCTGGCCCACAGCAGGGGCTCCTCCTGGCTGCACACACCCTCCTGCAAATCCCACGTGGGTCAGGTGGCAACAGAGGTGCCCAGAGAATGGCACTCATCTCAGTGAGATGGCCAAAAAATAATAATATTCCTTATGTTCTCTGGCAGTTGAGCCCAGGGCTGTAAATCAAAAGGGAACTTGCCCAGACACACTCTAAATTTGCAGCTGTCTAGCATTGAATCACTACAGACGTGCCTGGCTCAGTTTTGGCCCATGCTGACCAGGAGCCTCCCAAAAACTTCCCAGGCAGAGTCTGGGAGTTGGGACAAGCCAAGGACCATTCCTGATAAACTGTTTCTCATTTCTCTGTCATTCCTTACAGGAGATCAATGTGATGAATTCATGTATCTAGGTAAGAGGTCAAATTTTCCCACTTTTGGGAGAACATGTTTGTGTGCAACATCATCATATCTCTCAGAAAAACGTTACACAAAATTTTCAGGGTTTTTTGTTGGGATTTTTTTCCAATATGGAGCAGGAAAACAGAAAACAAATTCATACTCATCAATGTTTTCCTATTTGCTGGTCCCTAAAATATTCCATTTGCTACAGATTCCTGTAGAACACAAAGCTCTCTGACAGGAAAATTGCTTTTCTTAGACACTTCCATGTACCTTCTGAAATGACAGCTGATGCCCAAGTGACCAGACATGGGGTAAAGCCAGTTGTCCAAGCACAGTACTGCAGTTTGAGGGTCAGGAGAGTCGCTCTTCTGCTCTCTGCATTTTTCATACTGTACTCAAGCTCCCTAAAAGACAACTGCCTTAATTCTTTGTGATCGTTACATGGCAGGAGATGACTCATTTTGAACTAGCAAAAAAAAACCTAAGAAAGAAAATGCCAAAGTTCCCAAGTTCAGCATTCCGAAAATGGCTTTCAATTTGACAAGCATGAGTGGAAAGAGTTCTTCACCAGACTTTGAACTGCATCTCTGCTTAGCTCAGGAGCAGCAAAGCACAGGTCAGGCCAGTGAAATACACAGTGGAGAGCAAAACAGAGAACTGACAAGACATTTGCATGCACAGAAGAAAAAGAGAGGAATCATTCGGACATAAATCTAAAAAACCAGATGAGCATTTTGTTTTTAACAGGAATAAAAGTGTGGTGGTACACAATTCAGTCTGCTCCCTAGAAGTAAAGCTGTTGCCATTCTCCAGAGTATCTCCAATGGTGCATAAATCAAAATCCTGAAAGCAAAATGAGATGATTCATCTCTCAGATGGGCATCTGTCTTGCTGAGAGCAATGCAGAGTAGCCAGTTACATTTCTGGAGAAGGTATTCTGAGGAAACAGACTTATAAGCAAGCTATCATCAGTTGAAGGTACTTTCTGGTGACAGTGAAGTTTCTACATCTTGCAAGATGTGGTATCTTCTCAAGCCTTTAATCAAATTATTACATTCATATATTTCTGAAAGCTATGATGTGGAATGATAACCTCTCCAGGAACATTTCCGGGTTTGATTTCAACACCCTGGTAAAGAAAAATCAGCTTTTCTAGAAAGGCAAGTTTGCACTCCTGGGGGAGGTTACATCAGTGCTCAGGTGAAGCAAATAAAATACCCACATTTTGGGCAGAAACAAACACAGCTTTAAAACAGAAATGCAACACAGCATCAGTCAGTTTGGCTGCATACAGTCATGAACTTTGGCATGAACTTTCTGTTGCACAAGAAGAACAAGAGAATATGATGTGGAAGAATATAGGAAGTTATCTGTAACATCCTAAAACAAGCTAACAGATAAAAATTTGGGACTAGAGCTATGGAATAAATATAATTTACTGGCTGTCTGGGCATTTTTGTCTTCACTCACTAATCTATCCTCCACTGCAACCCCTGTTAACATTTCAAAATGTCAGCAGCTTTCAAAAACCACTCTGTCTTCCCCAAAGTTCATTAGTAACACATCACTGTTGCAGCAGTGGATGTTTCGTGCTGATGGGGTGGCAGCATTGTGAACTGGCACATTTTTATTTTATCCTAAATGAGAGGAACACTCCCATGAAGGCTCACTGCAGGTCAAGGATGGCTGCCCAAGCTGAGGGCCAGCCCTTCCTGCTGCAGACAGTGCAGTGAACAAGAGACCAAGGACAAGGAATTTGCAGGCAGCTGCACTAAAGTTTTGCATGGATGAGAACAGCTCCAGAGCATGTGAGTGAATGACATGATGACAACTAGATACACAAAAGTAATTTTTTCCAAAATACCATAAAAACACTGTGATATAAGGAAGGCCAGCAAAATGTGCACAAACAGGAATCTAGTGAGCTCTTTTAGCCTCCCCACAAACCCAAGCTGCAAATTCATCCAGTTGTACACAGCCAAGTGGTATTTTGTAAAACAGAATGGAGAAAGAAAACCTATTTATGAGTTATATGTCATCTATCAATTGCATGTTATGGAGCAGGCCTACCTGGTAAGGTAAGTCATGAATTTATGTTTTCTCCATCCTTGGCAGAGCAGCATGTACTACAGTGGGCATTTTAATGGCTTTGAACCAAAAGAGAGTAGGTTTAGACTAGATACTAAGAATAAATTCAGCAACAATTCCATACCTCTTAGCCATGGCTTGCTTCATTCTGAAGATCAAAAATCCCAAATACAGCTGCAAAAAATGTGCATCATATAAAGATTTCCTAATGGCCAGCATCTGAGTGTAAAATATCCAGCCAGGAAAGCCACACCAGAGCTGCTGTGATCCAAGGCCACTGAAGGACTTCGAGCCTCCAGGTGGGGGAACACAGCCTGGCCTCCAGGCTGGAATAAAAAGGAGCAGGTGTCAGGCTTCCATACCATGGGAGACTCTCCAAAAAGGGGTACAAAAACACCCCACAGCACGTGGAGGAGAGCTGTCCAGAGCTGGTACCAAATACATGTTCTTGGATTAAGCTTAGACCTCAATTCTGAACTGTAGGATTGGTGATGAGCTTTCCAGCTTTGGGGTCCAGAGACTGTGAGCTGCTGGGAACATGTCAAAGTGCTCCTCTGAGCTCATTCCCCTCTCTGTCTCTCACCTGGCACACTGAAACCTGGTTAAAGCACAGCAAGAGGACCTGGATTTATTGCTTTACTTTTGTGTGAGACAGGATGTTGAAATTTCAGCTTCACAGGAGAAATTTAGACAAAGCTGCTAAACATTTCTACAACATTACTTAGGCTTCTGTGGACATGCCCTGGGTACCTTCTTGATCTTTAGCTCTTCAAACTAAAGTAAAAAAATGTGTCTTTCTAGCCCTAACTAGGAATTGCTGTGTTGCCAGCTCTTCCGTTCCGATCATGACTCAAACCTGACAATCATGACAAAGAAAAATCACCTTCTAGTCTAGGGGAAGCTAGGATGGTGAAAAAAATTATCAAATTTCATCACTAGTCTCTCTACCTTTTTATTTCACCTCCCTTTCCCACATAGCTGTGATAACTGTTAACGTGTTTCCTTGTTAATTGCAGAGGGTGAGTTTACTTTTATTCTCTTCAAAGGAAAATTACAGTAATTTTCAATTACTCACTTGATTAGTTTCCTTCTTAGTTTCTTACCTCCAGTGCGTGAGCATCCTCTCCAACATCCCCCTACCCTTCCTTGCCTGCAGTGAGCCCCCTGGCAATGTCAATCCATCAGCAATTCCTCCAGCTCAGGGCCACGCTCTGCTTTCTCCCATTCCTCCTCCAACCTCCTTCACCCCCTCACTGGCCACGGGCATATCCCTAATTTACACTGAAGGGAAAAAGAATCTCACTGATCCCCCAAGCCACAGCCACTCCTTGTTGCCCCAAACAGCAGCAGTACCTGCAGCCACAGGACCAAGGCCAGTGATGGCACTCCTGTAAAATGACCAAAGTTTGGGATCATTCACAAGCCTCAACTTTAGGGTGGCATCCTGCAATGGTTTCCACTTTTCAGAAGTTCCTGCCATGGAAAGTGATCTTTTCTTTGTCCTTAGAAACCTGAAAAAAATACGCATGAATGAAAAATTGATGAGTTTTTCTATCCTGGCTGCTGCTCCTTTTTTTTTTTTTTTTTTTTAGAACCAGTGTGAGATTTACCAGATATATATCTATATATTTACGTGAGGTGTGTAGTTCACTCCTTGTTTGCACTTCACTGTGGAGCTGCATGTTTGCACAAGATGTCTGACCCTGCCCTCACCCAGTCTCCTCTGCCCCTGGTACTGCACTAAAACAAATTATTTACCTCCCCTTCTGTTGAGTAAACTCACCCACAATGATGGCTATAGAGTGACCAAGAGGTGAGGCGAAAACAATGGTGTCTAGTTCAACTAGAAAGATAAATATTACCTGGAAATGTGTCTACTTTTGCCAGCCTGTTTTTTATGTGAATTGGAAAGAAAGTAATTTTTTACTTGGATTTGAAATGGCTATCTAAAAAATAGCTTCTAAATAAGAAGAAATGTATCTTAATAGAGTGGTGAGTCAAATTGGCGAAAGAAATAGAGAAGATTTCTTTTTGTAACATAATGATAACTCCTTTGGCATTAAGTATCTCTCAATGCATGATTGGAGGTAATACTCAGACAAATGTCTGCATCACTAAAGGCATAATAATGACCCATAAATTTGGGACATATTCAAAAACTTGAATTTCATCAGATCATCCATGGAAACAGCAAATTTTTCAAATCAGCCTTCCTTCATCTTGCTCTTCCCGCCTACAAAAACACCATTCATCATCTCTTCCCTTTCTCAGCTTCTTTTTCCTCTTTTTAAGGCAAGTTTCCAGTTCTGGCAGGCTGCTGGGCTAAGATTAGATACCCTGTGGCAGAAGGAAAATGACAGGGGCCATTATTGCCCACCACGAACCAGCAGGGAAGAGGTGCCAGAAGGTCATGGTGAGAGACACTGTGCCCTGCCCACCCCAGTCACAGCTGCCTGTGCCTGAGGATGGGGGCATGGGGGGTTCTGCAAGCCCCACCGATTCCACACAGCTCCCTGGGCTTGGGACCACCCCACCCAGTGCAATTGCCCCTGGCAGTCTTGTCTTTGACTTGTGGCTTTTTGTAGGGGAGGAAAAGAGCTAGAGGAACCATGATACTGCTGGTGGAATTTCCCAACAATTTGGCAATCAATTGGAAAAACACAAATTACTTTAGTTGCACCTGAGTGAAATATTTTTACTTGAATCCTCACATTTCAATGTCTTGTTTGGAGTCCAAGTTACTGTGATTTGGGTTGGGAAGGCGGAAGAGAGCTTCTAGATTCATCAGTTCTCAGCTGTCAGCTGCACCTCCAAACCTGTGGATACTTGACAAGTTCACTTTTGTCACACGTCACCAGCTCTAGAACCAGATTTGTCCCAAGAAGGATATGAAAATCACAAACCCACTCAGTGACAAACCCACTCAGTCACTCCTGCTAGAGCAGGGTGCTGCAGTTACTCTTTTGTTGTCGTAGTCACCCCCAAATTTTAGCTCTGAACTAAAAAGTCTCCTGCATTTCAGCTGTGGGCAGGCAAACAGCAGTTGGCCTTTGCAGGGAGCTGCACAGGTGTGGCTGCAGCTGCTGCTGCCGCTCGCAGAGGCACCAGTGCAGGACAGGGCTCCCATGCAGCACTGTCTGCAGCACGTTCTGACACTGGAAACCCTCAATTTCCTTCCTCAGCCTCACAGCTCTGGTTTTACCTGCTAGACCCAGCAGCTATAGTCCTCCAGGCAAGGAGAGAACGCTGGCTGAAGAAGGTTTGTTAGTGGCATGTATCTGCAAGCACTGACTCGAATAGTTAATAATGCATTATTAACTGAGGGTGTTAAATAAAACTTGCCATTTTCCTTCATCCGGCCTTATACCCCCTGGATGTGTAATTTAAAAAACAACTCCAATGTTTTCTCAGATCTGCGCAGGGCAAGGTAGTTACTCTCAAAACACCTAAGATTGAAAATACACGGGAAAAAAAACACCTCTCTGTTCAATGTCTCTGAGTTGCATCAGTGAGCCAAACTCTGTCTGAACCACATTCCCCACTTCTCTTTTTTTTTTTTTTTTTTTTTTTTTTTTTTTTTTTTTTTTGGGAGGGGTGCTCCTCTTCCTGATGCATAATAATCTATTATAAATTTACACCTGTGCTTTTACTGAGATTACACATTAAGATGGTGTAAAAGTGCTGTAATTCACCTCCAAATCAGGCCAGCAATGTGCACAAGATTCTTTACATGAACTAGGGAGGCAGAACTGTAGTAGGGCACAGATTCTGCACAAGAACTGTGAGAGTCATAAAAAACTCCATGGTAAAGTGTAACTGAAAAGTTTGAAACAATTTGTTTTAAAAGCTCAGGAATACACTAGACTGGAGGGTTTGGTCTCTTTCCCATAGATAGGGAAGCATAAGATGAAACAGAAAGGCAGCAAATCAAAACCTGATAACAGGAACTGATTCTCCAGTTTGACATCCTCAGATCTGAAATGGCAACTGTAGTGAACTTTTAAGACCAAGTTGTGTATTCACAAAATCTTCATCAGTAGTTACAACCGTAAAGGAATCACTGCTCATCAGGGCTACAAGCACAGCACTCTTTGTAGCAGGTGGTGGTGCTTTTTATCCTCTATGACAAACAGAGTCTTTCAAGCACACACAGAGGTTTCCTCACTAGATACAGAGGAAAAGTACCTCAGACCTGAAGTAGGGGTTTTGTTCCCAGAAATTTGATTGTTATTGTGTTTGTCTGAGAGAACAGTTAGAAAAAATCACAGCTTTTTGGGTATTTATGATACTCAATGGCAATAAAAATCAGGGGTGGAATACAAAATGTCATGCCTCAGACACCAGTATTTTAAGCAGAATTTAACAAGGAGCGGCCATAGAAAAGTAAATGTCTTCATTTTGGGTTTCAGTATTTGAAAGGGTTAGACAACCCATGCACACAACTTACCAAGGGTAACAGTTCCTTTTGTCTCAAATTGCAGTGCAGGATCTTCCTGAAGACATCAGCAACCTCCCTCCCCAGCCCAGGAAAGAATTATTGGCTCTTTTTCAAATGCTTTCAATACCAGACTGGCAGACAGGACATAAACTTACTTAACTCTGGAAGGAGCTAAAACTAACTCTTCACCACACCCACGTTAGGGCTTATTAAAAGTTTGACAAGTGACATTTAAGTCACTTTTTGGTGCTTTTCCTCCACTTCTCCCTACAGGAAGAACTTCATGCTGTGGGAGTACAATGATTTATCTTACACAGGTCACTCAATGGACTTCATTGATCCTGTAGTCACTAACCATGTCTGGATTTCAACCAGAGGCCAAATACAGAGATATTTTGTATAATCCAACTTCTTAGGTATTTTGTGTTGCTGTATGAAATATTGGCTAAGAGGTGGGAGTGGGAGGAAGCAGCTCAGGCTGAAATGAAGCCAGAAAGCAATCCAATTACTGCTTCCTAAGCCTACATTATTTTTTGTTGGGCTTTCTTTTCCCTTTAACTTTCTAAGCGTAGGTTTGTCAGCCTGGACATCTCATCCTTCTTTCTAATCAAATTCAGAGGGTTACCAGTAGGGAGGAAATTAAACCACTGGTGAGCACTACATGGGATGCACAGCACAGAAGTCAAGAGGGTAAAAAAGCTTTACAATTTCCATTTAACTCTGAGTTTTGTAAAATCAAAAATTAGTGGAAATTATGGGATTGGAATACCAGACAATTATTTATATCAAGGACTTTAGATATGGACTGGGCCTTTGAACAGATGGGAACCACAGCTGGGCTAAGCTTGCAAAGGACATTATTCACATCAGGACCCTCTCAGCTCTGCCCACTGGAGAGGAGAGCTGGACAAGGAATTGCTGCTGAAGTTAGTCTGGGTATGAGCTGCCCCCAAACCTGTCCTTGAAGGAAGGAGATACAGGTGTAGCCAGCTCATGAAAAGCCAGTCTTGCATGAGGTACTGGGACCAAAAATTGTTAAGTCTTTGTGTCACTATTCACTTTGTCTTATATTTCATCCCTCCTTCTTGTATTGTCTTTTTGTGTATGTATATTCTAACTTACAAAGACTGGCCATATTCTGTTGTTCATTCTGTAGAGAAGGCAAAAAGGGGGTGCATGAGAAGACGTGTCAGAGCCACTGTTCAGAGCCTTGATGGATACAATTTGGAATAGATGAGAGCAGCAGGAACTTCATAACCTGACACAAGCAACACATGAGACCCCCAAGGGCTCAGGAAAGTGTGCTCCTCTTTTCCCAAAGGAGAACAGATTCTTAAAGGGATATAGTCTGGCTCCAGTGCTGGACAGAACAACCCTTAAGGACCTTGAATGTTCCATCCTCACTTCAGTCACAGGTCAGCTGCAGATAAGCCAGAAACCCAAATCCAGACAGGCCTGAGATCATCACTGCTTGCCAGCTAGAAAGAATGCACAGAGATGTTTTCATATGACCTGGAAGCTACTGACTTGAACACAGAATGAGACGTGCAGAATTAAATCTCCTCTGAATTTGAGTTCCTTCACAAGGAAAAAGAATTTGTGAAGGATAATTCCTAGCAGAGAATCCTTTGTAGCTGTTGAAGGTGAAAGAAGGAAAATCAATTTGAACTTCAATAGGCTGGACCAGAACCAGTAGAACCAGTATCTGAATCCAAACTTTTGACTCTCAAGCAGAAGTCTGTTACTGCAACCAACACCAACAGATAAATGTTGATAAAACCTAGACTGAACTAAAGTGCCACATCCTGAATCCTCCAGAAATAAAGAAGTATAAACCAGTCACCAACTGGCTGATCATGCAATGTGCTTCTGTGGTGCTTGGGGTTCTGGAAAGCAGAGGTGGTGCAGAAAAGTAGAGTTCCCCAAAAGAAGTCATCTTGGAAAGAAGGGAGCACAGAGAGAAGAAAGATGAGGTCTTGGCTAGAGGAAAGATCTGGAAAGTATCTTTCCTCCAGCTACTGATAACAAGCTCCTAAGGAGATTATCTGACTCTTTCAGGACTATTTATCATATCTGATGAAGTAGAAAAAAACATTTCTTTGTCTACCAAGCAACTGTCTCTAGTGCTTCTGTTAATATACTTGGAAAGAGGGGAGACGGAGAAGGAGAGGGAGAGGGAAATGGAGAGGAAGAGGAGAGACAAATTTAGAATGGCAGTCACCCTTTTTAAATCAGCTTCACCACTGAATGATCTGTCCTAGTAGATTAAAGTTATGAAGTTTGTATTGCTGCCATCGCTGTGTTCATTCCATTTGCTTTTATACACAAGGCACTGAAGCATACTATCTTTTAAAAAAGCAACTGAAAATCAGCTGTGCCTCTTTGAGTCACAAAATAAACCTCTCAGCCCAGAAATGTGAAGTTAAGGGCATCTCTTAGGTTCCCCAAGGCTGCCTAAATGCTCTGCAAAGAGGCACTGATGTAACACAAGCTGTTCTTTGGCCAGCTCAGGTTGGGGAGCACATCACATAGAATGGTCCTCACTTTACATCCATTGGTCCCAGTGCTTCAAAATCCTGCTCCAGGGTGTTTTAATAAGCCCTGTACATGAATCAGTGCAGCAGTTTGTGGGAGGCAGTGGTTTGCTTCAGCCTACTGTGAGAGAATTTAAAGCAGGTGCTGAACCAGGTGATGTTCACAAGTGAGAAGGGATGATTTTACAGAATTTACAAAGTCATCCACTTTGTACGTGCACAATTATGTGGCATTTAAAATCTTGACCAGCTGGGATCCAGATTAATCTGCAATGTCTACAGATGTACTTGGGTAAATACATCTGTAACCTAGAAGGATTAAAGTTCTTACGTTTTCATTTACATGGAATTTAGGTACCTAAGGGCAGGACAAGAGTCTTGAAAAAAATCTCACTTCCACACCCAGGTGATTTACAGGCAAAATTGTCTCCATATGCCTAAAGCTGTGCCACCACATACACCCCATTGGTCTTAATTTTTGCTGAGACATCTTCCCAGCAGCTCTGGCCCCTGCAGCCCAGGTGTTCCTGCACTGCTCCCACTTGATTTACTGAGCTCACTCAGAACCTGACATTTAGCTTGACTCAGAAACATCCAGTAAGGAGAGTTATTTGCCATGTGTATCACACTCTAGTGGTTAAGAGATCCTGCTGAAAACAGGTTAAGCTTCTGTAACCTCCAAGGAAAGCTGCTGAGCAGCAGGGTGAGCAAGGGCACCATCTCTGCTTTTCAAACCTGGGGCACTACTGGGGTGTGCATTCATAGATTCAGGAGGAGTCCAGATTTGAGGTATTGAGCTTTACCTGGTGCAGGGCTCTGTGCTAATATGGGAACATATTCAAGCAGAGGTATCATCACCTCTCTTTCAAACAGTACACAAGCAAAACATTTAAATTTTGGAGTTCGCTCTGAAGATCTCTGCAGGCTCTTACCATCACCTGGATATCCTGAAAGAAGTTACAAAAAGATTTAAAACAAAACAAACAAACAAACAGAAAAAAACCCCACACATTCTGCAAAGATGTTAAACAGCATGAGCATTGCTACATTATATACTCAAATTTTCCTATTAGATGCTACATGATATATAAATATTTATATATATATATATATATGTATGAAGTTAAGCTTTCTGTCTCTCAGGCCCATTTCCAGCTGTCCCATCACTGTACAAAACTCTTTATTCGACAGACAAAAACAGTAGAACTTGGTACCTCTATTTTTGGAAAAAATATTGCTAATACTTTCATTTAGCAGAAAGCAGAGCTCCCACGTGATTTGTACTTACACATTGGCAGATTTAGGCCTGAGTCACCAACAGTCACCTCCATATCATCATGTACAAGTCACCACAGGTCAGCCTTTCACAATGAATACATATGAATGCATTTAATACATAGCACCAGACTATATTCCTTATGCCCCTTATTTGCACAGATTAAAGAAATCATAGCACTGACATACTGTGGGCCATTCTACCTGAGATTTCAAATAGGCACCTGCAGAAAGTTTCTGGAAGACAGACTTGTTTCCAGCATTCCAGCAGAAGAAATCTAAAATGCCCTACCACTGTGCAGTGAAAACAGCAGCACAGAGCCCAGCAAAGCCCTCTCTGCTCTCCCTTCCTTGAGACAGTATTCCTGGCAGGATAATGCAGGGTGTGGCTGTGGAAGTCACTTTCCAAGCCATACCACAATGGAGTAAGTGTGACAGGTCTTTGTCTGCTGCACACAGTAGACAGACACTTGAGCTGCATGTGTTTAATGATGGAATGCAATGGCACTACTGAAGTTATTCAGAAGTGGCAGGAGGGGATCCACAGAGCAGGGAGCCTGTGGATCCTGGGAGGTGGACAGGACTCTCAGCCCTTCTCTGTTGGCTTCCCCATGTAAAGCTCACCCATCTCTGTATGGTGTCCCTGAGTCCCACCAGCCCTGTCCTGGCCCCATCCTGACCCCTCCCAGTCCCTTTTCACCTCCTTGCTCCAAAATCTACTGACCTCTATTATCATCCCTGCCCCAGCCCCTGGCCACCATATCAGTTCCTCCTGGCCCCTTACCTTCTTCAACCACCATCAAATTTATGGATTGATGGGACTCCCAGCTGGTTTCTCTAATTCCTCCTTAAATTCTCTCCCTTCCTTCTACCCAATCATTTTCTTTCCCATGCTCAGACAGAGCTCTGCTATTGCCAGGAATGTCAATCCTGCCACTTTTTCCAGTGCTGCTGAGTTGGTCCTGGAATTTGCACTTTTATATCTCATTTCACCTATGAAACCCTATCTGCAAATACTATTTTTTAAGAGAATGGCATTATTTGAATTATCAAAGTAATTGTTTAATACAGAAAATTCTTCTACCTAAGAAGCCATTTAACATTCAGACACTGTCTTACCTCAACTGAACTTTTGGAGATTATGCAAAGCATTTTATCTTCTGATGAAGCAGAAATTCTTTGTACACTGTGAGGAAGTTTGCATCTTTGTTTTACTGATCCAGAAAGACAGAAGAGTTGTTTAATATCCACTGTTGAGAGACCTCCAGGGGTACTTCTAAATCATCTTCTTTTCTTGCTGTCTCAGAATGCTTATAGATGAAGATTGATTAGCAAATCTTTATAAAACTGCTTTGAATATAAAATAGTTGAAAGAAATTTGCACTGGGATATCTTATCTGGGAAGGCAATGTACTAGCATTTTATTCTTGTAATGAAAAATAATAAAGTTTTAAGATCTGACATCCTTCTTCTGGATAAATTTGTACATTTTGCATCTATAGAGAGAAATATATATTTAATTACCCTATAAATACGATTGAATAGATTTTTTATATATATATATAAGAATTTATACATGCAAGGACATAAAAATCAAATGCATATACTTTTCACAATGAAAATACTCAGCCTTTATTTCCAGAAAAGCCAAAAAATTAAACCTTTCGTGGAAAAAACTCCATTACATCTGTATCTAGTACTGAACCATTCTCACTTCGTATTCTCAAGCAAAATCCCCAAGAGCTTTTTAAAAAAATCCATTTACTCTTGTCCTCTAAATTATGGTTTTGATGAATAACCTTGCTTTGTGAAAGAAAATGTTGCTTGGGAAAACACCATAACTAACAACAAGAAGTCCTATAAGATCCCCTTTGGGCAGAGAAATAGTGTAATTTAAGTGTAGCTTGAGGTAGTTCCAGATCTGGAGACAATAAGTACCTGAGGAGCAAGCTCCATGCCAGGAGCTTCTGCTCACCAAAGGAGACTAATTATATCAAGTCAACAGAGAAAGCAAAAGGTGAAGGCCAAAGGCTAGAAACTTAAATTTTGAATGTTACTGAAAACCTTTCTGGAAAAATGAGGTCAGAGGGAAAAGGGAGCACGCTGAACTTCCTGGTTTATATTTGATTCATGGGACATCTTCAAAACTGCATCAGGTGAGCTGCAGACCAGACTTCTCCAATTCCTCAGAAACAACCAAGCTCAGGCTGTGGTCAAGGCTCATCTCTGTTATGCCACTACCAGGGGCACTGGAAAAAATATATGAATTTAGGATTGGATTTCCTCAGCTCAAACTACATGCTGCTCAGACACCAAAGACCCTAGCAGCTTTCTAGCCACATCCATTCAAGCCACAGCCAGGCACCAGCTATGCTGGAAAGGCCACATCAAGCCAATCTCATTTGAAACCACTTTGTTCAGAGCATAAACTCAGAAAAGAAAATATGGTTTCTCTTTTATTTAGCAACCTCAAAACATCTGTTGTTTAAAAAGTTCAGATTTCCTATGCATGAGTTGCAGATTTTGAGTGTCTAGCAAGGAGCAGGGATTTGTGGTGGAGGGTGAGGTTCTTGTCAGGAATGGCTCCCTGCCCTGCAGCCCCTTGCACTGCCTGGCTGACACCAGGCTGATTTCATGCACACTGAACCCATCTGCACATGCTGCTGCCATTTCTTTCCTTGCTTTCAGATCTCCCTCCTACGGGGAATCAGTAGATTAATAGTAGAAGGTTCAGCTTTCCAGATTCTTCTGGTAGCAATGAGGGCTCCATTGTCAATGTAAACAAGTATTTGCTGTTAACTGCAGGGAAAAATTCACAAGAAGATTTTTTTTTCACAGACTGGAATTTTTAATTTTTTATGATTACTGCATAGTATTTTAGAAATCTCATAAATGTGGCTGTGATGGCTATGATATAAAGATTAAGTCCATAAAGTATTTATCCTCCTTAAATAACTGCCTACTATAAATAATACTGACTGTTATATCTCCATTTACAACTAACAGTGAATTTCAACATTATAATAATATAAAATCATCTTGTAAATTTTCCATTAAACTAAACTATCCTGGGAGAGAGAGCAGGTTCTCTGAAAAAAACAATCCATCATCTGCTTCAGATGATATTATTTATATTTCCACTCTTGACACACCTAATGCTATTATTGTTCACTACACTCAGCTGCAGCAATAAACAAAAGGCTGAAGAAAGAGACATATCTTTGGTACCCCCATTAACAAGAATATCATCATTTATAGGTTTTGTGCACATCATTGTTTTTAAACTATAAGTATGCCCTTATCTTTAAAAGAAATAAACTTGGAGGGTAAAATTCTGTCAATAAATAGTGCACTATATAGCTTACAAGGCACTCAAAATGCAGTAGTTGTTGCTGATCTATGATCAAAGTGGAAATTTTCTGTGTGGACTTCATGAAGCTTCTGAGAAGTTTGAAGTCTTCTAAAGTTTGAAAACATACCAATACATCTGAATAAAAGAAAATATTTTTGCATTGCAGCAGATGAAATGTTTTGTTCTGTGTGCCAGCTTTAACATGGCTTCATCCACGATCAGAGGATATCAGTGGTAATATTCATAAAAAGCAAAGAGAAATGATTTAATTGCTCTGTGACCTAAGCACACATTTATCCCTGAGGTCTTCTGCTGAATTAAATAGGCACTGAATATTTTTAAAGATGTTATGAATTCAATTAAACAGTAGTGAAGATGGCCTCAGAGGAAAGAAAATCTCTGCATAATTATTAACACAGACATAGGTGTGTACCCTGGCTCCTGTGTGACAGCGACAAAAATGGCCTTCTTATTTGAAGTGGCAATTTTGGTACCTACAAACCTCTGAGGAACTTGTGACCTCTCAAACCTCCAGCCTGATGCATATTCTGAACCCTGCCTCCAGCCCTGTCAGTCCTGAATGCTGAGTTGATACACGCCTGACTCCTAAATGGTGTAAGATTGTGCTTAGTGACACTGCTGCAAGAGGGCTTCCTAATTTTAAAGCCTTTTCTGTTCCATGTTACAAAAGTGCAGGAATTCTCGGCAGGGAGCCTCCCGGCAGACACACATCAGGCTGGCAAAAGTAAAAAACAGAATGAAAGCAAAGCGATAAAGTACCAGACTTACCAAAAATTACCGCAGTAATTTCTCTCTCTTTGGAAAGTGTTTTATTTGTGTTCACCTCTCAACAAGACACCTACATTTCTTTAGCTTGTGAGAGAAAACAACAACAACAACAACAACCAAAAACCTCTATACAACCCAAAGTCCATTGTTAAACCAGAGCTGTTAAAAGCCTTTGAGGGTTTGAAGAGTGAAAGTGTTTATATAGTGTTTGCAGCATTTTACAGAAAAGACAGTACTTTCATGTTCTCCATGTCCCAGCTTCTTAAAAATTAAGATACATTCCCACATTCTGTTCTTCCATAGAAGACTTAAAATGACTCATCTGTAATTATACACAAACACTACAAAAAACATTGACCCTCCTTAAGCATGGTGCTATCCAGGACTAACAGATCCAGCTGGCTAAGAGGTAATTTAAAAGTGAAACAAACTGCACAGTAAAATTTCTAAAATAATACGAAACAGAAAGTGAAAATGATCTGGAACCTTGAAGATCAACCACCACTCAGGACTAGATTAAGTTAAAGTCAAACTGTATCCCCACATTCAAATCATTCAGGTACAAAAGAAAAAAAAAAAAAAAAAAAAAAAAAAAAAAAGCAGATGAGAGGCACAGAACCATCAGCATAGACGAGTTCCAGAGAGACACCACAAGGATATGAGAATTATAAAAACCCACTTGCACTTCCAGTGAACTCCACTCTATGTACAGGCAGATGCATTAGTCCTTAAGAGGGTAACCATTAAAAAAGTAGGGCAGCAGTTTCATCTGCGAGAAACAAGTTAGAACAATCCTTTTGAGGATGTTTTCATTAAAATGGGTTGCCTCTTTTTACAGTTCAAGGCAAAATACACATTTCTTTTAAAAGTTTATCTTACTAATTCTAAATACTCTAGCTTTGTCAGTGGTAATTAAGACGGACTAAAATGCAACACATTGTCCCTATGAGTTAAGAAAATATTTTCTTTCAGAACCATAAGGTCAAGCTCTGCTTCCAGCAAAACAAGTACCTTCTGTCTGTCTTTTGAAGTGGAAATGTTCCCCTTCTGATGCTCCTAGGCTTTGAAAGATGAAGCCCCCTGACAAACACGTATTTCAAGATGAGAGATTACATCATAGAGCCGCCATCAGAAATCATTTACCAAATTAAGTCAAGAAATAAAAATTACTAATGGAAAGGGTCAATTTGTTCACTTTTCTGTACTGCCCTAACCATGCTCATGAGATCTAGGGCATGGCTGGAAAACACCTTCCTTCTGATGTAAGATAAAGACTCTTTCTAATCCTCTGCACCAAGCTGTTACATAACCCCACTGATGGAGGTGTCTCCTTGCACCCCAGAGCCAGCCCACTCACCTCTTGCAGAGACCCAGGCAGGTAAAGCCTCCAGGAGAACACTGACCCAGGGGATGCACTCACCTCTGGTGCACAGCTAGCCCTGTGCCACCCCTGCAGCGAGCTGGGTCCAAGGGAGCTGCCACACCCCTGCACAAAGGACACCTGGGCAGGTGGGGGACACCTTCTGCTCTGCTGCTGTGCTGCTGGAGCAGGGGAAGCATCTGCACCAGGCTGCACAGACTGCTGGCATGCAGGTGCTCAGGGAGAGATCATGATTTCCCTTCCCCATTTCCCCGGGCTGCTTCTGATTTAATGTGGACAAAACTGGATAAAATGCAGGCATTGCCCTGGGAGCTGGAATCAGCACCAGGTGCCTGCATTTGCATTTCTCGCATCTGGATATCATTGGTTTTTTGCACAAATCCAGCTTAAAATGCTGTACTAGCCCAACATTTGAGTAGTAACTGGAAAATACAAAAAATCTGAATTCAGGTTGGAATAATTCATAACTGCATCACCAGAAGCAGTTTCCTTCATATATATTTGGGAAAATTATTTTATTTTGACAAGTTTATCTAACCAGCAGGGCTAGAACTGTGGTTAACTCTAACAACATATGATTGCTTTAGCATAGGAACAGTAACATATTCACCCTTGGTGTCAAGCCATTAATAGGTTGAACCTGGGCATGGGATTTGTTTTTCAAGCTTCCCTACGACACAGTCACCATACCCTTCCCTAAGAACAGCTGTAAAGGGATATTACACTGAGATTTCATATCAACAGCACAGAAAATGCTCAGGTAGTCAGTCTTCAGTGACAAGCAATTGAAACGGTAATCCAAGATGATGTAACTAATTAATATCAAAGACTAAATACATAAAACTTTGCTTGCAGAGCAGATTGCAGCAGAGGCCACCACAAAGGGATTTCAATCACATGCCTCCTGTGCTTCTCCCATATTCCCAGGAGACAGAAGGTAGCCCCCAAACCAGTACTAAGGATTTGACTTCCAAGCAGGCTCAATACCAACCCCATAACACTCACAAGTTCCAACATCTGGTTAAATGATTTCCCCTGAACAGTGCAGATCCCACTTTTCCTCCATACATCTTCCAGGGGCCTTCAGCTCCCAGTTAGGCAGGATGGGGAGGCCCCAGGCCAGGGCCATGAGGAGGGGGGGCTGCAGAATCCACACCTACAATTCAGTGTAAATCTCCTCAGCTCACGGCATAGGTATTTCCAAAGAGTAAATTAATTCAAGTGCTGTGAGCCAAAACTTAAAATAAATATTGATATTGCTTTTACAACCTTTGATCATTTGTTTTGGAAATAGCATCACTTTTGATTTCTGAGCTGAAAGCTTACAATTGTTTCTAATACTCCATTTGATGTAAATGATTCAGTAGAAACAGAGCCAAAAATAGTCTTCAGTTTTAAAGATTGCTTTAAAATGTTTAGTATAGTTGAAGTACTTACAGCACCTTCAAATTCCAGTTCATAAGTAACTAAAAAAAATACATTAACAGAATTCTTTTCTTCTCTCAGTGTGAATGAGTTCTCTAGTGTCTACACTGGGAAATGATGATTATTAATATCATTTTCAAACATTATTGATTAAGACACACCCAGCTCCTAATTCTAAGATCAAACTCTTCACTTTAATAGCATTTTTAAAAAGTAAGTTCAAGTACAGAATTAAATGGAAAGCTTTTATAGCTTATCCATAAGTATACTTGTGGCTGCAGAAAGGGATAGCATCAAAATATTAAAGAAAAACAGATATAAATCTAGCTGTAAGAGACATATAAACAAGTTCATCTGTGCCAAGAATTCCTATGAGCCTCACTTTTTATTCAAAAACTGTATTTTCTATACAGACTATTTGCTTTTAAAATAACAGGGTTAAGCTGTTAGTCATTCTATTAATATAGAAATGTTAGTTGGAATACTTGTCGTAAACCTTTCAGGGAAACAAATGAAAGATAATAAACCCTTGATCAATATAACTTTTATTTATTCATCCAGGAACAGAGGATATCATAGGCAACAACGCCGCCTAGGAGAACAAGGATTTCACATAAACTGTTTTGGCAGAAACACGCATTTAAATAATCATCCAAATCACCACCTCACTATCTCTGTCTTAAAAAAACCCCAAAAACTAAACAAACAAAAAAATGGAGAAAAGGAAACATAAGATCTGAACAAACAGCCCAGAATTTTTATTTAATGTCTATGCCAGCCACATCTGTCCCTGAATTTAGAAGTCATAATACTTAGCAGTGACAGTGGCACCTTTCATTAGCAAGCACGTTATAAACATGAACTGACTGCAATTATACCACAATACCTCAGCACAGCTAATCAACATGACTGCCTGGTCTGCCCTCAGCCTGGGGAAGTGCTGATTTAAGTCTGTGCTGCCAGCCCCCTCTATGACAGTGTCTACATCCTGCAAAGTATTACCTGCAGAAGTGAATTTAGCATAAACTGACTGCCCAGACTACAGCACATCATCAAGCAGGTTTCTCCACTCAGTGCTAATATTTTCTTTTATAATCCAAGAAGAACTGACCCGACAGGGATGCAATTTAATGTAAACCATTTGGAGTGAAAGGTGTTATCTTGCCTAGCGAAATCTCCCCCTCACAGTCCAGCTCACAGGCGGAGTCAGTGGCAACCTCATGGTCAGGGGAGATCTGGGACATCCTATCGAAAGGGTCCTGGCGATTGTCCTCACAGTCAACCACATTTGGGATCATGTTAACATAAGCAGTCACTATCTCCTTATGGTAAAGGGTGTCCTGGTTGTAAGAGATCAGCTCATTGCTTATATTAACAGTCTCCACTGCAGTACCAGAGCAAAACTGCCCACATCCCAGGAGGTTGGAGAAAACCTTTCTAAAGTCAGCATTGAAGGCATAGATGATGGGGTTAAGAGAAGAGTTAGCCCAACCAAACCAGACAAAGATATTAAAGGTGGTCTCACTGACGCAGGGGAGGCCAGCGTGGGGGTCGCTGGGTGGGCTCTCACAGAAGGGAACCATGCAGTTCAGGATGAAGAATGGCAACCAGCAACAGACAAAGACACCCATGATGACAGAGAGCGTCTTCAACACCTTGGTTTCTTTCCTGATGGAGGACTTGAGGCTGGTGTGATGGTGGCAGTCCATGTGGCTGCTCCGGCAGCTCTGTGCATGCTCGGCTGCCCTCTCCAAGGAGGAGATACGACGAATCTGCACCTGGGCAATGCGGTAGATTCGAGTGTAGGTAACTATCATGATAGCCACCGGGATATAAAAACTGATCAAGGAGGAGGAAATAGCGTAAGTCCTGTTGAGGCTGGAGTCACAGCTCTCCAATGGCCCAGTGAGGGTGTCATTGTTGCCAGAGGTCCCATCAGAGGGTCTCACTGCTGCTAATGCCACCCACGTGGTACTCATATCTTCTGTCCAGGTGGTGACAGCACCTGCTGCTGCCCAAGCAGTGCCAAATCCATCTCCAATATCAGCAGCAGCAACAACATCCCCACCTTTGTGCCAGTTGAGCTGGACGGGGATGAAGGAGATGAGGACAGACAGCGCCCATGCCACACTGATCATCACCAGGGCCAGCCGCTGGGTCATCTTCCTCTCGTAGCGGAAAGGGCTGGAGATGGCCCAGTACCTGTCCACACTGATCACGCACAGGTTGAGGATGGAGGCCGTGGAGCACATGATATCAAAGGCCACCCAGATGTTGCAGAAAGCCCCAAAGGGCCAGTACCCAGCTACCTCTGCCACCGCCTTCCAGGGCATGACCAGCAGGGCCACCAGCAGGTCCGAGACAGCCAAGGACACGATGAAGATGTTGGTAACCTTGCTCCGCAGGTGCCGGTAGCGGACGATGGCCGCGCACACGAGCACGTTCCCGAAGAGGGTCCAGAGGATGAGCAGAGCCAGCAGGCTGCCCGCCGCCACCTGCGCCGCGCCGGGGGCGCCCGCCGGCCCCCGCGCCTCGCTGGGAGGCTCCGTCGCCGGGGGCAGCGGGCTCCGGCCGCCCCGCAGCATCGCTGGCGGCTCCCGCCGGCGGCGGGGCGGCTCCGGCCGGGATGCGCCGAGCAGCCAGCGCCGCCCCGCCGCCCGGCCCCATGGGGCCGCTGCCCCCCCGCCCCGCCGTCCCCCCTGCCGGATGGCCCCGCTCAGCGCTCCGCGCTCCGCGCCTCGCCGCTACCGTGGCGCCAGCCCTGCCGGGTCCCTCTCCCGCGCTCCGGGCGCCCCGCCTGGGGTCCCCGCCCCGCGGCTCAGTGCGAGTACCTCCGCTCGGGATCCCCGCCCCGCGGCTCAGCGCGGATCCCCGAGCTCGACATCTCCGCCTCGCGGCTCCTGCTGGGGGTTCCCGCTCCGCACCTCGGCACGTCCCCCTGCTCGGGGTCTCTGTCCCGCGGACCCCGCTTTGGGTTCCCGCCTCGCGTCCTTTCGCTTGCGCTCCCCGCTCCCGGCTCAGCGCGCACCCTGCCCGCGGCACACGCTCCGCGCCCGCTCCTTCTGGGCTGGCTCTGTGCCCCCGCGGCTCCCGGGGGCTCCCGCCCGGGCTGGCGGCTGCTCTCGCCCGGTGCCCGCCCGGGCTCCCGGCGCGGCGGAGCTGCGCTCCCGCCCGTGCTGCCCGCCCGCCCCCGCCGCCCGGCGAGCATGCTCCGCCGCCGGGACGCGCCGTCCGGGCCGCTGGGCACCGCGGCTGCCAGGGACCGGACCGGACGGGACCGGACAGGACGGGAAGGCTCAGCGGGGGTAGCCCCCCTGCCCGCTCCTTCTCTCCCGCCGAAACCGAGTCACCCTCGCAATTCCTCGGTGCCGTCACCGGCTCCGGGCGGAGGGTTTGCGCAGAGCGAGAGAAGAGCGCGGTCCCACCGCGGGGAACGGGGAAATGACCCCCAGCATCCCCGGGGGAAGAGAGGCTGTCCAGGACGGGCACGGACACAGCTCGGCCGGCCTCTCGCTGGCAGCGAACGGGGCTGAAAGGTGGGATGTGGGGAACGGGACGGGCTGGGTGACTTCCTGAGGGATGGGAAATAGAGGGTGCCTCTGTACTTGTTCCAATGGTTTCTACTGCATGGCTGAGACGTATTACAGGCAGAAACCGAAAAATCCGATTCTCTCTCTTCCCAGCTCCACGGGATGAATGAATCATTCCTCTCGGTAGAGTTCCAGCACAACTAGAAACAGAGTATGACCGTGAGCATTACAGGTGTTAATGCTCTCGGACTCCACCATGTGCTGATGTCATGCTTGAGTTTCTTCAGAGAACATGTCTTAGTTCTTTTTATTCAAAATAGAATTGATTTATTTCCTCTAAAACTTATTTTCTTTTTAAAACCAGAGATCAAACCCATTCTTGACTCAGCAGCCAGTTTTGGCACTGAAAGGGCTGAAGAACTGACACTCTTCAGAGGCCTTCCAGCTGCTTCTCCAGGCAGATCAGGAAGGACAAGAATCATTCTACCTTGCTGGAGCTGCAGTGACATGAAGGAAGATTAAGTGCTAAAGTTACTAAATATAGAGGGGGGGAAATCAAATTCTGAAACCTTTTAGGTAATTTTATAAAATTGTCACAAGAAAACTGAAGCTTCACTTTAGCTCTCGCTTAAGAAATTGGCACTACTTTTCACATTTAAACAGAGATATATTTAATATTGGAGGGAGAATTTAGCTTTTGTCACCACTGAATTCTAAACAGTGTGACTAAAGCTCTGATGCTGAGGCAATGTGTTGCTTGCACAAACTCTGCTTTCCTAAGCCATGCCTCCTACAATTTCTCTAAACGAAGAAGCAGATTGCACAAGTATTTGTGCACATGCCTGTTGAAGCTTCTAGTCATGGGGATATTTTGTAATGTAGTTAATGGGGGTATTTTATGTCAAAAAGCAATGATCCAATTTGCTTGTTTAGCTTATATTCATGGCTTCAGCAATGTAGAGGTGAATGCATATGCTTGTGATGTGGAATCTATGTGTGTATTCACTGGTGCTGTTGGTACACACGAGCTATTTAAATAAATACACGTGTAGGTCTCTGTCTTAATAACAAAAGTAGCCCGATAAAACCTAGCCTGCTCAAAACTCAGCAGCCCCCTGCCCACACTGTAGCTTGGTACAAATCAGAGGTGCAGGTGTGTGTTATCTCTGCCAGCTCTGCCGGGTGTGCTGGAGTCAGGCACAGAGGAGGTGCAAGCAGATGGGAAAGATGCCTTCACCCATTGAAACAAATATTGTAAGAGGTCACTTGTCAGATATCCAAAGAATGAAGCTTTGCTGTGCTTTGTTCTGAACTGTCTGCAATAGACAGTTAAGTAGACCCAAAGTGGGGGACTTTCCAAAGCATCCCATTTAATGGCAAGAGTTGCATTTGGCTGCCTGAATCCTGTAACTCAGAATTTAGAGGATATAATATCCTTTCCCTCTATTTAATCTTTAGCAATCATTCTTGGTTTCCAGCTGGTGTGAACTGATGTTCACCAAAGCTCCCTGTGGATAAAGATCTAGCACTGAGCTGGGAGAAGATTTGTCACCCAAAGGTGCACCTGTCAGTGGGTGCATCGGTGATATGATCTCCAACATTTCATGCATGCATGTTCAAAACTTTCTTTCAAGGCAAAGGAACACATTAGGAGATCAGGAATATTTTCAGTGGTAGTAGAAAGAAATACTAGTTTGTGATGGGATGGCATGTGAGACTAAAATCCCCATGCTGACAGACTCAGTAAGTTGGGAAAAAGTGGAGCAGGAAGGAGCAACAGGACAACTGCTTTGTGCTTTTACCAGATCACTCATGATGACATCAGGTCAGAGAAAGAATCGTTTAATGGGGACATTTGTGGTGTGTTATAACATTCCATCCACTGCCATCAAAATTTTTTGAGCTTGAGATAAAAACCCTTTGCATTTATAGGTTATTAGCATCCTTTTTTAACTTTCTGTAGGCAGTTTGCATATAAATCTCCTTTTAAGAATAGTCCATTAAACCCACAGCTGTCACTTGCTGAGAGATTTGGGGTGGGTATTTTTTTCATCCTGAAATCATCCTTGTAATGTCTTTTGTGCTTTTCCTTCAGAGCTTTGACTCACTTTTCTTTTTTTTATTCACCTGTTAAAATTGCAATTCTCTCTCACAGCTGGCAGATTGGAAGTAATGGAATTTAACTGCTATTGCAATGGTTCTGAGCAAAAAAATTCTTTTCAGTTCCTGATTTTAGAAATGTATGTTTTACTAGCTCTTTCCCTTCATTGCCACATTTTCTATTTCCACTTCAAAATATACCCATTGTTCTGCCTAATCATATTTATTTAAAAATTGTCAATGCTCATAAATTCACAGAGTCTCTCATCTGAGAGATACTTGATGTAAAGAGATAAAATATAATTAATGCCGAAAGGAAATTAATGTACAGAGACACAGGTGTAGTGCTGAGGTTTAGGCTGTAAAAGTATCCCATCAAAAACTCCCCTTTACAGTTAGGCTCTAAAACAGAGAAGAAGAGGTGGTAGTAGTAGAGGTGGAGTAGGCTGGAAGTCAGTGCACATTAGGCTAATTTAATACAATCACTTAATAAAATGTTCTTAAGTGTAGAAGGATGCTCAGGTGGAGCTGTATTTAGGAGCATGGCTGAACACATGCTTAAGGTCAATCAGTTTTAGCCACTGACACTGACAGTCTTAATTGCACAGGTGTAGGTGGGTATGTAGCCATGTGAGAGTACTGAGGGAGCAGGGAGATAACTGGTATCACCAACTTATGGAGTACAGAAAAAAATCCATGCAGACTGGGTTGGGTTCTGCTGTTCATGTTTCAAACAAAAATAAATATGAGCAATTGGAAAATTATCAGAAATGCATTACAGGAATTATGTCTGGGAAACTTCCTCTGCTGAGCAGAGAGCAACAGGAGGGTTAGAACCAGATGGTGATATCTGACAAGGGGAAAAGTTCTCTATAACAAATTACTTTTAATATTTCAGGTAAAGTTATAAAAACTTCAGAGGCTAAAAACTGAATCTATTTGAAATCAGGGTAGAGGTGGGGTACACATTTTTAATAGTAAGGATGATTAGTGGCTGAGGCAATTGATTTTGGATTGTAATAGATTTGTGATCTGAAAGCCAAGGCGGAATTCATTTCTCAGAGGCTGTGCCTCAGCTCATCCCTCAGCTCTCTCTTGATTCCAAGGGTACCAAACCATACTTTGTAGTCCATGTTGTGGGAAAAGTAATTTTGGATGGCTACAGTTACCCTGCTGGCCTTAAATCCTATTTAGGTTTTTGTTGATGTAATTAACTATATATAACAGGATCTGTAATGAGTGTGATATGGTTCCTGCATCAGCCATTGATCACTCAGAGAAATCATGAAATAATTGATGTTAACAGAAGAAATTTCCACAGATTTTTATTTTTTAATTTTGTTTCATACCAAGCTTCACTTCATTTAAACCAATGGTGAAAGATAAAAGACAAATGCTAGCTAAGACCAAGACCAAAGGGAACATTTTTATAAATAAGATTCCTACTGTGCTGTCTTAGTTCATTTGGGGTTAATTGTCTTATAAAATATTATCTTTTATTTTTGGATATTTATAATGATGTATTAAAAATAATATCTTTTTTCCAATAAAGCAAGAATTCACATGATTAAAAACTACTAAAGATCAGTCACATTTGAAACAAGATGAATAGAAAGAGGAAAAACCCTGTTTTTTACCATTCGGGAATTTTGTTTTTATTCTCTGGGTGTGCATGGCCATATCCCAGAGGAATGACTGTCCTGAGAAGATAATCAAGATGGAAACGGTGATTTTAATTTTCTAATGCTGAACACAATTTAAGATTTTTATTTTGTCTTTTGCCAACTGTGCTGTCAAACTGCAAATAAAAATCAGGTAGCCTAATTCCCCAAGAAACTGCTGTAATTTTGTATCTGGCTTCAATAGTGTAACAATTTGCCCTGTGGAGTAATTTGAAAACAAGTTTATTTTCTGTGTTCTGATTTCTCTGTTTCTCTAGTCTACTGTACATTAGGAGGATCTATGAATTTTATATTGAATGTGTCAACTACAGGCTTTTTAGTTAAATATTTTTTATTGGAACTTTTACCAACAACATAATTTATCTTGGATTTTACCCTGTCCATTGACATAGCATGAGATTATCTCTCACAAAATGAGTAGGATAACCAAATCCTTCACAGAATCAATCAAACAGTAGTTTCAGTAATGAAATAAGACTCTATTGGGAAGACTGTTAAGTCTGATAGAAAAGAGGGGACTCAGAAAACAGAAGTCAGCAGCTGGGTGTCTGCCTCTGGAGGAACACAGATGGTGTCTCCTAGGGTCAGACAGTGACTCATCCTTGGGCTTCCCTCCTTCCAGAAGGCAGCTGCAGCATGGAAGGGAACAGGGTGGGGAAGCAGAACACCCAAACCTCATTTGTTTCTCTGGCACTGTGGGACACCTGTATCCTTGCAGAAGAGCCTGTTGCAAATGCTATACAGAAAGCTGAATAGCAAGGTAATTTTACAAGTATGTCAAAAGTTAGAGCTGAGAGGGTTTTAATCTGTACTTTTAGAGTTGTGTAAGACCAGCACCAGATTTCACAGTTCAGGATTTATTTGGCGGAACAGTTCCAGTTTCAAATTTTTAAACATTAGTGGTAAGGATGAGCAACTGTGTTACTTTGAGACAAACAGCAATAAACTGGTACTTTTACTTATTTCTGCCTTTTTTCCCCCTTAAGGAGTATTTAAAATAACTTGCTCATTTAGAATCCTTCTGGTTTCTTCTCCGAAGGAGGGTCATAATGAGGGTCAAAGGAGTTTCAAGTGCAGAAATTATCAAGCACCCCTGTAATGCCTTTAGGACCCCCTAATTCTTTTGGCTGATGCACTACAAATCAAAGGAGAGAAAATACAGATTGAAAAGCACATGCTCAAATAAATCAAAGCAAAAACCCCAAATTCAGCACCTAGACAATGTATTGCTGCAGTGGAACAAAGTTTGCAAGTGCAGACATAGCCAGCTCCTCTTGATATAGTGAAGGTTGGGTTCTTAGCTCTTATTGCATTGGAAAGGTTTTCCAAAATGGACAGCTAAGAAAATAAAATCAAAGGTGTAGAGAGAAGACATTCTGATGTTTGGAAAGGACTCGAGGACACTTTCAAAAGTCTGTTTGGCTAATGGTACATCTTCTAAAATTATTTCTTTGTTATTACACTGTTAGATTCAAGCAGGCAGTGGTGGAAAACCCTACCTGGGGAGCACTGCAGGCATGTTTCTCATACCTGGGAGAGGAGCAGCAGGAGGGACAAGGAAGGGGGTTCATGTAACCAGCTACCATTAAGATGTTGTTACAAAGCCATTGCTTATTGCATCATTGCTGTTGGTTGTTGCCTTGCTACAAAATTGCCTGCTAGAAGTGAAATTCTTAAATTCAGAAAATTATGGACTCAAGATAGAACCAGACACAAAGTGTGGACTTAGCCTTAGGTAAGTAAGGTAGGTAAGGATCAATCATATCTGTGCATTCTTAAAAGCGTTCTAATCTTCAGTTAAACCTGGTAAATATTTGTGTGTGATAGCACAGTAAATTAGAATAAAGAAGTTATGGTATCCTTGAAAATCCTAGTCAGACACTCACTCCCTCCCTCAGAGTGGGATGGAGAAGAGAATCAGAACAGTAAAGGTAAGAAAATTTGTTAGAGAAAAACAATTTAACCGGCAATGCAAAAGCTGTGTGAGCAAGCAAAGTGAAACTAGGAATTAATTCACCACTTCCCGTGGGCAGGCAGGTGTTCAGCCATTCCCAGGAAAGTAGGCATCCATCACGAAACAGAGACTTGGGAAGACAAATGCCACCACTAAAATGTGTCCCCTGCCCCACTGCTTCCTCCTTCTTCCCTCAGATTTATGTTCAGCACGAAGCTGTGTGGTGTGGAATGTCCCTGGGTCACTTGGGCTCAGCTGTCCTGGCTGTGTCCCCTCCCAGCCCCTTGTGCAGCCCCAGCCTCCTCCCTGGTGGGCTGGGATGGTGGACAGGAAAGGCTTTGGCTCTGTGCAAGTGCTGCTCAGCAAGAGTTAAAATACCCCTGAGTTACCAGCACAAATCCCAAACACAGCCCCACACTAGCTGCTCTGAAGAAATTTAACTCTATCCCAGCAAAAATCAGCACATGTGGGCAGATCCTGTTCCTCACTCAGATTAAAATGCTGATGTAGTTCACTGGAATTAATGATTCTATGTGTGGTTTTCACAAGATGGCTTTTAATTCCAGGTGTATTGCAGTGACATTCAAGCAAAGATTTATTAGAAACTAAACATAAAACACCCACAGCTTTGTTACAAATGAAGTAGAGAGATAGCAGCTGGTTTTCCTGCAATCTGGTTCTTTCAAAACTTTCCACCTACTGCATCCATCTTTATTTGTACTTAGGCATAAATTGTGGTCCATTTGCTTCTGGCAAGAAAACGAAAAATGTGTTGGTAAAGATTTTACCAAAGGCCATATTTTAAAGATGAAATTCACTTCTCTTTTAAGCGAAGAACAGTAGTAGAGGCAGGCAAGAGGCATGCCATATAGAACTGTAAGTTTTGCTTTAAATGTCACCCAAATTAATATTATGGGACATAACACACCTCCTAAATAAATACAAAACAAAAACAAAACAAACAAACAAAAAAAACCCCAAAACAAACCACCAAAACCCAAACCAAAAGCAAACAACAAATAATAATAAAATCATTTTAACCATTGGCTACTGACATTAAAGTATCATCAAGATGAAACTGATCCTTTAGAAGCTAATAGAGCCAAACCTCTTTTTTAAAGTTCTCCTTGACAATTGCAGCTGCTTCAATTCTGTTTAAATCCAGATCTCATTTTATTCATGCATGCATAGAATGAGGCCAAATGCTTGGGGACAAGGGTTCCCAGGGAATAAGTGATCCAATAAGCCATCTGTACACTCATCATGTGTAATCAGGGTGAGGTGGGGAAAATAAAACTTATTAGATCATAAAAATCCTGAAATTTGGGAATCTTTTTTATTTCATGGATTTTTGGTGAAGAATAATGAATTATTTAAGCTAGCGATAAACATCTACTTATATTACTTGGGTAATTTCACTTTCTGATGTTCTCTGGAGCCATTTATTTCTCTGCACTTATACAGTTCACTCAAAGTCTGTGGAACACAATTGAACAATACAACACACAGATATTTCCAAAATTATCAAAAGGGACATTATTTTTTGCATGATTAAAAGAGAAAATACAAAGTATTGAGAAATATTAGTGAAAGTAATTCACTTCTTTTAGAAGGCCCCCACCATGAGTCTTCCATTTCTTCTATCTCAGTGTCATTGACAAAAAATGGTGGTCATGCAAGTTTGACTCTTCAGGTAAATTGAGGCTTGTAGTGCCCTTTTTTCATCTTAGCAGCCTTTAATTCTGTACACATATGAGTTTAAATGTAACTCGAGGATGCATTATTGAATAGATAATATTATTTAGAGAAGAAAGGGAAGGAGTGGAAGAGCCTAATAGAAGGATTAACATCAGAAAATAACTTTCTAGTTCAGATTATGCAGCAAAAATTCAGTATCCTTTGCAGATCAAGTGCATTTCACTAAAGAAATTCCCTTTTAAAAAGGTCTCTTTTAAAGTAATATTAAATTGGAGCACCTCAGGAGAATATCAATGAGCAGCTGTTAGACCTCTCTCCTGGGTAAGCAGGCTCTCGTGACTCCTGTCACATGCTTGAGCAGATAGGTAGGCAGAAATAGGGTAGTTTTGTGCTACTGATTATGTTTTCAAACCTGTGATAAATCAGTATTGTTGATATATACCAGAGAAAAAAATTAGAAAAGAGTTATTTGAAAAACCCATATTTGGCATTGAGCAGAGAGCTAGAGGTCACACTATGTTAACTGTGTTAATCTAACTACATTTCCTTGTCCAAAAATCTGTGTTTCTTAAAAATGGATGCTTCTATTTTTCCTGATTCAAAAACCAATATTTCTTAAAAATGTATATTCTCAAATATTCAGAACTTCATGACTCACTATTGCTTCAAGAGTAGTTAAGGTAAGAGCTGCTTCCATAAAATATTCTATATTTGGATGAAACAATATTTTTTGAGAGAAGTCCCGTTGTGAAAACCTCTTAAGCATGTGAGGTCAAAATCAAATCTCTGGTCCTGAAACAGAACCATTTAAATCAGCAGGATTTCATCAGTGCAGCTCAGAATAGAATTTGCCCATTAGCATGTTTAAAGCATTTGCTCCCTGCCAGAGTGTTACCTTAATTCACTTTTCTGAATAAACTTCAATTTCAGCACTCAAAAGCAATTTAATGTTGTGGGCAAATGAAATTATTTCAATCATAATGCGAAGAAGCAGAAAGGGTTAAGTAATTGCAAATGAAATATAACTAAATAAGGATGTTGCTTATTTTTGAAACTTCCAAATGTGTGCTACGTGTTGGTAATAAAGCATATGGCCCTTCTTGGCCTTAGGGATTTAGAGCTGGCTCTGCTTTGGCTGAACACAAATGCTGGAAAAGAGCAAAAGAACACCAGTTCTACTAAGGAATGACATGGGACCCATCCCAGGAGCAGAGGAAGAAGAAACAGGCTTCCTCTAGCCATCTTTACGAGCACGTAAATGTTCAAATGGAACTTTTGCCCCTACCTAGTGAAATGATTTTTTTTCTGATGCTGGAATTAGCTGTAGCGTTTGTCCAGCAAGGAGGATTAAAGATTGCTTTGGAAGGAAGATTAAAGCTTTATTTCATTATCTGGATGGCCCTATTTAGTCAAATTGTAGAGAGACAACTGAGTGGTCAGAACCGGTATTTACATGGAACTAGGTGAGATCAAGTTGCTGGGTTCAAGCAGAAAGATGGAAAATGTTACTGTTTAGAATGAATATAAGAGCCAATAAAGACGTTATTAAAGAGCATGACAAGCACCCATAGGGACAGGCAGAGATTACAGCAATGTAAGATAGTGCCTCTTCTAAAAACGGCTTAAAATCAAATGACTGAAATTGCTTTCCAGGAAGATAGGAGTTCTCATGCTCAGTCTCCTGATGCTTCATCTAATTCAGACTTCACCTGAGACTTCAGATAAATACTTGATCTGGGCTCTCCAACAGGTAAAGAAGGTAGTAAAAATTCCTAAGCAGGTTATGGCTATATGTACCACAAAATAGAACTGAAAATTAATTATGATGTGAAGCAATTCCTGGTACAACCTAAAACGATCAGGTAATTTATCGAATGGTCTGTGTTTGCCATCTAGTGGTACAAAGCCAAAATTCTTTTCTGCTGCATGAGGGCAGACACAACTGCTGAGATCTCCTTTCTCAGAAGCAAACCTCTCCCACACGGAAATATTCCTGCTCTCGGGATGGCAGCAGTGATAAATGTACAACTGTCCTTTCAGGAACAAGGAGCAGAAATTTTTCAGCCCTTGACACACCAGATGTAGGACTAGGTCATCACCAAATTAGCAAGGGTTATCCAGTAATTAATTGATCTGTAGCTCCAGTATCCTGGTTACTGCTTCAGCCTTTCAATCTTGCAGGTGCAGATTCTAGGAATATCCAGGCACTCAGCTTTTCACTGTTTTCTGTGAGAATTCAAGCAATTAAATATCACAGGGTTTTGAGATTATATTCTAACATCTTGTAAACTGCACTTATAAAACTCTCAGCCAAAGGCCCTCCAGATTTCTAGAGGCTTCAGCTTTGCTTTACAGCATCTCTGTATGAAAACATATGATTATTTTCCAACCAGGAGACTGATCTACAATGAGCAGCTCATTAAAAAACTGTGCAGGGAATACATACCATTCTGGCACTGGAACACATATACCTAAATATGAGCTGTAAGACTAGTTTTTTCCTCTGAAAACATTTCAAGAATATTTGAATAACAAATTAAGTAAAAGGATTCATTTTATTTTTCAGTTACATCATAGACTAAATATAAGAAAATTAATAGAAATATATTTTATCAGAAAAAAATATATACAGCGTGATATCTAATCACACGTGTTACTCACCTGGATTTCTTGCTATCTATATCTATCCACAAAATAATAATTATATATTGATTTTCATCAGTAATAGGAACCTTAAACTAATTCCAACACCCTAATTATCTAGCAAATATTTTTACATTTTACTATTAAAAAAACAAAGCTAGGAATTAAGAGCTGGAGTTTCCCCAATATCCCTGTAATTCAGGAGAAGCTCTTTCTGGGATTTTCTGTTCTAAGTCATACAGAATTTTTTGTAAATTCCTTTCACAAGTCACAATGAATGAAAACAAAGCCATAAAAATTGTATAGAGAATAAATCCCAGTTGACTAAAACAAAGATTAATGAGATTGAATTAACTTGACTATGCAGTGTTAATCATATTAACACTAATATGATTCTGAAAAGTGTATTTATATAATAACACCACATGTATAACAAAACATGTGGAAAGAAAAAAAATTACATGCTATTAGCTATGGTCCCTTCTTTAAAACAAATTATTGAATCTTCCATTTATTGGGCAGCTGCTGCATTCACTCATTCATTCATCCACTCCCTCAACTGTTATTTATGTAATTAATTATTCAATCAATTGTTCACCGAGGGACCGTATATGATCTATGTTTTACAATTGACCTCAAAGAGCGAGGCAGCTGAATGCATCCGATAGAAAATAGAAAAAGGCATGGCAAGGTTCACAACAATTATCCAGGGTTCAAAGCCAAAAACGATTTCTTCCAGTCCATTGTCATATTCCGGGCGGCACCCAAACGCTGGTGGTATCCAGAGCTGCAGGAAAGAACGCGAGGCCAATATTAATCACCAGTCAATAGCCCCTAATGACTGTGACTCCACTGTACTGCAAATTGGCTTCAGGAATCCCTAAGAAACCCCTCCCTGTTGCTGCTGGGGCACCCTGCTGGAAGAGGGTTTCAGCTTCTGCTGGCTGCTACAGTTTTTGGACCGTTACTGAAAGGAGCCTCCCATATTCCACATTTAAATAAACTTGTTCCCCAAAAGCATAATCACTTCTTCCAGAAGTAAAATTTACTGCCTAAAAACTATAGAACCATGCAATTTTAATATACTTATCAGACTTGAAGGGATGGGAAGCTTTTGGGTATTAACTTGTGAACTACATTCAAAATGTCTTACCGAAAGGTTGCAAAGGAATAAAAACGCAGCGATGTTCTTCAAAATTCTCCTCTTGTTGTTAGTAACTGAGTTTCTACTGCAAAATGAGAAATCTGAGGCTGAGTGCATGACCAAGCTGTTGTCCTGACTTGTTTCTCCTTTGGCAACACCAGCACCATCGTTTTCTCTCCCACAGATGCTGCCTTTAAACAGACAGGGTATGTCACCACTGTCACGAGCAGCTCTGCCATTGTAAATCTCTTTGTACAAGGGGGTGAGGGGCAAGGTGGTCCCCCGAGAAATGGTCACTATTCGAAGAGTTTTAATGTCATCATTCACCTTTTCCTGCTCACGGTGGATGGATTCAATGATAAAGAGGTTCTGAATATATTTCTCAATAATTACCAGAACGGAGTAGGGCAGGTTGTACCATGTGTATTTGGGATGACCTTGGGCACAGATAATGGCGAGGATCGAGCCCCAGGAGAGCAGCCAGGAGCCTGCAGCTGTGCCCACCAGCAGTTCTGCATCCAGTTTTCGAGCAGGATTCTTGGAATTATCCAGCGATCTGTCTTCCAGTCTGTAGATGAGAAGGGCGACGATTCCAGCTGTGCACATGAGAGCCAACACGAAGATAGCGTGCAAATAAAACATAGTGAGTGCTAACTCACTTTTGATTTTTGACCCTCCAATCTGAATTAAATACACAACAACGATAGCTATTGTGCTAGTTAACACGATTAGTCCAAAAATCATTCCAACAGTTATGCCGTGGAATTTGAATGGGGTTTTGTTCTGCTGGTGGTGCTCAACTTTACGGCCGATGTTCTTCCACAGGACATAGAGCATGGTGGATGCTAGGATGTGGTACTCTATATTAAAGGGATATAGGTAATATATCCCTTGAGAAAATATCGAGCAGAGAGTTGTTGTTGTGCAATTGCATTGAGGTGCATGATCATCTAGAACTAAAGGAGAAGGAGAGATTAGTTATGTGCATTATCAAGAGTCCTTGGTTTAAATGAATAAATAAAACATAAATAAAATAATGAAACACAAAAGATAAGGTTTTAGTCAAACAACACCCAGTTACCCATCTGAGAAAAGGCTTCCCCATGCTTCGCTGGAGTTTGAAAGCAGAAGGCAGCCCCAGCAGTTGTCATAGAATGGCCTGGGTTGGAAGGGACCTTAAAGATCATCTACTTCAAATTCCCCTGCTGTGGACAGGGAACCTTCCACTAGACCAGGTTGCTCAAAGCCCAATCCAACCTGACCTGGAACATTTCCAGGGATGGAGCACCCACAGCCTCTCTGACCAATCTCTTTCAGTGTCATACTATCCTCATAGTGAAGAACTTTTATTTTAATATCCTTCTTACTCTAAATGTTTGCTGAATACAACTTGCACCATCGCGTCAATGGACAAAATTATTCATTAGTTAAAAAAAACCATCCAGAGCAAAGTCCTTGTCTTGTAAAACAGTGCTAATGGATAACTCCATTCCTTTGAGCCATCCCACCAAATCCTGTAGGACCACAGGCTACATACTATCACTCTCCTGGGAAAGATTTGCAAGATTATCCATACTTGTTTTTTTATGAATAACATAGTAAGTAGTAAACTCTCGTTTTAACACTGCTATGTTAATTTATTACTGTGATTCAGTAATACACTGGTTCCTCAGTGATGTTCCTCAGTGATGTTTTTCCTCAAAAGAAATGTTCTCAAAAAATTTGTTTGTTTGGAACTTAGAAGAAAACTACTGCCTTGAGCACATATATGATAATGATCACATAACATTTCAGTGTCAGCTAATTACCACGTGCCCCAGAATGACTATGCTGACATAGTCTTGAATGACTCAGGTACATCCTACAATGACAGTATTTTGTATGAGTGTGCTAGAGCAGGAATTTCAATATGCACCAATCCTTTTGCTTACCTATACTTATGTTCCCAAAACCAAGCGTGATTAGTCTTTCCTTGTGTTCATTCAATTGATGTTTTGACTCCGTTAACACACCATTTGTCCACAGGAGCAAATTTGTGAAAACAGAATGGATAACACCAAACCTACAAAATAAAGTAATTATTGCAGGAATCTGCACAGACTATATCTCATGAAATATGTGAAATGAAAAGGTAACTTTCTGTATACAGGCTATATGGCACTATTTATTTATCAGTGCACACAGAGGGTTGAAAAGTCATCACCAATCTCTAAAGATGTTCTGCAGTCACCTGAATATCAGACTTCCAAAACCTTACAGAAATGTAATATGTTAAATAGCCTAATGTATTAAAATATTAATAGAATGCTTTTATTGTTTCTTATGCTCTCTTATGTGATGGGTTTTACTCTTTGGGCAGGACAAATCATGTTAGTGATTGAACAGTCTGAACAGGATTATTTATTTGCAAACCGTATTTCACAGCCTTCTGCAGTGTTCCTTCATATTCTGTGTCTGATCTTTCTTCACAAATACCACCACCATCTCCAACTTCTAGCCCATGCACTTCTGTCTTCTGGAGAGAGCTGAAGCTAACAGAGGGCTTTATTCCATTCAAAGTACTGGTACAAATGAGGGTAGGCCTCCATGCATTTTTGAGACTCCTGGCCTCTGACCATTTCAGCTTGGTGGAACAGAATGGCACTGGAGAAAGAAGTGTATTCATGGTTCTGAACTTCCTAATAAAATCCAGAAAAAATTGTCCTCCATTGCCAAGCAGTCCCTTTTTTGTAAGAGGCGATGTACCTATCTCTTTCCTAGGCACAATCTTTTTACCCACCAATGCCAGGTGTTCTCCTGCACCCAAGGCTGTTCATGTTCTTTCATCAAGAAACAGTTCTTTATTACAACACTATTCTCAATGATAAACTTGCAGTTAGATTTTTTTAAAATCTATAAATCCTATAAATCTTATAAACAGAGCTGATAGCACCAGCTGACATTGCAAAGCTTTCTGTAATCACTCTCTTCCTGAGCATGGGGCTCAAACACTTACCCAAGAGAGCAGAACAAATGGAGAACCTTCACCACAGATGACATTTCTGAGCAAATTTATTTTACCTCCTATAGAAACCAATCAGATCATTGATAACTTTAAACAAGTACTTTGAAAATTACCATGTTTACTTCCTTATGTTCCATGCACAGAGAGATTAATGTACATTAATCTGCCTTCTCACAAAACCAGAAAACACACTGGATCTGCTTTGGTACATAGGATACCACCAGGGAGGTTGTGTATCCAAGTGCATGTGCACAGCTGCATCTACCACAGCTGTGAGGTGTGGTTGACATGCCTGAGGGATGGGATGCCAGAAGGACCTGGATCAGCTCAAGTGGCCCTATGGGGACCTTATGTGGCTCAAAAAGGCCAAGAGCAAGGTCCTGCACCTGGGCCAGGACAAGCCCCAGTATCACTATGGGCTAGAAACAGTCAAGGCTAAGTGGGACACCCTCTGAGCATCCTGATCCAGGTGAATGTGTCCCTGGTTATTGCAGAAGGGTTGGAATAAATGGCTTTTAAAGGTTTCTTCCAACCCAAACTATTCTATGTGTCTAAGACCCAGTTTTAAAAAGGTACTTCCTATAAAATCAATATGAAATAACTTAGTTACATTGCATTGACTGCAGGCTGGTGATACGGGTTCCCTTTCAGTAGGTAAACCAATAAAACATAATATAGTGCATAGTCTTAAAACACACACATGATGCTTCCTTCTTGAGTCCATGGTATCATATATTGCCATTTTCCTTTCTCATGTCCCCAGGCTCTTGTCCAAGCCAAGGTGTATCCTAAAGGCCTTTCAATCAATATCTACTTTATTCTCTAGCTCTGTCCAGTCTCTGTTCCGGGTCAGGCTTCCCAAGGCATCAATGGGAAAAACAGATGTATTTTGTGACTATTTTGTATTACAAAATATCAGTGTAGGTTAAATAAGGGAAAATGGAGTTACTTTCTATTTAACTGTTCTATTTCTTTCTACTTAATGCAATCAAGAGGAGAATCAATCTCTGTATATTTTCATTGTCCCTCATACAATAAAACTTTGGTGTTAAACCTACACCAATTAACATGGTAGATGAGAATCAGATCTACATTACCTTTCAAGTGTTTTGAAGGACTGGATAACATCCTTTGCATGACACCACAGAAAGTACACCTACATGGAAGAAATACAGAGAAATATCATTACACTAATGAGCGTGTGTTACACTCAGAAAGGAAAATGCATCTATAGATAGACATTCCAATGGTTAAAACGTCTGATGATTTAAATGGAGGCAGCTCCATCTCCACACATGTGAAAGAGCTCATGATTTCCTGTGATATTTACACAGAACCTGAGATTTCTTACATGAAAAATCAGTGGCTTGACAGCAGAAAGTCTAAGTATCACTCACCAAAACATATTTTCCTTCTGTATGTAAGGAGACTTTTATTTCAATGACAAATCAAATAAAGCTGCTGGCTGTGGACAGAGGTAAGATTGCTGCAGGGCATGGTGATGCTAATTTTGAATAATTTATGAAATACATTAAATTCTGTGGAGGGAAAGAGATTGATGAAAGGATGCCAGACTTGACTAATAAAACAACAGGTGCCCAGGAAGCATGAGAAAAGTTTGTACTTACTGCCTGAGAGACAATCCCATTAAGAACACAGCAGTTGCACTCAAGGATAGTGCAGAAAACTCAAGGAATAAAAGAGACAGACAACAATAATGAGTTAGCAAGTCAAGAGCAAAGAGGAATAAAATTAGAACTCTCTGTGAAAGCATAATGGAGACCTCAGAAAGAGATTGCTGCTGAAACAAAACCAAGTGTGGATAGGTTCAAGAAGAACCATACCAGTATTCCCCAGGGATGTTAGGGTGACATTGGGAGTCTGTTTACTCCCAGTAGTTCCTAGGATACTGAACTCCTCAGAAGTGAACTATCAGGAGAGAGAGAGTCCTAAGACTTCTCTTAGATACCCACCTGCTTTGGTGTTCCAGAAATGGTCTGAATAGTGATACAAACTTTGGGTTTTTATTCAGCAACCAGAGTAACTGGAAGCCTGTTTTTCCACAGCAACTTTTAGTGTAGGACACCTTCACAGCCACGGTTTCTGAGGCATTCAATGCCTCATTTTGGAAAAAGCTAGACAAATTCAGTTCTTTATGGCTCACCTATAGTATCCAGCAACAACAATTCCTCTAATGAAGCATTTATCAATGAGAGGAGTGGCTGCTGTAAAATCCCAAATGTAAAGACTAAAATATTTCGTGTAGGCTTCAACCGAAATCAGATTGAAATTACCTTAGTCTCTAAAGCCATATTCAATTTCCCATCCTGGGATAAATGCAGTAAAATCTGAAACCATTTTTTAAAACTTATAAAAACATAAGTTTTGAAGATCTTTTTGGACACAAGATAGTGGAAAGAAATAGGAAAAGTCAGTAAAGAAATAACATAAAATCCAGTTTTCACTCACAGAATACTCATTGCCTCAAGGGGACTCCTGCCTGCAGAAGAACATAATGCACAGCTTATGAACATGTTAGTTCATACATGGGGTCAGAATATATTTATTAATTTAATGGCATGTATCAGGATGCCTCACTTAGAGTAAATGACAACGGAATCTGATACATATCTGGTAGAAAACAAATTCTTTGGGTTTTAGATGACACACATTAGGGATGTTCTCTGCTGTGATTTCATCCAGCATTTCAAAGACACAAGATTTTTCTAATGTAAGAGGTATCTGGTTAATTACTTTTTAAATTTAACTTTTTCTTTGATTGCTCAGGCTAACATTCAAGTGTTCATTCTTTTAAGCTCTGTAGATGATAAATTCAATGACACTAGGTGATGTAAAATTTAATTTAGAATTCTTGTTGCCTTTGTTCAGCATTTTTATTTGCCATTCTCCCACACTTCAGTTCATGGTGGCTGGAAACCTTGTCAGCTCTGGGTCACTGGCTGTAGTGAAGAATGCTGTGTTCAGATCAGCAAGGCAGAAGGGCCTAATTTCATTGATTTGTTCTTCAGAAATGAAGTAAAGAAGTTGCAAGACATGGAGAGTGGATGTTACAAGAATGTGAAATTAAGATTACTTCAACCAACTCAGACTTTCACCATCAGAAAAAACCATAATGGGATGACTGTTTAAATTTCATTTTTTTTTAACTATTGAAGAAAGCAGAAAAATGTAGGTTTTTTCAAAAGCTCATTTACATGCAACCACAATTGCTACAAAAACTTTTCCTTCGAAATGACTTAGACCTCTTGGAAAATTCATAAAAGTGCCTGGCTATGATTATCTCAGCTGAGTGGCTTTTTCTTTCCTTCTTCCCTGCAGCCCTTCAGACAGGGGTTGAGGGGAGTTAAAGTGGGAAACAATCATCTATGGAGTGTCACTGCACACTGTAGACCCAAAGCCTTTAGCAAAAAGGCAGCTGGAATATTTCACAGGAGTCACTGACTGGTTGCTACTGTGCAGCCACTGATAAGAACAACCAAATCCTTCTAGAAGGATCATCCATGTTCATTTGTTACAGGAAAATTGTGCAAGTGTTTTAGAACCAGCTAGGAAGGGGTTTGCCCCCTTTAACTTACCAGGCCTACACCTCTAACCACAATGGAACATCAGGTTAGACAGACCAAATTGAACTTGTGTCACAAGTCCTACACACATAAATAAGGCAATTGTCTTTAGCCAAAATATTCATTTCAGCCTGAAAATTCTGAAAATTCTGCGTGTATCCTCAATTAAACAAAAAGACCATGTAATTTCAACTACAGGAAGACATTTTTTGTTATTTTTTTTTTCAAACCCATGTTTGAAACCCATGAATTTTATGGCTAAGCAACTTCAGGCTGCAAAGCTTGAATTTACTATAAATGCACAAGCATTTAGTCCTCAAAAGTCTTCTGTGATATGCTTAAAAATCAAATTAGCATTAAGGCTACTGATGACAAGATAAAATATGTTTTTGGTAAGAAACAGAGATTAATATAAAACTGCAACCAGTGACTTTTACCTGTAAGATGGTGTGGACAGCATGTGTAACAGGAAAAATGCCTTCAGTTGGTGATAAACAGTTTGAAAAATCAATATAATATCCAATTTTAAAGGAGTCCAGAATTAAAGTAATCACTGCAAATAATGTAATCCCACCTACAAACAAAAAAGATATTTGAAAATTTTAATGCATAGTTATAGTGTCTAGAGATTATTTGTAACATATACAAAAATCTATTAAGGGGTATGAAAGTTGATTAAAATCTGTGTTCTTGTTTAGGAAAATAAGACTGGATCAACGCTCATGAAGATAATTGACTCCATGAAATAAGTGCCTGTAATTTGTGACAGCCTCTGCCCAGTACCTTAAGCAAGCTCACACTGGACAGCCCCTGCACGGTCAGTGAGGAGTCGCCAGCCCTGCAGTGCCCAGGACATTCAGCACCTTGCAGAGTGCCCAGCTCTGGGCAGGATCAGCCTCCCAAGTGACAGTGGCACTGAAACAGCCACAGAGGGCATGAATGACACCCCTGAGCAGCCACACTGCAAATTGGGCAGTGTTGGGGAACAATCACCTTCTCCCAGCCCAAACGCTCTACAGTGGGAGGTGACACAATCACTTGTGTGCCCTCCCATGGCTCAGGGGTCACACTTTAGTTCAGAGACCACAACCACAATGAGATGTATGGTTTATTCTCCCAGAAAGGAACCAAAGATTTAATTTCACTATCTATATTTCATACACATGCAAAAATATCCTAACATATTAGTCTAAATATCCTAAAGAACTTGGAAATATATTTCCCTTTTTGGTTTTTTGGGGGTTTTTTTGTTTGTTTTTTTTTTTGGGGGGGGGGTTGGTTTGTTGTTGTTGTTGTTGTTGTTGTTAGGGTTTTTGGTTGGTTGGTTGGTTGTTGTTTTTTGTGTGTGTGTGTTTTTGGTTTGCTTTGATTTTGTTCTTATTTGCTTTGTACCTGTATGACTAAGTACAACTGGCTACAAGATTACTGAACCAAACTGTAAGGCCTCCATTCCCTTGGTTTTGGTTTGTTTTTAGAGGGGGTATTTTTGGAGGTTTGGTGGGATTTTTTCCTCTTTTTTAGGCTTTTATTCAAGCAAGATTTCACTGGATTTAATTTGAACTTATTTGAATGAAGACTAGATAAAAATTTATTTATTACAGATAGACTTAGACTATAAGTCTAGAGCTTACAATAGACCTTACAATATAAACCAGCATCAGTATCTCAGTCTTTCTTTACAATTCCTCACAAAGTAAATAACATCAAGCATGTAGACTTTGATGAATATTTATCTTTTATATGGGGCCACAACCTAACTTCCATTTAAGTACCACATGTTCCACTAAATTAAAAATTTATTTAATTAATACCTTTTTTCTCAAAGTTGCATTGATAAAAATTAAGTAGAAATTATATAAACATACTGTAATTTTGTTTATTATTTCATTGACCCTTTAAAATTAAACAAAAGAATGGACTTCAGAAACCTTTTTAATACAAGGGTATGAATTCCAGTCGGATTTTATGTTGCTGTTTTACAGTCTCTCTATAATAAAAACACTGTCAAATTACTTGGGTAATTGAGTGTAATTTCTACCAAGAGCTAAAAACCTTTGCTTTTATATTGCAAAATTTAAAACCTCAGCTCTGTGCTTCATGCATGTGTATAATCCCATACAGGTTTTTTTTAATTATGCTTCTTAGGTCAGCTAATTTGTATTCTAACACATGTAACAGGACTGGAGCTCATGTTTTTAAATAAAGGTGCTATTTTCATTGTGTGTGAAAGTAAATGGTATCATAAAATACAAAATTATAGGCGATTCTTGAGATCAAATTATATGTTTCCTTCCTTATCTAAAGAATTTTAATAATTCTGAAACAAATTAGAATTGCTAGTTCTGATTATATAATTATAAATATAACTGATTATAAATCACTCTACCTAAGGTAACTAGACATGCTCTGAACAAGGTGTTAGACTAGATGACCTTCAGAATCCCTTCCTACCTGAATTAATCTAAGATTGATTTTGTAATTTATGGTTTATTTACAAAGTATGCAGGAAATAGCCTGTTTGTCTTAAATGTATCAGTTTGAGTGACTTCACATATTATGATTGTTTCAATAAGAAGGCAAAAGCTATCTTCTGAAGCAAAAAGATTATCAATTAATCTTTTCTCTGACCTCCAGGGGTTAGAAGACTTTATATGACTCTTTTAATTGAAGATTTTTTCATTTATTCAAATGGTATTTAGATATTTCTGCAATCACCCAGGTGACCACACTAGAAGTCTATGCAAAGTGTCCAACGTGCTTATTTATGGGCTTCAAAAGAGAATGATTGTACTAATTTTCTTAGTCGAAAATCAAAGCACAACCATAATGAGCATGCATATGGTATGTTAATAGTTTTTCTGTCAACCTTTTGTAATGGAAACTTCAGTAGTATGTACTAATATTAAATTGACACCAATAATTTCAAGGAAGATAATTCCACCACTCAGTTATTTCCATTTAAAATATTAAGAAATGTTAAATGATTGCTATTGAGTGCTGTTTTATTATTGCTTCTTTTCAAACATTTGTTGAAACCTGTGTGTCTTAAGGGATCAATAAGAGGATTTTCCATATTGCTAAGTGCTGGCTCATTTCTTCCTAGTAACCATCAAGAAGAACAAAAAACTCTAATGATACAGTTGCAAAAATACCACTCTCGCTTTAAAGTATTGTTCAAATAACTGGCAATTCAATGCAGGCAGAAAAATATATTCAAGTTGAAGTCTGTCAAGAGCTTTTAAGTTGATCAGTTGTCAATGCTTTAAACAGAAACTGTACTGTTAAAGAATGTGATAAAATAAAGCTGTTTATGAAGCCAACTGATTTTCATTTTGTGTTCTCCAGCTCACTTCACTGAACTTTCCCAAAAAAAATGGTCAGAGAGCTTTTCCTAGTGGGAGAGCTTATTTAGGGGAATAACATTTGGAACAAGTCAAGGAAAGACTTCCTAAGGTTCCCTGTGGTTATTTGAATTAGGCTAACTGTGTTGTATTAAAGACACAGCTCTGCCACAAACTTTTCCCACATTCAGACTCTAGGAGTGGTTCTTCATCAACCACACAGGCGGGAAGACAACCAGGCTCAAGGTTCACACAACTGAGACCTTGGTGCAGAGAGGCTCGAGGAAACTTTCCTGTGAGCAGTTCTTGAAAACTGATCACCTGTCCTTCTAGCATTGCTAAAGATGTACAAAGAGTCAGTTACAGGAGGTTTTTGTTAAATCATTCCATTTCAACATTTGTCAGAGCAAAATGGTCTAAGTAGGCAACTGCCACCACTTTTACTAAAATGATATTCACAGTTTGAAAGGATTCATGAAAATACCTTCATTTAATGGTGTTTAATACATTTGCTCTCACAACTATAGCAAGGAGATGTTCTTCAAAAGTAGCTGATAGAGTTAGTAAAAAATTGCAGAAAGCTTTCCATGGAAGAACTCAAACAAAATATGTCTGTCTGACTCCTCCCCTTTTCTTTTCGGACTTTTGATCTTTCAGGTAAAAGATTTCTATGACAAAAACACTGATAAAGAGGAGGGTAAGGGGTAACTTGGCAGATGAATTGCCACTTGAGTTTTTCCTTAGCTCAAATAAGTTTCCTTTTACCAACAGAGGATAAAGGATTGTACAGACTTGTTGTAACTACAAGAAACTCCCAAGAATAGGAAAGTGTAGGTCATTCCCTAAGGGCAAATTTGTTGAATTGCAGCCTTGACATCCAAGAGAAGCCATGGAAGCCGCACCACTTGAGAAGCCAGTACAAAGAGCCATCCTGTGCTGGTAAAAGAAATGAATAAGGTAACCTAGTAGTTCAATCCAGGATCTTATTTCTAAGTTTCTGTGACTCCTTATATTCTGTAGGACAAATGAAATGCTGTGAATGTGGCGCCAAAGGAAGAGGGCAGGGATCCTGCTGTACTTACCCATGCTAGGCAGTATTTATTCCATATTTAGGAGGGGAAAGCTACCCTCTGAATAACAAAAGCTTAGCTTGGTCCAAGGTAGGATCAAGTTAAGCTTTGCATTAATTTCAGGAGGTTGTAAGCCACATAAGCTAATGAAAAATTCTTGAGAGATGGATATTGCCTTGGAAAATAGTAAATAATCAAGCAGAACAATTCAACAGTTGGTATGTGAAATCCATATATTTCAGTAAAGAGTTTTCAGACCATGGCTGTACATTAGATATTAAAAACCCCCTAGGTTTTCTGTCAGGTATTCAAACACAAATGTTAACAGTTGCAAAGAAAATAAATGATGCACAAGCACTGAGATTGATAACAAAACTACATTTCCATAGCACCACCTTACTGTTCAAAATAATCAGGTGTCAGGTGTTCTTGGAATTTTCATTTAGATATTTCATTAGCTGCTGTGAAAGTTAGGTGTTGTCTCATTGTTGGTAGGTAGAAAACATTTTATGGGAAAGCTGTCATAACATTCCACTTAAATACTTACTTTCCAATCTATCACTTACAGTGCTGAGACTGGAAGAGACTGGTAAAACTGGGATTGCCTATTATTCCACAAGCACTGATGTAGGCTGTTTCTTTTCCTTGGTACCTGATAAATCAGCATTCCTGTCACAGCACTGTGATGTGCTCCCCTCTCAGGTTCTTATCCTCGAGATTTAGTGGTAAAGTGTCTTTTGCCCTCTGAAACAGCTCTTGCCAGAAGCAGAAGAGGAGTCAGGAGTCACCATCTCAGGTTTTCCAAGGTTGTTTATTCTTTCTTATCTTATAGTTCTTTCTGTGCTCTGCCAAGGTTCCTGCTGCAGCAGAGAACTCACGGTGACTCCCCCTGACTGGGAGGGTCTCAACTTCTTATACTACGTTACATGTCTATTATATTTACAATTAATTACCAATGCCTACCCCCTATGCTAGACAGGTCGTCTCTACTCTAAACCAATCCCTTGTGACCCAGCACTGCAGAAGATGGAGGGCAAGAACAAGAAGGAAGAAGAACAGGTCCACACCCTGATTCCCCCATCTTGGCTTTTCATCCTCCATTCTGAAAAACCCCAAATTCTACTTTTCCACCCTGTGATAAACTACTACTCATTTCACACTCTTGAGACTTGTAATTCCTCTTGGACTCTGTGCCAAGGTTTCCAACGCCCCTGTACAGACTTCAAATCCCCCTGTACAGGTTCCAAACCTCCTGCTTGGGTCCCAGACCCCTTTGACAGGGTCCCTGACCCTCCAGGATGACCAGAGGGATGCCATGGACTCCAACACTCCCCAGACACCTTCTCTCAATATACCTTTATATCCTCACTCTGGTACGTGCCTGACTCTGCAGATAAGGGCCAGCACATCCCACCATTACCCTCGCAAATTTGTACACCTTTTCTGCAAGCAAACGCTGAGTTTAGATTCCTTGCTTAACTGTTTTATACTAATATATACTAATGTTTGTACTAATTACAAACTGATCTGGTTAGGGATTTTGCCCTCTTCTAACTCTAGATGTTTTGAAAGCATCACTGTACACATATAAACAGGAATCTCTGATATACATTGGTATAGAGAGCACTTGAGGACCTTTCTGACTGGTACTACCACAAAGTAAATTGCATTATACCATCTGGAAAAGATGATAATTTTTCCAGAAGAGCTGCAAGACACCAACAAAATTGCCTCTTCCACTAGCTGTATTTTGTAGGAATAGGCTAAAAAGCTAGCCTGTCATTTCTTCTAAGTGCAGCTAATAAATAATCAGTAAGATCCCATATGAAGCTGTTTTGAGAATGAGAAGTTCCTTTAACACAACAACCTATTCTGAGAGTCAAAAATAAGTGCACCTGTAATAACAAGGGATTTGTCCCATGAGAATCATTAAAGAAAATATGTAAACAATCTGAAGATAGATTTGATAGACAAGTAAAATGTCTTTTACTAACCAATAGAATAATTAACAAGAAAGCTATTAACCAATTAGAAGTTGCCCTCAAGGTTTGTAAAAACTGTATAAAAGCATGTCGCCATAATAAAGAGAAACCTTCTGAACTTTTATAGTGTCACTCTATGTGTCATGACCGTCCTAACAACAATATTTCATTTTTCAAGTTTCACCAAAGCAGCCTGGGTAAGGAAGAAAGGTGCTGGAGCTTTCAGCACTATAAAAGGTAGGTTGGAAAGTGAGGATGTTTAACAAACAGCTTCCCAATACAATCTCCTACTATGTTCAGCTTATGCATATATTTACTTTAGAGTGCACTGTGTGTGCATTCCGTTCATGAATACCAGGATGCCTGCCGGTAGGGATGGAGAAGGGAAACAAAGAGGCAGCAGACACGGGAGATGGCACAGGTGTCCCCTGTGCGGTACCACTCTCTGTGCCATCGGCCCGTACTTACACTTCAGCCAGCGGGCTCCGGCGTGCGTGTCCTTGTCCTGGATCAGCCTCCTCTGCGTGCAGCTCCTGCAGAGGTACCACAGCATCCACAGCAGCTGGATCAGCATCAGCGTGATGAGGTAGGAGAGCAAGTGGCTCTTGCTGATGCCCACGGCATGCACAGCCCAGGCGAAGGTAAGCAGCAGCCCGGCCAGGAAGAGGTTGATGCCGTACTGGCTGCTGAGGATCTCGGCGTTTTTCTGCGGGTAGCTGCCGCCCACCGCGGGGCACCCGGCAGCTTGCTCCATCTCCCAAGCCGCCGGCCAGGTGCTGCGAGCAGGCGGCCCCGCTTTCCCCGGGGAGCCCCGGGGCGCTGCTGGCCCGTCCCCCGCCGCGGCGGGGGCGGAGCGGGGCCGCCGGCCTGGCCGTGCCCTGCCCGCGGGTGGGGGTCCCCGGCTGCCGGGGCAGCCCCGCTCTGCCGCCGCGGGAAGGGCAGCTGAGGTTTTCTCACTGGGACTGACAAGGTTCACACCAGGGTAAGGAGAAGTCGCTCGGTTCGGAGCCAGCCTTGCCCGGCTGGCTTTGGTGAGGGACATGGGGTTGTGTCCGTGCTGAGCCCTGTGCGGTGTGACACGTTCCCTGTTCCACGGACAGGAAGATGCGAAAGGCACCGTGGGGTGAAACCCCCGGCCCGACGGCTGGAAAGGCGAGGAGAGGCGAGGCTGGAGCTGCCCTGCAGCCCAGGAGCCGCCAGTGCTGATGGAGCTCCTCAGCACGGCGGGCACAGGGATCACACGCGTGCTTCACACTCTGGGCCCCACGGGCCATCCTTTGGGCAATCGGCACTTGCGTTGGGAGATCAGGACCTCGGTTTGCAGGAATTCTCCAGACCTTCCAAAAGTGGCAATTTACCTTGTTTTGGTTTTTTTTTAGAAAGTCCCGTTCTGACAGCACAGTACTATAGGAATTGCTAGCTGGAGAAGCAACTAGTGAGCTCAAAGTAGCAAAACCTGCTGCAGAATTTAGTCCACTTCTTATATATTCATTATCCCAATATTTATACATACTTTCAGTATTGACCCTTTTCTACTTAAACTGAATCCCCTTAAGTACTTGGGTGCCAAGTATACCTTGGAGGCCAAACACCAAGATAGACTGGTCCTTGTCTTGGCCAAACAGGTCTTACATTCTTGCTCTGTATCTGTTGGTCAACTATTGATTAGCCAAAAACATTGCTTTTTACAGTGAGTGACCCACACCTCGCATGAAATTAAGCCTAGTTCACTAGTTCAATTGCAATTTAAATATATATATATATACTGAAAATACAGCATCTAAGGATCTATTTTAATCTACCTCCTCTGTCAAAGGAGTAATTTTAAGCTTTTTCTCTTCTGAAGCCAGAAATTAATAGAAGGGTTTTCCTCATATAACAATGGACATATTTAAACTTATACTAAGTGGCTGGGTTTCACAAGCCTCTTAAGGAATAGGGAAGATAAACAAAATGGTAGAAACGTGGAATGAATGAATTCTGGACAATCACCTTGATGCCTTAGGAATGCTGACCTGAAACAGGGACTGGACAGAGCTAAAGTAGGTATTTATTGAAAGCCTCTAGGATCTACTTTGGGCAGGACAAGAGCCTGACCAGGGCTACACCTAAGAGGGACTAAGAATGGTCATAAAAAGACAGGTCACGAGGTCTCACATTTTTATAAGTTTTGGTCCATTTGCTTATTGAGGTTTAATTGTCCAAATACAGCTCCAGGCTGTGAGGTCTCATCCTTCTTGTTTCCCCTTTCACTCCACCGTTGTTTATGCTTTTGGGCCTGAAAGTTGTCCTTGGTCTTCAGGAGGAAAAGGATTTGTTTTTCTACCTACTCTGAAGAGAGATTACTAGCACTTAACATGAGGCTCAGAACTACACTCCTAGACAGCACAGAATCTGAAAAACATGAAAACTAAAATTTAAGGCATCAACCTATTTAGGTAAACATAAAAAAGTAGTAGTCCCTGTCCTTTATAAGTTTTATCCTCTTCTCAAGAAACAGGTGTTTTAAGACATCTGCAAATTTTCCTTTTGAGGAAGGTACTTAATAGGAAGCCAGCCCTATGTTTCTGTCTGGCCTGTTAACAGCAATATAAATCAAATGCATAAATAGTCAAAAAGAGGCTTCAATCACCTCTAGCTCACAGCCACATCCATCACTATCAGAAATGGCATTGTGGAATTGCCAAATCCTACTTCTATCTCATATGATCTAACCTTGAAAGAATAACTAAGGAAGATGCTTCCATCTACAGAGCTTCTATGGGTGACTGTGATAAATAATCTTCACTACATGAACTATTTTACTTCAAATTATACAAGAGCATCCCTTGTCACCTGTGAAGGAAAGCTCTTTGGTGCTGGTACACATTCTCATCCTGAAATAATGTAAATGGACACAGAAGATACCTGTGCTGGTCTGTACCAAGAAAATACATTCAAGCTTTAGTAGAGGTGGGGATTTCAATTACCTCATATTTTTTTCAGGGAATTATTATGCTACCTCTTTCTACTCTCTTGCCCTAAATTTTTTATTTGGTGGTAAAGAAAATAACAAAAGCAAGGAGTTCACAGAAGTGGCAGGAGCATTGTGTCAGGTTACAATTAAAACAAGCCTTGTTTTACATTCTTACCAGATTTGCCACTACTTCCTTTTGAGCATGTAAGTGAATGAGTATTGTGTTGGATATTCAGAACTGGTACTGAAAGACTGCACTTTGTACAATGAGCGTATCTGCCCAGGATTCTCAGAGACATCAAAGTAGTCAGAAGACAAAAGCTCTCCAGAGGTGAACAGTGTTATTACACCTTCCAGAAACCCAGCTGAGGGGGCACGAAAGACAAAGATATTCCAAGTCAAGTACAGTATGTAAAATCTGTATGAACATCTATTTTATAGAAAAAGCAATGAGATGGGGTGGAAGTCTCCAAGGAAGTGTAATTAGCTGGTTAAACAAATACTGAACAACTATTGATCACTTTTGTACAAAGTTTATTAAGATGTTCAGAAGAATGAACTTGAAAAATCATGTAGCAAATAGTAATTTTAATTTAGATCATAAGGCAACTTAAAACACCTAGAGCATTTATATAGCTGACAAATAAAAATACAGCTATAATAACTATCCCTGAGCAATACTGCATTTTAAATATTGTAATAAAGTTACTCAAATGTACCTATGTATGCAGACATAAAATAGTTAAAACCTTTTAAAAGATGAAGACCTGAAGATAAGCAACTTACACTTTAAAGATGTGAAGCATGACTGGTTTTGGCAAACTTAAATATTGCATTTAAACAAATCGAGTTGTTAACTTATCCTACAAGCTACTTCAACTAGTGCTGAATGCACTTTATTTTGCTTTGTCTTATCCTTTGTATTACATACTATTAGGTTAAAACCTTTTTCATTAATATAACAGTAACAGCCAAAGACAATGTATATCTCTTTCATTAGTAAACATTCCATGTGTTCAGCAATGGTGTGAATTTGGAAGAACACAGTATCCTTTGACAGTCCAGACTTTAGGCAACACTCACAAGGAGTAGATTTTAACAAGTTTCAATATTCAGTTTCTACATTCTCCTATTTTCCAAAAGGCATGGGTGGAAAAGTATTTCCACAAGGATCTACATAAAGTGGTCTAGCAACTAGATCGTGCCCAGGTCTTCAGACAGTTTAAGTATCTCAGTCAACATGAACAGACACCTAATAAAAATAACATGTTATTTTATTTTCCCAACTGAGTATAACTAGTACCTTTTAATTTAATATCAGCCACTTCACTGCTGAGGAAGAAAAAATGGCAACTTCATTAACAGGCACTGCTAAAAATGAAAATTAATTTACAGAGAAGAAACAACCTGAATACTGAAAAACAGTGCATACATCAAAAGAACTTAATGCGTGCTCCAAATTTCTTGTGTAGTGTTAGTATTGTTCACTGTATTGCTGGTCATTCACAGCTTGATCATCCACCTTTGGCTGTGGACAAACTGTACGAGCACAAGCAGAATTTATTTATTTAACAAATGGCACTGCCAAATGTCAACCAGCTTTCCCTTACCCCATCCACACTTTTTTAAACAGATCAAGAAATGTCTCCTATAAGTAAGTTTACAAGTACAAACATAGGTTCCAGATAACAGTACATGGAAATAATATAGTATTAAAATCCCACAACATTTGACTTAAGTATCACTTACTTCCAAATCAAACAACATGATTTGAGCAGGAAGTTTGAGTAGGTGACCTCTGAGGCCCCCAGAGATTATATTTAAAGGTCCCTTTCAACACTAACTATTCTATGGTGCTAATACTTACTACCCATGTCCTTAATATTCAAATATAAATAGAAGCTTTACAAAATGAAAGGCCTCATGTAACTAAGATGTGTAAAACCTATTTATCTTCCAATTAGTCACTAATCAGTTGCTTTTTCCTATGGTTATGTTCATTGATTTACTAATCAGGTAGATTAAGAATTACTGTATTAGAGCAAACAGGCAGTATCAGAAACAACAGAAGTACTGGAATGTAACAAAAGTGACATACACTTTGCAGGACTGCAGTTACTTGAGTCCTTCACACGAAGCTGAAAGAACAGAAACAAACAAACCCAATTTAACAAAAATCTTTTAAGGTTGTATATACTGCACAAGCTGCATCACGTACTAAATGAATTAATGGCTTTGGAACATCAAGTAATAACTTGTCTCTAATTATTAGGCAAATAATTATTTGACCTAATACAGGTCAAATTTTCCCACACACTTCAAGCACTCAGACAGAACACAGCTAATGACAGAACCAACAAACATGGACACGTTTGTATCAGTAAGTGTGGCTCAAGTTCCCATAGTAAAGAGGTTCTGAATTAAGTATTCTCTTTTTCAGAAGTCTGAGTTTTGTCAGAAGTTAATTATCTCCTTGAAAATCAGCCTTCTTGATATCTCAAAAATAGAGGGGAAAATGCAACAGTGGTTTAGTTTGTTATTAAAAAAATATTAAAAATCTCAGTTTCACCATCCCAGCCATTAAACATTCTTTGCCTACAACTTTGTCAGTACAAGAAGCTACACTCTGAATCCAGCAATCCAGCACAGTCTTATTTTTGCTGTACTCCGAAAAATGCTGAAGAATCTCACCAGAAAGGATTTGTGATGGCAAGCAAAGCCAAACAGGCTTCCTCCCCACTCCCTTGAGAAGTACCACAAACAAGACCTGCTGAAGGAGTAGCTTCCCTGGATGACATGAGACAAATGTGATACACAGGACATCCTTTACTCTATTTACTGAGCTGTATTTGATGTCTTCCTTAGCTTTTTACCTTTTACTGGATTCATTTGATAAGTATATACTAACAAAAGATGTGGCAGCTATTGAGAAAGCATTTTCAAGTCAACAAAACAGATGAGTTGACCTTTGAAAAGTTCTTTTTAGAAAGAACAAAGCACTTCTCGTATCTGGCAATCTCCCACACAGCAAGTTGATCTGGGCTGTGCATCACAGAAAATGAAAACAGCACACTTGAAAACAAAGATATGACAAAGATTTTTAATTTAGAAAATAGAGAAGGCCTTTGCATGGATGTTGATATCAGGTCAAGCAGCTTTACTAAGAAGTTCTCCCAGTCTAGGCAAAAGCTGTAGGTTTTTGGCCTGTACGTTCCCAAACCATCCATTCTCACTAATGCTTCTTTTCAATGTCTAGAATGGAATTTTAGAGAAGTGGAAAGGATACTCTTCCCCTTTGGATAATTGCATGTTCTCTGGTTACTGTATATGCCACAAAATGTCACAATTCTAAGAATGTACAAAAAACAAAGAAGGAATGCCTAAATGACCTCCCAATCCTTAAATGTCTAACAAAGCAGTTCCCACAACAAGATAAATACTTTTATGTGCTTAAAAAATTCAATTATTTACCTGAAGGGCTTATCCCAGGAGTGACACAAGCATCACAACACCCATGAACTGAATGAAGAGCAACACAGGTGTCAAAAATGACCAGACAGGCCACAAGGCAACATTGAAACTGGGAATAAAAGCAGAAAGTATTTGGTAAGCTCAGTTGTCATATTACAGAAACACCAAGCATATAAAGGAAACATGTCAAAAGAAGAAATAAGATTTAAATTACTTGACCTGGAAATATATTTGTTTCTGAAAACAAAACATATGAAAGGTGAAAGGGTAAAGATACCTTTTACTTTCAGAAAATCTGTATCTGAAGCCCCTGAAAGTTATCTACTCTTTGATTTTTCCACGGCATATTTGGCAACCGAGAGAAGCCTTAATCTGAACTTTCATCCAGACAGATTTCAGTTAACTGAAGAGACAGGAGGAAAACCAGCTTCTTTTACAACTGACTTACAATAACTACAGATTTGACTAATTATAAACCATAGGAAATCTTTATTTTCTTCAATCTTCCTTTTTTTCACCATTGCAACAAATACTGCCTGATACTCCAATACAACAGCTAAACAATAGGAAATCAATTTTCATGCAGAAAGCAAATAAATACACTGGCACAATGTCTATAATTTTCTTCATTCACATTTGCTCAGTTCTGACTCATATAACCTCATAAGTAAAGCAACTCTTACTAAAAGTGCCATTCTCAGACAAAATATCAACCCTTAAAGCTCTTATGGCAATAGTCAGAGGTCTAACATTCTGTGTATGTTTGCTACTTAAAGACTGTTTCCAATGAAGAACTCTGACAGAAACTGATTGAGCTGAGTTTTTTCTCAGATGGAGAGACTGCACCTTTGTCTTTACTTGTAAACTGCACAAGTAGTTGCCAGAGGTGAGAAATTTACACTAAGAAAGATAACTTCAGTTTTCACGTAAATTTTCAAGACAGAAAAGATCCAGTACATCTCCAGGTACACAATATACAGTTTCAACTGTTGCAATTCTTGCTTTGTGGATGAAAATTGAAAGTGCAAGAAATTATGCTACATAGAACTGGTATTGTCACCAATACACGTAGCAGAACTACAGAAATTATGCTTTCTATAAAATGAGCCCTTTAACACACAGACTTGCAGAGGTTTAGCAGAAGTTTGCACACAGTGTTTGAACTCACCAAATTGCTGCTGCTATAAAGGTAGCTGTTGTGACAGGAATGAGTGCAGGGTACTGTTCATCATAGTCCTGAATTCCACAGTACCACTCGAGATACAGTATGCAGTAAAAGGCAATAGCTAAACATGCAGCCAGTAAACAAGTGCCACAGGAAAGCCACCAGCTGCAGGGAGAAAAGCACAGTAAACCACGTTTAGCACCATCACATTGCAGTTTGCACAGTAATCTTCACTCCAGTCTACAAACAGAACAGGCAGTATCTGTTAAATATACAGATTGCAGCCTAGAGTTCCTGGAGGTTTTACCTTAAATTTATTTTAAAAACACTTTTTGCCCTTAAAATCTGTCTAATACAAACAACTGAGTTTACTTTTGCAACAAAACTTCTTTTCATATATTGTCCCCTCAAATATTTTGGGAATTCAGTGTGACAGATCTTGTCAGGAATCTACTACACAACCACACCAAAACCACTTTGTCACTAATAAAGTAAAATAGGCCCCACTGCAACTGTGCTTTTCACTATAAATTAGACTGGTGATCTTTGTGCAACAGAAATGCTGCAGAAAGCTTTAATATGGTTTCAGTTTGTGAACTCTCAAATTTAACAGACAAGAAGTATGAAGATTTTTCTTTATAATTGCTGAAGAAAACCATGGAGAAATCCAGAATTTTGAATTCAGAATCATAAAAACACTGGGTATGAGATTATTTACAGAGATACACTTTTGAGGCTTCAAGACTAGTTCAGATAAGGAAATTTAGGAGGAAGATGCACTTTAATAAGATCCTATGTGTGTATTAAGAAATAAAAATTTTAAAAAATTAATTCTTACCATGACTTGATTACTAAATTACAAAGGGTAATCAAGGATCCTCCTACTCCTACATTTGCTCCGGAATGGTACAGCAAACATAATATGCTACTTTGAGATCTTGCTACTACCACCTGAGAACTCTGCAATGAGAGAACTATTGCCATGGCCTACCTAGACAAGCCCTGCAGGAAGACAAGGTCCTGACCCCAAATTTTGATTACACCTTGCAGTCACTGGTTTTGCTTTCACAGTCAGATGTATGAAGGGTGTAACTAGCCTGGGAGAGCAGCTCCAGAGAACCTCACAGCACAGAGCCCTGTGCAGCTTCCACGTACTGATATAACAATCACAACAGCAATGTGTTTTAAAAGCACTTCCAGCTGAAGCTGTCTAAAAACATTTAACACATCAACCCCATCAAAAACAAATTAATAGAAAAGAAATAGACTAGAAATAAAAATTACTTCACAGAAATTATTTCACTAATCTGAAAATAATTTAGAGATCTTCTAGAGAAATGAACTTCTGTTTGACCTTTAAGGATTAATTTCAGAGGGTTTATTGTAAAAATAAAATCAAAACCTAAATACTTCTAACAAAACAGGCAGCTATTTCTTGGACTTAAATGAAAACTTGAAGGTACATCATTAAAATGTCTGGTACAGAACAAACTTTGCATGTACAAAGATGACTCAGTAGAATTTAGAGAGAAATAAAATAACTAGCAAAATTTAAGCATTGCATTTACTTTACAATTAGTTCACTAATATCAGCTTAGGTGATCATCTGGTCCAACCTCCCTGCTGAAGCAAGCCCAGCTACTGCCCAGAATCATGTCCAGATGGCCTTTGAGTATCTCCAAGGATGGAGACTCCACAACCTACCTGGGCAATTTGTTCAGTGCTCAGTCACCCTCACAGTAAAAGTGTTTCCTGATCTTTAGAGGGAACCTCCTCCATTTCACTTTGTGCCCACTGCCTCTGGTCCTGTCCTGGACACCACTGGAAAGCGCCTGGCTCTGTCTTCTTTGCACCCTCCCTTCAGGTATTCACCTGTACTGACAAGATGCCTCTGAGCCTTCTCTTCTCCAGGCTGAACAGTCCCAGGTTTCTCTATTCCTATTGCAGACCTTGCTCATCCATGAATTAAAATACAGTGACCAGATGTAACAAACTGAGTATGACTGTAACACTAAAACACACCTTTTTGTAAGAAAAGATACCTTACCTATCTGTTTGCATAGTTTCTTTAATGTTTTTTAAAAAATCAAAGTAGTATGTCACAGCTATTGATGCCAAAATCCAGAATGCAGAATGAATGTTCAGTCTGTTAAGAGGCCTCATCGTCTTCTCTACAGCTGTAGACTCTTCTGTAAATAAGAACATAATTATAGCACTAAAGCCAGTCATTAAATGGAGTATCATTACAGTTATGTAAAGCATGATGCTTTATCTTTTAATTCATTTATCCTGGGAGACTATTCTACTCATCATAATACACTTTGTACTACAAATATTCTAAAATATTCTAAAAAGCTCTGAACATTTACCAAAATGAAACAGACTTAGCAAGGTATCCTTCAATAAAAGGATAAAGTAGTAACAATCAGCACAATACCATGTCTGTGTATCTTTTTAGGAAACAGGTGACTAGATTTTGTAAGGGTAGTTTAACTAATTAAAAGCCCCTGGTGTTATTATGGCATTTTTATTAATCTAGCATATAGAATTTCAGACTGTTATTTCCAATGACTAATTTATTTGTACCCTTCTTTATGAGTTTTAGTATTTGCAAAATGATTTCAGGCATAAATAATTTTCTCAATTGCAGATAATTCACAAATTTTCAGCTGCAGTTTCAAGAGCTAGCTTGACTTACACTGCACACTTTCAGCAGGTAAATGACAACCAGCACTGTGCAGGAAACGACCTTCTCTTTTTCCCCTCATTACCGTGTACTGTTTTAGAGAGAGAGACATCAGAGCGAGCAGATGAGAAAGCCCTCTGTTGTGCACGACAGTGTCCACGTAACATGGTATTTATACACACTGTCAAAACAGGTATCAGGGGTGGTTTTGATGTCGCACACTGAAGTTTATCACTAGGAGTTCCTGGTGACCTGTGTGCCTTCAGCAGTGTCACACGTGCCTATTTCTCCACACGCACCGCCACCAGCCGAGCGTACCCACAGCTCTGCTGGAGCTTACAGGCAGCTTTATTTTTCATTTCCTAGATTCCTCCTCATCCTACTGGAGCCTGGGCCTGGAGCATTCGAGCACTGCAGTCCGCAGCTACGAGCCCCTCGCGTCTCCCACACCCAGCTCGCCGCCGGGCGCGGACACCTGAGGGCAGGCGGGGCCGCGCTCCGCGCCGCTCGACCCGAGGCGGCCCCGCTGCCGTCCCAGCGCCCGCCCGGCGGGGCCCGGCACCGCTCCCCGCGCCCCGGCACCACCCACCGGCCGTCCCGCCGCCCCGGCCAGGCGGCTGCGGCTCCTGCGGCTCCCGGGGCTCCCGGGGCTCCGGCCCGCGCCGCCCCGGGCGCCGCAGCCTCGGCAGCGCGTCCCCGCCGCCGCCGGGCTCCATGTTGGGCCGCTCCGGCAGTGACGCGGCGGGGCGGGAGCGCGGCGGCCGCCACCGCCCCGGCGTGAGGGGCAGCGGCGGCGCCCGGCGCCAGCGAGCCGTGAGGGGAACGGGAACAGCTCCGGGAACGACACTGATCCCCCTGGAGACGGGCAGCAGTGCCGAGCACAGCCCAGTGCCGCTGGGAAGGCTGCGGTGCCGAAATGATTCAGAAAAAAAAAAAAAATCAACAAAACTCTGTGCGTAGAAATGTTTTCCTCATCTGCCAGATGTTCTCGTGGGCAGATGTTAGGGAAATCTCAATTGCTGTGACACAGACCAGTGGTGTAGGTTACAAATGGTTGCAGCATGATGCTGATAACACCAAGCTGGTAGGTTCGGTCCCTCAGGGGCCGTTCACCCAAGGGCTGGATTCCATCACCCCTTGGGTCCTTCCCAGCTCGGAATATTCTGTGATTCCCTGAAATGCAAAGCTCTGGGAGGTGTCCAGAGCCACGGGAGTCCTGTAGCACTCGAGACTGCGGCTCGTAACTGGAAATGATAAACATATTTGCAAGACAATCTATAGGTAAAAGTTAAATAAACTAATAATATAGCAAAATAGATTGTTTCAGTTCTGTAGTTGATTTCTGCATAACTAGATACAAAGTCACATCAGCACGTTTCTGCAAACAAAACCTTGAAACCAATTATACTACTGCGGCTTTCTTGTTTATTCACATGGACAAACTCAAAACTAGTTAATTTTGCTGGCAGGTGAACCTTAGGTCTGGTCCTTATAAGAATACTATGAATATTAAGAGTACTGTGAAAATGTGTACTGTATCTTCTGGGGTGTGTTCAGTGATTAAGCCATTAATACAGCTTTTGAAATTGAAAATTGTTTCTAATAGTAAAGATTCATTAGATTAATTAGATGATCCATATGATTGTTACAAAGCCTGTGTTTTCTCAGAGAAATTGTGTGGCATAACATTCCAACTAAGGCAAAAATCCTGCAGACTTCAATAACTGTCCAATATGGCAGCTGTAACATATAGCTTTTCTTTACAGTGGGATTAAATGTAGAAATATTCAATAAAAGCTCTGATTTTTATAAGGAAGATTGATGAAAGAAAAACCTAATTTCAGTATATGTGTTTTACTTACCAAAATCAAATTTACAGTCCTTCTCACTGTGTATAGATTAAAGTTCAGAAATCCAAGTGTTTAATAACCTGATTGTACTTTTCCTCTCAGAAGGCATATTTTGCATTAAAACAATGATTATGAGAAATGTGTGAAATTTTTACTTACCACATGCATTCTTTGCATATTGTGCTGCATTTATCAACAGAAATGCCTTGCAGATACTTCCTCTGTAGTTTTATATTGAGAAAAATGGAAAATCAAAAAGAATGGAATGTAGGCAGTGATTAAATAATTATGTATTTTATCAGTAAACCCTAAAAAATTTTAGGCCATCCTAAGGGAAGAAACTAACTGGTTGAAATCAGTTAGGGTAAAAGCTAAACTTTCTGTAACTTGCACTGTTTGAGCAGTTCTAAACCTGCTGGATAACTATATTTTCCTAAATATATTATTGTCCTTTTTATTAATGAGTGAGATTATAGGAACAAAGGAAAACAGGGTTCTGGTTATTCTTTATTACTGCACTTTGAGTAAATTCAGCCTAAATGATACAAGAACAGAAAAAAAAAAATTCTTTCTCTGCAGAAAGACAGGCCTTCATTTACATCTGAATTTCATGTGAGAGATGTAAGTAGAAATTGTTTTCCCAGCCTTAAGACATGTATCACTTGAGGACAAACCCCATGGCATCCTTAGTGACTACAGGGATTATTCTTTATGTAGTTCAGTTGAATATTTTGAAGCTAGCAGCTCATGGGAGATCAGAGCTCTGCTTTCTTATCAATGAAATAGAGGTTTCTTTGTTTTATTTCCTTTGAGTGAAATGACTACCTCAGCCTTCACTTTCATCTTAGTGATTCAAATAAGAAACAAAGGAAATCTTCATGCACTTTCTTTGCAAAAGCTGTTCATAGGCTAGATCTTTGATTTAAATGTAGCAATTAAATAAATATATATGCTTGGAAAGGTTAAGATCTGTCTGTGTTGTTAAACTGAACACTTGTGTTTACCTACAGAGTAGGTATTGTGCAAAGAGCTGAAATAAGAGCTTCCTTCCTGGACTCACTATTGACCTTAACTGAGACCGCTCATGTTCTGTGTTTGTAGAGCTGAGAGGTTTTCTGTGATCTTTTCACAGAGCTTCTCTGATTCAGAAATTATTAATCTGCCAAAGAATAGATAGCGATCAGGAGCTGAACCAAGACTGTCACAAAATGAACAACACAATTAACAAAGCATCTAATCAACAGGCCTGTTATGGATAATTAATTCTTCCAAGTTACTGTTTAAGAATCCCTGCACAAATGTAAGGAAGTATTTTAAAATGTGATTCTTGATGTGATAACTTTAGTTAAAAGTCTGTGAAATCAATTTGTGAATTTGAAGATTCCAGGAAAGAAATGTAGCAATTTTTTTGTGAACTGTATTCCTGATCTCTCGCATAATGTGATTCAATTTCCATATCTTGGGAACTGAATTCAACACCTTCACATTCTTTTATTTTAAGTAGAAAATAATGTTTTGTATATTAGTTGAATATCTTTAAATATTCAGGTTTTTTGGTTATAAGCTGAATTCTGCAATTTATTTGGATATTTTGAATTTTCTTGTTGCTCACTGAATATTTGCTGCTTAGTGATTAGTTGGTTATATGTTGATTTACAAGTAATTCTTAATGGTACACAAATGTGGTAGCTTTTTGTGTCTCTTGACTGGGTAGATATAAAATTTAGAATTGGAATTACCAGTTAAATTCTCACTTTTAGGAAGTCAAATTAGTTTTCTATTATTCTAGCCAATATTCATAACTTTTTCCCTATCACAGAAATCAATAGCTAAATAAGCCCAAATATTATCTGTTCACAAAAGACCTGGTTGGAATTTTCTTCACTCCATATCTAAGTAGGATGGGCTCCTTCCTATGTTAATTTTTAGCTGAAGTAGTTTGGACACAATATAGACATATTTTTTCATTTTGAGGAAATATTGTGCTATATAGTCTGTGCTTTCTGTTCATGAACTAAAGTCAGTAGTTATCTGCTGCCTATCTTCCACTACCAGGACTAAAAGATTGGATGGGTAGAGATTCTCAATCCTTTCTGAACCTTGTCCTTGGATTAAAGTATTGTGCATCCTTTCTTACACTGGGTGAAAAGGTAAATACATTGTCTGACTCATCTAGGTAACAAAAAAAGCCACCAAACAGTATAAACAGTTCCCTTGCTTTCATCTTGCATTCTTTTAACTACTTTAAATTCAGTACAATGGAAAAGGACTTAAAAGCATTTGGTGTGAATAACTTAATGCAGATCTGAAAAACAACTGCTGGGTAAAACTCAATTGGCTCTGAATGTGGTCCATATACAAACTCCTGAACTCCAGCTGAATTCTCATGCGAGTATTAAATTGCAGTGCAGCCTTGGATTGACCCTTTAGGAAGGAAACAATACATAGAATAGTGTGTTTGATACCAAGAAGGCTCTATATTTAAGCATGCAAGCATTTGAACTTCTTCACGAAGAAAAAGAAAGCAGAAAAGATAAAGGCACTGTAAAAGGTGAAGAGGGCATCTAGGAGAGCAGAAAAAAATGCACGACATAAAGACAACTAATTTATCTAGGTATGTTGTTCCTTACCTTGAAAACTGTCAGCAAATTATTAAAAAAAATTAGCTGAAGTATTTATTTTGATAGAAGATCATCTTAACCCTTAAAGATGTTAGTGTTTGACTCTTGCTTTTTTAAAATCAGCAATACAAATATAAGAAGACTGTTCTGTTCATTCCATGTTTAAATGTGCAAACCCAAAATATTTATCCAAATATCCAAAAATCATCCTATTTATCCAAAATAAATCTGGATAAACCATTCTCCTAGAAGTGGCTATGTAAATTTTCTTTCTCTCTCTCTTCTAAATCATTTGTTGAGTTTAGTTTCACGAAACTATGCTTACTTTCTTGAGGGAGTACAATGGCTCTCAAAATGTTTTCCCAAGACCACAGTTTAATGATACAAAGCACTTGGCAGCAATACTCCAGCTATAATTGTTCTTGACTACTCAATCCCCAGTAGTGGTATATAATACCTCTCAGTTTGAGGATTTGATCTGGTTTTAAAAGCCTGCAAAAATGCAGGGGGTGGTGGAGAGGCAAAATCAAATGGCCAGATGTGGGAGAGTGGGAAAGAGAACACTTGGGACTTACTGAAACCAATTTCTTCAGGAAATAGTCTGTGCTACCATGCATCTGTAACAAAATGAAAAGAATTTCATACTTAGGACATTTAGGAACATCCTAAAGTGTGTTTTTTGAATAATGAACATCAGATCTAATTCACACAGGAAAGACTATAAATTGCGAGAAAGACATTCAAGTGCATCATTCAACATTTACAGTACAGGAGTACTTCTCTCTTTTGGTGTGACACTTTATTTCTCTATTGGTAGGGGTTAGCATTATTTTAGGCTGTGATAGAATATTAACTATTGTTTTGGAGATGTCTAGTGTCACCACCACCTGTGATTTGACTGATGTACTAAAGCAGGAACAAAGCTTCTTGGTCATGTTAACAAGATTGGAAAGTACAGTTCAGCACAGCAATATCTCATTGCTGTGTATAGTGTGGGACTCAGCTCATGCTGTTTCTGTGGAGTCTTGAAAAAAAATAAACACAAAACAAAGCTCTTACATGCTTCATTCATGGCAAATGTTTTCTTTACCATTGTCCTTCCCAGTCCATTAGCACTTACATATTCTGTAGGGTCAATTTTTCATGTATTTTGAACACGTAATTCATTGGACAACAGAGTTAGAAGGAACACTGACTGAGTGCTAAACTGTACAAGATAGGAAGAGAAAGATGTTTCCATTATGAAGACTGAATTCAGCAATTTGAATTTTTGGCTAGAGGGTGGCAGTACAATTCCCATTACTGTTTTGGCTAATCTGTGTAACATAAACTGGTCTTGTTTATGAACAATCATAAGAACTTAAGAACATCAGATGAGCTCAAATTTTTTCTTCTCATGGAAAACTTAACCAGTGCTAACCTCTGGAATCACTTCAGTTCTGAGAGTTCACCAAAGAAAGATGAAACTTTCATAGGTATAATACCTGAGCAAGAGGCAGGAGGAAACATATTTTCATGATATAAAACACGGTAAGAAAAAACAGTCTAGGAGAAAATCCTGGTCCTGTCTCATCCACAGAGAACATGAGAACATTTGTCATATATGGATACTATACAGTGTCAATAGGTGTGTATTCCTCCTGGAATTCCTTCTCACCAAGAGAGGCCAGCAGAAGAACAAAAAATCTGAGTATAAAAGTGCACTTTGTGCTTTGTGTTTATACATTAATGGCTGGATGGAAGTTTATTTTGTGGCTACTGCAAGGAACAGAATGGAGGAGTAAACACAGTGTGGTTTGAGCCACCTGCAATGCAGATGAAATTCTGGTTCTTTTCCATTCAGGTTCTTTTTCTTTGTCACCAAAGTGAGGTGTAGTGATCTGAATACTTTCAAATGGATTTCATGCTGCCTGAGAGGAAGATCTCATTATGTTTAAAAGCATCTTTTTTCTGGTAAACCAAATATATATGTGAGTTGAGCTTGACTGTAATCGGGCCTTAATTAGGTTTTTTATACTAATTTTGTACTAATGCATGCCACAAAGAAGTTTGAGAAGAGGTTTTTAATTGGTGGGTAGGCATACAGACACCATTTCTGGTTTTCTGTTACTTTCAAGTAATTTCAGGTACTACAAAACTACTTCTGTTGGAAGTCAGTATTTTACTTCTATTGTAGCTCAGGTATGAGCTTGTGTAGCAAGAACAGTTTCTACTAGAAGATTCTAATAGCAAGGGCAAAACACACAAAAGATTGGACAATTCTAAATCTTCTAGAATAAATTTTAAAAGGAAAGAAAAAAAGATGAATTTGGAAAGGACTAAGATCTGAGATCGGCAGTTCTGAAGAAGCAAGTTCAATCTAAGCAAAAAGCTTGAAGGTTTTTCAGCCTTTGCTGTCTGAGAGCATAAAAGCATGAGGATTCAGGTGCAAAAGGAATTACATCTGAGAATTGCAAAGAAAAGCAGGAGATTACAAGGGGCAAAAGGAACTGTATCCTAAAAGTGCAAGGGAAAGTTACTAGTAAAACTTCCTCTATCTCTAGTGAAAATTAGAATTCAATATAAAGTAACCCTTCCTGTAAAAGTACTAATGGGAAACATAATATGCAGCTTTTCTTGGCTGACAGAGCAGAAAAGAAACTTAGAGGACTTATTCCTGTTTTTTTTCTTAAAGACTAATCTGGGAGAAGAAAGGGGTAAATGTTGAATATATTGCCTGAGATATCTTGTAACCTGTGAACACAGCTCAATGTACAGAACAATATGCCTTTTTTCACTTATCTCACACAAAAAGTTTAATATTTGCTCTCTGATTTCCTTAATAAGGGTGAGTGTTACAGCCTTAAAAGTTTCTGAATGAAATCATGTATTGGGTCTCTGTATCCTGTGGTCATCTGCTACGAGCCACTACTCATGTCAGGCTCTCACTACATTGTCCTGATGCAACTGGATTATAGCACCAGGTGGGAGGATCAGCTTTCACTGGAGAAAGAACAAACTACTCTAATGCACCAGGACAGTGGAGGGTTGAGCACAACAAATAAGTAGCTGTCCTTTGAAGCTTTTTTTCTTCCAGTGATTGAAGTCCCTGCTTAAGTGCTTATGCCATACTTATAATGAAAGCTACTAGCTTTAAACAATTTTCTAATTTCTTCCTTCCCCACCCTGCCACAAAGACACTTAATTTTCAATACACTATTTTAGAAAGGAAAATTTTAACAATAAGGTGTAATTACGGACCATGTTATGCTATTTAGAAAATCATTAAAACATATTCTGGATTAAAACAATACTGGTAAATAAGATGCTTAATTAATGAATACAAATTAGAGAGGTCCTGCTGGTTTTGTGTCTTGAAGGATTCTCAATGATCTGTGAGGCATTATGCCTCCCTCTGAAACAATTACCATCAAATTTGTAGTAATTTCAATCTGATCAAGACATCATTTGTTGCAAGGAGTAAATTAAAGTCCAGATCTGTTGTAAGGGGAAAAGTCAATTTTAGTCCTCTGAGTCCTTTATTGTCTAATGAAAAAACATTGAAGTCAGGGTTTTTTTCAGTGGAGAGCTGCATGTCAATAATGCATTTATGCATGGACTGGAATAGCACTTGAAGCCTTCTACAATTAGAGGCATAGACTCATCTACCAAACTACAGCATTACCAGGAACACCCAGAAACAAAAATGTGCCTACAAAGCATATTGCTCCCCTTCCCCTTCTTTCTGCCAACAAAGATAACAGATAAAAGGTAATACTGCAGCAACATACACTGAGGTTATACTATTATAATTATTACAGGGCTGCAGCAGACTCCCACTAGTGACTGTCAAATAGATGCATGCATTAGATTCATTCTGTGAAATCATGAGGGGGAAAACTGAACATCAGCTGGTGCTGCTTCATCCTTTACAGAGAGAGGGGAAGAATAATTTACCATGTAAATTTACCATACCAGGAAGTATGTTTACCACTCCACACAAGCACCACTAAGCCAACTGTGGGAATGCACAGGGGAGGACACCATTTGAACCTTTAAGAATCCTAACAGTTAAAGCAGGAAAGAAAATTACAAGGTCACATCCTACTCTGAGCTCATCTGCATACTGATTTGATATTCCTTATTTCCAGCTTTCAACTGATCCATAGTGTTTGAACACTTAGCTTCATTCAGCAATCACTGCAGTAAACCCTGAGCATCAGACACCAGAACCCTGCAATGACAGGAGCCAAGATTCTGGTTATCTGTTAGAGTGAACAGAAAGAACTGTTCTATAGCTTCAATAAAAACTAACACTGAAGAGATCTTGAATTCATTAGGTGCTTTCTTGTGACATTTACAGTAAGACAAATATGCACGCAGAAAAACTGAACCCAGTTTATCACAGTTAATTTTTTAGTATTTATACCTTTAATATATTCTGTATTTCTATAAATTCAGATATTTTTACTATGGAGTTTTATAGAAGTGTATCTGCTTGAAATCACTAAGCAATTTTTAAAAACACCATAGGACCGGCTGCTTTATAATGTTGTTTTTAAGAGACTATGTCATTATAGGAAACTTTCTACTTGGAAGTAATTTTGCCTTTAAGTAAAAACCTGTAAAACTTCAAGTAACTTTCCCCAGGCAGCTCTGTCTCATACATACCTGTAACATTTCTGACCTAGCTAAATTGTTTTGGTGACAGCAATACAACAGCCCCTTCAAATAATTTCTGGATTTATTATGCAATTATAAAGTGACAATATTCATTATATTTAAGGTTGCATTTTGAGGTAATCTATCTCAATTTTTAGTCCACATAACCACTTCTACTGATATCTGTTGCATTACTAATCAAGACTTTCAGTAGCAATGCATATACAGCTAACTCAGTCTTTAAATTTTCACTGAATGTGCAATATTGCATACACAAATCTGACACCTTATTTATACACTTTACAATACAGAATCAGCAGTTTATTAAAGGCTGCATACACTATCCACAGTGCATAAAGTGGGCATCAGTCATACCATTTTAAATTTTGGCATAACAAAACATGTATTCCACAGTGAGTTTTTGAATATGAAAATCCTATTTGCTGTGAAAATAATTCCTGCAAAAAGCCACACAACCCAGGTCTTGACAAACATTCATGCCTATACATGATATTCATTACTGGAAGAATTTTAATAGAGTATGCCAGCAATTATTTTCAATGCCTCTTAAAACTTGTACCAAAAAATATACATTTTCTGTAAAATCAAAAAATAAAATATCTGAAAATGTTCTGTGATAGATCTAGAAAAAGGGAAGGAATCCAGTATTAAAAGTTAAATTCTCCTTTCACATACACAATTTAAATTGATACCAATGCATAGTATATTTACAGCTAACAGAAGAGTTTGACTCCATCTGCAAGATTAAAATGCAACAGCTATGAAAAGTATGCAAACTGTTTATTTCACAAGTTTCACTTTGTCCTTTAGAACTCTAAATTTGGGATTATTATTCACTTTCTTATTGAATATGACTAGGATCTCCTCTTCTGTTTTGTGACATTCACCAGCTACTGCATAATATTGAGCTATCACCTGCACAAAGAGAGAGAAATGGTTTTTAGTCCATAAAGATAATTGCATTGTAAGCAATAATACATTTACATTACTGCATTAAAAGTGGCATGGAAGCTATTGTGCTATTATTCCATTGCAGAACTAGCACTGAATTTCTCGTGTAATTCAGTAAGCAATAAAGAACTTGTCCTTCAGCTGACATTCTGTTAATTGATATTCCATTAAAATGTTTTTGTTTATGCAAGCCAGAATTTTCTGAGCTTCAGCATTACACAAATAAATTCACAAGACCAAAGGAGATTAAAAAAAACATGTAGCGTACCTTTTTTCTTAGTTTTTTAACTGAAATTTCATTGTCTGGAGCCTGTTTCAGAACTGCTTTGATGGTTCCCTTCCAGTTGAATTTACCTAGAAAATAATTAGGTGTACAACATCGTTAGTAAAAGGAGTTCTTCTTCTCTACTAGTAACCAGCCATTAATCTCCTAATTTTGGAATCTGTTCTGGCTACCACAAGTTGTCACCTTACTAACCCTACAACAGGAGGATGTCTTAAGCATAAAGTCATCAGCTGTTCCTGATATATAATATATAACAGAATAGAGACAAAGAATCAACACAGCACTTGAACAACAGGGGTCAGAGTTGTTTTTATTTAACTTCTGCACTTCAGCTATTAAGCAGAAACTCTTAAATAATGCAGGAATAGTTAAGATCCTGCCTCTCCACACAGGCAGTCAAATTTGACCATACCACCTTCAGAGGTCATTGGTGGTTTCCAAATTCTATTTCATGGCTTGCCACAGAAGCTGTATTTCTATCATGCATTAGGTCTTTTGCAGAGAAGTTTTGTAACAATCCAAAATGCTCCTTTAAGAATACCTTTATCTGCTCCCACATTTTCTTCATTTTCATTGATGTTTTCTGTTTCCATGTCCTCTGAAATGCTCTCAGTTTTCATTCTCTTTGTTTTAGTATGAGGTTCCTCTAGAGATGGTATTAGATAAACATACACAAGAAAGATTTAAAACTACATAAGTTTTTGTTCTTGTAACATGAGTTTATATTTGCAAAGTGGTTCAGATTTTATAAAAGAAATGTACAATCATTGTAAAAATAATCTAATTTGTGTATCTAATGCACTACTTTAAAATTCTACTTAGGTAGTTTATTAAGCTTTGAAAGTGGGAAAAAGCATCTTTAAAACAAACAAGAATATAAGTTGTATGACAGACCTTCTCCATGTTTATGTTTGCGTTTCTTTATGTTTGTTTCCTGTTCTGTTTCACTGCGATTGCCATCTCCATTTATTTCAAGTTCATCCTCCACACTCTCTTTTCCTTTTTTGGACTTTTTATTCTTTTTCACTTCTGCCTGGCTTTCTAATTTCAAATCTTTTTTCTCCTTCTTTGTGTTCTTTTGTCTCTCTTCTTTTCGTTCCCTCTTACTCTTCTTTCTCTCACTTTTGGCATCTGTAATTCCATTTGCTTCTGCCTTTGTATTTTCCCCAGTTTCTGCAGACTGCTGCTCTTCCTTCTGTTGTGGTTTGTCTTGCTCTTTTTCATTTGACATCTTTTGTTAAAAGAAAGATTATTACATTTTTACATGCATTTTTTGACATTGCAACTTTCTTCTACTAGATCACTAGTAACTATTCAGAACACTGATATCCTGAAATCAATTAAACTGATCACATGTGATGTCACCAGTGACCTGAGAAGAAGCACTAGTGAAATAATATGTCTGATTCTTCTTTTAACTTAACAGACTAAATTGTAATTAACATCACAGAAGAAATGTTATCTTACAACATATGTAAATTCCTAGTTGAAGTAAGTGTCTATTGTGTTTTAAATTATTTGCCAAATGTAATTAAGGAAGTGACAACTCTTTGATTTACACAAACAAGTGTACTTCAGTGTACAGAATTCATGGTTATGTTCCTGTCCTTTAGTAAACATGTTTCTTTCCTGGCTCTTATATTTGGATTGCTCAGAAAAACCACAAATAAACTTAACTGGAATCATCAAATCAGAAACACAAAGCATCATCAACAGGGGATTAATGTCAAAGCTATGCCTATGCTCTTCCTCACAAGAATGTGGGGGAAGGCGGGGAGAGCACCTTTATATCAACTGAGAAATGAGCTTCTCCAACAGCTTTTGAGAAGCAGCAGCAGATGCAAACAAACAAAACAACACCCGAGCAAAACACGCTGAGCTAGTAATGAAATATCAAAGAATTGGACACTGACAAAAAGTCAGAGTGAGTCCACAATTTGGACTAAGAAATGGGAGGAACTTGCACCACAAACTGGAGGATCTCTCTCCCTGCTAATGAAATAGGTAAAATATGTGCTTGATAATTTCTCACTCCAATACACATAAATTTGAGACCAATAAACTCTGAAAGATGTCTTATTCTTAGTGTATGCTAAAAGATTGGAACAAAGAAAAAGGCAGTGCTTTTTTCTTTTTTTATGTACTAGTAGTATAAATTAGCCTTCTGATTTCATGGCACAATTGTGTCACCATGTCCAAGTTTTCAATCACAACCTATCCAGTATGAACAACTACTTCAGCAACAGTTTTTTGTTCCACAAATAAACAATTTAGTCAAGAAATATTATATCATAATACAATCTATTGGAACTATGGGAGACAATGTTTCCACTAACACCTATAAAGGGAGTCTGAAAGGTTTTTGTTCAAACATTTTGGAGCGCATTCTCATTTTATAATGTTGTACCTCCAGTTAAACTTACATTTCTGCTTGCTTCTGAGAAAACATCCCACACCTGATCTTGCAAATTGCTGTCATTAATTCTCAAACTGTTCTTGATCCAATTCTGTTCATAGAAAAAAAATAACAGTAACTGAAAAACTCTCTCTGATTTTCTTTCTTCCTTATCATATAATTAGTTCTGTTTTTTTGTTTTTCATTTAAGAATCTAATCACTGCTTTTGACTAAACCTCTGATTAGAGGTTACTCCTATCAATCTCTCAAGCCTCTTTACTACATTGTTTCATGTAATGCCTAGGTACTGTTAAGATAGCAAGTGGTAAATATATACAAAAGATAATCCTCAAGCTTTTGATCCAAATGGCTATGTTAAGGTCCTACCAAATCTTCTGACTGTTCCATGAGTTAAAACTTTAATGACCTGATCTTATTTATTTGGGTACTGGACATATGGTCACACCCCTAATTGGATATCTTAGGTTATTACAGGAGAATATGATTTAAGTAAATATCTCAATGCAAACATTTGAAAATCGTTTGGGTTACTGTGGGTGTTCCTGATGAAAATGAAATTATAGCAGTAAATTATGCTGTTCACACTATCTACAAGAGATCAACTTTTAGAAATGTGGACCTCAGTGTTAAATGTAATATAAAGATTTTTTGCATTGCAGTGAAAACCCCAGGAAAGGTGCATTAGTAAATTAGAACGATTAACTGCAAAAACTTTTGATCTTCCACTTCAGTGTATCTCATCAAAAAGAGAGGCTTCTGGAAAACACCATTTTTCCTGCTCAGAACACTAATTCTGTAGGGGAATATTCTAACCTTCAACTTGCTAGCAACAATTTCACCACAGCTCTATTAAGTCCTATTTGAGTGCTTTGCAAGCAAGCCTGATCTCCTCTCAGCCTCACACTCTGTGGCAAAGAACAGAGAGGAGGGGAAAAAAAGGCCACTTTGGAGTAATTCTTTACTCTTGATGAAATTCTTCACACACAGTAAATTCTCCGCATCTGTAATTTACTTTAGTGAAGCATGCAGAGTGGGAGATTCTGTCAGAATACTGAGTAACAGAAAAACTCTCAAAACAAGATCTTGCCCTCAGGAAAAAACAAAGCCAAAGAAATAAATCTTTAAAAGTATGTCTAAGAATTTGGACATTCAACAGAAATAGCAAATATCCAAAAAAGAAAGGTGTTGAAAACAGAACAAACCTACATATGGAGATTAGGCTTGTAACGTAATTCTCTGGTTTAATACCTAATTCAACTGGTAGACCAAGAGTCCTTTTAAGCAAATAAATGTATTTTACAATGACTGCCTATCAGCAATTCAGTTATTACACAATCTATACGAATGCCCAAATAAGCAATTTGTCCATCCTTTGTTAAGAGAGTGGCATTCCCTAAAAAAGTGTTTTTATGCTCACTGCATGGATTACTGCAAATCTCTGTTAAAACATACCTGAAACTTTACTTTTTTTCTTGGAATGTTATCAAAGGCACGCATTTGCTCCAGGACGTTCCGCACTTTAGGGTTTATGTTGGGTTTCTTCATTACTTCATGAATTTTCTGAATGAAGAAAAACAGAATTAAATCAGCAAACCAGCATAAGGATCAAATGGTACATGTCAGGTGTGCAAGTCTGAAATACACTGGGCAGAAATCACGCAGCACCCACAGCTGGTATAGTATGCTCATAGAAAGTGTTCAAAAAACTTGAGACAAACACTCACCTTTGGCTCTATCACAGATCATCAGATGTGTCAAAGTTATCTATATAAACATTTATACCTGTGTAGCTAAGTACAGGCAAGCAGGACTGCTCACCAGTGCTTTCTGATGAGTAGGTTACAAACTGTAATAAAAACATCTCAAACTAAAGCCACGGAATCACAGAAGTGATTCTTGCAGCATGAGAAAGACCTGCATTAAAAAAGGCAACTTTTTGGTTTTGGAGTTAATTATGAAAAATCAGGCTTACTTTTGATGCCACAGCTGACATGCATTTCTTCTGGCAGAAGAGCCAGCTTTAAGAAACATTTACCCCTATATGAGAGCTCTGGATATTCCTGTGCTATGGGTGTTAGCACAAGAGATTAGAACAGGGCCTCGTGGCAGTCCCTTGAACAGCACTGCTGCTTATGGGGGGAAAAATGCTCTGGGCCTCCCACTATTTAGATAGAGTGTGCAGCCACTGGATACTGCAGAGCCTGTGTGTACTTCTGAAAGTCTGATGACGGAAAGAAGACTATCAGAAAAAAGTGTCTCGTAATAAACCCTCATCCTTCTACACAGGAATTATTTACTATTGAGGCAGCTACCAATGTTCATAAGCAACAGCACTGACATCATGCTGCCTTTACAATTGCCCTCAAACAGTACTCAGTCTCAACAGGAGCACTCATCTCTGACTTTAAGGGTATTCATGTATGCTTCAAGTACAACTTAGCACTTTGTTAGGATGTCTTCTACATGATGGAAATCAACAATTCCATGCAAAAAGTAATTTATTACTAATGGGGTTTTAAAGATGTGCTTGAGGTCCTTCCAAAAACCTTTGAAAGACAGCCATAAGAGGGTAGATTCTTGTGTAAGACAGAAAGGGTAGGAGATATTTCTATCCATGCAGGAGCTTCTCCTGTTCAATATACTTACAAAAGATCTGACAAGAGGACAGAAAATGTTCTTGATGATATTCAGGGTGAGGACTATGGGGGTTCCAGAAAGATCTTAAGAAAGTGAGTGACTAGGTAATAGAAAGGTGAAATGCATTCAACACAATTCATAAAAATTCATAAAAAGCAAGAAGGAAAAGCAATCCCAATTTCACATCCAAAATGGCAGGCTTTAGGTGACCATTGGAGCTTAGATACACGACCTCAGGGTTAAAATAGCCAGTTCCATGAAAATGCCAGCACAATGATCAGCAGCAGTGAAAAAAAACCAGACCAAAAATCCACCCAAAAGTAGATTAACAGTCAAAAAACAGTTAGAAAGGAATAAAAGACACAGAAAACATAATTATGACATGGTAAATGTATGGTTCACTCACATCTTGAACAGTATTTCACAAGCATACAGTAGAGTGGGAAGATTTTAGAAGACCAAAAGATATAATTTATATATGAAGAACAACTGAGCAGGGTACAATTTCTGAGCCTTGAACAAAGAATATGAGATGGGGAGGGATGCCTGTATACAGAGATCTACAAAAGCATAAATGGCATGAAAAGGACAACTACCAATGTCTCTTTGTATGCAGCTGGGAACATTAAACTAAATCAAACACAAAGATACATTTCTTACCAGAATAAACACAGACCTACCAAGGAAATGCTGTAAGATAGCTGGGGATATTGGTAAAACTCGATCTCTGGGTGGAGCCAGTAGAGGCTCTTTTCTGTCTCTGATAATTGCAGACAACAGTTACTGTAGGTATATACAGTACAAAACGTACCTGAATCCACTCCTGCTGTTTAGCATCTCCTTTGTTAGTTTTGGCTTCAAAGCCTTTCCCACCGTATTTCTGGTCTTCACTTACGCACTTCACGTGTTCCTTATAGTCATCACCCCTGAACATAAGAGATTTTTAACCACGGGTCACTGAAATGCTTCAGACTTCAAACTATGCAACACTTAGCTAACCAACAAGCTGAAGTAATAAATGATTTAAATGAACAGATCGTTTAAACTTCATTACTGTCAACACTTGAATTTTTAAAATGTGATCTGCTTAAAGTACATGCTTATAAGACCACAGACATTTCTGTCATGCTACAGCTTTCAGTGGAAGTTTCTGACTTGCTTCTCTTGTATTTGTGACAAGTGAGCGAGTCTGCAGAGTGAGCAAGGCTAATTCCCATCCTTTACATACCAGAAATCCTTGCCACAATCCATGCAAGACAGGCACTGACAGTTTCTGCAGATGTTCACATGCTTTTCAACCTGTGCTTTCTTCACAGCTTCTCCACACGCATTGCATGTGAAAACTACCATGTTGGCGAGTGGTCAGGAGCCTCTTCCTTCCCACAGAAGCGCAACTCTAGGAATACAAGAAGATCTTAATTCACAGCTTGAAAGAAACACTCGGAGGGCCGAAATGAAAGGCACCAGTGCACCCACTGACAGACTGGGTGAGCAGGCCGGGGCTGCACATGCAAGAGCTCATTTCACCTGATGCTCTTCCTGAGCGCAGGGGAGATCAGTACCCCGCGAACAGCAATCCCTGTACCCGCCGCTCCAACGGGGAACCAGTAACCCCCGTACCCATCACCCACACTGGAGAACCAGTGATTAATATCAGCCACCCCTACCTGCCACCCCAGCTGGGAACCGGTAACCCCCGTACCCATCACCCACACTGGAGAACCAGTGATTAATATCAGCCACCCCTACCTGCCACCCCAGCCGGGGAACCAGTAACCCCCGCACCCGCCATCCCAACCCCGAACCGGTGACCCCCGTACCGCCCCCACGCCGATCGGCCGCACAGGCGGCGTTCCCCGTTCCCTCCTCTCCCCTGCGGGCCCTCCCGCTCCCCAGAGCTGCAGGCCCGTCTCGGCCGGGCCCTGCCGAGCGGCAGCGCTGGGGGGTGGCCGGGCCACACCGCCTGGGAAGCTCGGCGTGGCCGCCACCCGCGCTCCTGGGAGGCAGCCGGCTGCTGCCGTGCCGGGCCGTGCCGGGCCGGGCCGTGCCGGGCCGGGCCGGGCCCTCTCACCCCGCTCCCGCTCCCCCGTACCTCCGCGGCCGCCGCCGCCCCGCGCGGCACGTGCCGCACCGTCCCGCCGCCGCTCGCCGCTCGCCGCCCGCGCCTGCGCCGCCGCCGCCCCGCGCGGCCCCGGCAGCGGAAGGGGACGGGAGGGGCAAGGGGCGGGAGCGGCGGCGGAAGCGGCCGCAGGCGGGGATGGAGCTGGGAAGTGGCCGGAGCCGGTAAGCGCTGGGCTAGGCAGGGCCGGCTCCTGCCCTTTGGCCGCTGTCCCGCCCGTGCCAGGCCGCGCCGCGTTCCCCCGCCCGGGGCTGCTGTGTGTCCGTGTGCTCCTCCCGCCGCAGCCTTGTCCCCCGACCCCACCGCTGGCTGCTCGCCCGCCCTGTCCCCGGGCAGAGCCGGCCCGCAATGAGGCAAAGCCTCCCTCTGGCCCCTTCTCCGGCGCCTCGAGCTGGGGCTGCCCCTGGGCAAGGCAGAGGGGAACAAAACCACAGACAACGCTGTGCCGGAGGCGTTCCCCTGTTCGGGAGCGGCTCCCGCGGATGAGAGACAGCTCTCACTGTGGAAATAACCGCAGGATGCCGTGGTGGGCCATGTTCACAGAGAAAGCAAATGAATGTGCTTTCTTTATTCTAAAGGCTGATCAAATATGATAAGCGTTAATAAAGAAAAAGCACGATATAATAGCTCCCCCGTGTAATACAGAAGGAGGTAGGGAATCACAGAGTAAAACAGGATAAATTCAAATGTGGAACCTTTATCGTTTATGAGGTTTGGAATGGGGCGACCACTATCTGGTCATGCTTAACAGAAGGTGGTTTTCCTACTTCATTGCTTACAATAGGGAGGTTTTCCTCCTTCATTCTTAGTTAGAAGACAAGAAATTCTGATTGTCCTAATAGTTGGAATTGTCATGTTTACAAGAGCACAGGGGAAGCATAACATCCTTGTTAGGGGAAAAAAAAAAAGTATAGAATTTAATGTAAATGTGTTCTGTTTGAATGTGCCTTGTGTTTTCAACCTATTAAGAGGAGATTTTTTCATTTATATATTACAATGTGTTAAAAACAATACCATGCTAATGTGTCTAAGTAATCATATCCTCAGTGAAAATGTACATAGCTAGAACAGTAACAAATGCCTCAACTCATACTAGAACTTTGTTCTCCCTTTTAAGTTTAGAGGATGAAGAAACTGAGGGTTTCCCTCTCCAAATGCTACTGATTTTGTACATATGATATGTTTTTGCATTAGCATCTAATTATTGTGGAAGTTGTCTAAATTGAGGTGCATTTTTTGTGGTTATGGAGCTCAGTTTATTGGCAGCACCATTATATTTTTGCAGATGCTCTTTGTTGTAAGCAAGGCTCTGTTAAAATCAATATTTTATGTGTATTGCTGTGTATATGCTGGTGAGTGATACTGTGACTCATCTTTAATCAGAAAAATGTCATTAACAATGAAATAGTAGGTTTAAACTGAAGTCTGTTTCCTTCAAAAACTAAAATTGTAAAAATGTTCTTAATAATTTAAATTAATTTTGCAATTTAATATTTACCTTATCATTTATTTCATTGCAGGTAATTCAGGTGATTTTCTAGCATGGACACTGTTGCTAGCCATAGCTGTCACCTTCTCCAGCAGCTCCATGAACAGCGCATTCAGGGGCTTCTCTGTGACTGCATGCTGGTGGTGAAGGGAGTCTGCTTCAAAGCACACAAAAATGTATTAGCTGCTTTCAGTCAATATTTCAGGTATGTGATGGAAAATTCTTCTCTTCAAAAAGTTAACTAAATGCTGTTGGCTGAGGTTTGCTCTGAGAAGGGTATTTTTTTCTGTTGGTCTCAGACTGGGTAACTCTTGGGAGTATAAGGAGAAAAGGGAAATTGTCCAGAGATAAAGCTGTGTTAAGTATTCATAGTATGGTCTTTGATTTTGACATTTTCTTGATTTACTTGTTTATATTGCTTTATATAATGGATTCTGGCATGGACCTGCATCCAGTATTTCACCAGAAAAAGATAACTGCTTACAAGGAACATAGTAGAGTATATGAACAGAACCAGATAAGGGATATCATTGATAAAACATTATCCATTTCCAAATAATGGGACTTATTTCATCAATCATTTTCTAAATAAAATGTGACCATATAGATTATTAGTGAATATCTGCTTATGCTGATTCTCAGAGACAGCAACTGTGTTTAAAAGTGTACAGGTGGCCCATTACACCACATCACGGCTTTCTTTCCCTTCTGTACTGCCCTCAGTTGTGCCACCAGACTTTGGAGGGTGCTGGATCTCCCAGCTTAGTGTTTTATATTAGTTATGAGTAAGCTGTTAGATCTGGCCGTTTTTAGACCTTGTTTTCTGAAACGTCTCTAAAACTTGACTGCTAATTCATTTGTAAAAAAACTATTTTTATGTTACAATCATGGGCAAAAGATAAGAGGTTCCTTTTTCTGCTCTAGTGGTGTACTGCTGATGAAGTGCAATTATGCTCAAAGACCAGAATTTTAAAGTTGTTAAAAAAAACCCAAGAGCTCAACTCCTATTAAAATTCAATAGGATATAAGTGGCTAATTAATTTAGGCTCTCAACCCAGATCTGTTCATTATAGTTCTGGTTTTAATTTAGATAGGATGATCTAGCTTTGTGAAAGAATTTGGATGTGGGCACTGGCTTCAGCGTATCCCCTGCATTTCTGAAGTTTCAGCATAGACTCACATTTGCTTAAGATTTAGAGCTCATTGATATCATGCCTACCTTTAAACAAAACCAAATCTGAGATTTAGCCCACAACGAGAAACCATCAAGTTTGGGGCATTTTTTTAGTGTAGGAAAGTAACTACATATGAGTGACCTGACCCCATTTATATGTCATTGTTTACTGTGGGAGTATCAGGATTTTAATGGGAAGGTATAAAGTTCTTGACTGAGAGAGAATATGAACCCACTTAATCTAGGACTGCTTGTACATGTGAAGAACTACATCTTTGATGCTGAGAATACTTCACATCAAATAGTAAGCACTTTTGTGAATTCATTCACTTTAAGGATTCATCGACAATTTGGTGGATATTGGTTGCACTGCTGTTTTAAGATTATGTACCTGTACTCTTGGTTATTCTTTTACTTGGTTCTTATCCAGTACCAGTAAAAAAAGTACCTTTTTATGATATGAGAGAATAAATTGAAAATAATGCCATCTTCTTGTTCAATATTGCCATCCTCTTGTGTATTAGTTGAGAAAGAACTAATTCTAAGAACTTTGATAGCCTTACTGATGGAGTTCAATGGACAGGCTCAGTTGACAGAGAAGACTTTAGCTGACTTTGAGGTCTGTCTTCTCCATTTTTCTAGAAAATTTCTGATGCCCTGTTTCATTTGCCATGATGAAAGGAGAAAAACCATTCTGAGTTAACCAGTTCTGCAAATTGTCTATAAATACACCACTGTGCATCATATGGGAAGAGCAGTGGATAAGAAGCCACAAACATAGGGTGTTATTTGAAAACATAAAAAAACCTCAGAATTAAAGTTAGATAAAGAGTCATTTACTTTGACTTATACTTCAAGTGCACTAATGTAGGACTAATATATAAGACAAGTAATTGAGCAGTTTTGAGAAGTCCGTCTTCAAAAACAGAGCAATCTAGGTAAGGCTTTAGAGTGCAAACTTGTTTCATGCCAAGCAGCCTATTTGAGATGTATGTATGTTTTTCTTGTTGAAGTGTTTGTGAATTATTTGTGTTTGTATTTGAATATTTGCCTTATTTTATCAGGACCCTTTTCCAGAATTCTTCAGGCCAGAAGAATGATGTGTTCCACTTGGACATTAAAAATGTAGGTGGCATAGGCCAGATCCTGGACTTCATGTACACCTCCCACCTGGATCTTAGTCAGGACAATGTACAAGCTATGCTGGACATTGCACAGTGCCTCCAAGTGCAAAACGTGCTGAACATTTGCCACAGCTTCCTGAAGTCTTGCACAGCAGTGGAGCAGGCAGGCAGTAGCGTGTTTTCCCTGCAGAGTGCTTTGGGTACGGACAGCGGCTGTGCCGGTGACAGCTACGGGACAAACCTGTTGTCCGAGTGCTCAGCTGGCACACAGGCTAACAAAGCCTTGGCTGAGCACCACTCACATCCACCACAGGCTGTTCATCTGCACACCCCAGCAGGTGAGGCACAGAAACCACCACAAGACTCCTTAGACAGCAACTGCACAGAGCTTCCCTTTAAACAACCAAATTACTACTATAAACTACGCAACTTTTACAGCAAACAGTTCTATAAACAAAATGCTTGCTCTGATCACGAGAGAGGAGCAGAACCATCCTTTTCTTACAACACATCCACAGAAATAAACGCAGTGGAGAATAATTCCTGCACTGTCAATCACTCTGAGTGTATTCTGGAAACCTCTGATCATTTACCGTCAAACTTTCTGGTTCAGTCTGCAAGTGAAGCTGCTCCAGACCAAAATGCAGAGAGCACAGTTATGCAGCCCACCAGACAGATGCGCCTGAAAAAGGCAATACACCTCAAAAAGTTAAACTTTCTAAGATCTCAGAAATCAGCAGAGCAGCTGCCTGAGCCCCAAAGAGGTGACAGTAGAATAACTGAAGTAATTGAACCTGTAAATGAAAGTACCACAGACACGACAGATGTTAGAGTTACTGATGAAAAAGAAGCAGAAGATTCAGTGAATTCAGAGAATTTTGAACAAACTGTTGAAGTGGAAAGAGCTCAAGGTTCTTTGGAACAAGATGGACAATCACAGACTCTTCAGTCACAGAAACAATATACTTGTGAGTTATGTGGGAAGGCTTTCAAACATCCAAGCAATTTGGAGCTACATAAAAGGTCTCATACAGGTACAGTTATCAGTTACTTGGTCTGCAGACCAAATATTTCAATTACAGAGAATATCTTGCAGTGTCTCTTGATTCAGAGATGCTGGTTAAGAGTCTGCTTTCAAAAGGCTGTGGTTTATGGGGTTTTTTTAAATGGATAATCCTACAGGAATAAAGAGCTGTGATTCTGAGTTTTGCTGTAAGTTGTAGAACAGATTTCTCCTATGTATTTGGGGTTTTGTGTCCTTTTTCAAAGAACATCGTGTGAATTCAATGAAAATGCAATTTCAGTGAAAATTCTGGTTTTGTCCTGCATTTAGATGAGTCATTTCTAGTCAGTTTGTCAGGTGGCCCCGATGTTTGAGCCAGATGACAACAAAAGGTGTAAACAAATAAACGGTACTATAAATATACTAGAATATCTCTGGTCTCTCTGGTCATATATTCATTCAAGTGATTGGGGCTTAGTAGTAATTTTTTTTAACCTATAACCTATAACCTTATAACAACTTTAATTGTGTTTACCTAGAGAGTGAGGCTCCTGCAGGCTGCAGAGTAAACTGGAATTTTGAATTAATGTACTTCATTTTAGAAACTCACAGGTAACATTTTTAAACCTAACATTTATTTCTAAGTATCTTTTTATTCTAGGGAAAAACAAGACCTAGATAAACTTCAAATTAATTAATTACTCTGTTCAGTTTAACCAGCATGTCCTGTTATTAGATGTGCTTCTTTAGAAGAATTTTTAAGAATTGCCTTGGCTAGGCAGCTAACACCTTTGATTCAAAGTCCTTGAGATGGTATTACTCCTGCTTACGCTGTTGAATATTTTTTGTTTTTCTTTTTCCCTGTATTAAATATACAAATGCATCTCTCTCAAGCTTGTCAAATAAACATCACTTTGGAAATGATCATAGATGTATTGGTGCTTTGACACTAAATATGAAACTCTCTTAGCAGACATTAATTTATTTTGGTAACTGATTTATTTGTTAACTGTTTTTATTTTGTTAACTGAGAATTGAAAATTTATTTTTCTATTTTATTCATAGAAAAATCTTCCCAGAACCTTAAAATATGAACATTTTGCATTAGCTTCCTGGAGTTTTCAATTGTTAGCTTTAACTGCTTCTGTACGCTGATGCTTCTAATAGTTTTTTTAATTTGTTCTCCTGTGAAAGAGTTGCTTATGCCTCTTACCTAGATCCTCTTTTTGCCTTGTACTTTTCTAAATCTTACCTGGTTTGAGGTGGTGTCATCAGGTATATTTTAATATCCTAGATTTTTAGGAAAATAGATGATCAGAAAATATTTCAGGAAAATAGATGATCAAAAGCATCTAGACAAAAGCATCTAGACAAGTCCCAGATAAGGGAGAGACTGCAGTAACTTGCCAGTTTGTTACAGAGAGACCCCAGGATTCAGGAATTCTCTGCTGCTTTTCACACATCATCTTCTTCCAGTAGTTTTCAAAAATCCCAGACTTGAATGCTAGTTAATAAAGCATTATCATTCTTCTGTGGATGTGCTAAGATGACAAAAGTGTAAGAGCCTAAGTTTAACAAATAATAAGCACATCAAAGGTTGGAAAAACTGAGGCAAGGATATGACTAGAAATGCATGTTTACTTCCCTGTTATTTTTGAGAATTAGTCCCTGTTATTTCCTTGTTATTCATGTTAATTTATTTTTAAATACTCAACTAGTGTAAAAAGAGTGTTTGGAAGATTGCAGTGGACAGTGAGTAGGATGCTGATATTGGAAAGAACTGTAGCAGGAGGTACAGGGCACATCTGTATTGTTACTGTTAGGTACACCGGTAGTTAAGTAATATAAGTGTATGCTAAATGCCATTTCTATTCATCAAAGCATAGCAGATTGCTAGCTAATCAATTTTATTTAAAAACATTCATTTTCTAGAGCTAAGCAAAAGGGTTAGCAGGCATTTGAGTATTACAGTGCTCACTGAAAGCCCTCCCAAAGCAGCTTTGCTGAAGAGATGGAGGAAGCTGAAATGGACTTGTCACACTGGCAAACCTTTTAACCCAAAAACGACAATTCTTTCAACACAAGTGTTGTGGTGGTCTGGTTGTCAAGAAAAAGCATGTGTGAAATTCTCCTCCTGAACACTGGGACCTGCTAAAGAATTTACAGGTTAGCATGGGTTCATTGATGAGTTTTCTGTGTGAAGGCAGCCAGACTGTGTTCAACAGTCATTGCACTGGCACGTCTGGCTGTTTTAATTGTGTTGCTCATGGACATTTAAAAGAATCTCTAAACAGAGCTTACTGCACTGACTTTGGATGAGTTTGAATGTTATAATTTGTTCTTTATTATTATATTGGCTTGTCTGGAAAAAAAGGAAGCAAGTATATCTCTTTTGAGTAGTCTATACCTGTCCAGGAACATCCAGTGGTTTTGTTGGGGTATTTTATGTATTTTCAGGGAATATCTCAAAAGAGCAATTCAAAACAAACCAGAGCCAATGGAAAGAACTCTTGGCAGGATGGAATGCAACAGGAACAGACTAGCACTGCCATGTAATACATTGTTGGTTCTCAACCTTTTTCATTCTGAGCTTTTGCTTGAGCAAATTCCAGCATTCCTTAGCGAGTACAGTCCTCATCTTTGTGACCTCATCAAGAACACCACTTCTGCCTTCATGCCTTTCTCCTCTGGAGCTGACACCATTCTACTTTGATCACTGTTGGGTACTTTATCTTCACCTCTCCTTGCAGATTGTTGAACAAGAAAGGATGCAACAGGAGATAGAAAGCACAAGGCAGCCCAGGGCTTCGAAAGTAAAGTCCCCTGGATTAAGCAGTGTCTAAATTGTATTCAGTTCTTACTTTTCCCCAGTTTTTCTCTATTGCTGTTGATCCAGCCGTGGATCCCACTATTGTGTACTTTAGCTTCTTGCAGGGTGTTGAGCAAGAAGAATACAATCCTGGTGTTCTCAGATGAGGTTTTTGGTTTGGAATTTATTGACAGCTGTAGAATCATAGAATAATTTTTAATTGACATGGATGTCCTGAGGTAATCAGCTCCAGTTTCCTGCTCAAGGCACATCAAATTAGATTGGGTTGTTTTGGTCATGACCTTGTGTGGTGAAAATTTTGGACATCTCCAGAGACAGAGTTTCCACAACCTCTCCAGACAATCACTCCCAGTGTCTGCCCACCCTCATGGGGTAAAAGATTATTTTCATATATCTAATTGGAATTTGTCATGATTGAACTTGCGTCTGTCACTTCTTGTGGTAAGACTGTGTACCAGGATTAACCTGCTTGCATCTCTGCCTTCCCAAGCCTGCAGACAGCAGTGAGATTTCCTGTTTGCCTTCTTTTCTTAAGGCTCCAGATGTGGTCTTACCAGAGATAGGCAGAGAAGAATAGTCTTCAGCTTCTTGCTGCACTCTTACTAATACACCCTCAGGTACAATGAAGCTAATTGCTTCTTAGCAGTAGGTTGCTTGATAAGCCCAGTGGTTTGGAATTCTATGCAAGTGCAAAATTGTTCTCCAAAAAGTAATTTGATATTTCTTTAAAAAAAAAAAAGAAAAAACCCCACAATTGTTATATCTTTATCTTGGGGGAAAACCTCCAATTCTTTGTACATGGGTACAAAATGAGGCTGCAAGCAGCCTACAATAATAGTTTAGAGAAATTGGAGCCTCCAGTTCCTTCCCTCTAGTTATTTCAGAGTGGATTCCTGTTCAGATTCTATTCTTAGGTCTCCAGTAACTTTTTTTTTTTTTTATATAGGTAATTTCTGTAAAAATTCCTTTGCAGTGTTTTTTATCCTCCCATTTCCTATTATCTCGATGCTTTTATGGCTTTCAGAATCCTTCCCAGTTGTTACAGATCTGGCTTCATGTTGGTTTTGTTTATATTTGTGTTGTGTATCAGTATCAGAATTTTTAGTGTTTTGCAAGTTTAAAGCCATAATGAAATCAAGTGCACTTTATAGTTGAGTGACTTTACAGCTGATTTACTGGTTTCATAATTTTTTATCTTTAATTGAAGGAAAGCTTTTTTAAAACAGACGGATTTCCATTCTTCATTAAGTAGACAAAGTAGGTAATGCCTCAAGCTGTCAGACTAACTGCAAGGTTGCAATCTGTGAAGTAACATAACTGTATGTTTACTCTGTGTTTTAAAATCTAAAGAGAATTGCATTGAGTCCTTGATCCTAAAATATGTTGGAAGAACTTCATCTGTATTTGGCAGGAGGAAAGGAAAATGGAATTTGCACACCTGGATATGGTAGATGTTGCTTGTAACATTTCCAAGGATGGAGGAAAAATATTCATGTGGAGAATACTTAATGGAAGAGAAGCCAAGAGGTGTTCTATAAAGTCAGGAAAAATAAAATTAAAGAAGTAAATAAAAATATTTAGACAGGTTTTTTTAATCATGACCAAGATGAAACACAGCGTAAGATCTCTTTTTCCCTTTGGAAATACTCTGTTTTCAAAATCACATGGATTTACACTGGTTTTGCTGCCCTGCACATGTGGGACAGATTATAAATGTCCTTTAAACGTGCAGTTAGACTTACGAAAGATCATGATAAGTGTGACTGTCATTGAATCAATGGTATTCGAGCATCATTTTTGTTTCCAAAATTCTAAAAGATGCACATAAAATTTTATCAACAGTGTAAAAACTGGAAAATGAGGAGCTAAGCAGGGGGAATTAAAAAAACACCTTTATGAAATACTACAGAGGACAAAAAGTTATTCCAAAAATATTTGTCTTAAATTAACAGCAAGAGAATTGAGTTGTTGTACAATCACATTCTAGATTGAAAGTCAAGAATCAAGTTTATTTTGAAAAGCTAAAGTGGGTTGCACTAGTTTTTGCTAAAGCTGCTAATCTGTTTCTGGAGATTCAAGGATAACAGTTTTACATGTATAAATTCAGAATTTTGGAGCAAAATACTTGAGTAATCTTCAGGTACTTCTGTGTAGGATGAGAATTTGAAGCAAATAGATATTTTCTGGAAGTGAATGGCTATGTGCTGAGCAGAGATATATGGCAGACATTAAAATCAGAAAACACAATTCTTCCAGGTTAGCTTCCCTTCATTCTCCTTCTTTTTAAGAATGTGTGTCTGTGCAAGTGAAAAAACAGGTGCCCTTCCCATCACTGTTGTTGTTGGACCTTGTCATCTGTTCTGTTCTTCCTGATGATATGATACTCCTTTCATTTTGAATCAAAAGTATTTTTAAAAGATTAAAATCTGCACCCATTCATATCAAAACTCTTCTAGTTGTTTTGAAACAAATTCTGAGCAAGTCTGCCTTACAAACTTAGTGGTAGAAGCTGTATTTCCCTCTCGAATTTCCCCTTAAATACATGGGTAAGTGTCCTTTTGAGGATATTTTTTACTCCTACATTATATGTCTTAAAAGGAAGTGTACCAATTTTAAGCATTTCTGTTCTACTGCAACTATTAGAAGTTCTATGTTCTGTTTCTTCTTTTAGGTGAGAAACCTTTTGAATGTAACATTTGTGGGAAACACTTCTCACAGGTGGGAATATTTTATATATTTACACTTGAAATGCATCTCTGTGTTAATTCTAAAAATCTTGGGTTTAAGATTAGATTTTTTTTTTTGTTCAAAGACAGAATTCTCTTTAGGAATAAATTATTTAAATGTCTTATTTGAAAATAACGTGTTGAATGTTTCAGGTTTCTTTGATGCATTCTATGTCTTTGATTCTGTCTGCTCTCAGTAGATGTGTTATGTATTTTACCTTCAAATGAATGTTTAAGTATACAGTGCCACAGCTATATTTAAAATACAAAGAACATTCATTTCCAAACTGTTCTTTTGCTTTATGTCTAGAGGTATGTTGTGAATAGCATTTTTACAGTGTCTGAAAAAAGTTTTATATAATGTTGTATTCACAGTACAGTTTTGTCTTCTTAAATGGCATAAATTATTGAGTAGATTTGAGTCAGATAAAAAGAATTTGTATCCATATAACAGGGCTCAGTTTCTTCCAGTGAGAACTGCCTCTCTGAAGTGACAACTCAGCTATGATTTAAAAAAACTTTTTTGAGAAATTCCATACTTACATACAGGGCCTAAGCTTTAGCTGCTTTATTTGCCCTCCAGTGTTTACTTCCCGTTCTGGGTACAACAATTAGTTTGTATTTCTACAAATTTGGTGCCCAGTTGTCTGACATTTCCAAAATGTCTGTTTCCTTTCTGATTTTGTGGTTGAGATGTGCACATGTAAGTACAGCAGAAAATAAACAGGTGCCTATTTTTATACTAAGATTACATAATTATTGTCAAATAGCTTTGGCATTTCTTATGGTACCTGGTTTAAGAATTAGAGTTATGTGCTTTTTGCCTGCCCACCCACCACTGGTTGGGCTGCTCTTGCTTCAGTTTCACAGCCACCAGTGGGCCTTGTTTGACCCATGAATCTGATGCCTTTATGTCTCCACCTCGTTGGTAAATATGAATATAAGACTGCATCCAGTGAACAATATTGTTTCATTGTGCTTATTGGGCAATTTTCAGCAGAACTGGGCATGCTTTTTAGGCAAAGAAGAGCATTTTTGTTCACTTTGATGGCTGAACTTCTAGTTATTAAAAGAAAAACATGGATATTTCATATGCCATTATAAGGACTTTTGGCATATAGAGTGATATTCTGTAGTACTACAGAGGGGGAAGAGGGGGGAAAGTGTCATACAGAGGGCATGACAGGCATGACATGAAATATGAAATATGCTTTACTCTTTAATTACAGAAACAAACAAAACCCCTGACAAAGCTGGAAATTTCTGCCTTTTAATTAAACCCTCCCAAACAGCCTCTCTTTGCTCCATGTTACCTCACTTGTCTGAAAGTGCAGGTAGAGAAATCCTCATGGGCACTCCCTACACATCAGCATAGGAGCCAGAGCATTCAGCCTCTGTGCTGCAGTTCTTTCTCTGCTCCTAAAGGGGTCTTGTTTGTTGCTGAGGTACTTGGGTTTGAATCCTGCAAATAAGTAAGATTCTACTTATCAGAAAGTAAAATGCAAGGGTAATTACTATCTACTTTTTGCTTAAAATACCATCTCCGATCTTCTCCTTTATCTTCTCCGTCTGCAGGCACAGAAATAGAAACACTTTTCCTTATTTAAGTCTTCATGTTCTGTGCTTTTGAGACAGTGCAGCTGTTGGGCCTGGAGGGATGTCTGCTCCTGCTCAGTGTAGCTGATGTGCTGTGTGTTGGAATGTGGAGCAGAAAGTGAAAGAAGTAGGGGAAATTGATGTGGGAACTCATAGTTGGGAACAAACAGCCCTAAAAGTCTTTGATTTTTTGAGGAAACCATTCCTTTTTAACTTCCAAGCCTGCATCTTCCCTTACTGCTTGTAAGATGTGAGCCCTCTGTGGCTGGTGATCCAGGATATTGTGTTTTACCTCCTCCTGCAGAGATTCTTTTTGGAGTCCATGTGCATAAGTTGCATCATTTTGAATGCTTGCCATTTACAGAAGGACTAAGTCTGCTGTATCTCTCTGGTCTCTAAATTTGTGAGGAGGTCTATGCCACCATTTAGAGGATTCTTCTGAACATTTTTTTTTCTTGCACTGAAAAGCAGAAGTCCCTTAGGTTTTTTTTCACAGGGATGGCATGTGATGCTTTAACCAAGGTTGTGTGACAGCTTTAAAGCTAAGAAGGAATACAAGTTAATGATTTTTTTACTGTTTTTTGTCTTAGCACAGTTAGTAATAAGCTTTGCCCTCATTAGAAGGAAAGGACATAGGCTTGTAATAAAGAAATGGATCTACTTGCTGCTTTCTGTAAAATGTTTTTATTCTTACTTAATATGCCTTTGTGGGAACTATTTCAAAATAGTTGTTACACTTCAAATTCACCCGCTGTCTTTATCTGGAATAACTTTCAAAAGCCCATTATAGGGTTTGTTTGTGACATGGATAGAAGTAAAGGTTCTGTCTTTTCTTCTATGTGTTTTCCTAAAATGCACTGTGGCATAAAATCCCTTGTCTTTGAAAAGCAAAAGTTATTCCATAGTTCATCTTCTTCCCCGGAAATAAGTACCTAATGCCTCTCTTTGAGTGGATTTCAGTGTTAGAAAGTTTGACCTTAGAAAACAGTTGTTCAGTCACACATTTTTTTGTCTGAAAAAATTTACAGGGATTAAAGAAAGCTGATTCAGGGTTCAAACACTGATCCATTTGATTTGTGTGTGTCTGCAGTACTTCAGTTCTGGTATATTATAAGGTCTGATGACAGTGATAGATCATAACAGGTAATTTATTGTCTAAATGAGTCAGAAGGAATTAGTCTGGGTCTTATTTTTGTTATCTTGCTGTGATTGATGAGGACATGATAATCTTTGCATCCCAGATTTTCTTTCCTGATGTAAAGGACTTGATGTTTCCTTAGTTAAATAAAAACGAGGCAATTATCAGACAAAAAGGTTTAAAAACTGACTCTGGAGGTGTGCACAATGTGTGGAACATCTGCAGCTCATCTACAAGGTGTGTCTTGTGGTTTGAGAACTGGACTCAGTGGAGTAGCCATTCACAAGGACCAGTGGTTTTAAAATATTTCAAAAAAGTTGGACTCAGTAAGAGGCTTTTATCTAGTCATTGTCTGGTTTGCTGGCTAGACTAGCATGATTTTTAGAGGATTGAGAGAGGAAAGCTATGCAATAAAATTGTTAGCAGTAGTCCCATTTGTTCTTTTCTGTACTTCCTGTTCTGTTTTATTTTGGTATGAGTGAATAAGTTCAGCTTGCCTGTTGGTGGCAAGTTTGGAGCATCTGAGTATTTTATGGATAGAAAAATGCTCACCCTATTCTTTTAACTGCCTGGTAGATGAATTCAGACATCCTTGTGTAACAATATTTTATTTGTAGAACAGGGAAAGTGAGACTAACATGAACCATATTGCTAGTTAGTAAGTTTTCTTTTTCAGTGCATTCTATTTCATTTATAATTGGATCTGCTTTCAATTATAGGTGTTTCTTTTCTCTTAGCATTTGATTTCAGGCTTCTTGTTTTTATTTTTTTCCCTATTTCTCTTCTTGTCAATGGATAATTGCATACAAAAACAATTTGACGCTGAAGGACATGATTGTCTTTACTAGATAATGCTTGAGTTCATACATGCTTTGTAGTCTTCACTGCCTTAGAAGCAGCAATAAAAAGCCAGTCTCATAATTCCCATCATTGGTTTTTTTAATCTGTATACACCAACAGGCAAGCTGAATTTAAATGCTTAAATTGCTCTCCCTTCAGGCAGGAAATCTCCAGACACATTTACGTCGACATTCTGGTGAGAAGCCGTACATTTGTGAAATCTGTGGCAAAAGGTGAGTAGAGTTGTTCACCTTAGTAAAGGTAACATTAAACAATTTGTTCATGTTTTCTACTCATCTTGATTATAAACTACAGGCCAAGGGCTAAGGCAGCATGCTGCTCAATTTTGTTTAGAAGATGCTGGGTTTAACTGTGTGGTTATGGGATTAAAATACATAAATGTTTGCAATTGACTTGTTGTGAGTAAGATAATCATGTCTCCAGAGCTTGTGGTTTAAATTTTTTGTGTATTAGTATATAGATAATAGCATTGAGTGTCTTTTGTTGTGTTAAATGTATTGTGTTGTATATTGTTGTGTGTATTTTGAGCAGTGTGAGTCACAATAAATCATGCAGATTTGTACCTTTCACTCACATTTTTTTCATTATTTGGTGATATATATATATATATATTTACATTTTATGGAATTCTGAATTATGGGAAATTTGACAAATTTAAGCAAAACGTAAATTAATTCTGCTAGCTAACGTGACATAAAATACACTAATGCAGGAATAGCATAAAATGCAGAATGAATTAGTAATATTAATGGTAAAAATGTTTTTTGAAGGTTTTTTTCCTAGCATAAATTTATTTGGACATTGTCAGTTTAAAACTGTTTTCTTAATTGCATCAATTTATCAGTGTTTTAGGTCGTAGTCTTCATTCAGAACATCAGGCATTCATTCAAGCCAATTTCCACATGATAGTTTAGGGAAATAAAGGCTTTATAAAGACATTAATTGGGTTTCTGTGTTGTGTTACAGATTTGCTGCCTCTGGTGATGTTCAGCGTCACATAATTATTCATTCTGGAGAAAAACCTCACCTGTGTGATATCTGTGGCAGAGGTGTGTAACAACCAAAGTTTTCTGCCTCGGGTTTTTTGACTGAAAAGTGAGGAGTCATTTTAATCTCAGAGTCTGTCGTATTTTTCTAGGTTTCAGTAACTTCAGTAATTTAAAGGAGCACAAAAAGACCCATACAGCAGATAAAGTATTCACCTGTGATGAATGCGGGAAGTCTTTTAACATGCAACGGAAGCTGGTAAAGCACAGGATAAGGCACACTGGAGAGAGACCATACAGCTGCTCAGCCTGTGGTGAGGTTCACTGTGCATCGCTTGGTTGTGTCTTTGCTTTTCAAATGATGAGTAAAAGTTCCTTTGTCAGCAGAATAAAAATTAATCAAAAGTGGTTTAAGCTGAAATACCATGTTGTGAAAGTCAGTCGCAAAATTTTCTGTCTTGCATGCTTCATAGTCTTTCATTTGGTAATGAACTCCTTTATTTCTCATAAGTTTAAAAGAGAGTTTCAGTCGAAAATTAGGGAAAGGAAGTAAGAGGAATCTACATTTTATGTGTTTGGTAACCAGTTTGCTAAGAGCTGCTCACAGTAGCTGCCTCCGAAATAGATTTATTTTCAGAATAGTCCTCTCTGATGGAAAGTTAGGTTTGACATCACTTGACTATTGATAGGGTCTTTTCTTTTTTTTCCAATTGCATACCGTTTGATTTTAACTCCATTCACCCACAGAGTTTGATAATAACTTTTTGTTACTTTGCTTCAGCCTCTGGAATAAAATCAAAACTTGATCACTATTTCAGAACACCCATTTTCAAAATCTATTAGATAGACGATACTGCCAGGAGGTCTGAAAATTACTTTTGATCAAGTCCATCCTGATCTCATAGGTTACTTAACATCCTGCATAGTATTTTTTTTTTTTTTTTGCCATTATGTGCTGTTTTGACAGAATCTCATTCATGTTCTGAGGAATCAGCTTTGGGAGAGGATAGTCTCATATGTTCAGCTGTAATTGATTTTATTTGCACTGTCTTAAGGCACAAGAAAAAGCCAATATTATCAAGAGGCCTTGCATCTGAATGAGGAAATAGATACACAGGATACGAAAGTAAAAACAATCAGTTCTGTTGTTGTCATGAAACAGGTTTCTTTTCATTTGTCTTGCAGTGGTCTTTTGAATATTTTTGATTTTAGCCAAGTCATCTTACTCTGAAAAGGCAAAAATTGTGCAAAGAGGATCTGATGAAGCATTAAGAAATCATTCCCACTATGCAAAAAATCCAGGTGTATTACTCCAATAATTTTTAATCTTCTCATTACTGTTTAATGGTTGTTCTGAAAAGAAATCTGTGCAGCAAAATAAAAAGTATGCTGCTGAAAATTGAGGCTGCAGTTTTATTGGGCAGTCAGTTAATATGGTTCGTTTTAGTTGGTATAGGTCCTCGCAAAATAAATGAGATAAAAATCACAAGCTTACTTCTGCTGTTTTAAAGAATGTGAGGTGTCTGAGTCATGTGGCAATTCTGGAGAATAATTCTCTTTTTCTGTTTGTTCTTCTACACTTTGCCTTGGTTCAGCCTCACTCTTTTCTTAGCTGTATGGTGATTGAGCTTATTTGAGTCTGTAGCTTTGAAGATAGACAAGCAGTTGAGTATTCTTCTGTATTCTAGTATTTACAGCAATAAAAAATTACAGGTCTCACACATTCTCTAGCTAGAATATAAAAAAGGACTGCTGCATTATGTTAGCCTAAAATTAACAAAAAAACTAACTTTGTCAGCACTTTCAGAGTAGTTCCTTGGTAATGAACAAACCATTTCTTTCTATGATGCAGCTCTCACTGGAAGAATATATTTAGAATCTTATCAGCATACTCTTTTTCCAGACAGACAAATTAAATTGATAGTTTAATTTTCTTTTTTTTTTCTCCATGAAGATTGAAACAAACTGAGAGCACTCACAGCTTTCAAGCACTAATGGACATTCCTGTCTCTGGAGACAAAAGCTAAACCCATTCATTTTGAAACACAAGTTAGAAAATCAGATCAAGAAGAAGAAACAAGTTAATGGAATTGTAAAAATAGACGGAACTTGTTTGAACCTGTTCTAGATAAATAATGGGACATATGGTACCTTATCGCTTGAGAGTTTCTGTAATTAAAACATGTTTATTCACTCGTGTTGAGCCCAGTATCTGGATGTGTCACTTGTGTCTCGTAGGGAAGTGTTTCGCAGGCTCCGGTGACCTGCGCAGGCACGTGAGGACGCACACGGGGGAGAAGCCCTACACGTGTGAGACGTGTCACAAGTGCTTCACGCGCTCGGCCGTGCTGCGGCGCCACAGGAAGATGCACTGCAAGGCCTCTGAGGAGGGGCCCAGCGCCCTCGAGGAGCTCACCCAAGGCATTGAGACCTCCGACCTCGACAAGTCCCAGAGTTCGGACTCCTTTGGCCCGGAAATGTCTGTCACATTGCTACCAGTGTCTGTTAAATTCCCCCTTCATCCAGCTGGAAACGCCGCTGAGTTTGACAGTGCGGCGGATTCTTACTGTAAGCTGCGCTCCATGATCCAGCACCACGACTCGGCAAACGCGGAGAAACTGGGCGTGGATGCTGCTAAGCTGCTGAAAGGCCAGCAGAGCCCGCCCCCGCCGTACGCCTACACGGACGTGGACGTGTCCTCAGCAGAGGAGCCCTTGCAGGCCGAGGGCATTCCCTTGATCCGCTCCTCCGTGGCCGGCCTGGACGGGCACTGCAGCGAGCCCCTGGGCAGCCGGGCCTCCTCCGCCGCCTACAAGGGCAACGAGGGCCCCTTCTTCTCCAGCATGACCCTCTGGGGCCTGGCCATGAAGACCTTGCAAAACGAGAGCGAACTGGAGCAGTGAGGGCTCAGCTGACTGCACCAAAACGACTCAGAGGCGTTTCTTGCTAACCTGGTTGCAATTGCACTGCAGCAAAGAGAGATCAGAGTTTTGAAGCGGGGTAGCTGGGACACCGACAGGAATCTGAGTGCTCATTCCCAGAACCATGTGTAGGCTGCCTTTATTTACACTGCTTCTCGGCAAAGTTTAAATGCACTGTTGGGGACATCTGTTGTTCTGTGACTGCACTGTGTAGCTCCTGTGGTATTGCCGTGATTTACTAAAATTTGCCACTGACTAAACTTACCATTGAACTTGGAATTTTTTAGCTGATAATGGAGGGAAGGATGGCCAGTGTCTAAGTTCATGATAGGGATGCACTTCCAAGTATGAGTCATCAGAGCTGTAAGGGTGTAGATATGGCAGGAGGAAAATGCTTAACCAATCCCTAGTGAACCTGAGTTTCAGTAGTGGCTTTCTTACCAGTAGGGACATCGGTTTACAGGACCTGAGTATTGTGACATTAAATTTACATGTTAAATACTGGGCAATCTTTGTGATAGTGCAAAGTAACTGTATATCTAGAAACTTTATTTTTTTACAATAAAAGCTTTTTTTTAGTATTTTATAAACTATTTTGCACAGCAGATTATTTGTACAATGAAAGCTAAGATCAAGTTGTGAATAAAGGGAAATTGTTTTACATTGCTCGATGTATTTCGTCTTTCTATGAAGGATTTTCAGCAACAGTTCCAACTATTCCAGGTATTATCTTTACAGTGCTAAAGGGGATGCCATCACAAGAAGAGCTGCACTGTAAAATAAATACAATCAATACACAGTTGTCTTGTACTTGAATGAGTTTAAAACATGGGCTGATTAATGGAATAAAATAGACTGTTACAGGATAGAAACATTGCTTAGAGGGCTTTTTCTGCTTTGCTGCTTTGAATAGTTGCTGCATTTCAAACTGCTTGCTACAGATACATGACATTCAGTGGAAATTGAAAGCTGGGAAAATACAGTATTCTTCTACCTTTTTAAGGTGCTCACCAATTTTTGACCCCCAAGAATTCAAAACTAGTTGTTTCATCTCTTGTTGTGTTAGCTACCATACACTACAATTTCGGGCTTCATTTCCTTACTTCCTTTACTTGGTCCCTGTACTTTCCTGAACTGCTTTCAACCTCAGTTAAATGAGAGAGTGTTTCTGGCCAGAGCACAGCACGCCTTCAAGCCAAAGTGGCAGCCCCATACACTCTCTGTGTGAGTCTCAAAAGATACACATTTCTTTCAATAGTCATTAAATGTTATGAAAAACTTTATTACTACATTAACAGACAAGATAAAAAAATAGCTGCATTGGAGAGCAAATTGGGATTTTTTTTCCCTTTTCTTTTCTTGTAGTGTACATATACTAGAAAACTTAAAAACATTATTTTTCCAGCCAGTGAAGTCAAAACACAAAAGCTTTTTGCAGGGTGTGTGTGATAAAAATAGCACATAGTCCAGCTGAAAACAGTCCCACATGGATTAAGCAGGGAACACTTTATATATGTAAATCCTTAGCTCTGCCCTCATTCTTTGCCTTTTGCATTTTTTGCTTTGGAACACTGCAGTTCCAAAGCATGGAACACACATGGAATTGCCCATGTGCCATTCTACAGTCCAGGTATTACAGTCCTATCGCTGACCATGTGTGCTCATGCTCACTCTCACTCTGCTTTCCTTGCACTGGTGCCTGAGGCAAAATGTGGATATCTGCCAGTCACTAGCTCTGTAGGTTTCCTCTTGTCAGAAACTATTTTTAAATTTACTTATCCCAAGAGAAAATAGAAATTTGACTCTGTTCCCACGAGGATTTTATTGCTTGGAAAGGACAAATCTGAAATTTAAGAACCTCCTAACTTTTTAGTTGTCTCTGATTCCACAGTGATTTTGCTTTGTCTGTTGTACTTTTGAGGGGTCATTATAGGATAAGTTTAAATCAAATTATGTTGCAACCTTTGTGCTCTTCTAACGGTGTGTTGGAGGTCTGGAGGAATGTGTAGGACTCTCATGAAGGCAAAGTGGCAACTTGAGATGCTTTTAAACATGGATTAAATCAGATCATGGGTTAGTATCAGGTGCTTTGTGCCTTGTTGCATTAAGGATTCCCTTGCTTGGCAGTATTTCCCTGAGAGTTGTTTCACACCAGAAACATGAAAGTTCTCAAAACTGCTACCAGACTGTGGATGCTGTTTGCAGTGTGGAGGGTTTGTTAAAGCACCATGTTGCAATGTGGCATCTTTGAGAAGGAAGTAGAGCAAACACTGGTAGGAGGAAGCTGTTCCATCTGAGTTTGTGCAGCTGGAACCAGAAAAAGGAGTTACAGCACTGGGAAGGAGCAGTAAGAACTGCTGTTTGTAGCTGGCTTGAAGGAGCAAGAGAGAAAATTCAGAAGATTAGTAGGTGGATGGAGCCAGATGTAAGAGAATGAATTTTTATGTATGGAGTAAAAAGTTCTGGATTAAGAAGCCGCATCCCTGCAGCCACCCTGCAGTGAGAATATCACTGCCTGACTGCAAGAAAATGTATTTTGCTGTTGTGTTTCCAAAATCAAATGCAGTCTGTCATGTCAATTTAGTATTACCTGAGCTTTTGCCAGGGAGACCTCAGTAGAAAATAACATTCAAAGAGGATCTTTCCTGTATCCTAATAATTACCCATGCCAAATCTGTAGGTCAGCAATGAAGAGGATGTTTGAGTGGGAATAGCAAATACAGTTTGATAGTCCATAAACCTGGCACAGCTGGAGAGGAGCAGCTACCTGCTTTGAAGAACAGGTGGAAAGTGTGACTCCAGTGCTGAGCCAATGGTATTTTACAAGCAGCAGACACCCATCCATGGCTCTTGCTCACACATACCCATAGCCAGGGTGCTGAGGGGGATGAGTAAGCATCAGTCCTTTGGCCAGTGCCACACAGTGCAGTAGTGCCATTAGAGTTGATGTAAATGACATGCTATTAAAAAAAATTAAGATTTTTGGGAAGATGATGTTAACCAACCTGGCCCAGTTAAATTGAAAGACTGTTAATTATTATTTCTTGCAATAATTATCCTGCAGCTCAGAGCTGCTCTTTGTCTTGCAAACCTGAATTGCTTTGTTTTTACAGAAGGTGCAGGTGACCACTCAGGGCTTCATTTGGGTTTGTTCAGGGCAGACATATCTGTCATTTGACTCCTGAACAATATTAAAAAAGTCAAATTGGTGTTTTGACTTTGGAAGGCATTACTGTGGTTATTTTGATTTATTTTATTAATTTATTTTGATTGTTTTTATCATTTATTTTAACTAAAGAGCATTAAATCTGTACAAAGCGTAACCTGCCATTTTTATGGGAGGATGTTTACTGTGTGTACATAGGAGAAGAAGACGTCATATAATTACATCTAAGTTCAAATAACTCCCAAAAAAACCCTCAGTCCTCTGCTTGAGACTTATTTTTTAGTTTAGTTAGAACTGAAAAAGTTGTATAAGGAAGGAGAACTTCACTAGGAAGGACTTACTGCTTATTTATTACCTGTTGCCATTGAGCACAGTGTTTTTGTGGTCTAACACTTCATCTGCATTCTCTCACACTCTTTTTAAACCCAGCCTACTAGATTTTTCTCGAATTCAGAGGTCGGGCTTTAGAACAGAGCACTTGTGCTTTGTTTCCATGGCTTCTTCAGCAAATTCAAATACACTTAAACTCCTGTTGATAATTTTACAGGGAAGTAATTGCTACACATGAAGTATTCCCAAAACATCTAAGTGGCATATACAAGAGCAAGCCAAATTTAAGACAAAATCAGTGTGAAGCAAGTGGAACTGGCCCCATAGGCCATTTGCTTCTGGAATCCACTTTTTTCTTTCCTTGCATTGTCTTCCCCACTGTGGGTAGCTCCATTCATACGTGGACAGCTGCATTCAACTCTTGCTGCTCACTTCATGCCACTTACCCACCCCTCATAATCCAGACCAGAGGTTAACGTATTCAAGCTCAGTAAGGAGAAGAGTAGAGGCATATAGGTAAACAGAGTGGTAAAACTTAATAAATTCTCCAGGCTCCAGGTTTTGGAGTTTGTGCTGGGATTTTGGATATTTAGCTTTCTTTAGTTGAAGAATTTGTTTGAGAAGTATTATGTTAGATAAACATGGTAGAGATGATCCTGCTTGAGAAGAAGACTAAAGAAAGCAAATAAACATGAACTTTATAGACAGATTCAAAGGAAAAAATGTGATAGCTTGGGAAATGTGTTCTAAGGACAACTGAAGTGCCTTAGATGCAGCTATTTGGTAATTCAGTATGCAAATGACTTCAAAGTGACCTGTGCTTCACTGTGCTGCAAATAGATTTCTTTGTATTGGTACACACAGTGCTTTCTGGTCCATAGCCTTATTCATTAATCCTTACTGACATCTATTATTGAATTTGCCTTCTCTAAACAGTTGGTTTCCACCTCTGCTATTAAATCTCCATCCTAGAAAATAGATAAAAACTACCTTTAAAACACAGCCTAGTGAAGACACAAGCTAGTGACTCAGACATCCTTTTTTTCTGAAGACAGTACCCCTACTGTTTAAATATTTTTTTTTCTTTTTGTAGTTGATATTCACATGTGTGTTCAGATCTGACAACAGTTTTGTTCACTTGGTGAGGGAATTTTTCCTGGAAGGTTACAAAAGCCCATTAATAGTAGCACACAATGCAGTGCTGAGGAGCGTGCATGCATGAACTACAAGTCTGCCAGCTTTTTGTGAAGCTCTGCATGGGGCAGTATACTGAAATAAAGCCTTTCAGACCCTTTTAATGTAGTTCTGACCTTCCACTCTATATTAAACAGATGACTGGAACCAGAAAGATAGGTCATTGTGATTGCAGTTAATATTTGTAAGGACCAAAGCAGCTCTGAGCCTTTGAGGTAGAAGGGAATCATCTTAAGTGTGAAAATGTATCATCACAAGAATGGAGAGGATCAAAGGAAGGCCAGCTGGTGCTCGGATATCTTTTCATAACCTTTATTACAATGCTAGAATACACTAACCTCAATGGGAAGTCCATTCAGTTCATGTATTTCAAATAGATAATCTGTATTCTGGTGAAACAAAGAATGTGAAAAAAAGCCCTTTCTAAAAAGGGGGTGGTCAGCACAAATTGCCTATGATTTAATCATTTTGGTTTTTCTAAAATCAGCTTAGCTTTTTCAATGCAAATATATGAATGTTTAACATGCTTATTTTAGAAGGGATTGGAAATTTGTAAAATTTATATGCAGAGAGTTCTAGATGATTTTACTGTGGATTGCTTCCACTTCAGAACAAATGCCCTCCACATATTCACTTGCCATGTATAAAAATAAAGATATAGTATTTTAGGAAAACAAAAGCCACCAGAACAACCATAACATTGAATCATCCAGAAGGCACGTACATGTGGAGTTCTGAAAAGGCCAAGATTAAGGCTGACTATTTTTGACAAATATCCAAAACTTAAGTTTGGGCCTTCAGGGAACACCATATCTCTAAACATATGAAACATATATGAAATTAGCATATATGAAATTAGCAATATCAAAGCAGAAAATCAATGAAGATTGCTCTTTGTTGGTCAGCTGCTACAGTAAAGTCCTGTGCCCACAGGCTGACGGCTGTTCTACCAGCTCCATGCTAAAAATATAGGGGAAAAAGCAGTGGGACTGTAGGTACAGACCAGAGGTGGGAACTTCTGCCATGATATATTTTGGATAGGGAATGCTGTATATCAAAATTCAAACTCAGTTGTTAAATTGTTTAGTCATTGCTTTTGGATTTGGATTTCAATCAATCAGTTTCTGGATTTGTTCTGTGGATGCAGGTTGTGGAAAGTATCCCTTCTACTTGTTGAGCAGAGACTTGCTTCCAGCCAATTCTATTTAATTTTTTGACTAAAGATTGACACCAATGTCCGAATTGCATTATTTATGAAGTTAGGACTTGCCAGGAAATGCAGCAGTCTCTTAATATTGCAGAATGCCAAATGGCAAAAGGATATTACCTTTTGCTACCCAGAAAGTGATGGCAGACAGTCACAGAATCAGCTGGATAACAACAGTAGCCTGTGGAGCACATTTGAGGGGCACTGAAACTCTGACACCTCCAGGAGATGCAACTTCATTTCAATTCAAAAGTCATTAAAATAATTCCTAATTTCTAGAGCTCAGAAGAAACAGTATTTAATTTCTTTTTCTCCAAGTAATTTGCATGTCAAATCTCTCTCCCTCTCTCTCACACACGCTCTCCCCCCTCTCTCCTGTCAGTGATGTCTCTCTCAGCAGCTGTCTAGTCATGAATCACTCTCGTCATCTGAAGCATATTTTTAACACTTCTGGACGTGCTCTAAAAGCAAATGCTGTTAAGCAAACAATTTGCACTGTTTTTCCATACACTTCCTTCACTTCCCAAAACCTTTCATAATCATGACTTTAAAAGCTGGGTCACAGGGGAATCAGGTACTGGAAAATACAGCCTTTTGTACTTGTGAGAGCATCATAATGTTACATCAAGTTCTCATGTAATGCAGATATTGTCTGACTTGCAGAAGACTTGAAGTTGCCTGAAGCTTGAGAATTCAGCTTCATTAAGATTCATATAAATGTTGCCTTTGGTTTCAACCATTGTATTCAGCACCCTCTCAAGCTCAGACTTCACTTTGAGTTTAGGAACTGAGCAGACAAAAAGTAAATCACTGTCAAAGCTTAGTTCAGCTGCTGTTACGGTAAAGTAGATTAGATTATGCCATGTTTGCTTCAGAGCAGTTACTTCAGCCTGAAATGGAGAACATAATCGTGGACCTGACAAATTATTTTCCTTGTAATCATAAGCTTCAGAGCTACCAGAAAAATTACATTGACCAAAAAGGTTTTGATCTTAAATGCTTCTCTGTTTTCTCATCTATTCTTCGGCAAAAGGATGCCTGCCGGGGCCTTAGGGCACCAAGGATATTTGCTAAGTGCCTGGGAGGCCTTTGAAACCATCCAGTAATAAGTCAAAGAGGAAGAAAATTTTGTCCTTCTGCCATTGAGTAGTAAGTGACTCTTCTGGTAACTTTAATATTTGTCAGGAATACAGTTTTTTGAGCTCCAGATCCAGATCCAAATAATTACATTGGTACATTGGCAAAACAGGAATCCTGACTGTGCCCAGCTGCAAAGCACTTTTTTTTCTTCAAATAAAATGTAGCTTTTAAATACCCAGGCCCAAATTATGTTTACTTTTGCAAAGACTAGAAGCAATAATCCTAAAGGATGCTTTTCTCTGAAGTGCTAATGAAAGTGTTATACAAATTATGAGCCATGTACTTCCACTTCATGTTTGCATCTGGGACTTTTCTTTCTTGCTGCTTTGATGATTTGTGTTTTGAAGTGCTTAGAAGAACCCTTCTGTGACAAAACACTAAATAATACTCTAAGTCTGGAAGCTGTCTAATTTAGTAGTACTTCTGATAAGGAGTGCTGTTCCTTGTGGACTGTGATGTGGATGAACACCTCGAGCACCTGTCCTGGGTATATCATTTCATCTTTCTGAGTATCCTGGCTGGAGTGGAATCATCAAAGTTTTATCCCATTGGAAAGCTTTGTTTTAAACAAGGAAGCTTTGTCAGCCACCAGTAATCATATAACCACTATTCAGAAGCTTAATTATATGATTTGTCCTATTTGCTGTTCTCAAAAATCCTTCCCTTTGAAAAGAGGATGAAATAAAACCTGCCTTTGAAAGGGGTTAGCCCTTGTCATTGCAAGAAAAGCCTAACATACTTAAAGTGCTTCTAGAAATCAGAAGACAAAAAGTATTTCAAAATATCTGTGGCCGTGTGTAGGTCACATTCATGACGCTTTAGGATACACCCACATGATTTTTGCATGTGTGGTTCATATCAAATAATAGATTCTTTACCTGTCCCTTACTCCTCCACGGGTGTGAGCTGAGCAGTTTCTCTTCTCCCGCGAATCCCCAGAGCCGGTGCCCCTGATGCACACTCCCCATCGGCGCGTTCAGAGCCCGTCTGCCCGCCGGGTGGCAGTGAAAGCCCGGGCTACACACGGGATGGGCTGGGCTGGGCTGGGCTGGGATGGGATGGGATGGGATGGGATGGGATGGGATGGGATGGGATGGGATGGGATGGGATGGGATGGGATGGGATGGGATGGGCTGGGATAGGATGGGATGGGCTGGGCTGGGATAGGATGGGATGGGCTGGGCTGGGCCGGGCCGGGCCGGGCTGGGCTGCTCCGCTCTGCCCCGCTCTGCCCAGTGCGGCCCCGCCGGGGCCGTGCCTGCCTCCCGCGCATCCGCAGCAATCAGGCTGCGGCGGATCAGCGGCCATAGCCTCCTTCCGTTTTGTTAGGAAGCGATAATGTGCTGACTGGCGTGTCATCCGCATCTTTAATAAACTGCAAGGACAGAATTTCTTGCCCGTGGGCATTCCTGCCGAGCGGACTGGGGGTTGCACTGCCCCGCGGACCCTGTGCTGTGTGAGGGAGCTCCGGGATGTTTCACCGCTGTGCTCTGTGACCGTGCTCTGCCCCACGCCTCGGCCCTTCCCGGCTGCTTCTCTTGCTGCAGGCTGTCACACACAGCAAGCCAGTTCCCTGGCACTCCTGCAAAGGTCTCTAGGGAAACACCGACCCTCGGCAGAGCTCTCTGGGCTCTCAGGACCGCTTACATTTCCTGATACTATTTTTCACTCAAACCCTAAACCATTTCCTTCAAATGAAGCAAAAATGCTCAGCACAACAACACTGCTCTGGCTTTTAGCCACCCTCTGCCATTCTTCGACTTTGTGATGCCCACCTGCCGGCTTAGGAAGTCACTCCCCTCTAAGTCTCTACAGAATAAGTGTTTGGGCTTCTTCTGGCAAGGATCTGAAAATATGGCATAGCTGCATGTGTTCAGGCTGAAAGGGCAGGGATAACAGCAGCCAGAGTAAGCATAAACAGCGAGAAGTCTGTGTTCAGAATAATTAGAGTATGAGTGGGAAATGCAAAATCGAAATTGTTCACCAATGTCTTCTCTAGAACAGGAGGAGAATAGGTAAAAAAAATTAATAATAATAAATCTGAAAGTATTTCCTGTAAGAGTAAGCATAAATTCTCTTCAAAAATTTACAAAAAGTAAAATCTAATAGTAAAGTTTGGATTTTGGTGCCTACATGTAAACTCCAAGGATGTCCTGATAATGAAGTTTCAGTATTTGGCTTTGTGATTTTGGCTGTACAGCTTGGTAATAGATACAAATCAAACACTATCATTAATTTTGAATCTACCTACACATCTGGCAGCAATAAAGGTATCTGTGTGGTGTTATGAGTCAAAGAGAATGACTTGTCAATACCAGAGCTTCACAGCCCAGCTATATTTCATTGCTGTGCTGGAATTGCCCCATTGTTAGTACCCGTGCCCTGGCAGAACAGCAGATTGCCAAAAGTGCTACAGGATGTGCCCCTCGCTCTTGCTCCAACAGGGATTTGACTGCTGTAACATTCATTCTCAGCTCTGTTCCTATGGATTTTTCCAAGGAAATGTCACTGTTTATTTGTACGTTATTACTCTTTGAAAGCATTGTGCTTTCACAGAGCCACAATTTTCCAAAGTTTGCAGAGTGCACAGCAGCTGATAACAAGTACTACTCTTGTTTATCATGTTGTAAGTACTCTGCTCTACCAGAACTGTCAATTGCTGTATTAGTAGGCAGTTTTGTAATACAGATCTCTTCAAATACTGTTCCCTAAAACCCTTCTAAAACAACTTGAACCAATTATTTTCTAGAAAACAATTACTTTCCAAATATTTTTAATATTTTAGTAATAGTATTTTCTCATTAACTGAGTTTTCTTTAAGTAATCTAAATGAGTTATGTACATTGGATGTAAAGGATATTCAGGCTCTTTGCTAGATTTATGAAAGCACTGAGGGGTCTCAAAAACACACCCTCCTGTACCCACCTATAACCATAGAAATATGTAAAAATGCCTCTAAAAGTTGGTTTTGAGTTTCCAGCACAGCTGTTCACTGGTTTTCTTTAGAGTTTGTGTATACAATTCATGTTGTGTTAGTTACACTACTGAATGAATGTTGGGTCCATATTTGCTCTCTATTTGTAGTCACTGTTATTTGGAGTCATTATTTATGCTTGACATACATAAATGTAATTTTTACTAAAAGAGAGGAAGAATAGACTTGATGAGTATGAAATGTCTTTACAGAAATGGAACTGCCATTGTGTGTTGTATTCTGCAAGCATGATGACACTCTTTGGTTTGCTTGTTTTTTTTAAAGTAAACCATGTCCCAAACTCATATAGCTATAGCCTGAGCAAAAATTGTGCTTTGAACAGGCTTAAATTACACTGAAATTCCATTAGTTAATACGCTGATCCTCCAGAAAATGTCTTAAGAAAGTAATTAAAAGCCTCTATGCATTAAGATCACAAGTTTCCCCCAAAAGACAATATTAGAGATTTAGACTTACTGAAGCTCAGTGTGATCTCAGTGTAAGAAAAGTTCTTCCCTTGCAGTGGGAAGAAGGCAACCAGTCCTTGCTGCTGCTACTTCTAGATGCTCTCTACTATCCCGAGCTGCCCAGTAGGACTAGACTGGCAGAGCAGAGAGGATGGCTCTTGAATGGCTGATGTCCTTCTTTAGGAGAAGTGATAGATTCTTCCTTGTCACTGCCAAATATTTCCTTACACTGCTTTTTGATTTTCTAGGAGTTGACATTTACATATGATACTTGGAGACAGATGAAAACAAGAACAGACTACTTGGAAACAATAAAAATATCCACCTGCTCCTCTCTATGTCCAGTGAGCTGTTGCTTTATGATCCTGTGACTATCTGCAAATTCTTTTGCTGGTATGAGCCAGTTGGATTGAGTTCAGCCAAGGAAAATGTAGTTGGGCAGCTGGGAGTGTATTCAAATATACCACTTTGGACTTCTCTGTAGGAATTACCACCTGGATATTCTCACTAAACTACTACTATTGATTAGTTTGGCCATCCCAACACTCTTGAAGAACTGTCCTTTTCCATCTCTCAGGCCTGAGGCCTGATTTGCTTTTCTTTTGGAATTCACCTTTGTCTGTAATGGGAAATGGAACAGGGAATTGTTAGTTCATCCTTGTCCAGTGCTTTGAAGATGTAAAATATTTTTGGAAGCTGCTTGGTACAATTGCCTGTATTCTCCTCGGGGAAACTAACGTAAAATTTGCTCTCCACAGCCCTTAATGGAGAATTCAAGGAGATTTCTCTTCCCTTGTGTCCACAGAAGGCAACTGGTTGTCTTTACTGCCAGTTCTTACTAAAGACACTGATTCAAGAACCCAATTTATGGGGAGTCTTGAATGTGTTTGGTAGATTTCTTCAGCTGATGTACTTTAACATTTAGTGGGAATCCTGTCTTTCTGGAATTATTTCTCATTCTTATTTTCTATTTTTCACAATGTTTTCATTTTGTCTAATTCTTTTTCAAATGTGCACCATGTTTAGAGATTTGATTGATTTAAAATTCATAAGTACTGGATTTAGATTTCTTAGTGTGTAGGGTGCTTAATGCCCTCAGTTGCAGTTTTCTAAAGTAATTCAAATACAGCGGTGACAATGTTGTGCGTTTTACAGAATATAAACAGAGGGGTTTAAGTTCTTAGATCTCTTGCTGTGAAGTACCAGTAATCCTGTGGTAGTCAACATCTGTTCTGTCTGGATATAGTTGGTCTTGGGTTTAATTTTTTTCAGCTAGCAGAGAAAGAATGATTCCTGTGGCAACCAGATCCTGCAGGGTTAATACTATTTCTCTGAAGTTACAACTGAAATTGCTTGCTACATCCTTTTGTCATTGTTTTTCAAAGTATCTCCTGTTGCATGGATTGACTGTCAGTTTAAAGGAATGCAAAATGGGTTACCAGGATAGGAAAAACTCTGCTGTTTTAAAGCTCTAATCTTACAGATGAGTGTGATATGCACTGCAAATAAGCTGCACTGTATATCACAGCTTTTCACTTTTACAGTTCTTAATCACAGTCATGTGTAAAACCCTTTCCATTCAGAATATAAAACTAATGATATTATATGTAAATAGCAGCACATTTTAAATCCAAGAGTACCCTTCTGATATTAGTTAATGAGCTACACAGTTCTACTTCATTTATCGAGTTACTTTATTTCACATGGGGATAGTTGAAAGGTGCACCAGGAGAGGTTCCAACTGGACATTAGGAGACATTTGTCTGCCAAGAGGGTGATCAAACACCAGAAGAGGTTTCTCAGAGCCCTGCCCCAAGCCAGTCAGCGTTTAAGAGGTATTTGGACACTGCCCTTAATAACTTGCTTTAACTTTTGCTCAGCCCTGACTAGGTCAGGCAGTTAAACTAGAAGATCAGTTTAGGTCTATTCCAGCTGAAATACTCTATTCTATAATGTCCTATACCATTATTCCAGTCCCATAATTTCCTTGATCCACCCACCCTGAAAAATGTGAATAAAATAGTAAGCACAGTACCTTGTTATTTTAGTAACATCTCTGCAGTTTTGTTTTACAGTGTACCACATTGAAAGCTTTCTAAAAAAATACTTCAGTGGATAGCTGCTGCAGTCTAGGCCCCTAATTCTAACAGTTCATTACTTTCTAAAAGGAATAATTCATCTTTTCAGTTAAGGTGGCTGGCTCCTTCATGAGCTGCTCTGCAGGCTCCCTCTCATTTTTCACTTGTTAGTCATCTGGAGTGAGCAGATGTTTTGTACATTCCCCTGTTTTTTCCTTTGACATTTAGATATCTGTGTAAATAAGCATATTTAGGAATCCATAAAACCATGCCATAGTCAATAACAGAATTGCCTACAGATTGAAGCTCCTCTGTCATTTGGCCATTTTGGACAACTTTTCCCATAAACCTACACCCCTTTCCATCCTTTTCAGGATTTCCTCTTATCATAGCTTTAAACATGTCTTTTTAAAGTGCTGCCCTTAATTATCAAAAGTGATCTTTAATTTCCTATGTCTCAGATTTTAAGTGCCCAAAAAAAGAGTGAATCTTGACGAGCTGCCTTTCTTCCCTTGAACCCTGTGAGATTTCCTGCTAAAGACTGAGATACCCAAAAATCACTTGGTGCTTTGAGCAATTTCGTTCAGCGAATATTGAAGCGAAAGTGAGGTCTTAGAACTCCATCACAAGTACAAATTGAATGAAAGAGCACAGACACAAAAGATACAGAGCTTTGAATTTACATGTACATTAGAAAATGTCTGATTGCTTTTTTCCCCCCCTCGTGCCAAGTTCTCTTTGCAAGCTGAAATAAAGCAAGATCAATGTCATGTGCAAAAACTTAAATGGCAGCTTTTGAAAAATTGTCCCATTAACCTGATGAGTTTCTAATTACAGTAAGATATAAGAGCTTTTTTCCTCATGCTATGTAGGATTTTGTCCTAACAGTTTTTTTTTAAAGCTACCCTGCTGTTAAAATAATTTAACTGCAGTGTTTGAGAATAATTTGTCCTATATTTCTTTTGCTTTCTCTGAGGAGTTACATAACTTTTTCATTTCTAATGAGGTTTCCTAAATATAAATTGTGATGTGATATTATGCACCTCCTTTGGCTACAAACCAATTAATTTGAAGTGGTTCAAGGCCAAAGAGAAGTCTATGATCACATTCCAGCAGTCCTGGTGAAAGGTTTGTTTATGCATTTTTTTTTTTTTTAAATAAATGGTTTAGTGGTTAAGTCCAGCTTCTATTGGAATTAATCTTATTCTTTAAATTCATGTAATACTCTAAATTAATAGAGGATCATATTTGGACTACATGACCTTGTGTTACTTAGATGCTGTTTGAAATCCATTTGTATAATAGCCAAAACATTATTGTGCTTCTCTAAATCAGGTAACTTTAGCCATTCAAAGGACTGTTTAAATCATAAGTAGGATTAACCTGGGAAGAGATCAGTAAAAGATCAACCTCACTTTACCCCTAAAGCTGCACTTCCTTGCATTTAAGTATATCCCATCACTGCTGTCTCCCCAAATCCCTCTGCTAGACAGAGCTTTGCCTCCTCATCATAGGACTGTCACTTTTCTGCCCCAGCCTAGCAACGTGGTGGCTCTGATATTTGGGAATAACAGGAGACCTGCAGAACAATTCATCTGATCCTGCCCTCCCTTTCTCCCCAGACCCAGAGCACTCATCTCCCTGCTGTATTTTGGCACCTTCTCCTCACCAAGAGATGAACCTGCAGGCTTACAGATGGTGTGAGGAGGCACAGGACATAATCTGCCTTGCAGCACAATTTATCCCTTCTGCTGCACCTGCAAGCTCAGAGCCCTGATTCTCAGAGCAATCCTTCTGGCTTTTACTGCCCTGTATTTTATGTGGGTGTATCACTGATGGTTTTGTCACCCTTTGAAAAATGCTGCTCTTGAGAATCTGAGGGCTTAGAACTTGTTCTGCCTCAGCACTATTCCAATGTGTGGCCTATGTTCTTTCTGAAAAATCTTTAGATATCTATGTATTAATTTAGTATGATTAACCTAAGGATGCCAGACTTGAAAAATGGTTTGATGTTTTAAAGAATTTCACAGCTTTCCAGTGACTATATCTCAATTTTCCCAAAGAAGAATTCAAACTCATCCTTTTCAGTAATTTTGGAAATAACAAATGTGCATTCTTCAGTATCAACATTTTTGTTTTCATCTGACAGTTCTACAGATCTGACAGTAAGTGAATACCATTATTTTTCACATTGCTATTTTCTGGCATCAAGGTATCACTTTTGTTCATGCACAGGTTCACTATTCATTTATCCATTAACCCATTTCAGTATGAATGCCACAATTCTAGAGCTGTTCACACGTAAGCCTCTCACATACAGAAAGCCAAGAATAAAATCCTAAAGAAAATATGAAGTTTTAGCTTTCCTGCTTGCCCAGCCTGGATTTACTGGGCAGAGGGAGGGACTAAAGGGGCTGGATAAACTTAGCACTGCCTGGTGAGGTGAATTCCTGGTTCTATCATGTGCCAGCAGTCATGCAACTGGCTCTACCTGGCTGGCTTCACCGTGCATTTCCTGCACCTCCTTTGGTACATCACTTAATCCCAGTTTCCCCATTGCTGACCACGAGTTTAATGTAATTTCTGAAGTTTATTGGCTTCCTAAAATGGATTGGTGAGAATGCTCTTCTTTGGTATTTGTAAATAACCTCAGATACCAGAGGGACTGGATGTTGTTTCAGGGAAAATAAACTGCTGGGACACCTGACAAACAGCAATAGGTAGTGCTGCTTTCCTTCAGCAGAGTTTGCTCCCTTTCATGAATGCTTATGTTGCACAAGCAATTGCAGCATTGCACTGCATCAGCACTGTTCCTAATCCTGATTTGGAAACATCAACTGTTAGCTTGACAAAGCGTGACACATGGCATATTGAAGTGTTTTCAGCTGCACTCACACAACAAATTGTAATGGCTCCAGAAGAGCCATTTCAGTTGATTGTGTCAGTAAACTACAACCCACAAAGCCATGTGGCCAACCTGAATAAAGCCTCATCAAATAACAAATAATAGATTAATTGTCACAATTTTGGCCTCATTTTTAGAGAAACCACACTGCAGGAAAAAATCCTGTAATTTCTGGATGTTTTGCCCGTGATGAAGCAGAAGTCCAGCCCTATGGAATATAGCAGTTTACAACATTTCCTTCATTTCCATATGTAGAAACTGTGTGACTTTGCTCTTCATGTTTCTGCTTCAAAATGAGGGCTTGGCAAGTGGGGAAAATGTAGGCTGTCCCATGCAATTGGTCTTTCTCCAGCTTTTGTGACACATGGGCCTAGTCTTATTTAAAAAAGACTTCTGTATCATTTCCTAGACCAAGTGCCAGCAAATACAAGCTTCACGTTACTCCCACAGTTTTGGGTTTGTTTTTTTTTTATTCCAGTACTTAGTTCACTGGGAAGTACTACACCTCCCTGATGGTGAAGTGCAAATTTTCTGCTTTCACAGTCAGGCTGATGGTACACAGGGTGAGTTCTAACCTCACTGAGACCATTAAGGTTTCTGAGTAAGTAAATCAGGGCACAATCTGACTTAATGAGAGTGGCCACTAGGTCATCAATTCTGTGTGTTGGCTGCTTTTCCTGTTGCCCACACACCCACAAGGAGCTATCATGTTTCCTCAGAGATAACTAATATGAGATAAAGATTGCTGGCCATGATACTTCAGTGGCTCAGCAAGGATGTGGGTTATTTGTTAAGCACCTGGAACCCAAGTTAATTTGTAGAAGAAAGAGGACAGTTCCTTCCCCAAATTTAACCCCCCGTGAATAACCATAGCAAAATGACCTACAGCAGCAGCCCTAGAGAAAAGAGGTGTGCTAGTTTTGACCAATCAATTTATTTTCAAATAATAAATTCAAAAACACTGTAGCTGGCAAATAAAGACACTTATTAGTCACAGATATTTGTGTGTGCATGCACATGCACACAAAAACACAGAGCTTTTTTTTCTTTTATGTCATAGTATGTGGGGTCACATGCACTTAAAATGAAAACACTGTAAGCCACTGAGTGTAAGTACTGAGTGGCAACAAGTGTAGTGTCCAGTTGCTTAACAAAAAGATTTTTTCTGAAAGACTAGAGAACCAGGTAAGACTAGTCAGCATAAGTCTCTAAAAGGCAGATACCACTAAAGAAATGCACAGTGGCAAAGAGAATAACTCATTCTTTAAACATGCTGTCGAAATTTCTCCTTTTCTCTACGACAGACACTAAAACAGAGTAACCTGTGCACATGCTCTCATAACTAAAAAAATACCTCACCAGCCAACCAGGGAATTTACATCCATTCATCTTTATCCAATACTGATACCTCCTCAGGCACACACTTAATACACAATTGCCCCAAGCTTTTGACCTTCTTCAGCCAAAAGGGCTCAAATGTAAAATCACCAAAGCTAGAGATGAAAGAACCTAGTCAGTCAATTTGTTAAACCATTTGCTGTGTTGTTTGGGCTCCCTGTAGTATACTGTCAAATACACTTCTGATCATCACTTGGACTTTTCATGTCATTTGGATTCTGTATGACTTTGGCTTCACATACAAATGAATGGATTACACTCATCCCTCTGTGGGTTATTCATCTGTTCTGCTCAAGAACACTTGTAAGACAAGGGCTTTGCAAAATTAAATAATTCAAATGTTTCTTGTTTTCTGAGAAACCCCTTCTTTTCCAGTCACAGGTGCAATTTTCTATATAAAATGAAACCCTTTTTCTTCTACTTAACACATGCAAGTGTGATTTATGAAATGTTACTCAGGTAAGACAAGCTTATTTTACACTTTATTTACTCAGGACAGAACACTGATGGGAAAAATAAATGAGATAGACAGGATGATCCATAGCTGGAGACACGACTCGCTTTGTGCCACCGCCAGAAAGGGCCTTTAGCATTACAGACCACTGACCTCAGGAAAACGGGACGCAGATTGGATTGGGCAAATGGAACGAACCACGCGGGGAGGCTGCTCATGCTGGCATCTGTGAGAAGAGGCTGGCTGGTTCTGCAGCATGAAACTGGCTCCAGGCTGAGCACCTGTCTGCCTGCTCTCTCTCAGAGCTGCCCACCATCCCCGGCACTTGTTGCATCGCCCACAGCGCTCTTCCTCCCCTGGCTGGGAAGCAATGCACCTGCAAGACTACAAGAGGAGCATGCTGGTTGCCTTGGGTTATAGGAGACAGCGCAGTGAATAGGAATCACTCTGGTTTTTTCCGCCCCGAGCCAGCCGAGCTGTAAGATGTCCTCTCTCCCTCTCTCGGCTCCGCAATCAGCCTTTCCCCGGCCCCACGCTCGCATCCCCCGCCGTGCAGAGCGGACCCGGGCCGGGTTCTCTCCGCGCTGACCGCTCGCTCGCTCGCCCGCAGGGAGCAGACCCGGCCGGCCCGCCCCGCCTCAGGCGAGGGAAGGGCCCTCGCCGCCGCCTCGGTTAGCGCAGCTCGCCCGCCGAGCCGCCGCCGCTGCCCTGGCCCCTCACGGGGCTCGCCGTGCCGGGCACCGGCGGGGCCGAGCGGGGCAGGGCGGCGGCTCCGGCCCCGCTAGCGCCGGGCACGGCGCGGCCCCGCCTGGGGAGGGGCGGGGGCCGGGCGGGACGCGCCGCCCCCTCCACCTGCTGCCGCTGCGCCATCGCCGGCTGGGGGGAGCCGCCGCCCGTCGTCCCCGCGGGCCCCTTTGTGCTCCGCTCCAGAGCTGCCTCAGCCAGGCGGCGGCTGCGTCACGGCCCCGGCGCTGCGGCCGCCCAGAGCCACCCGCGGAGGGAGAGCCGCCGCCTCGCCCCCCGCTCCGCCATCGCTGCGCGGCCGCGGCGGAACGACGCGCCCCGAGCCAGGGCCGGCAGCCGCGGCGGTGAGTGCGAGCCGGGCCCTGCCCTGCCCTGCCCTGCCCTGCCCGGCCCGGCCCGGCCCGGCCAGGGGAGCCCCGGGCGCGGCGCGGGAGGGGCGGGGGCGGCCGGGCCGGCGCTGCCGAGCTCTCCGCATGGTGCGGGCTGCGGGCGGGGCCGCGCCGGCGGGCAGCGCTCCGCCGGGCTGACGTGTCGGGGGTCTGGGCTGCTGCTTTGTGTGCGTGGTGGTTTGGGGGGTTCGAAATTCTGATAGTGGAAGCTCTGCTCATCGTCCTTCCCAGAGCGCCAATACCTAACCGAGTCATAGCGACCAGAATTTTTTTTTCTTTTTTTTTTTCCAGAAGGTTTCTCGGGTCCCTCGAGGGCTGGGAAAAGGTCTGATTTCTGATATTTTGCATTTCTGTGCGTGTGTGCCTGTGTGTGCCAGCAGAAAATCTCTCTATCCTGGAAGAATGGTGAAACTGGGGAATAATTTCAGCGAGAAGAGCACAAAGCAGCCCCTCTTGGAGGATGGATTTGACACCATCCCCCTGATCACACCCCTGGATGTCAATCAGCTCCAGTTCCCACCTCCTGATAAGGTACAGTAGGCTTCAGTTTCCACCCTGGAGAATCACACCCGAATCTCAGGCAAACAACAAAAGAATGGGTTATGGATAAAGAGCGGCTTAGAAACGGCAAGAAATACGGGGTGTTTCAAGGCATGCTAGTTCTCTCTAGGGAAAAACCCAAACAGCTAAGCTGGTGAAAATCCATTAATGGTGATTTGCATTAAAAATCAGTGTGAAATGTTAGCAGTAAGCACGTAGAGATGCTGCTATATGAGACATATACTGTATAAATGCAAGCTTCTCTATGCTGTATTTTTGCAACCCTTCCTATTCTGAGTCTTTCTTTTTGCATCTGGAATGTGCTGTGTGTTCTCTGTGAATAATTCCAATTTTCTCTGTCCAGAAAATGCCCCTCTGATGGGAGAATAGAGCCCTGCCTTATTTCTCTGTAGGATGGGCATGGGCATACTGCTAACAGGGAGCACTTCCATTTTCCTTCTGTGCTTCAGTAAGAAACCGATGCTAACCCCAGACAGGCTAAAATAATGAGATGAGAACAGGCCATTGAGTTTTTTCCTTGGCAATTTATTTTGTTCAAAAATCTCCAAATAGGGATTTGGATATCCTCTGTAGCTGGAAGGGGGCAGTCCAGTGAGCTGCTTACAGGTTGGAAGGGAAATGTGCTTCCTGCATTCCTCATTAAATGTCTTGATTATTAGGCATTTAATTTTAAAGATTTAGAAAGGTGATTGGTTATCCTGTAAATATGTTTATTGTCCTCACAATAAAAAATTCAGTAAGTGCTACTACACGTGAGGCACACAGGAGCAGGATTTTGTCAGGGTTTTCAGTATCCTGTTTAAATAGGATTCTTACTTGTAATTTCCCACATGCATCTGGTAATAAAAAGCTTTATGGTCTTCATACAGTTTTTATTTTTTGGCCTTGTGTCTTCCACAAACTGAATTCCTAGTTAAACTGCTAGGTATACATTCCTCAAACCTCAAAAAAATTCATATAATCTTAACTTGGGGTAAAGAATTTTGGCTTGTAAAATTTTCCTCGGTAGAGTGTTGCTTGCAGGCAATACAAATAAATGTGCGACCTCCATTTTAATTGCTATCAACACCGTTCTGTGTTGTGTGTGGTGACCAGTTGGCAGGCATAAATGCAATAAGCCATAACAGCTGTTCAGGAGCCTGAGGCTCCATTTTATGCCTTCAGTTACATGGGTGTAAATCTTGTAACTGAGGACAAAATCACACCCTGAGGCTTTAGAACAAGTTAAGTCTTACCGTGTCTGATACGTCTGCCAACTGGTGACTGGATGTGACCGATTACCAGGGACCAGTGACCAAAGGAATTTGTTCCTGCACTGCTAAGCAGCAGTGTGAAGGAGGGATCTGCAGGGTAATAGCTTTAAGCTGAGCAGAGCCTCTGTAGTGAGCACAGGGTTTTTTTTGCTCCTACTAGAATGGGGCAGGACTCCTCCCACCTGGATGGCTTTTGCCTTGAATGAAAGCAAATGTCCAGCTAAGCTAGAAACTTAAATAAAGGAATATTTGATTGGTTCTTCTGCTCTCCACTGTCCAATGGTATATTAGCTTTCTTTTCCTTTTGCAGACTGAGAAAATTAAATCTCTTGGTCCTGCTGGTGTCCTTCTGTAACTGGTTAGTCATGTCAGTGTCTCTTTGCTGGTTGCTGGAGACTCAAAGGCAGGAGCAGAGCAACTGATGTGAAAAAAAGAAAGCAGTATTAAGAAAAGATTGACACACAGATCAAATTCTGAAATATTCAGACACTCATGTATAATGAACAGGAATACATACTTCATATATCTATGCTTATTATTCCCTTGCAAGGCTCCAGCATGGCAGTGAAGCATAACTTCTTGAACAGTAGTGACTACAGCACTAAAGATTTGATGATTTTGACAGTTTCTAAATTAAAGGGATGAAGTGATTTAAATTCATATTTAGATATGTTAAACAAAAGAAGGCATTATATAACCAAGCAGTTAGAACTGTACATTCAGTGTCAGCTGAATGTGATTTGAGTTGCCTGAGATTATGCAACGTAAAGGGGGGAGGAAGAGAACTAAAATGTTAAAAAGCATTCCAGAAATCATAAGGCAGTTAACTTCCATGATGCTGTTGGGCAGCTCTAAAGTTAAATTGGTAATAACTACTGTCTTACTGATCATAGCTGAAAGTAGGTAAGTAGTTTTTAAATGTATGTCCTGAACAAGTATGTATAATACTGTGAAAGTGTCTAATAAACTTTATGGTGCTGAGTCCAGGTACAGTCACACATTCTAGGTACCATTCAGGGAAGTGAGAAGAAGGGAACCCAAAGCTTGTCATTTCAGTGTCTGGCTACCTGAAATGTCACTGTCTTAATTCAGAAAGATGGAGAGAGACTATTTACAAGGGGATTTAGTGACAGGACAAGGGGGAGTGGCTTTGAGGTGAGAGTAGGTTTAGTGTGAGGGTGCTGAGGCCCTGGCACAGGGCCTGGAGAAGCTGAGGATGCCCCATCCCTGGAGGTGTTGAAGGCCAGGCTGGATGGAGCTCTGAGCAGCCTGGTCTAGTGGAAGGGATCCCTACCCATGGCATGGGGTTGGAACAAGATAATCTTTAAGGTCCCTTCCAACCCAGGCCTTTCTGTGATTAATATATTTGCTGTTAATACCGTGGGCTGTGCTAAAGGTAGACTTTGATTCTCAAAAATCTAAAAGAGTAGATATTTAGTCCTTGGAAAAGCAGAGGAAGTTGAGCAAATTGTCATAGCACCATCAGTACAATAAACTGTACCCTAGCTTGAGAACAATACTTGGAAAAAGCTCCTGAAAAATGCAGAAGACAAAAATGAGGCAAGTAGGTGAGGTATGTAAAAATTTTGTATGATCAGAATGCCTAGGAGAACAGCAGAGATACAACTGACGTAATGAGTATTTTGGGAATACAGGTAAGGTGCTAAATTGTGTGGCTTAGGGCAGTAGTTCATAGCAAGGAATAAACTGAAGAGCCTTGGGTGTTTGAAGAAATCTCATTAACACAAGGGCTCGTGTGTATCTTGCCGCTTGCAGCTGATAATTCAGAAATTAGATGTTAAAAATAAGAGTGCCAAGGGCCATAGACTTATCACATGGTGAATAGCAACTAGACTACATGGGTTATTTCAATTTCTTTTAAAACTCAAAATCCTGCCATCACAGAACATGGCATCATCATCTGCAAGATTTTATGGGTACTCTTTAATAAGCTTCTGTTGGTGTCTAATTTGAAATCCTATTAATGGAATTTCCTGAAGCAAATGGAGGTGGCTATTTTCAAACTATACAAAGTGGGAAGGTCCATGATTTGGATTTGACCTATCCTTGCCTAGTGTCACCACAGATAAAAAAAATTGAACCTTTGTGAAACTGTTGCATAACAAGTCTTGCTGTAGGTCCATCAAAACCACTTTGAGAGGTAAGTCAGTTTATGATTGATAAACTGGAAAAAATAATTAAAAATTTAGAGCTTTCAAAGAAGAATTACACAAAGTGGGGATGGGAAAGATATGGTGCTAGATGTGCTTGTAAGCAGATAGAAGAAGAGTTAAAGAATAATTAAGGTTTTTGTGGCCAGCTTTAGTTGACAGTTTTATGACTGATTCTTTTTTTTAAAGGTTGTGGTCAAAACAAAAACAGAATATGAACCTGATCGCAAGAAGGGAAAGTTCCGTACTCCTAAAATAGCTGAATTCACAATCAGCATCACTGAAGGGGTTTCAGAAAGATTTAAGGTAAGCAGCGCTGTTGAAGATGTTGTGACTCAGTTGTGTTCACAGAAGTGCCTAAAATCAATTGCTGGTTGTAGTCAGAGCTGGCTGTAACAGAGTGCCTGTTGTGGATATAGCTGGACATGGGAAAATTAATTCAATGTTATTCAGTAGTTAACAATTAGAAGCCAAATCAAATCTTGCAGCGTTATTGGTTATAACCTCATGGCAGATGAATCCTGAAGGCATTTCTGTCAGTGTGTGGGTTTCAGAGTGTGGCTTGCCAGGGTGTGTGGGCTGCACACGGGGAGTGCTCGTGGCATGGATAAAGCTCCTCTTTGTGTTGAAGGACAAGAACCACCAGAACATTTATTTTCTTTCTGGCTTCTTATTTATCACTGTGGCCAAACCATTCTCTTAAAAGCACTGTCATAGTCCATTATGTATTTTTTAAAGTTAAATATATGACTTGGCAACCCAGGGGTTTATACCAGAGCTCCTTCCTATCAGTTTTCCTGGTCCAATTCAATCTTGTGGTTCGGTGACGACTGTTACTGTCACATGGCAGTTCAGCAAGGATCTGACTCAGATTGTGTCCACACCCTTATCATTCCCTTCATTTATCCCATAGGAAACCTGAGAGCTTAGCTAGTGCAAGATTTGGATATCCTTTCCCCCCACCAGAGGATAGTTTTTCTTGTTCTGTGTAATTAAAGCAAAGCAGGAAAGTTGGCACTTCAGCTCATGCTCCCCTATTCTTTTAGCAGTAAGACTGAAGGTTTTTGGTGCATTTAATTTGGCATCTTACCCAAGGATACCAAAGCATTTTTAAGCAGTAGGCAACCACACTCTTCAATGCACGAGTACAAATACCTTTGGAAGCCTAATATTTAATATGAGAGGAAAATACAGAGTTTCAGTAAAGGTGTGGATTCTCTTTCTATTGCACAGTTCTAAACTCTGTCTGCATGGTAGGAATTTTGGGGTACACACAGAGATTTTGGTACTGTTGTGCCTGAGGAGTGCTCTAAAAGCTGCCCAGGCTGACCTTCAGAAGTGTATATGCAGCTCTCAGTGAACCAGAGCATGCTAAACAGACAGAGTGAAGGCTCAAGGAGGGATTAGACTATATTTGGAAAAGAACTTTGCAGAGTGTTGCTGCGACAAATGTTTTAAGTGCCGTTCACCTGGGGAAGCCTTCAGCCATACAGTGAAGCCTGTAGGTTCCCAGTCAGCTGGGAGGGAACCACCCCAGACAGCCAAGATGATGTTATGGGATGTGGTAGGGTTTTGCTAAGGAGGCAAGAAAGCTAGCTCCAGCTTTTCCTATTCCTAGGTTAGGGGCAAGGCCATCCCATTCCTCAGGGAAAATGCTGCATTCTGGCTCACGTTCTCCCTTCATCCTCCTGGCACCGTAGTACCAGTCCTTGAGAGTAATCCCCTTCTCTCAGGTGAGGCTAGGGTAAATGCAAATGGACAGCTCAGAACAAGGAGAGCTTATGTCTGGCTGTCTCTGTGTGTGTCCTGGTCACACTAAGGTGATTGGAAAATGCTTACTATGTTGTAGAGGAGAAAGGAGAGGCAGTTTTTGGTTTGAGTGCCCTGATAGGACTCTGGTTCCAAGCAGCTGAGTAGAGCCTCTACCTGAAGAACTTTGCACTTATGGTTTAGCAGTAGGGCCTAAGGAATTTCATTGCTGGAACGTTAAATTGTAGCTAAAGAAGGGTTTTGAATATCTTAGCCACATCTAAAAGGCTTGTGCATCCTTTTGTAAATCTGGGGAGTTTTATCTGTCTTTGTTGGGAGAGTGGAGCAAATGAGACCTTGCTGGAAACACATAAATAGCTTGTTGTGCTGTTGGGTAGTCTTTCCTAATTTGTGTAGCTGAATAGCTAAAAGCCTGAGGATTTTTGCATTGCATTTTTATATACCTTTGGATGGCATTCTTAAATAAAATATCCTTTAGATGTTACATTATGATGGTCGCTTTGGGATTAATCTCATACTAGAGGGTTGCTAGGTTTTGCTGCTAGGTAACTGCTGCATCAGAGAGAGGTTTCTGTAAGATTTGGTCTCTTGGGAATTGCAGGGTGATTCACAATGTGGCTGTAAGTCTAGGTTTCCAAGGAAGAGTATGGGGATGGGGATTGATCAGTTAGGAAAATTTTGGTTCAGTTAATTGAAAACAATGTTCATGCAGAACATTCAGGTCCTGAAAACGTCCCTTAATCACTATATAACAATTTTAGAATTGAATTATGCTGCTTGTAGCATTGTAAAGAAAATGACCAGTCCTCCAGCGAGGATGATTGTTGTATTCACCACTCCCAGCAGTAAATATTACATGAATAGTTGATAACTTTTCATAAATATGTAGATGAAAAGTACTGATTATGTGAGGTTTTCTCCTGGGTCCTTATTAATTGTGAACCATCATGTTAACTTCTGCTCTTGATTCTGAGAGAGCAAAAAAATATTTGTTTGAAAATTAAATATTTGCTATAATTATGAAATGCATTATTTAACTGGTGAGATATTGATTTTGGCTTGTGTTCATGAAAAAACTTTCAGACACCATTTTAATGACTTCAGTATTGTACATCACCAATGCACAAGCTTGCCACAAAGCACAGCCCAAGTGTTGTGCTAAAAATAAAGCAAGTCAGTCAGTCACATTTACAAATAATTCACATGTGTATTCTAGGATGTACTTTGTAAATAATGACAAAGCAGATTGCATTTTTGGGATTCAGCAGTGCAGATCATCTAAAGCTGTTCTTGAGAGGTTATACATTTTTAACAAATGCAGTCACCCCAGCATGTGCATATGTCATGTAGATCACTTAGTGTTTTAGCACCTGGTGAATAATCAGTTATAAAATATATTTTTCTGCATTCAGTTCACATTACCACAGTTATTATAACAGAGCTGAGAATGTTTTCAAAGAAAACTGCAAGTATAATTTTCCTCCATGAAGCTGCATTCTGAATTCAAATCAGAATCTCTCAAAAGAACGTGAAGATTTCATGATTCTGAGAACCCTGTTGTCTTAATTTATTTTTATGGCACTAACCACACCAAAGATGGTATTTTTTCACTTAAGATTATTTCCTATTGAGAAACAGAAGAGTTGCTTTTCTTCTTTGAACAGTGTTGGTTGATGTGGGGTGTTGATTCTTCACATCTGGAAAGCAACTTTGAGCAAGGGAGATTTTTCCTGTAAATTGTCCACTCTGCAGAGCAACAAAGGAGCCTTGTGAATCAGGACACAGGAGGAAGTTAGGGCAGAAGAAAATTGATGGTCTGAGTTACCCAAGGCCAAACCTTTGCCTCCCCCATGGACAGAGCAGTGTTTTTACAATCTCCAGTTGGATTTTGTAGTGGGATCTGTACTCTGGCACCCACTGATTGGGCTACAGCTGGCAGTTGTGTACAAACACACCAATCTAAAAAAATCTGTTGTAGCAAAACATGAGGAGTTTTTTCTGTCTTTGAGAAAACCTCAATAAAGAACATTTAGAGGTATTTTGAAAGCAAACACTGATTTTTAATAATAAATTTCAAGCCGTTAAATCAACCCAAGCTGTGATATGTCTTCAGCCTTTTGTTTCTGTTCAAAGGCAGTTCAGTTATCCTGACTTTATTTCTGACATCTCTACATACACGTAACTGCAGAGCCAAAGTCTCAAGCTTATCTCTGTGCTAAGACCATGCAAACTTGTACTATCAAGTAGCAAGCAGCTGTTGAAATGTCTGCATGAGGTTATGGAAGAGGGAACTTCAAGATAAGTTTTTGCAGTTTTACCTGGTCACTTTAAGACTGCAAAAATATATGCAATATACATCTAAGTGTTCGGGGGGGTTTTCTGTCTTAAAAAGGGCAATCCTGCAAACATATTTCTGCCTCAACATTTTGCACCTCTTCTTAGTAATAGTAGTGGTTATTATTGCTGCAAAAATAATCAGAAACAAGGAGACTGGTTCTCTCTTGGCTGCTGTGTGATTACTTTGTGTGTTGAGTAGCTCTTTGCTCCCACTTTAAAAGTCTGTTAAGAGCAGGAGATGTCAACTCATTCCTGTACAGGTTTCACTTCCTTAAGTAGATTCTGTGTCTGTCACTTAGTGCTGGAAGAGTGACAGGTACTTACTGTCACAAGTAGTTCTGTTCTCCAGTGGAACTACTCACAGGATTAAAGTTGCCCACAAGTATAAGTGTTTGGCAGGCTTTATATTTTTTCATTACTACTTCAAATAAGAAAAATAAAGGAGGTGGTTCTTTCAATGTAACAATTATTTTAAAATAATGGATGTAAGTAAAGGCACTGCATGGCAACTGTCACTTTTCCTTTTTTAATATTTGATATTCTCTGAAATGACATTGACAATCCTCCTGCTAGATTCTTGGTTGAAAGGAATTTTATAGTCAGAGCTGGAGGATTTAAGTAGAGTGTATGCTTAACACAGCTCCCCTGCTATAAGTCAGGTGTCCTCTGTCTCCATTAGAAATCCTTTTGCTGGAACAGAACCAGCCACACAAGATGTTTTGGATCTCTCCAGATGCATCACTTAAATAACCTTTCCTCTTCCGTAATAACATTATGCAGCCTTTTTCCTGGCCTCAGTAATATCTTCTGTGTTTGTGTGGGAAGCTAGTAAGGTTCTTATCTTGGTGCCACAGGGTTTCTTGAACTGCTTCCTCAGATCCCTGTTTTTAAGAAACACAATATGTGGTGCTGTGTGATGGAAGATGGCAGGAACATTGCCATGAACAGCTGAGTTAAGCTGCAGTTCTAGGATCTCAAGGCCAGTGCCTTGTTAACCTGTTTTTGTGTAACAGTGTGTCCCTCAGGTTTCATTAATCAATTCCCCTGCAGACTGGTCCTGTTGTCTTGCACTGTCACTGTTAATAAGCTCTGGTTCTGTAGCTTCTTTTCTGTTACTGTTCTGGTCTTCTTTTCTATTCTGTTACCTCATGAATCTCCTGCCTTTTTTGCTTCTACTCCCAGGTAAGCATCCAAGACAGTTCTTTCCTCTGTCATTTCTATTTGAGAAGGACAAACAGATTTTCGATTTTTTTTTATTTCTGCTGCTTTTTCTGTACAATCTGCCCCCAAACTATCATCCTCTCTGAGCGCAAAGTTTTGATGGGAATGTTGTGGTGAAGAAGCTGAGTTTAATAGATGGATACCAGTCATACAGCTAAACATGACATGTAATGTTAGAAATACTCTTCTGAAAAAAGGCACCTGGTTGTCTTTTGGAGTCACTGGTCATCCTGTATATTTCCATAGCAAATTCAGGGCACTGCATCAGGCTGTTCTGTGCATTTGCATTACTCTGTAAATGAATACGAGTCAAATGTTGCATGTATAGATGTAAATATTCCTTTTTTCTTTCACATTGCCATTTCTCACAAGGTGAACATTTCTTAATCCTTGAGTATGTTGTTTCAGACATGTTTGTCATTTAAACTTCCAGGGACAGGCTGAGGTAATAGAAAACAAGGACATAATTTTGCAAAAGCAGTGATAAGTGGAAAGCTGATTTTTGTGTTCTCTAACGTGCTGGTAGAGGGCATTATGTAGCTGGAGATGCAGAATTTTAGTGGAGAGAGGTGAAATGGAGGTCATGGCCATTAGCAAGAAAGTCAATGCAATGTTTTACGAATGTTTTGTGTGTGGGATGTAGCCAGACACAATCTGTTGTAATTACAGGCCATCTGCCTAAAATTCTCTTGTAGTTTAAATTGAATCGCAATAATTTTAATTTCCTGTCCTAAGTGGTTGTACAGAGTTGCTGTATTTCACCCCAGAGGTCTCTGCATTTTACTGGTGAGCAAAGCATTAATTGGCTATAAATCATTTCCTATGAAAGGTGCTCTCTAAGTGTATGTTTTCACTCTTCTTGTGCAGTGCTGACAGCAAGTCTGTGCCTCACACTTTACAAACAGAAATGAAAGTTGTGTTCCCAAGAGGCTGCAGTTGAAGTAGATAATGCATAGATGTAGAGCAGAGATGAGACGTAACCAAGAGCCAGTGATTGAGCAGTGAAAATCATTGCATGTCTTGTTGGTTCTTCTAATAACAGGAGTGCTTCTACATGGGTTTATGTGCTGATGGAAGAAAAAACACAAAGGAAGGCATGGTGCAGGACAGCACACTATGAGTGGCTTAATGAAAGAGTCTCAGGCAGGAGGAGGCATTAGACAAGCAGAAGTGAAGGCAGAGGAGAAATGGATGGTACCCAGATTTTAGTGGGACAGTGGGCTAAAATAAACAGCAAAATGTGTGGAGCTGAGAGGAGCAAGAAGGTAGACCCTTTCCTGGTCATATTTGTGCATGCCTTCCAATATGACCAGGAAAGGATGCGAAGAGAAGAGGCCACTGTTGGTGCAGTTGATGAATTTTGCTGTAGAATTGCACCTTGATTAAAAAGGGAGTCCAAATAAACATTAGTGGAGGCAGGAAGGAGGAGACTGCAGTATCCAGGAAGAGAAAATACAGCTTGTAGTCCTTTGCAGTTGAGGTGAAGTAGCGTGGACTGATGGGGCAGATCTGCTAGATCTGGTGAAGGCCTTATCACAAGCTGTTTACATGGTAGTGTAGTTGTCAGATCTGGTGAGTTTCATTTGTTCAGCTAACTGCTTACAGAGTCTGAAGACAGGTTTTTTGCTGTGGGTTTGCTTAGTTCAATCATTAGTCATCTCTCATTTTGATTACTCTAATGGCTTCTGGCTAGACATTGTCCTTCTTCTGCTCTTCACTTACAATCTATTCAAAAATCTGCCACATACATAATATCTTGTCATCTTCGCTGTTCACTTCGTTTTGCTGCCAGATCCTCTTAAAACTAACTTTAAATGTCACACTCAAGATGAAAGCAAAATCACACTTTGAATTCCTAGTTAAAAGAAATGGTTGTTTGTCCTATCTTATAGTTACTTCAAGAAAAAAAGTATTTTAAAAGCTCATCACTCTTGAGGTGTGACAGTCACCTCAGAGTTCTGCAGTGAATGATCACAGTAATTCACAAGATTTCTGCTTGTGACTGTGCTGTGTGGGGTCCTGCACTGCCAGCTGGCCACCACAGAGGAGGAGATTCAGGATTTCCTTCCAGAAGAAGGGAGGGAGTGCTCATTCATGCATTACAGCTGCTCCTGCCTGAGGGACAGGGCAAGTTGGGTGTGGTGTGTTGGTAAGAAGAGAGCAACTTTAGTTCATAGTGAGTGTGCAGAGCTGCCGTGGAAGAAAGCAGTAAGAAAACAGCTTTGGGGCTGCTTGTGGTCTGAAGAGCTGCTTGTTGCCTTCTCTTTTTTCATGCTATGATTTCTGAAAAGCTGCTGGGAGGAGAGGGCTCAGAAGGTGAGGCACAGAGGTTGCACTGTGTTAGTGCAGGGCAAGAAGCTGAGTGCCTCAGGTTCAGAGTGAACACGGGGATCTGATCATTGTGGGCCATCATCAGTGGTGGTGGGTTATTATGAGAGTGAAGAATGTCAATTAGAAGAAAGAAAAGGATTTTCAGTTTAAGAGGCAGAAGTGGACTGGATTCCCAGGTGATGGCAATCACCTTGGAAAGAAATCCATTGCTAGATTCCATCAGTGCCATTTTCATCTGCAGCTGTCTTTAAATAGAAGTTCCTCGTATCCTGAAGGATGGTAAGAGGAGGGAGCTTCTCTCCTAATAGGAAGGAGACAAGAGCTTACTTGATTAGGGATTTGCAAATGGAGTGTGATTGCAAATCATTGGAGATAATGAGAGTAAAAATTTACATGTTAATACCAAAATTAGTAACATTAGGAAATACAGTAAGTGAGAGAGAAAACTTCTGTGAGATTTTTGAAGCAGGACCCCTGAGAACTCTTCCCATGGCTTCCTGTGTGGCAATGGAAGAACTCGTACAAGCAGTGAGAACTCTCAGCTCCACACTGTCACTGAAAACAGGTCTCAGCAAATCACCTCTGAGGCCATGGCTCTGCAACCTGCCAGGCTCCAGCAATCAGCACAGCACTGGGCTTTTATCTTCTTTTAAAAAAGTTACTTCTCATAGCAGTTTTGAAGCTTTGAAGAGTGATCCTGCAGTGATTGTGGAAACACAATTTTTTTCTTACTGTCTTAACATTTAGTCTCAGTTACAAAACAGCTTGTGAGTATGTTGTCTCAGTATGTTCCCAAGACCTCATCTATATGTCAGAATGGGAAATAACATTACAGTTCTACTACTGGCTGCTAGTAGAAGGGCCAGTAAATATGGTTAAAATACTTTGGGACTTGAGAATATTTTTCAAAACATTTTAAACTCCTAGCTCCTGTCTGTGGTGGAGACAAATATGAGCTGAGTTGATGTGTGCCACAGCAGTTCTGCCTGTGTTCCTAAAGGGAGCAGCCTTTGCTGAAGGCTGTGTGGAGTCAGAAACATGATAAAAATCCTGTCAGAAGGGCTGAGCTGGGCCATAGCTGGGCCAGGAATGGGGACGTGTGTCTGAGTGTTATGGTGGTTGTTATTAAACTGGGCCACAGAGAATGACCAGAAAGGAAGGTGAAAATGCACTTTTTCTCTTGGATTCATGCAGGACATCCTGAGGCATGGGAGATGTAAGGAGAACATACAAGGTTGGCAAGACAGAGTGAGCTATCCATGTTAATTTTTGTGTATGCAAACAAGTAATAAACTTGGAGAAAGACTAGTCAGATGTGAAAATTGTTGTCAATGTGAAGTTTTCAGAAGTTAATTAAGAATATTTTTTTTCTTTTTTGTATCAGTGACTGTTGAGAAACTGAACATGTTGCTGCTATTAACCAGAAAGATCCTTTACTCCATCTCTCATTTCAGTTGTTATTGTTGCATTAATATCTGCATTTCTCCTGCTAAATTACTCTTTGATCTGCAGTTCTCCTTGCCTCTACTCCAGCCTTCCCTTTTTTTTTGCTTATTTTCTTTCTATCAAAAGTCCTTACTATATCCTTGGCTTCAGCAACACACAGCACTCAAGCTTGTCTCAGCCAGGAAATGCAGCACTTGCTGTTGTCTGCCTGTGATGAGATTTGCTTTCACAGGATGAGAAGTCCCTTAAGTTTATTGTTGTCCTAATACCACTGCCACACACAGTTTGCAGTGCTTCAAACTCTGTTAGTCCAGTTATCAAAAGGGGGGTGTATGGTGGTTGTTTTTACCAAGAGGCAAAGCTACAATTTTTTGTTGTTTTTGCTTTTTCAAATACCAGATTATTCTTGTTTCAGTTAATTGACCCTGATATGCCTAAGCTCTCTTTTCAGGAGGTGTATGTAGCTGCTTACTCATCGTACTTTAAAATCTAGATAGTATTATGCTTTGTTTCAAAAAATGAATCATATAATCTTGTTTGTTTCTGTTTATTACTGTTTCTTATGCTGTAGCACATGCCTTTCTTCTTTCTAACTTGCCAAAAAGAAAATTCATCTCAATCACTCTTACTGTGCAATCTCCATGACCTACTAATTTGTCTGTCAGTTGAAGTTTTAAAATAATAAAAACACACATCTGGGAGACTCTCCCAGGTAATAAATGCTATTTGCTCAGCTCACACCTTCCACAGAAATGGGTCTGAATTGGAGAGCTTTGTAATGCTACTGCTGGACAAAATTTAGTGCTTTCTCTCATCAGTGGGTGGTGTAATTCTAAAGGTAGTTCTGTCTCCTGACACACCAGAAGGCTGCTGGTGTCCAGCTGCTCAGAGTTTGTACCTGGGAAAGGTCAGCTTGTACTGACACTGATTTCAGGTTTGTCTTAAGGTGTGTCTGGGACTTGTCTGCAGCCCAGGGGCAGAGAGGTACCAAAGGACCTGGTGAACAGCCATGCGAGGCTGTGTGTGATGGCTCTCTGAGCACTGGGAAGGAAGTGCCACACAGCTCCTGCAGGCCAGCCCAGGCTTGGACTGGCTGTGTTTCCCTACGGATCTGGCAGTGACCACTCCTGGACAGGCTCTGTGTGATGAACTAGTGCTGTTCCAACCTATCCATTAGGGAGTATTGAGCAACCAAGAATGCAGACTACTGCTGTAACTATCCCCAAATTCAGAGCAGCTGCAACAAACTCTAATCCTGAGAAAAGAGGGCAGACATTCCTTTCTCCATGCCCTGCAAGTCACCTCTGGATGACACCTGTGCTACCTTACTGTCACCTGACTCCCTTCTTGGACAGGCGCAGGGAAAACAAACATGCTTATCAGCTGACATAAACTAGACTTGCACTTGTATCATCCACATCCTGAAAAAATAGCAGACACAAGCTACCTTGGTGTGTCCTGGCCTCATGTGCCTTGCACAGAAATGCAGTGAAAAAAAGCCTTGCAGTACACAGGCAATGGGCCCCTGCCCAGATGATCCTCTTTGAGAAGGGCAGGGTAGAAGCACTTATGTGCTGCTTCTCTGTTCTCCCTCAATAATTAAGCAGCTGGTTTTATGCTTTGCTCGATTTTACTGTGAAGTGCATTCACAGCTGACTTCTGCTGCCTGCAGTAACAAGCAGCAATGGAATAAGCAGTGCATTACTAACATAAGCATGTTTTATTTTTCTTTACAGGTAACTGTGCTGGTCCTTTTTGCCCTTGCATTCCTAACGTGTGTTGTGTTTCTGGTAGTCTACAAGGTTTACAAGTATGATCATACCTGTCCAGAAGGATTTGTTTTCAAGGTAAATTGCATACCCATTCTAGAAGAACAGTAGAGTATGTAATATTCTGTGTTGTTTTAGGCATAACCTTGATTAAGGCATGTTGTATTGCACAGATCTGGTGTTTCTTTACATAGGTTAGTGTGCTTCCTGCTATGCTTTTGCTTTGTAATTTGTAATTTGTACTATTGCACAGGATTAAAGTGTTATTTTATTAAAGCTATAGACATTGAACATATAGCAGAAATGTAACACTGGTGTCTTTCAGACTTACTTTACCTGCAGTCGTCTGGACAAAGCCCTCATTTATGGGTCATAAGGTTTAATGTTGCACGTTCCTCCAAATTACTGTGTCTCAGGAAATAAAAAAATGATAAAGTGTGGAGAAAAAAAATCTGGAATATGTGTCAAAGAAAAAGTAGAGTGATGTTCTCATTAAGAGTAGTAGAGTTACTTCAGGGTTATTTTTGTAGGAAGAACTTCTTGTTCTAGAACAGTGACCTCCGAGCCCTACTGCCAAAAGTGATGCCAAAAAAGGGAAAACACATTTATTGTAAAAAATACTGGTTCTAACCAAAAGGGAGGCTGGGCTCGCTTTATTTGTGTGAGATGGTGATGCTGGCCCGTTTGCTATGACCTGGGCTGAAAGTCAGAAAGGTAACATTGACTTCCCAGTTGTAAATTTAGCAGTGTTGAACTTGGCTGAAATGAGGTAAGAAAATAGCAGTGATAATGGCATTCTTCCCTTTTCTTTTTAAATAATATTTAGTCACGTAATAAATCAAATGGGTACCCAGTACAAACTTCAAAAGGATTTAAGAAGGGATGGCTGCCTCAGCAGTCCTGTTCAGGATTTTATCTGTCACTTCAAGCACATAAATATCTTACAAGAATCTAGTCCAAAATTATAATTAGTGATGCCCTTCTGGATTAATTTAGGTTTGAACATTCATTTAGTTGCTGCTTCCCCTTTGTTCAAGGGCAAAAGATACTGTGGTTAGAATACTTGGCTGTAACTCAGGAGATCCAGCTTTGGTTCTGCTGTTGGCTTTTTGTGTTGTGTCAAATGGGCACTGAAGCCCCTCTGTGTTTGTGTCTCAGGGGACAATAGGCCTTTCTTTCCCCTGAGCTCTCTCTTGGCATTGAGCAGTGTGGAAAACGGGCTGCTGTGTTCCTCTCCAGCGTGTCTTGATGTGATCCTGTTGACAGGAACAGGCAGTTACATGTTCCTGTGTGAGTCTAGCAGCAGCCTCCTGCTTCTCTCCTTTCACACCAAGCTGTCCTCTCTTTTGACTTGCAGTCTTCTGGCTTCTTGTGGCTTTTCTTGCCAGTGTCACAAATATTTAAGGAAAGAACACTTTCTTATTTTTCAGATATATGTTTCAGTTGCCCTGTGACCAGAGTCTGGTTGTGTTTCTCTTTTGGGTCCTGTGTTTGGGACAGAAGTGAGGCAGAACATCCCACAGCTCATGCTCTGTTTACAAGGTGCAGCACATATGTAGGGCTGCATCATGGTTACTCTCTTGGTGGTTTTCTTGCAGCTCATGTTTTGTTTCCAGCTGCTTGATGGCATTATGGCCAGGAGACACTGCATCTTTGGTCATGGAACTCTTTTAGGAAAGAGTTTTCTACAGGGTAGGGATGTTTGTAAATGACACAAGACCTGAAAACTAGCACTGTTGAGATGACTTTGTATTTGTTTGTGTCTTTTTTTGGGAGAGTCCATGATATGTGATGACATAGCTTGGCACAGATGTCCTAGGAAACATGAAGTCTCTCACCTTGTGACCAGTGTTTCTGTGGACTGGCTTCATGTTTCAGGTGGACTCAGCATCATTCTGTGGCCTGGATGTTCCCAGGTTTCAGATGCTGATGTGATTTCCTGGTTAAGGGCAAAGGTGTGCCTGCCTCAGGAAGCCTGGTGCTGCAGGAATCTCTGCATAGAGGCTGAGCTAACCACAGCTCTGAGTCAGACTCACTTCTCTGCTTTGATGCTCTCATCCATGGAGCAGTTCCAAAGGTTTCTGCTGTGCTACGCCTCCAGGGCGTGAAGGTGTGCTTAAAAAGGTGCTTGTTTTCCCTTGTACAGCAGTCTCATTTCTGTGCTTGCTTAAGCTCTCTGAGACAGCCTTAGTGCTGCTGCTGTGCAGATTGCTCTGGAGCACTCATCAGAACCTTTGGTGACACTCACCACAAAAGCCTGAGTGCACTTTTACATCCTGAAGAATTTCCCCAGGGTTTCAGTATGTTCTGTACCAGATCTGTTACCCTTTAGCTTTTGTTGTCAAAGCACCTGTGTTCTGACAGACTTGCGGACTTTTGGACTACAACAAAGTCATTTCAGTGCATTGAAGACCACACCATCATCTGTTTAATTGGGAATTACCCAGCAAAGTTAATGTGACAGAAAATACTATTTATAAATGAATACCACTGGGGTCTTTGTGTCAAAGGAGCAAAAGGAATCCTCTTAATTCAGCCAGATACAGACTGACAACGAGGGTTTTCTTTGGCATCAGAGGTCATAACCTGTAACTAATTTCCAGAATGGAAGGGTTGTGAAAAAAAGACTGGCAAATCACTCGTGGAACATCCCAGTTTCTCTTCATGGCCTGCCTTCTCTCACCTGGGAACCATGGAAACAAATAAAAAGGATGGAAGTGAATATTCTACACAGCTGAAAGTCTCAGGCGAATGGCAGGGTAACAATCAGCAGCAGTTCCCATCACTTGGTCACTGAGTGCTGCAAGGCTTGTCTTGGCTGGGAACTAAGCCAAGGGGCTGTCCTTAGGCACTACACAAGGGGCAGGGAGTAAAAGGAGAGGCTTTTATCATCTCTTCTAGAATCACGAAATCCTGGGAGCAAAAATGCAGTCAAGAGGGAAACTGATGTGTGTTTCTTTAGGCTCTTCTGTCAGATGTTTTGCATGTTTGTGACTACAAGCCTCCCCCCACAAGAAAAGAACAAACCATTACTGAGTCATTTTTGCCTGCTACAAAGTAAATTGCTTCTGAAGGCAACACAAGATTCTGTAGGTTTTTTTCAGACTGTCAGTAATCTTGGCTTGTCTTCAGCTCTAATAATTGTATTTGCTTGAATTTCCTTGGCAGATTTCATTAGTTCAATGGATTGTGTTCCTTTCCCCACTTTAAATATTTAGATTTGTGATTACATCGCATGACTGAGTGAAATAATCGCTACAAATATGTCTGTGTGCTTCTTAGTCATTTTATCACATCAGAAATAGTGAAAGTTATCCCAGATAAAGCATGGATAATACTTCCAGAAGATGACATGGTTGATGTATATGAATATGCATACCAAATAGCTCTATGCCATATTCCTGGATTATGTTTTTGTAAATCTACAAGTCTTGCAGCTGGCAAATACACTGACTGTGAGCACAAGCCTCTGTTGACTTACAGGGCTGAATGGACACAGGTGCTGTTTAGCCAGGGTCAAACCCCATCTGCTTTGTGCTGCTACTTAACAAAACTGCGAGGGAGACTTGCCCTGGCTGCTGCCTTGGCCAAAGATTACAGCTAAAGGGAACCAGGGAGGCTGTGGACACTCTGGGCACCCCTGTGGGTCTGACACACTTGGAGGCTTCTGTCACACGCAGGGCTTGGAGCCAGTGAGGTGCTGGCTGTGGCAGGGCTGTTGGTCTTGTGACAGCAAGGCTTCTTCCAGCCATCACAAGAGCCAGGGGATTGAACTCACCAGGGCAGGCAGGCTCTCAGACTACCTGTGGCTCTCGTGTTTTGGCAAGTATTCCTTTCTTCTTTTGTACCTTCTGATGATTTTTTTCATGTTAGCCTTTTTAGGAAGCAAAATGTGTATTAAGCCAAGACAGTCTGCTGGGTCTTCACCCATCCTTTGCTTTATAACTTAAAACCATTGGAAACTCTTGTTACTGGTACTTATTTATGCCTTTTTTTTTTTTTTTTGACATGGACAAAAGTCAACTCAGAAGTAAATGTGGAGACTTTCAAGGTAGAATCTGGTCCTAAAACCCATGGAATTTTTGGATGTGTTTTTCTACTGAGAAATTCCCAATGCAGCGTTTTGTTTGCTGAGCAGGAGAACAGTAGCAGTTCAAAGCTGCTGTGCTACAGTATTATAAATTTTAGTCCTCTGGTGCTGGAAACAAGAAGATTGAATATCCCATTTCTTTTTACAACAGCTGAGTAGAAATGAGTAAATGTATTTTTCCCCAAGCTGCATCTACTTCTAGCTTACAGGAGTCAATTCAATTGCTCAGGTGACTGCCCTAACATGTTGAAGTATAAGGCAGGACTGCCTGCACTGGCCAGTGTGGGAAGAGAACCTGCAGAGAGACCCCAAGACCTTCTGGGGCAGAACCTGGGGGTCTCAGTGTGTCTCAGTAACTTTTTGCTTTGGTGCAAGGAGCTGCTCTGTGGGCTCTTCCTGCACTGTGACTGGAAGAGTTCCTGGGTGATGGTACATGTGACAAACGCACGGCACAGGCACATTCACTGTGGCTTTTAGGATGACAGCAAAATGGATTCGACTTTTATTTTACTCTCTAAATTATCTATTTCACTTTCCAAAGCTCTGAGCATCTAGCAGGGTCTATTTAGTGTTCTTACAGTCTTGGGAAATGAAATAATGTAGTCTCAGAGCTGCAGAGAGCTTTTTAAAAGCCTGCTGTTGGCTACATCTTTCTGACAAGCAGGAGTGAAGTATTTTGTATGTGTGTACACAGTTGCACATACGCTTGGCCACCCACAGAGTTTTCCCTATAATGTGTGAACTATTGGGCTTTAAAACTGTTCATACCTTGGCACCAATATATCTGTATTAATTTCTGCCCCTCAGACTGCAAACACCATGGTAAATTGCCTGAAGTTAATCTAACAGTAGGATATGGACAGCTGTAATTGTAAACCAAACACTTGGAATTTGGTGGGCAGGAAAAAACAGCAAAATGTGGCTGGAACTGGAGATGGAATACTTTCAAAAATAGTTTTTGTATGTTAATTATTCTGGCATATAAACCCAGATTGGTCTTCCTGGCAAATGCATGAGTAGTTTAAGGATTGCAGGGAAGAACATTTTCAACACAGTAGGACAACACTGTAGTTAATTGCTGCATTTAGACTCACAGAAAGTGACTGTTGGATTAAAACTAAAAGGAAAAGGAGAAAAACACCCTAACCTGCTTCATGTGTATGTGGAAGGGGCTGCATCTGAAATCTAAGCAATGGATTTTCTTTTCAGAATAATCAGTGCATTCCAGCTGGGTTGGAAAACTACTACTCTGAGCAAGACTCCAGCGCTCGAGGGAAATTTTACACGGTCATAAACCACTACAACCTGGCCAAACAAACCATCACGCGCTCCGTGTCCCCGTGGATGACAGTACTGTCAGAAGAGAAACTCTCTGAACAGGAGACTGAAGCTGCTGAGAAATCAGCTTAGTAGGATAAGCTAATTATTAAAACTATGTCATTTGAAGGTAACTAAGGGACTTCAAGGAACTTTTCATTAAATATAATTATGGATAATTTAGAGGTTACTCATGTTTATGGTGTAACTGCTTCTGTTTGCTGATACTGCTTTGCAAAAAAAAAAAAAAAAAGAAAAAACTGAAAACAAAAACTTGCTGCAGAACATTCATGGGCATAACCCCAGGTGCATATCAGCATTGCTGTAGAGCTTTGACACCATTTTCAATGTTAAAAAAAAAAAAAATCCAATGTTAGATATGTTCTTGCAGTCTATTGGATACTGATAGATTTTGTCACTGGATTTTCAGGGCTTGGACCTTAGATAAATCATGTGTTCTGTTGTCTGAACAGATCCTTAATTTATTCAGTTTTTGAATTCTTTGTCATTTTGCAAACTGAAACACCCCAGCCATAACTAGAGTGATCTCTTGCATAGCTGAAAGCTGTAAGTAATATTTAGTTTGGGCTCAAGCAAGAATGGTAGCACTGACATCGGGGCGTGATGTAATGACTTGTATGAAGAAAGAAACTGTCAGGTCGCATTTTTCCTTACATTTCCTTTACTGTTTTTTGTAAGTGATAATGAAGTTCTTCTCTGCAACAAGGCATGCTCAATGTTTTCTTATTGCTGTCAACAGGATTTAACTGCATTTCCACTGTGGCTTTAGCATCTTGGTAAGGATGTGCACTGAAACACAAACTAGATAGACATTATGGAAAAACACAGGCAGTTTTAGTGGTGGGTGTTGAGGATAGTGTAAAAAATATACAGTTCAGGATGTTCTAATGAGAAATGGCATCTTCTGATCATAGTAAAGAGGCAGAAAGCCTATTCACAGTACATGTAATCCACTATGTCATTTGTTGGATACAGGTGAAGGAGTAATATGTCCAAATTTTCTCATGTATTACATTCACATTTTCCCTTTTTATTAGTTAGAAAGAGCTTTCTATTATGTAGGGTTTGCAGTTTGATACTTTTTAAAACATGGGGCATCACAAGTGAAACAGTAGCGTATTAGATCCCACAACTGGCTGTTAAAGCTCCATGTGAAGCAGTGAAGAGTAGAACTGTTTGTGTATGGCTCGGGAGGGGAAAAGATGTAGAAGAACATAGTGTTGTGAATGCACGTTCAAGTTCCATTGTAATTACAAACTTACGTATTCCTTGTGTGAAATCATGTTTTCATTTTTATTATAAATCTTAAATATACATTATAAAAAGACATCTTATTAATTTAACATACAAAAGTGTGTGAAGCATCTGAGCAAGCAAGTTGCCTTTTTATTCATGTAACTTGAATGGGACAAGGGAGAGTGGATATGTCAGAAGTTCCTTTTTCTTTGGTAGAGTCTGTACAAAAATTAAGGGAAAACATCAGTATTGGCTGTTTCTCAAGATCTATAGTAGAACAAATGTGGCCAGCTCCACTTCTGTTTTTCTCCAGCAGAAGCCTGTCATCCCAGTACAGTAAAAATAACCATTATGACTCAATGCTCTAAATTTGATAGGAAATGTGCATTACACAGTGCAGCTGTAAAAGGCTTTCTATTAAGTCATCATGGTATGTGGAATGCCTAAGAAGCAATAACCAATGTGCCAAATTTTTCTTTGCATTTAAAAATATCAAGCTTATGTTAAGATCTTTAAAACATACCGTGTTACCATTTTCTAACAGGCATCTGCTTTATTGAACATAATTAATTGACATGTAACTTTTGACATTTTCACTCTGTGCAGAGTAAAGAATAAGAATGATGCTGCCTGTTGCATAAAACCTATAGAAATATACATTTCAGAAGAGAGATAGGAAAACACACACATTTTGTATCAGCGTAGTTGTAGAGGACATTCAGGTTTTACAGGATGGAAAGGTTTGTTTCCCAAGACTGTCCTAAATAGAAATGATTCACGATACATCTCCTCCCCTTAAATTCAGGACAATAAAAACTTTAATGCATAAGTAAATACTGATGAGAAACAACTTCTTTTTCTCCTCCTAACAATAAAAATTAGTAAGCCTTATGATCTAGGAGAAGCAGATTGTTTATGCATCTTGAAGTCAAAACCATTTTCCCTCGGATTTATCAAGAGGGAGTTGATTGAGTCAGTTGGTTTTGAGACTTTTTAGTTAACAAATTGCTCCCAGTTTTAGCACTTTGAAGAGTTTGACTTCAATTGCCTATCCTTTGGCTTTGTTCCAGCATCCCAGAACATCTGTTTCATTGCACAATCTGTTTGTGTTGTATTCTCTCTTTTCACTTACAAGTAAAGCTCTTTCCTTGACTCCTTATCATCATTACTACCATTAGATGGAGCTGATTTCTGAGTGGTTTCAAAGGATTAGCAGTAAAGGTCATTTATGTGCCAAGTGCTCAGTGTGTACTGAAGTGGTGTGATGAAATAAAGGCCTGAGACAGTGTAGATGCTTCTGCACAGTAACAGTTTTCATCTGGGATGGGAGCTGCACTTCCCACAGCACAGGTGGGTGGCTGTGACAAAACCAGTATTGTTTTTTCTTCTGTTAGCTCTGTAGCTTTCTTCACAGCTCTTTCAAAGACTTTTGTGTTCTCCAGAGGATAAGCATGATTTTATGTTTGATACAGGCATTTAAAATGAATGTACTAATGGATATGTGCACACACTTATTTATTGGAAAATATTTCCATCATAGAGGTATGAGAAAAGGCATAAAACACGTAGGTGTGCTGTCATACCCCCTCCACTGAAGTCAGACCATTTACAAACAGAGCATGGAGACAATAGTATGTTTAATTAATTATCATACCAGTCCAGGAAAAGCAAGGAGAATGAACACATCACAAGGAAGAAGAGGATCCATACTCTAAATCCAGCATTGTTTTTGATGGCCTGTGAGGGAAAGGTTATCCCTGTTACCATTACCAATAAATACTAAAACCCAGTTTCAACAGTGGCAACCCAGAATGCCTTTTTGGGGTATCCCCCTTCCCTCCCACAAGAGAAACAACAAAATTTGCCCCTAATTCCAGATGAATACAGGTCAGGCTCACTGGTACCTCTTTAGATTTATCACACTGAAGTCACACTCAAATTCTTAAAACTGCACATTTGGAAATAATAACTATTAAAATCCCAAGATCTCATGCAATCAAACACTAGGAACTATATCAGAAAGTACATGCTTCTAAGTTAGTTTTAAGTTCCAAAAATTATATTCCTTGATTAAAAGTAATCAGGCCTTCATCTTTCTAATAAAGATCTGACTTGGAACAAATGTAAAAACATCAAAACCAAACAAGAAACAAACAGAAACAAAATCCCTGACACCTCTGGAGATAACTCAGTCACTTATTTCAGTCTCAGAGCCAATATTTTTCTTGGCTTCTCCTTTCCAAAACTGAGACCAGCAGGGGACTTGTTTTTGCTCTCACTTTTTAGATTTACAGATGGATTTTTTTTTTCTATGATACAAACACCTATGTGAGTAAAAAAGTTTTTTATTTTACCACCTTTCACTACTGTTTCTCATGATGTTTTAGGAAACTTAGTTCTACCTAAAAATGTGAAAAGTGAAGCAAAATACAGCTTCAGTTCTTGCCATGTTTTGTGCAGAGCAGTAGATAACTCACCCTTGAACCTTTTCTGTGTGCTCTCAGGAGAGAGAATGAAGTGAGCCATTTACTCTGTAGCCTAATTTAGGACCTCAATTTTTATTGAAATTTCAGTTCCCAAAAGAAAACATCCTTTCCTTCTAATTAGTAAAAGAGTGGAAGTGATTTGTTTACCAGGAGCATGCAAGAGGTGTTCAGGGTGGTGAAGTCTCTTCTGCCAGCAGTCAGCATTCTGTTTGAACCATTTCAGCACTGTCTTATAGTGATAGCCTGCAATTTCTGTCCCCCCACTTCTTTTTTTTAAAAAAAACTTCACAGGTGCTTAAATGCAAGCCAGGTGCCCTTCATGTTTAAAAAACTGCTGAGGCCAAGTAGATTTCTGCAGTCCTATCCAGCTACTGAGATCATGCTTAGCAAGTGTGAACTATTGAGAAGCTCAGCTACCTTGAAGAGTTCTCTCAAACCCCCTGTCCTGACACCCAACACCCACTGCACTGGTCCCGTGGGTGAGCTCACACAGGGTGTTTTTAAAAACACCTGGAAAAACCTGAAAGTTGAGAGAAACAGTCTCAAACACAACTTCAAGATATTACCTCTCTTATGTCTTCATTGCCTTCTTTTATATTCTCTGTTGCACCCACAACTAATTGATGGATGTTGTCAATATCAGTTTCCTGTTTAAAAAAGAAATAAAATTGAGAAACAGTAATGAGTGTTACGAATAAAACACTTCCAAGGACATGGGGAACAAGCAGAACTCTAAAATAAAATCTGGTATTACTAACATCTTTGTTTCATTGATGCAGAGGCAGAGAGTAATACATTTAAAGTTGTAATTTCTTTATCAGTGATTTTACAAATCTGAATGTAAACCACCAAGACCAGTAGGATGTCTCCCATTTACCTAGACTCAAATCTTACCTGACTGATTTTTCCCACCTCTTTTGGAAGAGGTGCCAACATTTCCAGAAAGGATGCTGTTAATAACACATCTAACAGGACACCAGTTCTGAGGCAGAGGGATTCTAACACATACCTCTCATTTTCCATTCCTGGTACTAGTAAGTAACAACAGTAAATATCATGATTTGAATTTGAAAAACAAAAATATTTTCCTTCACATTTGTATTGAAGATTCATTAATTTTATGTTCACAAGTTGGCAATCAAGACCAAAATGCCCCTGAGAAAATCTTCAAGTTGTATTTACTGCTGTAGTATTAAATTATACTAACCTGTTGTAAGACTTTCTCAGTGAATATCTCTTGCAATCTGGAGATTTCCACCACTTTTCCTTCAATTTGTCTTGGCAAAGAACAGAAACACTCCGTAAGAAACCAGCACAAACGTGTTGCTGCTGCAGGTTCAGACCCTCCAGCCCAGTGAGTGGCTGCCCAGGAGGCTGCTGCTGTGTCAGTCTGTGAGCAGCAACCCCTGGGACTGCTTGGAGACAACCAGGCCACGGTGAAGCCCTGGGAAAGGCACCCCCAAAGTGCTCAGTGAGCAGCTTTCACTGCCAGGGTTTCACCCTTCTCCCATTTCATAGAATAACACCCATGCTGGGCACTAAGCAGTGGATTTTGTCACACCCTTTTCATACGCTGCTCTGGTGGGTGCAGTGTGTTTCTAGCTCAGCTGTTTGGGTGTTTGCACAGCTGGGAAGAGTGAATGGCACCACTGCTGCTCTCTGCATGGGGCCAGCAATGGTACCTCCCCTAGTGCCGTCTAAAGATCCAGCAGGCAACAGACAGAAATGGAAAATTTAGTACTTTAAAACTAGGATAAGGGACAATGTAAACCTTCCAAATGTAACGAGTGCTACTGTTCTTTACACTGTGGGACTGCACACGGTTCCTTTCCTGGGCACTGGTGTTTTGTCCCAGCTGCTCCCACACCACTGGAGCAGGAGCAGCCAATGCCCTGCACACAGGGGCTGACTGGGCCATGGGACTGCCATGGGCCACCCTCTGTCAAGTGACAGAAAATTGTACCTGACTTCATCGAAGAGATTGTTCATTTCACCAACAAGTCTCTGGTTCTCCTGCTCAAACTGGAAAAAGGGGAGAAGGAAAAGACACACAAAATTAGAGGTTTGATTTCCCAGAAGCGAGTCTGAAATGACAGGTATGTGTTTGGAGAAGGGTAACAGTAAAATTCACAGAGAAAAGGTCTGTCTTCTGACGTGGGCAATTTCTATCATAAAGAATGAAGAAAAAATTTTTATTTCTTTTAACATCCAGATTTATTTTTGTACTAGAGGCTCACTGTCTACCTCACTGGTAAGAACAGCCTTCTCTCCTGGGTTAAAGGATTCCACAGAGTCTAGGAGGAATATTACTGGGCACTGCCACCTTCCCTGTGAGGTAGAGTCTCAGGCAAGGTGCCCAGTTCCATGAGTTGAAGGGGAACAGAGAGCAACATACAGCATAGTTCCATGAAGTCCCATTGATTTCCACTCCAAAGATCCAGTGGTTTTGTCAAATAAAATAATACCAGTGCTGCAATACATTCAAGTGTCATTGTCACTGCTGTCTGTAGACCACCTACAGAGCAGAACATTTTTGAAAATATAATCACCTAAAATACAGTGATACTTACTTTGAAAATATAATCACCTAAAATACAGTGATACTTACTTTGAAAATATAATCACCTAAAATACAGTGATATTTACTTCACAGCAGCGGATGGCTAAAGGGGCACTGCTTTACATTCATGACTACTGTATGTCTGGTTCTTGTGGAGTCACCTCACAACACAGCCAAGGCACAGAACAATGAAACAGAGCCACGAGATTTAATACAAGTTGATCCTTGAGTTGGGCCAATTGTTTTTTCTGACTTCTGTAAGGATATCTGTACAAACAGTCAACATTAGAAATTCCCTGTTTTGCTGCCTTAAAAAGCTGAGATGGTAATTAATTGAGAAGACAAATTTTCAGTAAAGAAACAGTGAATTACTTTAATCCTTTACAAATAGCACAAATCCACTTGAGAAAGTATTCTTTTAAAAAGTCCCTTTGATATTTAAAATCTTCCACTGGCACAGATTGCCTTTTAAACTGCTAAATGATCTTTGCAACTTGAACTCATGGCTGATGGAGCACTTGCACAGACAGCAGTTAAGATATGCTAAAAGAGGCAATTGAACAAAGGGTTTGAGCACTGAACACATCCTATACCAGTGCGTCACAAAGGGATTTACATGATGGGAATATAAAATCAAACTCCAGCAATCAGCATAGCTCAACGATTTATGGCTTATTGAAACAGCCTCTTTTATGGTAGTGAAATATTCTGTTACTGAAGTATGGCATAAAGTGACAAACTGCTTAATATATGGCTAAAAATCCAAGGCATAGAAGAAATAATCCCCACTCCTATTAGTTATCCCATGAGAGAAGTCATTAGATGTGCTGTGCCTGAATTTAAGACAAGACCAACCAACCAACAATAAGATAAAATCAGAGAGAAGTAGGTATTTTCATGACTCCAAACAGCAGAGACAGATTTTTCCCACTCAATGCAATCACATCTGCTCAGAATTACTGTAAAAACCATTAATATACCTGTATTCAGAGTTATAAACTGAAATTTATTGTGTAAATCACGCAGTAGCCTGCAAACATTTTGAACAATGTCAAGCTCTTTCCTGTGGGTAAAATACAGATAGAAATTGGTGCTTTAGCAATGATAGGGCTTTAATGAATTATTTTAGCTACACAAACGATCATGGAACCATGACTGAGGATTTGCTAGGTATGATATGATGCAAACCATCCCAATTTAAAACCAACACAGCAGTTTACAGACTACCGTTTTCATAGAATTGTTTAGGATAGAAAAGATCTTACAGATCAAGATAACAACCCAAGGCCACCACTAAACCATGTCCCTGAGTGCCATGTCTACATTTATTTAAATATCACCAGGGATGGTGACTCCACTGCTTCCCTGGGCAGTCTGCTGCACAGCTTGAAAACCCTTTCAGAAAGGAGATTTTTCCTATGATCCTAGGCCTACAAACACAACCTGCATTTCGCTTTCAGTCACAAGGCCCTGTCAGAGCCATCACCCCCAAGTCTTGCTGCCCCTGTTTCACTGGAAGCTGACAGCCAGGGGCCTAACAGTGTTGTGCCTAAAGACAGGAGAATGAAAATCTGTAAGGAATTATCTTTTCAAAGAAAACAGAAAGCAGGAGCACGCCTCTAGATTTTAGATGGGCACTCAAGAACAATATGAGAGCATACAGAGCAGCCTCTGAGGAACCTTTTCCCTTAAACAAGCCATACCATAATTATGTGCAACTTACTCATCTCTGACTGGAAGAATGATGTGTGCTGTGTCTGGGAACACCTCGAGTCACTGCCAAGGAAGCTTCAAGTCATACTGCTGTAGCCCTTTGCCCTGTAAAGCTCACTGTTCTGATATCTGCACAGCTACTGATTGAAATCAGTTTTTCTTTATATAAACCCAAGGCAGTGTGTGCTAATGTAGAGAGGTTTTCCAAGAATTTTGAGCTATGTTCAAAATTATAAATTTTAGGAATATCAAAAAATCTGAGAGGCTGTCAGCAATCATGCCTGTGTCAGAAATTTCCTATTCAAATGTAAACAGAATTGGATCAATCTATAAACACAGTGATAGCAGAGAAATGCAAAAAAATTAAAATTCATGAAATTCTGTTGTGACAGACACCTTGCAGTTAATCCTCCTAGGAAATCAATCTGATTTTGATAATAAAAAAATTAAAAGGAAATAAAATGAAGTATAACTTCACAGTAATAGTTAAATAGTGCAACTATTTGTGTTCTAGAAACTGTCCAAGAAAAATGGGCAAACAATTTATTCTTTCAGAAGTTTCATAATGATTCTTCTGATATTGCCTTGGCTTCTATTGTTTCCTGACTTAACAAAGCAATTAGTAATTGTAATGGTGGAAAACAATTTTAATTTCTGTTGTTGAAAGACAGCTTTTATTAATTTTATGTCTCCATGTAAATATTTTGTAGCATTTTTAAACATCAGCTGCTACCAGGAAGTCACAAGCAAAAGGTGTATCTTCTTACAGCATTATTCTGCAGAGAATGTTAATTTAAAAGTTAATTTAGCTGAATCTGTACTTTTTTTTTTTTTTTTACCACACATGAATACAACAGAAAATAAAATAAAACAGACACAGGATAAACATACCATTTGTATTTCTTCAGGTGACAGCTCATCTTCACCTCTGCCATCCCCCCATAATCCAAGGTTACTTTGGGCATCAGGCAGATTCCTGTCTGTGAAAGAACCACCAAACACTTGAGGCACTGAATAGTTCAGGGCACTGAATAGTAAAGTCAAAATAATTTTTCATCCATGTTAGACTGATGATGAAATTGTTGTATCTCCTTTGTCAGTTACTGAGATTCACCCTGTACTTACAGCACACAATTACATCAATAACCTTTAATTTCTGAACTGGGCCAAGTCTTCATGTAAGGTTTAATTTTGTGAGCTAAAGGGAGTTGCATTAACATACTGACAGAGAAGGATGTAAAACAGCTCATAATGCACTAAAGAGTTTTTAGGGCTCAAAATACTGTAGCAGTTGTCTTTTAACAGATAAAACCATACAATTTTCAAAATGAGAGTCTATATGCAAAGTATTATCTTCCAGTGGGACTTGAAAGAACCATTTCCTTTCAGAAACTAAAGCCAGAATCTCAAAGATGTTTTGAGCAACGTTCACAGACAAATGCAATTTTCTCATGCTGTTTAAACTTCCTATTACAGTGCAAATCCCACACCACCCTGTGCAAGGGGTCTTCCTGCATGTAACAGGAATCAGCTTCAACCCCACAAATTAACCATAGCACATCAAAGCTGCTTCATTCGTTTCAGTAGTATTTCCCCTTTGATTAAAGCTACTCATTTGCATAAATCTTTGTATGAGTTGGGCATAAAAGATCTTGAAGGGCTATTTCTGGGCTATTCCCTTCTGAAAGATTTAATTTTAGGCTTAATTATATACTTCTGATTATAGAGGAAGCAGTCAGAATGGGAGAGAAAAGAAGCTGTGCTACAGGAATCCACTGTTTCTGAAGCTGTTCTGGCATCAGTGTTTAAAACCCTGTGATCCTGCAGCCTTGAGAGAGCCTCTCCTCTCCCCACTGGCTGTAACAATCTTAAAAACCCAAGAGAGATCTTGTGGGTACCATCCCACAAGGGATCAGCCCTCAACCTGCTTTGATGCATCAGATGCAGGCTGCAAATTAACACACAGAAAGATTTAGCTTTTACCTTTTCATACATTTCAGGCTTCCTATTTATTCCAGTCAATCTTTTAAGCATTTATGTGTATTTTAATTTGTTTTAACTTCCTAGACATTTTTTTTCAATTGCTTAAGCAGCACTGATGCATCATCATTCAGAGACTGACTTGTCTAGGGAAGCCTCTGAAAGGAACAATCCCATTTATAAACACATATAAGAAAAGAGATATAAGGAGAAGTTTTTCCCTTTTATCCTTCATGATAGTATTTGTGCAAACTCTTGAACACACTAATATTGTAAAACAGTATTGTGTATGTCTCCATTATAAACCTTTTTTTTTGGCCTCCCAACAACCTATCCAGGATGCATAAACAACGACAGGGATGAGGGATGTGGATAAGGAATGTAATAAATTAGGAAAAAAAACCCAAACCAAAAAATAGATCAGTTCTTTGTAAAGACAAATAAAATATAAACCCCAGAATCTCTTTAAAGATTGTTTAGAAAGCATCTAACTATTTTTTCTATGGCGTATTATCGGTATTTCAAATCTATTTCACAGAAATACAAAACTTGTTTAGGTAATCAATATATTTACATTATATAAAAATTACAATAAATTATTTACTGCATTCAAACAAAGCAAGATAATTAGTTTATAGAGAAAAAAAAAAAGAGAAAAACTCTCCTATTTTATCCCAGAGGAACCAATTAGTTTCAGGCCCTGCAAGCACTGTTAAAAAACAGCACCTGTATCCAATGTGATGGCTAATAAGCAAATATATTTATGGTAAGAGGTAAGCAAGAAACATGTATCTCCCCAGGGTTCCTCCTGTCACTGTGCTATGTTTTGGGCTTTCTGCAGCTTACACAGAGCTGACATTAATGGTTTTCTGCAATTCAGCAAGCAAAAGCCAAACTACATTTCTATTTCAGAAACAGAAGTAGTTAACTCGTGACAGAGATATAAAATAATGATCAAATCCTCTGAACCTTTTTCCATGCTGAAAGGAGACAGCTGCTAAGCTTGTGGACCAGTTCAAAAGCTACTCATTATTTACATTTATTTCCATAAACTAAATATCAAATTTGTAATATGCAAATAAGTACTGCCAGTATATAAAAGAACTCTCCAGAGAGACTATTTTCCTACCATGAGACATGTCCACTATAATTCTAATGTAAACAGGTGCTTTGCCTCAAAACAAAGATAATCACAATTTGCTTTGATTTCTGCCAAAAAACCAGACAAAACCCAAGTGGTGCTTCAGCACATCAAGTAGCACATTCAGCTGTTCATCACAGTGTTCAAATTAAGGACCAAAAGTATCTTTACAGATGAGATTTAACCCAAGGGACCCAGGCATGCTGCTGATGGCTAATTCATAAAATCAAATTATCACCATTATCTAAATCACCAGCATCCTGAGGATGAAACTGCTTATTTCAAAATGCAAACATTTCTCTGGCTTCCTAAAATTTTTAAAAGTTACTTGGAAAAAAAGTATAAATCAAAGGCTGTAAGATTTAAACTGAACTTCCTGTTTCCTCGTCATCTTGTTCATGTTGTTCTCATACTTCGACAGCCACCTACCAGCTAAGTCACAAGGCTGATTCCTATAAGCAGCAGCAACCAGCACTTACCCTGATGTGAGGAATCACAGGCTGTGTGTATTTGCATACTGTTCCAGACAGATTTATTTTATATACAAGTTCCATAATTTTCTCAAAGTCTAGTCAGCAACCTCTCATAAGTACTGCAGCAGCACCGCTTGTGTGGCAGGACCCCTACTTTCTCATAAAAATTAAAACAAAAACTCATGAAAGCAAGTACTGGAGTAATCCAAATTGATGTGCAATAAAATAGCTGCATTTCTGTTTACTGCAGTGGCTTGCTGTGTCCAAGGCAACCAAGGAACAGTATTTTCCATGGTGTGGCACAGATTTTTGGAGCTAAAAATTGTAATGACACTATGTGGTGGGAATGCACACTTGCAGAGATTGCAGGGATTTGGTAACAAGGAAAGAGCACAGGGCAATGAAGATGCTGCTATGCTGCTGCTTCACCAGTGGCACCAGCTCCCAGCTGCAGAACACTGATAACAGGTTAAAGTGAAACTCCTCTGTGTGCCTGTGTGCTGCATCACTTAAGGAACACTATAAAAAGGTAAGCACTAGAAACAGCACATGGCACATAATCAAAACCTGTACTTCTTACAATAAATTCAGTGTTGGGAGGGAAAAAAAGGCCCACTGATAGGGCTGCAGAAGTACAAACTGGTTAGGAAGATAAGCAAAGCCATTATCAGAAAATGAAGCTATTCACACATTGTGAGGTAATTCAGTGTTAGAGAATTCATCCAGAAGTGGAGCATGTACTTCACATGAACACCATCTGTACGGCCCTGGAGTCACCTAACAGAGCAACTTTACTCTTTTAATAAAAATCACTAATGAAACAACAACTGTTTATCAGAATAATATGACCAACCATTGCATTTGTTGTATCCTGATAAGTATTATCCCAGCTTAATGTACTACAAGGAAAAAAATTCCTGCTGTAAATCACAAAGTACCTTTGTCTCCTTTACACAACACAAGTGGGAGATCTCAAACCAGGGAAAGCAACTTCAGAATCACAGGAACAAGATTTCTCTTCAGGCATGAAACCTGAAATTATATGCCTAGTGGTGGTACTCCAAAGGGCATTCTGCTCCAAAGCTCTGCCAGCACACACATCCCAGCACAGGCTGAAATGGCTAAGAGGATTGAAATGGCTTCTATCCCTCAGCCAGGGATAATCAGGCAACCAGGAATGAGAACCAGCGCTCACAAATCCCACCAAGACCTGCACCATCTGAAATGACCCCAACGTGAGAGATACTGCTTTGGACTTCTAGCTATCTCCTGCCCACTGAAAGATGAGATGCAATCCTCCCAGCAGGGCAACTCAATGTTGTCAAGAAGAAAGCCCCAAAACTACTGGACCTGAGCAGGCAATAACCTCCTCTGTGTGAGCATGTTCCACCTGCGAGTTCCTGCTGCACAAGTGTCCAACTCAAGGTCTCTGTGCTTAAAAACTACAGAATGTTCCCAGAGCGTCACTGACCTCTTTCTAATTCCTTGCATTCAGTGAAAGGAATATGGAAAAGTCAGACAAATTTCAGAAGATATGATATTGATAAAAATAAATGAGAAGTGAACAGTTCATAAAGAGGTTATTAAGAGGATGAAGAATTCAGCAAAGCATATGACTTGTTTAGCTGGCATGTCAAAAAGTTTAAGATTTCTCCTCAGTCTCACAATACGCTTCATTGATCAGCTCAAGGAAGATGAAAATGAAAGATATGCCAGTCATAGCAATTGGCCCTTCTAAAGTGAAGGAAGCACTGTCTACTGGACAGGTCTTGCCACAAAAAGTAAAACGTAACTACATTTCCTTCTTACCTTTGCTTTCCTCAGCAGAAAGTTTTTCTTCAGAATCCTCTAAAGGACTCTGTGAAGATTTTTCAGCAGAAAGAATAGATTTGGACACATTGCTCTGCTCAGGTTCAAGTTTGGACCTAGAAGAACAAGAGCCTATGATTTAACAGATACCACACAGATGTATTTCTGTAAAATGAGAATGGATTATTACATTCAATACTTTAACTCCTGCAAACTTCACATTAAAGATTTTCCAGCCAAGATACAAAATGTACTTAGCAACTGTCACTGAAATATTGTTACAAAGGCAAAGAAAGTGTGAATAGTATTCCTGGACAAAATGCATCACATGCTCAGAGTTGAGAACATTGAAGGCTACAGCCTAAAAATACTGACACTTTATTAAACTTACTTTCAAAAATCCAATGTATTAAAAAAAAAAAAGCCAACTTTTATGTCATACTGAAAAATTCGTAGCAGCAACGGTCAAGCTCCACTTATTTTTTTCAAATAATAATGATAATTTTACTTCATATTTTCAATTATCATAAAGGAAATGCAATAGAATTAGCGTTCTTATACTGCTTCTGAGTCCCTATTAGGTAATTTTAATACAAAGGCAATACAAAACACGAGAAGCTTATTCGGTTATTATACTTTAAGTTACTTGTTTCAGTGTGCCATCAAAAATGTTGAAAATTAGTGATAGTATATTTTTTCCAGTAGATTTCTGTGGTTTATTGTTGTCTACAATGAATTCTGTATTTGCTACATAGGAAGCTGTTAAATATTTAGTAATGCAGTTGGAAAAGGTGAAGAACCAAAAAACCAAAAACCAATGTGTGGAATTGTGTGCCAGGTGATTCCACCCTACCCTTTATCACTTCCTACCCTCTCAAAGATAACCAACAGTTAATCTCCTTATGATTTGGAATTCTCCCCTGTGCCTAACAGAAGGTGTTGCTTTTTGTGTTCCTTCTTTGCATTGTGTCTAAATTCTAACCCATCATTTAAAAATTCTGTGAAAACCAAAATATAATGCAATTGTCATCACTGAGTGATCGCTGTTTAACAAGAAAAAACAGTAGCAGGGAATTTTTTTAGTTATAAAACCTCTGCAAGTACTGGGCTTTTGGTAATTTTACAGAGAAGAATTCTACTCTCATCTCCTCTCAAATTTGCCTAATAATAAAAAAAACACCCTTATCTACATATCTGTGCAGTTCAAATAATACTTTTAATACTAATAAAACACCATTTCCCAGGTAACAAAAATATCAGATTGATTTGAATAATTGCATACATAATTTACAAAATCTTCTAATGGAAAAAGAAGTTTAAAATTGAAATTAAATATAATCTTCAATACCAATAAACATTAAAATTGAAAATCACAACTAAGTACCTTTACAGAAAAAAATGCTTGTGTTTCTATTTCTCAGCTTTTGTTTCTGTGAAACTAGTCCTAACCAGCAGAACCTTTTAATCAAAAAATGTGAGTGAGCACATAAAGGCAACCTCTGTAAGAAAATTGTAACACTCAGGCAATTTGTTGAAGAGCTTAGGACAGTTATCAATATAAAAGGAAACATGATGAAATATATTTCTATGGCAAACTTTTCAGTATTGTCTGATAGCTTGTATTTTAAATTGACTAAACTGAAGAAAAGCAGAGCTGCACTAGGATTAATTTATTTCTAAAGAAACATATTCCTTTATTGTTTGTTGTCCTTACTGTGCACAGTATAGGAATACAGGAAACTTTCAATTTAAAATGAACAAAGTGTCTGGGATGCACTGTTTAAAGGATGCCTACTTCTTTTAAGAGAGGGTAAACGTTGTTATCACATAAAGCATCTACTGAAATCCTCAGGGAAATTCCCAATCAATTTTTCTTTAAGTCATAATAAAGATTGGGTTATGTCCTGTTATTTATTTGAATTGAATTTTAATTTAAATGACAATTTAGCCATTATATCACATCTGCAGTGCCTACAGACTCCACCTGGTCAACATCTGTTTTCTAGTTCTTGCATCCATAAAGAGAGGCAGAGAGGGACACTCCAATAAAAAGAATCTATCTTCTGGGGTAATTCTTAATGCCTTATTGCTCTTTCCTTAACTGGTACTATAACTTCTGAAATAACGCATCAAATTGAGTTTTTTTCTCTGTTTATTCACCTGAGAAATCCTGAACCTGGGATTTCACATGGAAACAGTAATGTAAGAGTACTAACTAACAGAAGAGCTGGTATTCATTAGCTACTGCCACAGCTGCAGGAACAATGCTATCTTTCTTTAAAGCTCTTTCACATGAAGAATACTGATAAGATTCTGGATTTTTACACATTAAAAATATCACACAGTTTTTCCTGTATTTTTTTTTTCTGAAAACTTATGAGAGCTACAAAAACACCAATGCCTTACTTTTCTCTCATTACTTCTTACCAAATTTCAGAAGTGGTTTGGGGTACTTTGTTTTTTTGGTTTTGGTTTGATCCTCCACATGTACTACTGTTTATGTCTCATGAGGATATATTTGAGTGAATCTAATTGTGCTTAATCAGCCTGAATCATTCTGAATAAAATATACTTATGAACTTCTGAAAAAATCTCTCTGGGTTCATTGTAACTGCAGTTCATCAACCCAAACACCAAACTGATAAACCAGCATCAAGTCTTGGAAAAACACTCAGGAATTTATTTATGTGCATATTCTAGAACTATATTTTTTTACATTAAAATATAGATAATGGACCTTGAAGTTACTGTTCAAATAATGCAGAGTGAGAAAACAAGGAAAGTCTCTCAGGTATTAAATAAATTGCAAACCTGCTCACTGTCCCTGTCATTCTCACAATTGGGAGTATGCAGAAAAAGGAAGTGAAGAAGTATGGGGCTTAAAACCTGATGGAAAAAAACATCCCACCAGACAAAAAGGCAGCAAGTACATCACTTTTAATGTCTCCTGCACATTTTCAGCTCTACATTGGCAGCCTTTGTAAGTGCCACTATAGGAAGTGGAAGCTCTTGTTTCTGTTCAGAAGTTACATTCTAGTTTTTATTTTCATCATGTTTATGCTTGCCATGAATGCCTGCCATCTCAAGTAGTATTTATTAACAACACAGTCACGTGTTTAGCAGAAAGACAGGACCTTAAAAAATAAAGAAGAAGAAATATTTTGGTGAATTTGTAGAAGTCAAATAGGTTTACTAACCCACATTTTACTGATTTGGTGCTTTTTATCCTTTACCTAAATGAGAACTGCAACAGTATAATGGCACTGCCACTTTCAGACTTCACATGTCTGAAGTGTAAAGAGCCTTGGAATGCACCTGTTGATTGCAGAAGTTGCTCCAAGTTGCAACCACAAACTCCCATTAAAACAATCTCCTTATAATCTAAAACAATAGTTTTATTGAACGTGCCACAAGTGAAAGGCACAGTTAAACTATTTTTGATGCTACTCACAGTCTCTTCTTATCTATCACTCGCTTAACTCGGATGGCTCTTTGCTCAGAATACAGCTTGCACACTCCTGTTTAAGACAGCAGTAAACAAAATTTCAGGTTAGAAGAGCAAGATTCTTTTCTTGGAAAATGCAATCATCCATTTGTAACTATTCAGTAAATACTAAGTACTTTTTAAGTAATCTTCAATGAAGTCCAAGACAGCTGTTCTGTGCTCCTTCACCTGAGCAGACTGGACACCCTTGTGTGCTGAAATAGAAAAGAAAAATATAAAACAATCTTTTAACTTTTTACTGAATTCCACAACAGTTGATATGCAAATTATATTCAAAAGCCTAGTTACATTTTATATATGTTATATATTAGTATTTCTTTTAAATACAGCTACATTTAAATATAGATTCTCTAAAACGGCAAGTCATTACAATGAACCAAAAACTGAAAATAACTAGTCTCTATAATATTTTTACATATGCCACAGAGTTCTATTATGTCAATTAAACACTAAACAGGATTAGGTGGCATCTAGCTAAGAACAGCAAAACACATCTAGAGACGCTTAAATTATTGAATTTGTTCAAATTCTTCGGTGTACAGACTATGTGGAAATTTTTGGGATTTATTGTCTCAAACATCCTTTTAATTCACAGATATAGATATTTTTCATTTTTGTACTATACAGTTCCCATGCATGACTGACATTCAGTGATTCTGAATAATGCTAAAACCACGTTTAGACGGCATTTTAAAGGTGATGGAAATCTTTTGTGTATCAATAAAATACAGAGATGCAGCAAGTCAGCTTGAAAATGGCAACACAGAAATTTTCTCTCTACAGCTTCTACAAGACAGTGTAGTAAAGGTATGATCCCATATTCAAGTTGCCAAAACCACTTTTAATTTACAAGGACTCTGTTAAAGTTATTTAATGATCTCCGATTTGGAAGTATTATGCCTGTAATACCTTACAGGTACACAAGCTAGTAAAAGACAACCATCACATTTAGACAGCTTTGGTTTAAGCCTCTGTGCCACAGTGCTGAATTACTACTCAAGTAGCAAATATTTTAAGACTTTTTTTTACACTTGTTAACTGGTGTATTCGAATACATAAACAAAATTCTATGCTCTTTTCACTATTATTAAAGAAAAATGGAATTACAGTACTAATCAGCCAATGGGATTACACCAATGCAAACAAAAAAGCAACGAGAGTTCCCCAATCTTTTCCCTAAAGCATTTTTCACCATTATTCAACAATATTCAGCATTGCCTTAGCCTTTATCAAGAACTAAAAAGAAAAATCATGTAAGAGCTGTTTACCTTCTGTTCTGAGCTGATGAATGGCATCAGCACATGTCCTCATAAACACCTGGGCATCTTGATCTATCTGGTCACGCTCTGTGTCCGTCATCCTCACATATTCAGACATAATATGGCTGAAAAACAACACAAACCTGTCACTTAAAAAATCCCCAACATAAAATCCATGAGCACACCTTAGAAATTCTTCCGACTCAACATCTTTGCAAGAGTTTTTCTGCAACACTGATTTTCACAGGAAAAGTAATAAAAAGTACAGTAACTACCACTGATAAAAATGCCACTCCTATAAAGTTGGGAGTTTTTTCTTAGAACACTTTCACTAGTAAAGTATGTAGAAAAAGCAGTATCTCCTATCATCTTGTACATAAGCAAACACAGAGCAGATAAGGTGAAAATACAACTACAAAATATATCATTGCCCTCAGTACTTATTCCAATAAAGTGTCCTAAAAACACAAAACCAATTAAGATAAAGGAATAGCTCAAATACTGAAAGAAGTATGGAAAAAAGGAACTTATTTTACTTAAATATGTTTTCGTTATCCTAAATACAATGCTTCAATGCTTTTAAAGTAGCTGTACTATGAAACTGTGAATTCAAACTACAGGAAGAATACTGGAAAATAATGCACAATTTTAGTATCAAATAGCAATATTATTTAGTATTGATTGCAATATTATTTATTAAAACCCGCTCCCAATGTTTATTTCTATTTTAGATTATACATTATGCATTTAGTATTTTCTAACACTAATATATTTTTTGTGGTCAATTAATACAAATGGAGGCCTGTCCTCAAAGTATGAACTCATTGTAGGTAACCAGCAGAGAAGTACACTGTGTTAAGGTATTTAACAGTGTTTATACAGCCATAGGTGACAGGATGATAAAATTCTCCTACAGCAAAAAAAAGTTTATCTTGGGTTTCCTGATGATACAGTGATCACAGCCTATTATATCTGCTTTTTAAAAAAGGAAAGGAAACCTTAACCCATAACTGCATTTGAAATTATTACTTTTATATGTGAAAATTTCCTCATGTGTAATGCAACTACATTAATGCAGTAATACAAGTAGGAAGAGAGGATCTTCAATATTTAGCCTGATATCCCTAGAGATCTCTTACAAACTTCACTGCAGTAATGCCAAAGCTCCCGTGTCTGCTGCAATCCCAGCTGCAGGAATGCCCACAACCAGTGCACACAACCCCATCCCATCAATTCACCCTACACACACCCAGCAGCTCCTTCCTGCATCATCAAGGTACTGCAAGCAGGGTCCAGATCTCCTCCACAAAGCTTTAAGTACACTCTAAAGGCTTCAAGTATTACACCAACATCTCTTCATTCCCATCCCATCTTACAGGTTTTACATAAAAAACAGCACATGGTTCATCTGACCCGAAAATTAGTTTCTGATTAGTGAGCATCTAGTACAGAAGCACAGATTAGCAAGCAAACAGTAAGACAAACTAATTAGAAGTAATATTCTGTATTTTACATGTTTTTTCCAAAACTGCCATGTATTTGACATCTAAATATCAGGGCTTTTTTTTCCTCCTCTGGTTAAAACTATTCCAAATGTCATAAAATTATTCTTTTTTCCTTAGAGAAAGCCAGCCATATGTTGTGTTTCCGTTTATCTTTTAGTGGCTGCATTGCTCTCCTTTGTTCAGGACAGACAGGTTTCATAAATTTGTGGCAAAATCTCTATCACAGGAATAATCAGTGTTTTTATAAATTGTAACTCTGAATCATACTTTCTGAGAAAGCATCCTGAATGATGAAAGATTTGACATTGCCTGATTTTAGAAATAGCTGATAAGAGAGGATTTCCCAACCTGGCTAAGATGACACATTGGCAGTTACAAATGCAATGTAAGATAACTCACACTGTTAAATATATTGGGGCAGACCTCTCCCCTAGTCCCTCTGCACAGCTTGTACAGATATTTTTGTTGCTAGTCTGCTGGATAAGCAAGTTCTAAGCATGTGTAAAGCCGGGAAATTCATTCCTACTTCCATCTCCACACAGGCCAAGACAGAAGGAGACCTTTAGGACCATCTGGTATGACATAATTCATAATCTCAGCCTAGAGAGTTACTTGAGCATTTTGAGGCACACAGAATGGTGGGATATAAGGATGGAGTAACATACATAGAGCTGCATGATGGCTCCTCAAAGCTGCACTCTTCTATTTCAGATTACAATAATAAATTCTGGCTGGTCTGCTACTGAACAGGATATAAAGTTCTTGTGTTTATGTCTAGCTTCTTGTACTCTTCCCAGCTTTGTAGTACTTGCAGAGCTCAACACTTTCCATGCACTTTTTAACATAAAAGGGTAAAATAAAGATTACAAAATGCAAACCAGAATTTTCTTTTGAATCAGACTTACAAATAAATACGAAAAAACTTGCCTAAGGCACATTTCATTTTTTACTAACAGTTTAACTAGTGGTAGTGTAGTGATACACTGAGGATAATTGCAACAGCTTTTTAACATTGGGAACCAACTTGTTAAGTTACTTTGTCTAGTTGCTTATAGAAAAACAGGGTAGATCAAATTCTTAAATAGGAGTTTCACAGCTTCAAAGCTAGTAAAATGCAGCTTAATGCAGTAAACAAGAAACAGAATACTTTTCCTTTTATAACTGCTTACAGCTTACACAGTGTCTGGTACCAGTGCTTTTGAACATGAGCTGGCCAAGCCACTCAGAGGGAAGGATACCTGAAACCCAACCTCCTTGGGAAGGCAGGAATGGAGTCATACAATCACATCCCATTATGTCAGAACACATATGGCATCCACTAGTGCTAACAGGGTACTGAAGTCCCCACTGCACTCACTCCCCAGTAAATCTGCACATGGAGATTATACTGAAAATCCATTTAATCACCATCCTCTACCGGAAGAGGAACCGCTCATTAAAATAAAACAGGCCAAAGAAAGCCAAAACCACATAAAAACATCAAACAAAAACCAACACAACAGGAAAAAACATCCAGCTGTGTCTTGTATGTTAGAGATACAAATGCATGCTCAGAAGTGCAGTGGCAGTACCACAGCAGTGGACTGTTCCATCATTAAATCAAGAAGGGCCAAGCAAATCAGGTTTTTCAGAAGCAACCAGAATAATTAGCCAAGATATTCACAGATAAAGAATGGTGAAAGGAAGAGAAGAAATTCCTCTGGATTTTCATCCTCGCCAGTATGAGAAAATTTCATAAGAAATTTGGGCTAGAAGGCAACTTGGTTTATTTGGGATTTTTACCAATGGGTGAAGAGTACAGTGAAGACAGTGACCATTGAGTAGGCAGATTTAATCACTCTAGAAAAATGAGTAGGTCAAATTGCAGAGAAAATGCAGATCTATAAAGGAACAGAAAAGAATTCAGATGAACTAGTAGTTTTCATATAGAAATTACATTATGATGATGTGCAATTCTGCCTTCGATGAAAAGGAAGAGTAGGCAATACAGTGAGAGATCAAGTGAGCTTTGCTGAGCTCAAACAAAGATCACAATACAAAGTGCAAATTAGTTCTGAGTTCTATTGGCAAGTCTAAAGGAACACAGCATACAGGGACACAGAAAAGGATCAAGTGCAGGATGAGACAACTGGGAAGGGATGCCAGTGATAACAAGAGATTGCTCTGCAAACATTACTATAAGAAACACTTAAGAATATGGTCTCTGTTTGTTACTCAACAGAGAAGTAAAATCATATACAGAGTATGAATTAAATCTAGATGTTTATTGCTTTGTTTGGGGTGTTTTTTGCACTAATTTTCATCATTAATGTCACTTGAAAGCTTCAGTTACTATTCCTTTTAGCTTACTGCTGTTTACTGCTTCTAAATCATCTGGGCTAAATTTAATATCTCTGTCATTTTAAAAAGATCGTGATTCTTTGCTGATATTATGATCAGCAATAGCCAGTGTCAGATAATGTATTAGTCAACAGGCAGCTGAGTGAGCAGTGTATGAGGGAGAGCTGCATGAACCAGGTCATAGCACACACGTGTACCTGAAGGTGCAGTGGCTCCTGGGACAACGCTGAAGGCAAACTTGGTGAGTGCATATCCCTCCTATGTGTGTGACAAAGCTGCGCTCTTGGACGGAACTAACCAACTTCCAAAAAAGCCCAGGGCGTATGCACACTCACACAGTGTGCAGAGACAGCAGAGCAAGCCCTGGAATGAAATGGGAAATGCATCAAATGACAACGTGTATCCTCACTGCTAAGAACTAGGAGAGAATAAGCAAACGACAGATTGATAAAAAGATGAAGGTTAGCAACTGTCTTTGAAAATAGGGTTAAAGGGACAAAAAAAAGGCACAGAAGACTTGCAGACCACTCAGTCTTGAAAAATATAGGAATAAATAAGTCCTATTTACGCACTTAGGAAAGAACAGAAAGATCACCAGTACCCAAGATGTATCAGTAGTACATCACAGGCAATGTAATTTACTGCTGGGATGCAGTAACAGGTCTAATGGATGGATGAAAAGCAATCACTGCTATATTTTGGTATGGCTCTTGTTGTCATCTCACATAACATTCTCACAAGCTCCCAGCGAATAAATGAGTTTAAAGAAATAAGCACCAAAAGAACGTGAAACTGCAAAGTTGAACTCAGGGGTAGTTATACACCAAAACAGAAGGAAACACTGAGTTATGTTTCACAGGATTTTGTCCTGAATCTGATGCTGTTTAATACTTTCATTAGCAACTCGGCATAATGAATTATATACTTACTAAACATTCAGAGGCATAAAGTTAAGCAAACTAAAACCGTATCAAGAGAACAAGACTTCAATTCAATACAATATTGCTTGGAGAAGTAACACAAAGAATTGGAATAAGTTATGGTCAGCAGCTCTTCGCTGCACCAAGAACTATTATCTGAACCCACAGAGAATGGGGAACAACTGATTAGGGAACACTTCTCCAGAAAGTCATCTGGGATCACACTGGATCATAAACCAAACACAATAACGACATGTTGTTGCACAGAAAGTCATCATTACAATGGGATACATTATTCTAGTAACATGGATAGGGAAACAGGAAAAAGCAGAATGAGAATACGAAATCTTCACAGAACGAAGTACTTAAAAGCAAGCAAAACACCAGACATTCTCTTTTTGAATGTTTCAGCCATGGTCCTTCCAGCCTAACATTTCTATGATCCTATTTTGTCGGCAAGGCACAAGGAAACAAAGCTGATGTTGTATTAGCTTTTGGAATTAGTAATTCCACTGGTACATAAAATATCTTCTGCTTATTAACCCAATAAAGGTAACAAATCAAGAAGAAAAATTTGATTTTCCTCCAACAGTGTATTACAAAAGAGATAGAAGCAATAAGCAGAACTAAATCAGTTGTAAAATAGTAGAGATTTGCCCAGCTTACCACCTGCAGATACTGCCTTGTAAATCCATAAAGAAATGCTCCCCATGTGTTAAGTGCACATATGAGTATGTATAACCTCAGCTGCAAACACAGCAGTCACATTCTTCTCTTTGAGCATCTAGTATATTTTAAATTGCTTGATTTCTTACTTAACTAAGTTTTATGCACTTTCATTTACTGTCTTTTTCCATCCAAATGCTGACATAAATCCAAGCTAAAAGATCATCAATTCAAATGACAAAACAGTCCACAACAACTTTTACATAGTTTTTTTTTTAATTCTGTGTGGAAGCCTCAGCTACTAGAATAGGCAATACAGACATACCTGAATTAGCATTTTCAGTTTTGTAAAATACTGCTGAGATATTCCAGAGTGCTGTGAAAAATTACTATTTCTGAAATGTGATACATGAATTTAGTGTAATTGAGAATAAAGTAAAAATACGATAAATAATTTAAAAATAATTCCCTGAGAACAGAAAAACATACTCCTCCAGGAAGAAAGTCTATACAGATCATCTACATGTTTTACTACCTCAATATAACAAAGCAGGCCTTGCTTCTTGTAAAAATGTGAGTAAGTCAAGAAAAGAATGCAGCCTGGCATTGTACATGAGTCAGTAAAATACTATTTTTAGAGTCCTTTAATGGCTACTTCTTTTATCATTAAATACAAGGAAACACTCTTCACAAAACACTGTGTAAGCATTCAATGATTTTCTATTAAGTGGCAAATGACCTAACTGATCTATTGCCTTAAGACAGAGACAGATAAATTTTAGGACAGAAGGCATAATTACTGGGCACTACCATTATTTTTCAAGACAGAAAGATAATTTGTTAGCAATTTTTTCAAGGTATATTATTTGCAATTAACAATAAATGTTCAAACACTTAACTGCACAGAAGGACCACAGAAGCATGTAATGAAAGTGCATCAAAAGCCACCCAAGCAGCCTTTCTGGTGCAAAAAGTGCAAAAAATTTCTATTCCAAAGTCATCTACACTACACTGATCAACTACATAAGTATCTCTGCAGTTGCAAAACACAATTAATTAGATGTCTAATAATATCAGATGGAAAGCTCTTCTCTCAAGTATTTTTAAGTATGAGGTGTTCCATGTAAAAAATCTAGAATTCTCACAATTCCTTTCCAATTAAACATTCTCATTAAAGCAGTAGGAATGATGACTGGTCTTTAAACTGCCTAAACCTTGAAAAATCCTTCAGAGAAACTGAAGGCTGTCAAGGAATCCCAAGAGGATCATTTCAAATTTCGAGGTGTTAGGGCACTACAGCTAGCTCCCTGAAGTATATTTAACACAAACATATGAATTGTCTTCATGGCTCAGTGATCAAAAACATGGAGGAGCTGATGATGTAAAGGAAAGGCACAAGTTGTTCACAGATGGGACTTTAGACAAGTTACCAAGGACTGAAGACAGGATCTCTCCTAGTACAGTGTAAAAAGCAGTGTAGGAAAGCATTAAAGCAAATGGACTGAGAGGAAGAATACAGAATGCATAGCAGTCAAGATACTAAAAATGGGACCTCATCTGAAATCCTCATCTGAAAGGAGTTATTGCTTAATAACAAGAAATTAAAAAGTACCTACATTTCGTAAACAACTTCAGGCCTCAGGAGTCCCTGTCTTTTCCTTTCCAGGAAGAGTGATCAACTTGAGTGCACTGGTTTTGCTTGGGATGGAATGAGTTTTCTTCCCAGCAGCAAGTACAGGGTTTGTGTTTTGAATTTGTGTTAGAAACAGTGCTGATAACTCAGGGATGTTTTTGTTATTGCTGGGCAGTGCTTGCACAGAGCCAAGGCCTTTCCTGCTCTGCATCCCACCCCACCAGTGAGGAGGCTGCGGGTGCACGAGGAGCTGGGAGGGGACACAGCCAGGACAGCTGAGCCCACCTGACCACAGGGATATTCCAGATCATTTGGCTGCATGCTCAGCACATACAGCTGGAGAAAGAAAAGAGGAGTGGGGAGGGGGAGAATGACACATTTGGAGCCCAAGTCACTGTCACGTGTGATGGAGCCCTGCTTTCCTGGGGATGCCTGAACAGCTGCCTGCCCATGGTGAATAAATTACTTGCTTTGCTTGGGCATGTGGTTTTTTCTTTCCCTATTAAATTCCCGTTATCTCAACCTGTGAGTTTTCTCACTTTTACTCTTCTGATTCTCTCCCCCATCCCACTATGGAGGCAGTGAGCAAGTGGCTCTGTAGGGCTGAGCTGCCAGCTGGAGTTAAAACCATGACAAAAAATTCCTTATCACAGAAAGCAAAAACACTACATGTAAGAGAAAGGAAATAAATCCTAATAAACAACAGAGGATAAAGGTGCCGAGGCCTGTAAACCAGCAAGCTGAGATCCCTACATCAAGAATTTCATGTGTTTTGCCACTTAGATATTTTGTAGCTAATAGCCAAATAAAGAAGAAAGAAGGTGAATAAGCAATTACTAAGTCAGTTTAGGTATTTCAGTTAAGTAGTTAAAGTTTGATAAAATAGGTCAGGGGCTTGGTTTCAAACAACCACTCTTTCAACTGACTTTCTCACTGCTAAAAATTTTCCTCTAAAAATGAATTAAAGACATACCCTCTTTAGCAGAATATTTCATGTATGCCAAAAATAAAAACGCCATTATTAAAGAATTCAGAGTCTTCAAAAGTAAGGTCAAAGAAGCAATCAAGAACCTGGTTGTAACACATTATGAAGAAGATTTAAAAGGCATAATAATACCTCAAAAGCTCAATTTCACCAACACATCGTGCTATAGTTGGGAAAACAAACAGCAGGACTGACAAACTACAAAGCAGTATTTTTGCTCATGAAACTTGACATCTACATAAATTTCAGCACAGCTTTTCAGTATTAAATTGTTCAAAACCAGTCCTCATTACTTAAGGATTGAAGAGTAGTTAAAACTGCTGTCTTGAGTGAGTGAGGAATTTGCTAAGACTGCAAGACTATGATGCTCCTTGCATCCATGAAGTCGAACAGCACAAGTAACCATTTGACATTTTTATGTCAAATTAAACATAAACAATTTAAATTTGACCATTAAGAACAGAATCAACTGCAATCACAAATGAGATCTCCAGCATTATTTTATGGTTTAATAAAGGAAATGACATTTCTCTCCTCTCCTTAATGAAGGCTTGGGTGGGGGAGAGGAAGCTGAAAAGCACTGAGAATTACCATAATAACTTGTTGCAACTTGTTTACAAAAAGAACATTAAAAACTTCTGAAAATCAAAATAACCTGGACACATTTTTACTCTAATCTCTTTCATTTTATGCACACTACTGTTAATAAAATACAAACACTACCCAAAATTTAATCACTACTGACTGCTCTTACTGGAATTATTTGCAGTTTCTCTGCATGCACACACAGTTTTCACACAGTACACCCAGTTCTGTCAGTAATAAATTGCTGGCTCCACCTAGTGTTGTTCATGCACTATTCCAACAGGCACTGAAAAGCAGAGAAGCAGTCACAACACAGAGCTGTGCACTGCTTCTGCTTCCTTGGACAAGCACCCCTCATGCACCTCACACACAGCACTGTGCACACCCCCAGCAGCATCCTCACCAGCACTGACTGAACAGCTCCCACCGCCTCTCATGGATCAAAGAAGCCACCTTCTGGTTTGGTTTTGTTTTCAAAGTAACAAAATACAGCTTTTAAACTCTTGTGGAGACAAAAAAAGGGTGCCAGAAGTCTTCTGATAATGCACTCAGAACACACTTGTGTAGTAGTATTGTTGTTACTGTGACAGACCCTTTCAGGATTAGAGTTGTTTCTCAAAAACTCTTCCTCCAATACGGACTGAGCCTAAGGAATAGCAGATGGCTCATCTATTCTTACTGTCTTTTCTTGGGGAAAGGATATCTGCCTGGATAGCAATTCTATTGGGTATCTAGGAAGCTTTTAACCCAAAATTATTTTAGGCTGCATTTTATCTACCTTGATTGAATCAGCTTCAGTCAGAGTGGTGTCAGAACTGGAATGCAGACAGGACTGATTCACCTGGTTTGCATGTAACAAAGTTTCCCTACAAAGCAAATTTTACATTTCTCACATGCTACAATGATTTCTACTCAGTTCACCAAAATAAAAGCTTCACTAACATTTAGATCTTATGATAACTTGATTTAGTATCTGCAGACCAGAAGATACTATTTTTTTCTTACAAACATCAAATTGTAAATTTGTATTGTAATCTTCTAAAAATCCTACTACTAAAGTTACCAACAAGTAAACAGATACAGATGTTTTGAATGCTTCCTAGTGGCTGAAGAGAATCAAAACTTTCTTCCCACAATAGTAACTACCAAAGCTGAAGCCTACTGTCTTTGTCATAGAAAAACAAATCTTGTGCTGCTGTCCCCTGACACCTTCTCCCCACTGGTACCCTTATCTGGAATTCACATTCCAGAGCCTGAAGAGTTTGCATCATTTTCCTCCAGGACCTGCTGATGCTACTGATTTTAAACTTTGGCATGACAGGTAGGGTTAGTATGACAGGGTGAAAGGGAAAACCTGGATTACTCTGCTGTCCCAGGAACTTCTTCAGAAACTTACTCTGCAGGTCCTTAAAATGTGTGGGACTTCAACTTCCCAGCTGCTTTCTTTCAGAACTCACTCCTAAGAGCCAGAAATCATCTTCAAATTCTGAGTCTCATTTTATTCAGGTGTCCTGTTTTCTTGGGACAGCCCTATTCTTCCATCTTATAGTGGTTTACAGTAAGCCAATTAATAACAATCTCTGTTTTCATTTTAGTCATTGTGCCTATAGATTTTAAAGCTGTTCACTTTATAAGCATTAAGACAAATAAACAATACATAAACCCATTTAAACACAGTGCACACTTACCTGTAAGCATTAATATAATCCTTTCTGTGTTGTAGAAGAAAATCTTTCAGCTTTCCAATATGAGAAATCTAAATGAATAGAAAATCATAATTAAATTTCAGATAACTGATAATTTTGTTTGAAGTGCAGTATTCAACACTTCAAACATGAATTCATAAATTTCTTATTCTATAATTACATAGTATCATAACATTTACTCTTTCATACTCGAATTTTCACATTTACCAAGCAGTCAATACACAAAAATAAACTAAAAAGGGTCTGTTGTATGAAGGTCCAGCTAGGAGAACACTACTGAAAACACATCTTCTTCCCAAACCAGTAAATGTAACTACAGTATTCAACATTAAAATTATTAAAAGTGGTAACACAAAACATTATCTAAATTGTCAATCCAGAATTTAATGACTCCAGTCTGGAAATAAATTCATTGTGGAAGACCACACTAGAATTTTTCAACTCTTTACTGATCAGATATACATAATCAAGTTCAGCTATCAAAACTTGTATGGCAAGGTAGTGACCCTCCTGCTTCTACTTTTGCCATAATACAGTGACCAGTTTGTCCCCAAACTGCAGTAGTATCTCTAGTATCTGACAATCATTAGTAAGCTTTGTCATTAGTAAGCTTTGCCAGATTATACATTCCAATCAAATTTCCATTTCTGAATTTCCACATCAGTCTGAACAACTTATACTGTAAATCACTTTATTTTCTTTTTAAAGAGATCTTTACAAAGATCTTTTGGAAAGCCAAAAAAAAATCTGAAACTACTTTTGCAAACTTCAGTCTGATTTAAAAGATTTGGTGTAGCATAAGATGCTGCTTGTTTTAGAGAATGGAGAAACTACAGAAATGTAGCTTAGTTCACCAGAGAAATGAAAAGACATGATGGGGAGGGGGAAAAGGGAAGAGAATTCTATACATTAGTAGTATATATATTCCAAGACAACTTTTAAAACTGTATTCTCAAATATTAATTCATAATTTTGTGTAAACAAAGCATACAAGGAATTTCATAAAACAAAAGTTGTTTTCATTTACAATAAATGCAGTTTATTCCATGTATCTGGGAAAAAGTATCAGAAACTGTTCAACTCTTCAAATTCCATTTTCATGCAAATGAACTTAGCAATTAAACAAACAAAAAAACCCACAGAGAAAGAATGCAGAATAGTTTGGATAAATAGAAGATTAATTCCCCCAATTATTTTTTTCAAAAGCAGCTCTTTGAAAAACTGTGCAAGGAAAAAAATTTCCTTAATAAGACCACAGTAATTTGTACAACTCAAGATAAGTATTCCCTTGTGCAAATATATAAGTCTCCATTTCCCTATTATTATTATTTGCTCTGTTTCAGTTTTACTATAATTCATCATATTGGATAAGGATTTTACCAGTCCTCATGTTTCAAGTTTTCTGAGTGATTAACACAGGAAATTTCATCTCATTCACAGCAAACTGAGTTCTGTCAGTACCTTTAGGAGTTTCCCAAAGTGTGTTAGCACCATTATAAACAGCAAGGGAAATCTGCAATTGCTACAGGACCAATAAGGCACAAAGAGTAACCTAAATCATTCTACAGATGTTCCTTCTCATCGCCATTTGAATTTATTATTTGTACAGATATTGTATAATCTCTTTCTCAGCTCAGACTTGGTATGTCATCAAATTGGCTGAACAGATAAATCAAGCTTGACTATGAAAGCAAAACATCTATAACAGTTATAGTGTTCCAGTGGAACAATAATACTTAATAGGCAGAAAGCACTACAGATGACAAAACAAATATAAAGTTAGAAAAGTTCCAAAGCATTTACATTAATGCACGAGCACTAAGCTAGAATATAGGTAAGCAAAATTTTGTAAGAAATAAATCTTAATATTACTGCAATAGGTACAATTTAGGAGTGATTAACAAGCAGAAAGAATCAGAATGACAAGCAAGAGCACTGTCTTACAGTAATTAATTCATCTAGTCACAAAGAGCATTCTATTTAGGCTGAAATTGTCATCATGTGTTTGAATTGCACTGACCCCACTTTGCCTCTCCTCCATTTGTAAAGCTATTTTCATGAATTTAGAATGACACCATTATGCCCATACTCACATCAAGCTTAGTTCCCAAGATTTGCATCAGAAGTGAGACTTCTTGTTTTAGTTTCCCTCAAATTCTAACAGCATCTCCTGCAATCCTGCACTGCAGATATTTCTTCCGCCTTTTGTTACCATGTACAAGTGGCATAGCTTGAATTCAATTTGTCATAACCATATGAGCAAAATTAACTTTTTTTATTAAAAAGAAGGTTTCACTAGTATTAAAGGGAGGGAATGTTAATTTTATTTTAAAAAGCAGATTGGTTTTCTGTATGATGCTCGATTTTTTGTAGACACAAAGTATCTCTCATTATACAAACATAAATCTTGAAGGTATCTCCAGGGTCATCAACTTGCAATTATTTTGGTGTTATCAGAGGCCCACCATATACTTTTTACAAAGTTATCAAGCTTCAGCTTAAAGGGAATAAAGCTTCTCCTTATTACAACTGAGCAGCTTTATTAGAATCCTATTGCTCTTATTACTGTCAAATTATTGTTTAATATCCAGGTTTACTGATAACCAACTTCCATACATTTCTTCTTGTTTCAGAATGGTCCTTTCCCTTCAAAGTTCTGCTTCCCTGCATGTGTTTGACTGTCAGTAATTCTTTCCATCCACTCATACATCTATCTATCTCTAACTTTCATAGAACAGACAAATAACCCCAAGCTTTTATTTCCTTCTCATAAAACAGTTCTGAAGTTGCAGAACCCACACAGCTTTCCTCTGCATTTGACCAAGTTTGTATCCATCCATTTCCAAAGCAAGTAACTAAAAAAGCACTCATTGGTGTTGGTTACTTTGTAACTATTTCTGCTGGAAACATCTTTCTTCCTACTATTTTTTTTTCTAGATCCCAGTACGTATCTTGCATTTACCCCACTGGTCCATGGCTTTTTCCTTATTAATTTAGTGTAGAGTCCATGAGTAAACCATTCATCATCTATATTCCAATTGCATGACAGATTCACACTTCTGCTATTTTTCTTTTTATTAAAATAGCTAAAGAATATTTTAACTTTAGGAGGGTTTTAATACCATTAGAAACTCATTGTGAATTTGGCCAAACCTAACTTTATCTCTGTAAAAAAGAGTCTTCCCTTCTGCAACAGTTTTCTTGGCCAGTCTGTCATTCTCACCCTGCCTTCCACTGCCTCTGGGATAAATTTTTGAATCTTCTCTAATTAATCTTTCAAGTCAATCTAGTAGAATTTTAAATCCCACTTGCATTTCAGCACACCCATTTTTCCACTCCATTTACCCATCTATCATAACTGCAACTTCCAATTTGCTCTACATGCCTGTTTTCAAAACCTTTATACCACCACTTGACACAGGTGTCAAAAGGACAGATGAGAGCCAATTTGAAGAAGCACAAACACATCTGAGTATTGGCCTCTTGTCATGGTTCCCATTCCTTGCATCTGGAAATTAACTTTCTTTTTCTCCAACAGTCTGGAGCAGAAAAATAAGCCTTTCCTTCAACCCTGAAATAAAGAAATTATTTCCTTTCCTCCCCCCCACCCACACAGAGGCAGGAGGGCTTAGAGAAAAGCCCTTCGTAGTTGTAGCACTCCTGCACTACCATAACAACTAATCTTACAGGGAAGAGCACTGCTCAATTTCCAGATAACTGACATTTCTAAAGGAATCAGGGGAATAATGCTCACAACATTGTGAGCACCAGTTTTATTGTGAGCACAGCAACAGCATTTTCTTGAGCTTCTGTTCACTACCAATACCACACCCCCAACCATTGAAATTATTATTATTTTTTTTAATTACTCCTCTGGAAAGAATTGGTTTCTTTCATTTCAGCTCCAAAAATACCTGTATCAGCACAAGGGAGGGCAGGAGCTGAAAAGCACCAGTAGGGAACTTCCTACAAGAGGTATCTGCCATGAATGGGTAAGGTATGTTTAATTGCAACATAAAAATTCAGCATGATAACCTCCTAGGCTCAGGTACTGAATCTGAAGATATAACACCTGGGGAGGTGTTATTTAAAAACTCCCAAGTGTAGTTTTGATCATGAAAACCCAATTGATTCTCTACAGTGAAGCAGCAGCACTTTGCTACTATGTGGCAAACAAAAGCATCAACATCATGCAAGTGAAAAACACTATAAATTCATATTAAAGCCTGTAACATAACTTTTAAAAAGTTACTATCCAGTTTCCACATGATCCTCTCTGTAAACTATCTCTTTAATACATACAACTGTGTTTTATTGCCACTACAGATTTTTTAAACAGCTCTTATTAAATCATAAAAGCAATTATTGCATCTACTGCCGGTCCAACACAAAAGGAAGCTGTGAATGGATGCCATCTGCTACCACAGGTGGCATGCACAGCTCTATTTATACTTGTGGTCTGCACTAGAAATGGTAGATGTTCCTCTGTTTAGAGATTTTTCTAATTTCAGAGCAGGCTAAGTTATTTAAAAAGATGAGAAACAGGAAAGCATTGCCTCTAAAGCAGCATCTTGAGACGCAGAGACTTTAGAACGAAGACGCTGACTCCACTTCCCTCAGTCGCCCAGCAATACATACAGCACTGCTTCCCACTCCCAACAAAGAATTGATCACTCATGAAACAGTAGGTTCCAATTTGCATGCATTTAACCCACTGCAAGAAGCAGCAGCATTGTTTACGATTAAAATGATTGGAGTAGGTTCCCGTGACATATTGTAGAGAGAATTCAACCGTGCTGAATAGTCATTTCCATTGAACAAATATAGCGTTTTATCAAATTTACTCTTCCGTCACAACAATGCACAGCCATTTCCTACCGTATAAAATTGACTGTTACACTTCGCGCTGTATTGCCACTCTGAATTTTTTAAAGGGTGTACTTTGTTAAAAGAAACTTTAAAAATTACTTAAAACCAAAACACAAAAGAAAGGCTTTTGTAGAAGTTGTGAGAGACATTGTATTTACTGTTGATTCAGCAGCACTAACAAGCGCTTCTGATTATGGTGCCATAGTAACCCTAAAAATGTGGGGGGGGAACCCCTAAACAAAATTTTACATTTAATTTTCCAATATGTTTGAAAAACACTATCTCCAATGTTTTACCTAAATAGATTCCATCTATAGCTTCATCAAAAGGTGACTATATTCTACAGGCCCCTTTGCAAAAAGTGGAAAATTTAAAATTGTTAAAATAGTAATATCTAGACACCTATTATGTTTTCAGTTCCAAACATAGAGTCAAGCAGAACATACCCATTGCCTATTTCAAGGGAAATTTTCAATTTCAGTAAGACATCAGTTTATAAATGGGAACTGCATGTTTCTGACCAAAGAAAGTATAATCTCAGTACTAGGAGGAGATACAATAATTAGTGTAAGAATATAAACTTGTTTTTCCAATGTTTAAATCATAATAACAAAAAACTACCAAAAAAAAAGGAAAATTTGTATGGTTAGTGCATGTAACAAAGATAAATATTTTCAGAAGTCTGAAGTAAAACCCAAACAGAATACTATAAATGGAAGCACAATTTATATTAAATAAATTCTAAAATAAGAGCTTTGACTCTTACCTAAAGAATTACAGTTGAGAACTAGTTAGAAACATTTTGGTGCAGAAATACTCCTACAGAGAACTTTTCCAGTACAAGCTACTTTTGATTAGATACATAAACTTCTTAAAAATACAACACGGGACAGGCCAGGTTCCACACTGATTATATTTTACCTAGGTTATATCTTAAGCACTGTCAGCCCATTGAATCAACACAGGCTCTTGCTGGATGTTGCTAAGAACTGATAAGATTTTTGTATTTAAAGCACCCTTACTTGGAGTCTACATTTCCGAACTGGAACCTTCAAAAGATGAAATTGTATAAATCGCTGGTGCAGTGACAAGTCACAGAGATTAAGCCAACTGAATGAAACCCAAGTTTGAATGGGGAGCCGGAATCTGAATTTTCTCGTGTCAAGACTGTTCTTTAGAGGATTTGCTGGCGGGTTCCCCGCACGCCAGGAGGTGGAGCTGTGTCCCCAGCAGTGACGGCGGGGACACGCTGCCTGCCCGCACACGTCAGCCGGCCTGTTTGCAGCTGATTTGTCTCTGGAGGGGATACATTTGGTTTAGGTTTCCCCAGCAAACGTGAAAGTTTCTAAAATAGGTCACGCAGATCAATTGCTCTCGTAATCTGAGACCCAAAAGAGCAAATAATATCTAAACTGTGGCGTGGGGGTGGCCCGGAGCTGGAAGCGGGGAGACAGCCAGCCTGGCTACCTCTAATCTCAGGAAAATTGTGACTTTGTTCAGTTTCTGCTTTATATCAGCATATACATTACAGCAACGGGCACAGAAACATTTTTTATTGCATTTTATTAGTAGTCTTGCATTTGAAGCAAAGGAATTAACCAAGAATGGGGGGGTCATGTTACCAAAATGTGTGGTATATGGGATAAGAACATTGAAAACTGAATTAATTCAATTAAAAGCCATGAAAAGGAAGAGTGAGGCTACTCGAAACTTCAAGGTAAAGATGGTACAAAATTTTATAAATATTTTAAAAGATGTTTAGTATTATCAATATTTTTCTAATTTTAAACAACACAATTTTTTAATATAAAATGAAAGTAAAATTTTAAGGAATCATTGCAGAAGATTTCACTAGTCATTGTGGAATACTGGAAGTTAAAGCCTGTTTGCAGAATACCACAGGCAGTATTTGGTGCACATGAACAAAGCGACTAAGAAACCTTTAAACTGCAGTAAGAAGCAAAGCCAACTTCCTGACACCCGGTCAGGAGTACAAAACACTTCATTTTGCTTAATATCAAACTGTCAAAAAGGAAAAAGTAAAGAGCACTGTCCTGTACATTAAAACAAACAAACAACAACCAAAAAAAATCCAGTTGGCTCTAGACCTTTTTTTCTTTTTTTACTTCTTGCTTTACTTAACATATTTTTATATATACTGTCTGTGGTTCAAAAATTGTCTCTTTGATTTATTCTACTGTCAGTTTACATTTAAATACTTTGCCTCTAAAGTACACTTTAGATCTGCATTTGATTATTTTTATTTTTTATTCATTGTTAATTACCTGCAATGGCAAAATTTGGTAGTCAATAACTCACTATCAGCCTAAAAGCCTCACATTTCATCTTACTATGCTTTCCATAAAAATAATCCAGAGTTAGTGTAAGATTCAGTCCAATATATTAAGAAAAAATTATTCTTGCGCTTTTGTGACACAACTGCTAACATTTGTCATTCAAGACTCTTCTAAGAGTCAAACAAAATTAAGATCCAAGAGTTCAAATACTCCAGTTCCCCACTGATCACAATAAAGACTGAAAGTACCCAGTGTTATCACTGGATGAAGGTTTCACTGGAGTGCTATTTGGAGATGATAAATGTTTTAAAAATGTCTATGGTATTGGCAGCAAACTCCACCTGTATAGAAAAATTACTTCGAAGTCACAGGTTTTTATTTGGTTTTTTTTAGGAAATTATCCTCAAATATATTGTGTATCCTTAAAACTGTTTCTAATGCTTTGTACTTCAGGCATTTGTAAATAGAAACCAAAAAAAGGCTTATTTTTACAGTAGTTACTTACAAATAACTGAACTCCAGCTCTGAACCAGAAAAATGCAACACACATAGTCCTTAAGACAGAGATTTGTGTTAATTTTGTCATTGTTTCCTTAGCTCTTGTGGGAACACACTGGTTTGACACCATCACATACAGAAACACATCTAGATATTCTGAAAATGGTCTGTAGACAGTCAATAGGAACATGAGATGACCTGAAAAAATTAACAGTAGGCTTCCTACAATGTAGCATCATGTTAAATGGTTTTAGTAACTAGTTTTCATTTATTGTCAGCAGCAACAAAGACTTTCAATTTTAAAAAAAGAGCACATCTGACTTTAATAAAACTTACTATTTCCCTTTTCCTTTTTCATTGTCAGAATCTAATCGTAACTTTCTTTAACATTTATATTTTTACACAGTCATCCAAAACCTCATTGACTAAAATATATACCCCACAACAATTGTGGGAAATGTTTGGGTTGAGAGATACAGGGAAATTGGTCAAAATACATATTTGCAATAATTGGCTTTTACCGCTGATGTTGAAAATGCTCCATTTACAACCTTTCAGTAACTGCATTCAACATTGCTTGTGTCTTTCTGTAAGAGATATTTTCCTTGTCCCTTGTTCTCACAGTCTGAGCTCATTTTAGTACTGCATTTAGTATTCATTTAGTACATCTTGACTGAAAGATGGTCTACGATATAGAGATGTCCAGTCTCACTTACCACATACTCAGTAATAAATGGTTACTCTTTCTGACTATTACTATTAAATCTTTTGATTTTCCGAAAAGTTTTTGCAGTGCAATTCACAGAGTTCCATGCACATGTGCTTCACTTTGGGACCAGGCTGAATCTGCTCCAGCGTTAAGCCATTGCAGGCACCGCAGGAGCTGAGCCCGGGGCCGGGGCTGAGCCGCCGCCGCCGCTCCCTAAGCCGCGGGCAGAGCTGAGCCTCGCTGGGCTCCGCAGTCCCTCTGCCAGCCCCTTCCCTCTCAGAGCTCTGCATTTTCATACATACACCATTCTGATACAGAGCACGAACACCTATTCTGTCTCAAAATCCTACAGCTCTTGTCAAATACTATGCAGAGGACAAGTATTTTCCTGGATTTTCATCACTGGTACAATAATGTTCTTAGTGCAAAAACTTCCACTACGTTTCAACACCTTAATTTTTATTATACAGACTGAACATTACTTTAGTGGTTGCTCTAGCCTTTATACCAAATAAGTTTCTTTCCCACTAAAACTCCAAGAAAAACACCCAGCCAGAAACGAGATGTTTATTAATCCTTATGAAAAGAACATGTATAGATCAGGCACAAAAGCAATAACTAAATATACTGGAAGTAACTCAATTCTGTACATACTAAGATTTTAATCCAAGTGCTTTATGGTATCAGTATAAAAATTGAGACAAGGGGCCCTTTCTGCCCCCTCTTCTCATGCAACAGCAAACCCCAAGAGCTGATCCTCTGCCCTAATGGCAGGAATGTCCTGGGCCCTGGTAGCCAGAAGTTCTTCCATGGCTGATGCAGAGAGAGGCATTCACATCCTCAGGAAACCCAGACAGAGCTGCTCCAGCAGGCACACACATCTGCTCCTCTGCCCCACTTCAAATGCCCTGCTTCACTGCCTTTTCTGAGCAAGCCACTACTCCTTTGTTAGAGCACCTAGGAAATAGAGCCATATGAAAAATACCTCCTCCATCCCTGGGGAAAATAACTTCTCCACTAGTTCTTATAACAGCAAACTGAGGTGAGGAAAAATAGTCGCACACACACACACAAAAAAAAAAAAAAAAAAGGTAATGCTTTTAATAACTCTTGGACCAGAGTGGAATACTAACAGTCAATCTGAAATCCAAATATTATCCAAGTTCCTTCATCCTGTCCTTTTCTGGGAAACGATCATCTTATAAATTGTTATCAATGGAAACCATGACAGGTTCTCAACTCCACAGCAAGGGCTGGAAGTTTATCAGAGCACAAGTGGGACTAAAAGCATCACAGAACAAAGACACTTTGTCTTGTTCCCACTGGAGAATCTTCTGACATGACCAAAGCCCAAGAGAAGAATCTCTTCCTTTAGAGCACATTGCCCTTCCATATTTCCATTAAGCTAACTACCAAATGACCACTACATTCCCAAGGTAACATATGAAGTGTCCAAAAAAGTATCTCTCAACCCCAGGGTTTTCTCATCTCAAAATGCTTTTCATGCTGGTTTTCACCTACCTAGGGGTATTTGCCAGCTGTTTTGCCTATGAAAAAGATGCCCCCATTTTTATTTTATTTTATTTTTATTTTATTTACCTGAAAAAAACTGTCACATAAAAATTTCTCTCTGGAAAGATCTTGCAGTATTTGTGAGAGGAAAGTTTTAGTTGTAATTAAAAGGGAAATCAATGCTATTCTCTCACATCTCAGTACTACTGACAATTCAAACACATTATTTTTAATCACTGAAAGCAGAAATCCCTGACAAGATTTCAAGTTGTGAAGTAAGGCACTTTTCCTTCCTCACTGTTTCTCAGCCATGAATTTCAGTAACATTTTTTTAAATGTCCACTTCCTGTAATTTTGGTAATTTTAGAGTATAATTATTTTTACATTTTTATGATGCCTTTGGGGTATCATTAGAAATATTTTTTAAGCATTTAAACTTAGAAAAATAAAATTAAGTAATAGCTTCTCTTGAGGAGAGACTGTCAGTCCTGTTCTGAATAAACAATCCCTTTTAAAGGCAATCTAGAGATTTATATTCACTGTAACCATAGAAATTAATCTAGAGTTTAAACAAAATAGAGTAAAACATAATTTATTTAATGAAAATCAGAACGGTGCTATTGCAAATGAAAGTTGAGTTTCTGGTTTTTTAATTCAACAGGCAGCTTTGTATGCAATTGTAAGATTTTACTTGATGGGCTACTTCTTACAACTTAATCATACTCATTTAACCAATTTGAACAAAGTATTCAGATATCTGAGTTTTAATTTTACTTGATATAAATGCCAATCACTAAAAGAAAAAAAAGAAGTTAAGGATTTTCAGATTTAAAAAGCTAAATATATGGAACATTTTTAATGATAAGAGCAATCATGAGAAACTTCTTTGACATTGCAAAGCCAACAGGAAGACAGCACAAAAATTTTTATGAGTTTCTCATATAAAAAGTTTGGGAACAGCAGAAAAGGATAAAAATGCACAAACTAGAAAGCATAGCTAAAAAAAATGTTCAGAAATAGTGGTTGCTATAGACTAAGTATTTACAAGTTTGCCTGAAACTGACCCTCAAGTTTATTTACAAGTTTGCATTCTGACCCTCAACAATCGTGCTACATAAAGAAATTCAAAGTTAAACTAATTAAGTATTTATAGGTTAGTTAAGTAAGAGTTAAAAGAGCAACAGCGTTTGTTGTATTTTCAAAAAGCAAGGAAAAGAAGTTCACATGAGGCAACACTGACGTGCTTTACAATGTAACAAAAAAACCCCCATAGCCCAAAATCCAGAAAAAATTTTACATCACAATAGACTGAAATAGTTTCCTGTAGGAACATAAAGTTGTGAAAAATACTGAATCAGCAGTAGAAGGAAACTTGATCAAAAAAATACAGTTTAACAGATAATCTTTCTAATTCCTGTATCTTTTACAATAAACTATTCCGTGGCACTTTTGGTGGTTATATAGCCTGTATATAATTACCATGTAAGCCTTCCTTGACCATATTGATAGGAAATAATCAAACCATATCAGGAAAATAATAAAATTAAATCATAAAGTTTAGCCTTATTTACAACTAAGCTGTGAACTCAATTATTCTATTATACAATGACAAAAACATTATCAAACAAAATAAAGAAAAAACATCAAGCTGCTTAGAAGCTGAAAGTTTCTGGTATGACAGTAACTGTTCATAAGCCAGAGTATAAAATCTGAAAACCCAAGAGAGATGAACTTCTGGTCTCCTTCTCTTAACTCAGCCTGTAGGAGAGAATGATCTAGGAGACTCAGCCAAACCAAGGCTCACATGGACATAACAAAGCTTGGCTTGTCATACAAATGCCAAAAGAGACTCATTAAAGTGAACTCTGCAGAACCATGCAAGACACCTCAAAATACAACAATCTGTTTGTGTCTCCTAGTTAAGTGACCTGTATCCTGTAATTGGCTACCTTTCCCTGCAACATGTTACTAATTTCTGAAAGAGTTTTATCTATCTCTAGGAAGTCTCAAATTCATAAGAACCCACAACTTCACATAATAGGTGGCTTTTGATGGTACACATCCACATAAAAGTAAACACACAGTGCGTAAACAGGGAGAGAAACAGAAACAAACCAGCAAAAACTAAGGCAAACCCAAGATACACAAGAAAAGGAAATAAAAGGGTTGGCTGAAACAAAATGAAATAGCACCTGTACTGAAACATACCACCACGCTATACTGCTGCATTAAGTCTGAGGTTCTAATCAGCAGCCAACTCCAAAGTGTCTCCTCAAAGAGAGGGCTGTGAACTACAGCACTATCCTCATGGGTGCTCAGGAAAGGAACACAGTCTCCATTCTGAAACTATTAAGTGGCCAGCCAGCTGTGACACAATCTTAGGAAACAAGACGGTGACAGAAACAGTGACGTGTATTTATTGACAGATTCCTGTTCACAAGGACTTTGAGGTGAGAGCTGCATCAGCTATCCAGCACCTTTAAGTACACTGAGATAGGATCACAGAAACCACCAGTGCAATGAAAAAGACTGTGCTTACTTCATAAACTCTGATGAATCAGAAGAGCTTCAGAAGACAAAAATCTATTAAAACACTTCACAAAATGAATTTGAGTTCTTATTTTACCTGAAACACTCTGTTAGAGAGAATAAAACTGGGACTACTTTCCTTTGTCCAACTTTTTTATTTTATAGGCAGCATCACAGTTTTTCAACAATTTGGGGCACACACATTTCACAGATGCTACTGTTTTGATAGAGATCTCCTTTTCACAACTTTCTGCTGATACCCATTTGGCCATTGCCGTAGCATGAAGGGCAAGAAGGAACCCTCAAGTAACTAAACCACCACCACATCAACAAGTAAACACACACAAACTGTCCAGGAACTTACAGATCAAGCTGTAAAACTTACTAAGATGCTTCGTGTTAATACTCAGCATCTATCAAACAGTTTCACTGTATCTCACCAACCCATACACAGTGAAAAAAAATCAATGTTACCTCCGTCTTTTGCCCTAACAACTAGACTGCCCAGGTTGGACTGCAGTAGCTGAATGGTACTCCATTGTGTGGCCAAATAACAGAACAACTGGATGAAAAATACCTGTGTTTCAGCAGACAAGCATATGGAGAAATTGAAGTATCTCCTGTAAGATGGATACTGGTTGGTGTAGAGTTTTCACTCAAGGTTAGACTAAAACATTATTGCACTTTGCCACAATGTTTCTCAGCTCTTACACCGATTAGTGAACAGACTCTCAAGTCAAGGACAGAAGTGATGCTACATTTCCCAGTTTCTGTTTGGGTTACAAATGTCATGCCACTGCTCCACAGCTCTGCTCTGCACTGCAGATGAGTCAGTATTACTGAAATACATTTCATCAGTATTTCAGTAGTCTGCTCATGCACTGGCATGAGCTTAGGAAGAGAGAAAGGTAAACATGAAGTACCTCCCTGCTGAGGAGCTATCTCATTAGCAACTTTAAGATGAAAATGTTATGGCCGTGAATCACAATTAGAATATGAAAACTTAACAGTAGCAAGAAAATTTACCATAGAGACTGGTTGGGATTAAGTGGTAAATGTCAAACAGATATTTGACTGTATGAATAAATGGAACAGGAGCTGGTAAAGCTCATTATGACACAATATGCATATATATATATATACACACACACGCAAAAATAAGAGAAACATTGAAAAGTGAAGGAGGGTAAGAATTGCAGATGGAAAGGGTAACAGAAATAGAAGCAGAAGGGCATGGTCTGAGGAAAAGAGTGAAAAAACATGAAAAGTAAGGGTTTTTTTACCCAAGCTAAAGCAGTAATTATAATTAAAGTGCAAATGAGAGACGGATATCAGAGACACAAGAGCCTACCATGTATTGGAAGAACAGTACCGTTATTTAGGGTAATAAACCAGAACAAAACCAAAAAAACCGTAACCCTACACTTAAAGGGGAACAAAACAATGCCCCAAACCGATTATTAAATCTCTTAGGATATAAAATATTCTCCTTGAAAGTGCTCAAAACAGCCTAAAAGACTTCATGCTATATATATGCTAGCAAGGAAAGGGTTAACCTGACCTCATGTTTTAATAACATGTTCTACTCCTTGGCACATCAGCATTAGAACCAGAGCATTCCAAAATTACAATGTTCCCCACAGAAACACACAACAGTTTCAAATGCCTGTAGCTCTAATGTCATACTAATGGAAAAACATTATTGAACACAGTGTATAGCAGTGATGCATCCTTAAAATCAGGATATTTAAACTAGTTTGAAGATACTTCATATTTTTGTCTTGAATGTTCTTCAGTCCTCCACAGAGCAATTCAAATGTGGTTCATGCACAAGCAACTCAAGTGTCTGTCTGGCTACAGCATCAATAAGCATGGAAGAGACAAAATGAGTGAGGATAGAAAAATAAAGAGAAAATAAAGCCCAGTGTCTAAATAGAAAGTTTTACTCACATAGCTTTGTTTACTTCTATCTCGTTGCACTGTATCAAATTAGCTGTATTGTAACTTATGTAGTTCAAGTCATGCAACATGATTTTTCTTTTATTTAGTGATCTGAGGAATTTGCACTCAAAGTTTTTAAAAAACGTAACTTTAATTACTGCAAGCATCTTTTTTATTGCTTAATTAGTAGCCATTATTAATACTCATTAATGGCATAAATGGAGTCAAGAAAAAGTCCAAAAAGCAATAGCTAGATAAGACAGGAAAAAAAAGACAAAGGAAAAATTATTTATAAACATTAAGCTTCACATAGACAGCACTTTGAATTCCTTTGCCTTATACAATAAACTAGGTAACAACAAAAAGGAAAAATCCTCCCTTCTACTACAGGAAGTTAAACAACTGACTAGGTATTTGCAGGCAACCAAATTATCCTTCTTGTAGTTAAGAGTTTCTTACCACTTAAATAAACAAGTGTCTACTAATTCTGTAATGTGTAGAAAATCAGCCAAAAATCAGGAAATAAATATAGTAACAAAGGAATCAAATGGAGTGCAAATTAAGAATACCAACTATAAGAAATCAGTGACACTAAAATTGTGATTTCAACAGAAACCTATGACTAAACACAATACACAGAACCAGAAAGAAAAGCACACATCAAAAATGTAAGGACCAAATGAAGGCAAAAGAAAGTTACTTCTTTTAAATAAGTGAAACAGAAGAAAATAGGGTGACTCCTGAAGAACCTCAAATTTTTTTTCAAAATTAATACCAGGGGTTATAATAAAGTTAATATTCCCTTTAGATTTAAAAATGATCTTACAAGGGAAAATCAATGTATTTCCTTGAAGAGGCAGCTAAAAGATTCATGTTCTCCACCGGGTTTGGAGCGCCTGCTCCGAGGCGGGGACACGTACAATTACGAGAGCTGACTCAAGGGATCTGGCTTGAAAACAATCAACACACAAATATCCACTGAAGCACAAAGGACAAATGCCCTCACTTTTCAAATTTCTTTTTCTATTAAACTAAAACACAGGTTTTTTAAAATACTGTTTTTATCTTACACTGCAAATATAGTGTATGCAATGCACAGAGCAGAAAATCTATCAGGCAGTGTCAGAATGCAACTGAAAATTAACAGTAGTTTCTTGCAAGAGTCACAAAACAAAGTCCTTTTTCTAATGAGCAAAGAGATGCAACTGAACCAGCCAACCTTCATTTGGGAAAAACACTTGACGTGGTCATGAAAAATCTTGAGACCACAAAATAGTCTTTTTTCCTGTAAGACAACTTCTGTCTATTGCAGCCAGCATAATTCTTAAGTTACTGTCAGCAGCCTTGGAATTTGGGGTCTGTAGTGTCACTACCCCTTAGAAATAAAATTATCCAGATCCAAACACAGTGCTAAATCTAGACTTCTCATTTCAGGTAACCTTCCAGCCATAGGTACTGCCTTAGTTTACTCTCAGAACACACTCATTTCAGCTGTTGGGCTTAAATGCTTTCATTTCTGAAGTTCTGTGCAATACTGAAGCCATGTAAAATGAAATGAGCACAGGAAATAGATTCCATATCCTGGTCATAGCAGATTTTTCCTATGAAGCTGTAACACAGAACTATTAAAAATTCAGAAACTTCCACCAACAATCCCTATCTTCCATTGCAGTCTGGTGGTACACTCCACGGCAGCACAAACGTTAATAGAATTTCTAGGTGAATTTTATTTCTTATTGTCATAATGGTAAGGAGGAAGAAAAACAAGTGCTAGGGGATTAGAAGCAGATTAAGCAGATTATGATCATAGTTTCTATGATAAATCTACCAATACAAATGCAATTGTGCATCAGATTATGACATTTGCTATCAGCAACAGCTGAAAGGTATTCTTGGCTCCCGAAGTGGAGTTAAGGCAGGAAGAAATAAAGAACTTCTCAATGCTTTTGAAAATAAGATTCTAATGAAGGACTGAAATTTTAAATTGGATTTCCTGACTTCCAAGTGCATGACAGTCGTTCCTTTCTGAGAGGGGAAAAAATCCAAAACAACAAACCAGACTGATGTTATATACTACTAAATTTCCTGATAATACACTATTACAAATTTTCCTTAAAAATATGATTATTAATATAATTTTATACATTTCCATATTACCTCTTCAGAACAGTACCATTCATCCAGAAAACTATTATACACTAAAAACCCAAACCAACCAAACACCTCCCACGCAGAAAAACATACCAAAAGAGAAATATTAGAGAGCTTTTCCCATGCCTACAAAATATGGAGATAAAATACATTCCATGCAATCTCCTGGGCTTCAGCTTTATGGTCAACGCAACATTCATTAGATCATTTTTTTCCTCAAGTGTTACAAGGAAAGCCAATTAAACATCAAAAGACTCCTGCTTGTCATGTCAAATTTACTACTTACTGGAACAGTGTGCCTTATTCATCAAATACGTGTTGACTTGCAAGTCATCATGAACCACATTCTTAACTAATTACAGCAACAGCTACAAAATACTGATTATTATTAAGAATAAGTAAGTTAAACTGAACGCACTAATTATCATAGGCCTCACTTGCCAAGAAACGCCATTCTATCAAAAGCACACTGCACAATTAAAAGTTAAAAATAAAGCGTTTATTCTATTCTTAATCATTGCTCCTCCACTGCTACCCAAGAGATAGGAAATGTTCTCCTGTAACAACCTCAGTCCTGTGCACTGCACTGAGTTCTGCAAACTACACAGCTTTGTTGCAAAGAATGCCCACCAAGAGAAGGCTGCTCAGAGCTGTCCTACAAGGAATAACAACATCATGTTGGAAATGCTATGTCAGACAGTGAATGCAGCATGAGATTCCTCTCAACAAGATGCATATTATATTATATATTATGTGGTTTGGTCTGCTTGTGTGATAATATCAAAAGATGACTAGGTTTCAACTGGGTGGTCAAAGTGATAACTTACATTAATTTCAACGACTTGTAGCCATCTATGTATTCTCTAACATTGCCTGTGTGGCTGAATGGATTTGTTTATTTGCTTTAACTGAAAGAAATTAATAAAATAATTGAAAAACTATTTTCAGCACAGTTTCTAATCTCTGTCAACTACTACTAATAATATTGCAGTCAGGTAGTCGGGGTTCATTTTTCTGAAAGAGCCAAAACCATCAAAGGCGCATGTTTTAATCTAAATATTAAATATATTATATGAGCACAGACATTAAATTACATAATTTTGTTCAAATTTTTTCATAATTTCATTGCAGCAATATTAAAGATTCAAAAGAGACGTTTAATCCACTTTTTAAAAATTTAAATATTATTTATACAGTAAACTCTTAGGACTTGGTGCCATTTTATTAACTTCATTGGAATAAAAAATGTTGCCATAAACACTAAGTCAACAAATAAAAACCTTCATGATCTAGCAACTAGGTAGCAAAATAAATCCTTTAAAAACTATCAAACAACGCTAAAAATAAAATTAGATCTAAATTCAAGTTTTAGACTGTGGTCAATTGAGGTCTAGACAAAACCCGATGTTTGTTCACTGCCTAGTCTCCAGTCTGCTCCAAGTTTGAAAAGGTAATTGAACTCAGTCTATAATTACTGGATTAGATACAGATGGGCTCTGTACATTTCAGGGGAGGAAAGAACTGTTTTGATTCATTTTATGATTGCCTGTAAGGTCAGACTTTTCAAAATGTACTTTCATCTGTTAAATAGTTTCTCAAAGTCCCAAGGGGACATCTTCAATAACTGATGTTTTAAGCAATTTGAGTCTATCAGATCAAGTCTTTGAATGTAATATGCTGTCCATTTTCTAGAATTATAAATGTGCATGTAGGTTAATTGCTACAACTCTGAGAGAGTTTCAAAACTACATTTTTTCAGAAAATTGCTAGTTTTACCCAACAACTGTTATGCATAAATAGTTTCAGAATTATTTTGGTTTAGGATACAGCATATCTTTGGAAATACAAATAAGTGACACCAATTAGAAATGTCCTTACTCATAATGCCTTCCCATTTGGGGAATGCTCTCTCAGGACCCAAGTGAACAATACTTGAATAGTTTCAACTGAATCCGTTCATTTCTTGCAAAACAAAAAAAAAGAGAAATATGTCTTAAACCCTTTAAGAACACTTGAGGAGACTTCTTTTTCCATAATCTTTTATTTGAGCCTTCATCATCACTCTCAGTCAAGATAAAATGTGGAATAAACAATGAGCAAGCAATAAACTTTCACTCGGCTACGAATTTTTTGCACAGTATTTTCTTCCATTAAATCAACCATAACTCTGCAGCCTGTTTCAGTACAACCAGGATTTCATCTTGCATCATTCAAAGTCTTGTTTGGTTAACAGTTCAAACGCTCTGCAAAGGGAATCTAGCTCTGCTCTCAGTTAGGGACCCTCAGAGCTACTGTAATAGCAATTTAAAGCAGAAAACACACCATGCAATCAGGCGGCCATATAATAGTTCAGTTCATAGTCTTAAAAGAGGCAGGAAACTTAATTCCAAACAACTTACTATTCAAGAGTTTCAGTTTCTCTGTACTGCACCAATCCTCTTCCCTACAAAATTCCAATAAAAATACTTTTTTGTTAAGACATACATTTGTGTTTAATGAATGACAGTATCTCACTGGCAACAGTCTCAGTCACAGAAGTTATATTTGTAGGATCTATACCTAGACATCGATAGAGCTGTTCTGCCACAGCCTTAGTGTTCAAGCACTGGCAATAAGGATAATTGGAACTATGTTAATATAATCTCTGTATCTGAGTGGGCTAATGAAAAAGCATGTTATCTCATGTAATTTCCATGATTAATATTTTATTCCTATTATTTCAAAGTTGTCCACAAGAGGGACAAAACCTGAAGGCAGAACCAAGCACGACAAAGCCCCAGCAGCAATAATAATTGAATTATTTGTATGCCTGCTAAGACAGAAGATCCTGTCCATCATCATCAGGTTGCACAGAATTCCCACCACAACTTACAAGTCTCACCAAACGAAGAAACTTCTTCTGCTTCATTTTAAGAACTGATTGATACAAATCAGTTTGTTCAAGACACTTCAATCCATAAAATGCCTGCAAGAAGACTACGGGTTTCTGCAACAGTAGCTCTTTTTTAAATGTAAGAACACCAGCAGCAACCATGTATAAGCAAATTAAAATTGCCTTTGAAACAAGCATGCAATTTTACTCAAAGGATAAAATCCATTAATATTTTCATTATCTTCTTCCCCCACATCTCTAATAGAAGCTTTTAAATGTTTCTGTAAAATTGAAATAACACTTATATATAGAATTTGCATTAGGTGCTTATGCTTAATTCAGTAAAATAAGTCTCAATCTTTACTTAAGAGCTATATAGAAAAGGCTTCTTCTCCCTCATTGTAAGCAACAAAAAGCTTCCTTCAAAAAATACATATGCCTTACTTCCGCTAAAAAATGAAACTATAAGTATTTCAAATGTATTGTGGGAACCCACAAACTATTCCTGAAATTACTATAATTTTTTGGACAATAAATTGTGAAGAAATGCTCAAGTAAATGAAACAGCCAAGCCATAGCACCACATATTCTGTATGCTGTAACACGGCAGAAAATAAACACACTACAAGTTATACTGGGTCACATTCTGGACCAGCTAATCAGCTCTTTGATATTTTTTCCTTTTTCTTCTCCTTCACATTTCCACTATCTGTAATAAATATTCGCTGTATTCGCTGTACAGTCCTTTACATTATATTCAAACCCATAAGAAACAGAATCTGAGCTCTTGCAACAATTTCCCATTATACTTTAATGGATTCCACAATGAGCTAAAAATTACGGGAACTGAAAGCAACATCATAAAGAAAAATAAAGTGTGTTCTTACAAGCTAGTCTCACTCATATTATGTTGTTTCCTTGTGTCTTTACACAATCCTAAAAAAAAAAAAAAAGAAAGATACCCTATTCATGTATATTAAATGGAGTCACTATGCAGACTACTGCAATGTGGCACTATTTAATCAACAATTGCCTCATATTGATTCCTTCAGTCCTAAAAATAATAACAAAATACATATATATAATTTAACCACCTTTGTACATCACTCATCCCCTGAAATCTGTGGGGAAGAAATCTGACAACAACAAAAAAAACCCATTAAAAAGTGGTTGCTTACTTCACAGCAACAAACTTCTGTGGTAGATTAAGCACCCTGTGAAGTCACATACAGCTATTTTATTTTAGAAATACTCTAGCGTGATTTGTTTCCTATAGGTGCATGTATTATTAAAAATTAAGAGAGAACATTCATCCATTTGCACAGTCCAAGGTCAGACTGATCAGAGTCACAGGTCACTGGAGCAGTAGTCTGGGATCTGGAAAACCAATATCCAATTCCTTGCTTTGGTATGAAACAATGTCCCACATGCAAAAAGGAATTCCAGAGCCATCTCTGTGCATTAACTGCTGCATTACTTGTTGAGTACCATATGTATTTTGAAATACACAGATTTGACTTTAGAGATTCCAAGTGATGCAGAATTTACCAGATCAAGAATCAGCTGAATCACACCTCAAATAATGCATACTACTTGCAGCACTACATCTCATTTTGCTGTTCATAGGATCCATGAAGAAATCAGAGACTTTTTTATTTGTGATTGTGTGTCGTAACAAAATAAAAATTTCTCACCACAAGGTAAATTTTTCAGACTTTAGATGATTCTAGTAGCTCTTTCTATTTTAAAAAATCCCAACAAAGCAACATCCCACTACTACCACACTTCTGGAAAAGGTTGATATCAGAACTGGACACAACATTCTATCATTTTAATAGTGCTATACACTTTCCCTTTAACAAATAATTCCCTCTATGTTTCATTAAATGCACGTCTTATAAAAACTTAAGTTCCATTATTTTGGTATTGGCTTCTATGTGCAGTATTTACTAGGAGCCAAGAGGCCAAATTATGCCTTACCACACCCACAACCAGAACCAATACATGCCACCCTCACACATGCAAAGGTAGTATCATGTCCAAGAAATACATATATGTATTTCAAATACATACATTAGCATATATGTAATAATTTTTCTATGTAGTTGAATGAGGAATGCCTCAGTTTAAGCCTACACAAAGGAACGCTTTCCCTTGAACATCACAGCAGAAACTGCAAGCTGGCATTACACTGTCCAGCTGACTAGACCCAAAGAAAATAACATAACAAAGACAACTGAAGAAAGCAGAATTTTAAATTAATCAAAAATTTGTTGCTGTCACTTAAGAACTAGTATGCAACAAGGTTCTGAAAGAAGAATATCCCAAGAACACACACATCTGTTTAATATTACAAGCAAACTGTCAACATCCTAAGTGAAGATTTAATTCAATATTTTTTCTTTCTTGATGTTTTACCTTTAGTCAATTCCTTGTGAGAGTATCAGCTTTCTGTAAGAAACTGTTAGATATAAAGAAATGTTATTGTAGCATGTTTATAAAATCATAGTTCGAGAACTTTTTATTTTTGTAAGGCCTGACCACAACTTAATTATCTGCAGGACATTCCAAGCTCACAATTGTAAGCTCCAGTTCCCAAGCAATTTTAAACAATATCTACTGTACAGGACATACAGCACTGGAAGTACCACAAAATGGTAGTGTTTCAAGTCATCATTAGAACCTTTAGACATGGTTTTTATATTCAATAAATATGTTTCTCTCCTAATCATTAAATGCTTTTCATCACCACTAAGTTTGTCTTTCACGCCTGCTTGCTATCAGTGTTTTAATATAACTGAACTAGTCATAAAAAATGCAGATATTATGTATAACATGCCCATAAGATACACACAAAGAGTCCTAAGAGCCATATGTTCTTCTACAGCTCACACAATGTTTTCCTTCTTTTCTAGGAAAGAACTGGAGTAAAGGCAGGAAAAAAACTTGTTAAACTGGGGGAGATTGGGGAAAAGCGAGACCTATCTCAGCCAAAAACTCTCAGTGGAAGGCTAGAAATTTTTGAGAGAGAGAAATCTCTGAAGTTCTGGGAATTCAAATTTGTTTTTCAAAACATCCAAACCACCTGAAAATAGTAAAGAAAAAAAAAATGCAATTACGTCCGGATTTTACTCGTCAGTCTGAAAACCAGCAGATGACACCAGACTTTCATAAAAACTCAGATCTCCAAGAGCGTGTTTTCCTCCCAAAACACCAAAGACCTTGGTTCCAACCCATTACTGACAAACTCCTCTGTTTTCCTACCCTTTTATCAACTCTCCCCTGTTCTGGAGGCTGAGACCTGGCTGCTCTGCACTCTCAGGCTCGCTGCTGCCACAGAGGCAGGGAGCAGCTCCCAGCGTACCCAGGGTGGGCTCCGTACAACCTGATGCTGCCTTCGCTCCTCCTCCTTCACCTGACACACCTCGGTGTCCTTTATACCAGACATCCCCACAAGGCCTGCAGCAAGATTATTTATGGTCTTCTAAATATGGTGAGATTTTACTTGCACCTTGACTAAACACAGAAGGCCTTGGATTTTTTTTACCATAAGAAAAATTAATAAATTCACAGAATGATCTTATTAAAATTATAGTCATTCTAGTTAGAATATTAGAATAATACTTCATATTAGAGGTCAAACAAATTCAGGAGTAAAACCAAGACCCCTTCTCTTATTTGCCACCATTAACCAACACAACAGTTGAGAGCTTATGGATATCCCCACAGAACCTCCACCAACATTCACTTGAAACTCATTTCACTCTTCCTACCCAACTGAAAAACTGGAGAGGTGGGAAACACCAGTCAGTTGCATCTACAGAAATTTCTCAACAGAAATGAAATGTTAAATTTAGAATGAGTGACATTACATCCATATGTAAAACTGTTTAAAAGTCTACAAAAAAAAAGATATACCCAGTGTGAAATGACAAACAATCCATTAATAATGGAAAATCGAAGAGTGAAAGAAGTTGGATTACATTTAATTTTATCTGTTTTATATTTTGTTTGCTTTTCAAATGCTGGACAATACCTGCAGAAATGGAATAGATGCAAATTTGAGTCAATGCAGCACATGCACTTTTCTACAGGTGTCACCAGCCTCCATCAAAAGAGAAGGCAGAGTCAGAATGAAAGGGTAAAAAGGGACAACAAACTCCTGATCACTATAAAATGTACTTTTCTGCCAAACAGAAAGTTTTGACACACCACCCTGAAGCCAGGAAACTCACATTTTCAAAAAAGTATCCATCATTTCACATTCTATGCAATTATACTACAGTGTGTAATATTTTCAACACTAAAGAACATTTTCCTAAAATTACTGGAAATGATTCATACCTCCAATTTTCACCCTTTAATTGCTCTCACTGCTGAAGCTATCATGGCAGGTTTTAATACTTGCCAGTCTGAAAAATATTTTCAAGTACAGAGGACTGAAGTTTCAAAGACAGAGCATATAATTACATAATCTTTCACTGAAAAATTGTATCCTTTAGTCCATGGTGAAACACACAAAAATTTAATCGACTCATTACCAAAAAATCACAAGCTATCAGCTCAGCATTACAGCAATAACTAAACCTGAAGACCAAAATGAGTCTCAATTAGCAAAAATACAAGTGTGAGTCCAAAAACATCCCTCTCTACCGAAAAAAGCAGCAAGATACACCATGAACACAGAAAGAACTGCAGGATGCTGGAAAGAGTCACAGCTAAGACCTTCTCTGGACTGCTATCCACCCAACTTGTTCTATTTTCAAAAAAGCAAAGGAGAATAATCAAACACCTTAAAGTTACCAACTTTCAGGGAAATGAGCTTTATTTTGGCCTCAGTATTAATAGCTGGAAAAATAAACCCCACAGTTACATCTCTTAACAAACCACACTGATATTCTTTTGAGTTTGCTTACTTTTATGTTCATTGCTGTCCCAAACAAGAGTTTATATTTCAAAATACATAAATATAGAGCCCAAAGCTTATAGCAATGGCAGTGAACCAAAGTACTCAATGAGCTGTTCTTGCTTCAAAATCTTTGATAAAGAATTCAGACAAACAGCAAAAAGTGTAAATGTACCAGTTAAATTCACTAACCTTAAAATATTAAGTTCCATCTTTTTTCTCCCTTCTTTCACTTGCCTTTCTCTCTTCCCTATTTAGATGAACTATATCACAACCTCATATCATTTCCTGATATTCATTCTGGTTTTTTACTCATATTTCTATGTGTAATGTCAGTCTGTCTCTTCTACAACCTGGATCATTCCATTTTCTTCCATGATGCCTGCACACTTTCTATTGTCTGTCTTTTCCACTGTGTCTCTCCAGCTTTTCAGACACTTCAAGGTCCACTACCCTGCCTCTAGCCCATCCTTCTCCTTCAGAGATCATGCTAATGTAAACTATGTTTAGAAAAGAAGGAGACAACCTATGCTAAACCTCAGCTTTCTTCCATTTCCACATGCTCTACAAACTTCCACAAACATTATCCTTTGTGGAGGGATGAAAAAGCAAGAACCTGCAAAAGCTTGCAGCTTAATGGAACACCACAGTCAGGAAAGAGTCCACAGCTCCAGGTGCAGGATGTAACAATTCCTCAAACTCCAAGCCAGGAAAGAACTCCCACAAGCAGCCTGGAAGGAGGTGAGGTGAGGACGAAGACAACATCCTCAAAATGGGAATTCAGTGTTAGATACTTCTGGACTCCTCAGCACCACATGAGGTCCAGTTAGTCAAAACAAAATTAACAGGCAACTAAGGAAAGTTGTCTCCCAAGCCAACTTTCAATCCTGCTGTTCTGTTAAATTCAGAAAATAATTCCCATGGAGTTGAGAATGTACTTTAAAACAAACAAACAAAGCAAGGGGAAACAATGACGGACATTTGCACAGAATTTCCCAAAATGCAGGAGTTCAGAACTTTTCCCCAGGGCCATCCAATACCCTCCTCACTGTTTCTGAAGTGATTTTTGCTAAAACCAGAAGCATCACATGGGGAACATTAGTGATTTGGCATTTAGTCCTAATGTACTAAACAAGGTCAGCATTTCATTCTTCTCCAAGTTGTTTTTATTCTTCAATCTTTACTCTGCTATTTCTTTAACCAACTTTTTAAATATTTCTCATCTACTAATTAAAATTATCCTCTTTCCCTTCCATCTCTCAGACTAAACGTCTCTAACAAGGATGAAGGAAATGAGAAGCAAAACCAATAAATGCTCATAATAAAAAACTACCATTAACCGTAATTTGCACAGGGGAAGAGATAAATCTGAGGTATTAGACAGCAGAACACTGTAACTCCCTATTTGAAAAAGTAGAATTTAAAATTATATTTTCTGCCTGCAAAATATATATGGGGGAGGGAAACCCATGTGTATGTAAACGAGTACAAAATGCAACAACATCAGTGAACTTTGGGGGAAAGAGTGACTGTTTATAACTGTTCATGGAAGAAGTCAGAATTAATCCTAATGACCTCAGCAATGGGCCCAATTTAATAGAACTTATCTCAAATTAAAAGTTAAGTGAACTGAAATATCACTCACTGTCCAAAATCTGGCACAGTCATTCATTTCTAATAAAGAGACTAATTTGGCTACACCACAAACAGTATATATTTCCCCTGCATTCAAATATTCTCTCATGGGAGTTATTCTTATGTAATCAGTAGAGAAAAAAAATTGTATTAAATAACCTTATTAAACTAGGTTATAATTTTTCAGTTGGAGTATAAAACCAAAACCATTAAAGCACACAACTTTAACCATTTTTGGCCATTTCCCTCATAGCCCTGGTAAGTATCAGCTATTCAGTTACAACAGAAGCAGTTCACTACATGACCATGCAGTCTTTGGTGCTCTGCCTGTGTTTGCCCACAGCAGTACCACTCTTGGGTCTGGAAATTTTAAGGATTAAGACCCTTTCAGTTCTGTTTTAGACCTGGAGAGTACATGTCCCATCCCATAAAAGTTAATACAATAAACTGACTACTTCGTTATTTTGGATATTTCCCAGCCTTTTGAAAAGCTCATATATAACCTGACTGTTCTGGAGTCATCAACCTGAACTTGACTCCAAACCATCAAAATAATAACTGCATATGCCAATAAAACATTTAGTATCTGGCATTTTAATTTTTCTATAGCTTTTACTTTTAGAACAAGGATGGTGTTACTCCCTCCATCAGCACATTGGTGCCAATCACTGAAGTATATTTTGAAACCAGTGGAAAAGCCTGTGGACCTCCCAGCTTGCAAGTCAACTTTTTTCTTAGCATACTAGAATTGTATTATGCACAAGGAATACTCTGTTTGAAATCTAGATCTTCAGACTTCATCTACTATCTTCTAATCTAATCTACATCTAATATTTTTCAAAGTTTTTATTTGTAAACACCTAGAAATTTTCCAGTGAGGGTCTTGTCTTTCTCTATTAGCACTGTGTACATTACACAGTTTCAGTGGCTGAATTTTATCCTTGGTACCTCTTCAAACAATCCTGAACACTCTGAAAGGGATCAGAAAGTATTTCTGTTTAAAAACACTCCCTTTTAACTGTGCTATGTCAACAATTACATTATGCTATTCAAGGTGGTCTTTCATGGTCAGTTTGGGGGACCAGTCCCTGGTTTGGGCATTCCCCATGCCTTTTTTAGGCTTTATTTAATGTAGTGACAGTGGCAATGAATAAACTGTAACACCAGATACAAACACTCCTACCCTTTGTCTGTCTTAGGGGAATGCTCTAAATACTAATCTTTATCTACTTGCATTTGTAATACAAAAACGTGCAGGAATATCTCAAATCTGGCACCAAGGACAAAGCATCAGCTCTCCATCTCTTCTAATAGCACTCCTATTTTAAATTATCCCTTCGGCTGCATTCCAAACAATGAAATAAGCTGGACTTTCACAGGTACGCATGAAAAGCTGTTTTACATAGAGTATGTAAAATTAAAAAATAAAATAAAATTATAAAGTCACCACTGCCCTATGTGTAGCCAAAGCAATGAACTACAAAAGTCAAGTGGCCTTGTAATTAAAAGGTTTGCTTAAAATTTATATTCAATGTCATTTGTTCTGGCTCTCACAAGAACTAGTTCTGGAGACAAGTTTTATGTGGGGATTTTTCCTCCTCATTACACATTTGTACAGAGCAGCTGAACATATTTTTTGTGTGAATATTGGCCTATTGTACCATTTTTTTTTGAAGAATCAGTTAATCATCCTACAGAATCCATATGCAGAACTTATATGAATAACAGATGTTGCAGCCTCATGAATCTGGCATCCTTATGTGCTCAACAGCTTCAAACAGGGACATTTGATCATTCTGAAATTTTGCATTTAAAGATTTACAAGTATTTAACCTTTCAAATTTTCCATTCTCAAGGATATTTCTTCAGATATGCCTGATACTGATTTTGAATAATTCATGCTTCTTCCATTTTTAGCTTTTCACAAAACCTTTTATTCACAACTGCAATTAAATCCACCATTAAAATCTGCTTGACCATTAATTTATATTTATTTCTGTTTATAGGTTGTATAAGTCTTGATTCCATTTGTCCATCGGATATTGAACAGTCAGCAATCATAAAAATTTCTAGTTCCTTCAATATTTTCAAATATCTAAGATGTATATTTGAAAGATTATATTCCCAACTGCTCACATTTGCCACGAAAAAGTAAAAACTAAGATCTAAAGAGTCAGATTCCTAATATTGCCCTAAAACAGAAGTAGAAATGCCAAATACTTTGCAAAACTGACAATCTTTTAAAACATCCGAGACAATAGATTTAAGGCATTGTGAAGCTGTGAACCAGTGTCACAAACTGGGGCTCTGAACTGTTTGTTTGTCACTGAGCACTTAATGCAAGCCCATTTTTTTTACTTAAATACTTTTGCTCTGATCTTTAAAATTCTTCAATAATTTAGTTTAATCCCAAACCTGACACCATACCAAGGAACACCTGTACTGGATTTGTGTGGCAAGGTTTTGGTAGTGGGGTGTTTTGGCTACAGGGGTGTTTTCTGTGAGAAGCTGCCAGAATCTTCCCCGTGTCCAGTGGAGCCAATGCCAGCTGGCTCCAGGACAGACCTGCCACTGTCAGGATGAGGCCAGCAGCACCAGTGGCTGTGCCTCTGGGATAACAGAGTTAAGAAAGAGGTGAAAAAGTGTAACTGCACAGCAGTAACTGCATCAGGAGGCAGGCATGAGAAGATGTGAGAGGACAGCCCTGCAGAAAAGTCAGTGCAGAAGGAGGGACAGGAGGAGCAGGAGGTTCCCCTGCAGCCCCTGGTGCCAACCATGGCAGGGCAGCTGTGCCCCTGCCGCCCATGGAGACTCCACGGTGGAGCAGGTGGATGGCCACAGGCAGCTGTGACCCCAGGGGAAGTTCACACGGTCTCCTGGCAGGATCTGTGGAGAGAGAAGCCCACACTGCAGCAGTTCTGCTGGCAGGACTCCACAAGCACTCCACACTGGAGCAGCTCACAGAGGACTGTCTCCTGGGCAAGGGACCCCACTCTGGATCAGGGGAACAGGCTGAATTATCCCTTGTGGAGGAAGGAGCAGCAGAGACAACATGTGAGGAACCTCAGCCTCCACTCCTTGTCCCCCTGTGCCACTGGTGGGAAGAAGTAGAGAACTGGGAGTGAAGTTCAGCCTGGGAAGATGGGAAGAGTGGGGGAAAAATGTTTCTAAGATTGTGGTTTATTTCTCATTATCCTCCTCTGATTTGGTTGGTAATAAATTAAACTCATTTTCCCCAATTTAAGTCGGTCTTGCCCACGACCCAATTGCTGAGAGATCACTCGCTGTCCTAACCTTGACCCATGAGCCTTTCATTCTATTTCCTCTCCCCTGCACAGATGAGGAGGGCAGTGATAGAGTAGCTTTGGTGGGTACCTGGCATCCAGTCTGGATAAAACTACAAACTATATAAAAGTATGAAGAAATGCAAACTGGATAATATCCCTGGATAATATTACCCTGCATTTTGAACAACATGT